>NC_138137.1:55948347-56548347 GCF_964188305.1 Podarcis bocagei
ATAGAATGACTGATAAGTTGTTTCTTTGTTTGTTTTTAAACAAAACAGGAACTTGAGGGTGCACCAAAAAAGGGAAATAGGTTGCCTAATAGCTACTGAGCCAAATTCAAAGCTTTGTTGTTAACATTTAAAGCCCTAAGCAACTTGGGACCAGGATACCTGGCAGACTGCCACCCAAAGTAAAGACCAAAATGATCTTTAAGATATTCTGAGGAGAACCTGCTAGTTGTTCCATGATAATTCAGAAGATCCTGTGTTGAGGAATGCCCTCCTACAGGTAATTCATGAAGCGAAGATAGTCATGAATTACCTTTAATCACCTCTTAAAACCTTAAAATGTTTACCCAAGCTTTCCTTGACTCTGACTCTAATACAAATGTTTAGCTTATGATTACTGATGTTTTATGAACAATCGTTATTTCAGATGAATTATGAAGTTCTGGTAACTGGGTAGGTGATTGTATGGACTTCACTAAGGACTTCTGCAAAGGCTTCTACATAATAATAATAATAATAATAATAATAATAATAATAATAATAAATTTTATTTATATCCCGCCCTCCCCAGCCGAAGCTGGGCTCAGGGCGGCTAACAACAATCAAAATAGTCCAACATTCTAAAACATTCATTATAAAATTAATTAAATCAAATTAAAATCAAATTAATGGCAACCAAATTAAAATCAAATTAATGGCAACCAAATTAAAATCAAATTAATGGCAACCATCAAGCAAAATTTTGTGCAGATTGCCAGAGGAGGGGGTCAGGCTGCGCCCTGACAAAAGGCCTGGTGGAACAGCTCTGTCTTGCAGGCCCTGCGGAAGGATGTCAGGTCCCGCAGGGCCCTAGTCTCTTGTGACAGAGCGTTCCACCAGATTGGAGCCGCGGCTGAGAAAGCCCTAGCTCTAGTTGAGGCCAACCTAACATGGGTCTACCCAGCTGACCCTGTGAAATAATTGGGGTGGCAGGTACCCTGATTGACATAGTCCAAACCACACTCAGTACAGAAACCCTGAACATCCCATACTTGCACAATATTTTGAGGACCAGGTGTGATCAAAAGAAAAAGTAGAATTTTCCAACTCTAGTGCTCGGTGTTTTCAATTCACTCCTTGAGAAGAGGCAGTGGTGGAATAATTCTTAATGTGCACTATCCCCTTATATACAGCTCTTCTTTCAGACTCCTCTTCCTTCTCCTTCCACTTCTGATACCATGTGTTGTCCACTGAAGCTTCACTGTTGAATTCAGGCTCTGCACAAATGTAGGTCACTTGATTGTGCACAGTGCAAGGTGAGGAATCTGTCTGCCACTCACCTCCCAACAATTAAAGGCGTTTCATGCACAAGCTTGTGGATGAGGCTTCACAAAGCAAGAAGCCTCCAAATAACCAGCTCCATTCCAGCCCTCGCTCACTGCCATTTGGCCACCATCTAGCAACAACTGACTTTCTTTTGCAGCAAATGGGGAAGTCACAGTCTTCTTAATACTGCAAGCAGAAACCAGATACAGTGGTACCTCAGGTTACATACGCTTCAGGTTACAGACTCTGCTAACCCAGAAATAGTACCTCGGGTTAAGAACTTTGCTTCAGGATGAGAACAGAAATTGTGTTCCAGCGGCGCAGCGGCAGCAGGAGGCCCCATTAGCTAAAGTGGTGCTTCAGGTTAAGAACAGTTTCAGGTTAAGAACGGACCTCTGGAACGAATTGAGTACTTAACCCAAGGTACCACTGTACTGCTGAATGACAAGCAGGAGAGAAGGCTGGAAGGAGCCTCTCAGTAGGTGGCTGTAGTAGCTGTCAGAACTGTAACAGTAACCCAGAGACTTCTGACTAGGCAGAGGCTCTATTTAAGGCTCCCATCTGACCTGGGACTAAAGTGGATTAGTATTTCAGCCTCACCCATAACTATGCCTTAAAAGGCTGGAAAAAATCCACTCTATAAATCACATGCATCTTGAGCATGACAGTGTGGTTTAGGGATGGTAAAGGGTAACTAATCTGCATTATGCAATCTGCAGCAGTTCATGATAGTCCTGGGGTTTATGCATTTTCCTGAAGAGTCTCTCTTCAAGGCATCAAGCTAAGGAGATATTCAATTTAAACCCAAGCGTGTGGCTAGTAAGGCAGCTTGCCATGACCTGCCGAGCTGTCAAATTTTCCTTCCTCTATGCGCCTGTCCTCACACTGGAGCTTCCGTGCCAAATGGGATGTGACATTTCATTTAAAATCTACTGATTCTCTGGCCGACTTTGCTTTGCTGTGGTGAAAGGAACTGAACAGCAGGCCTTCCACTCCTCTTGCATAGGCTCTTAGCAGCAAGAATGAATCAGAAGGGCTTACTTCTCTCCCAGTTGCTTAATAATTCACAGCAATCCATCCATGAGACAACATTCCACACAGATTGATGCATGATTTTTCTTTGAAAAATAATAGCTGAAATGCTGCCAATTTAGGGATGGGCACCTCTCCTATCCAGGAAACAAGGTGACTTTTTCCTTCGTGCATGCACACCTTGGAGAAACTATGACAGCTTGGGTTACTTGGGGCTGAGGGATAGAGGGGGGCATTGAAAGAACATGATTCCCAGGACTACCACTCAGTTAATCAGGATGCCTGAAAGAGACCAGAGAAATTTTGAAGTCAGCCAGAAACAGGACTGAACTGTTACTACTTAATACAAATGAACAAACAAAAAACACCCACAATTTTTTTGGCACTGCTGAGATAAAAACCAATTCCCTTTTCAGCAATTCATAGCTTGCCTTGCAAAAATGTTTCTTTATTTGTTGACACTTCATGCATCAGATGGCATGGGCTCCAGTCCAGGAAAGTGCATGCCACAATACATTTGTTTCTCTGTAAAGGGCCACAAGATTAAGATGCTGCATATCTGGAAATATTACCGTATTTTTCACTCTATAACACGCACCCGACCATAACACGCACATAGTTTTTAGAGGAGGAAAATCCATAGGCATGCCACCCGTAGGCATTCCCTCCATAACACGCACAGACATTTCCCCTTACTTTTTAGGAGGAAAAAAGTGAGTGTTATGGTGCAAAAAATACAGTAATTTAAGTTGCCAAATCTGATCAGGTGGGGCTTCAGTTATTAGCAGACAGGGGCAGCATCACAACAAGCTATGAGCATCATGATGCTATCATATTCACTACATGACCAAGGATGAACTAGGGTCACCTAACTGACTAATTCAAGAAAGAAGGAGGGAAGGAGGGGCATCAGAAAAAGCTGGCATAAAATACACACAAGTGGATATGCACGCAACCTAAGTTCTTTTGCGGAATGATTTCTACCTGGTAAAATTTTAAATCTGAAAGTAAAAATTGGTGACCACTAAGTGGCACCTCAGTCAGAAACACCTGTGAGGTTGTCTGTCCTGCTGTGAGCACAGACCACCACAACAAGACAATAAGGCTAAACTTTATTGTGCAGACCTCATTAGGAGTGTTATAGGAGACCAGAGCTGAGATGTTGCTTCATCAGCAGTCAACCCTAGACTGAGGGCTTGTTCACACTTCCGTTTGCCACACTGTTTTCCCCTGGGAAAACTCACTCTTTACCACTGAATCAGAGAAAATATCTGTTGGGGTTTTCACAGATTGGGGTTTGCTATGATTCAGCGGTAAAGAACAGGTTTTCCTGGGGAAAGTGGCAGGGCAAATGGAAAACTGTTCAGACCCATGCCTAGAAAGCATGGGACAAGTGGAAAACCTCTCAGTTCCATGCTTTCTAAGAACAGGACAAGCAGAAGCATGGACAAGCCCTCAGGCTGTGTGCCCACTAAGGTGTTTGTAGCTTTTTCTCAATTTGGAATTGTTCATGCTCATTCTCAACCTATTGCTTACAATCTATATATTCTGGATCCTTCCATTCAAAAGAGTGGGTGTGGTCACTTGACGTATGTTTGAAACTTCTCCCCTTGATTCGGCTATCCACACATCTTCCTCCCTGTACATACTTCAGGTGAATGAAGAAGGAAATATTATTATTATTATTAGTAGTAGTAGTAGTAGTCGTGTTAATAATAATTGGATACTACCCTTCATCTGCGGATCTCAGGGCAGTTCACAACATAGTAGTGATTGTGATCTTGGCATATGCCCACCCCAGAATATCATTGGGCATGTGAGGAAACACCCACCACCACCCTATTGCTGAAACTATTTACCTCTGTTTTCAAAAATGGACATACTACAGGGTAATTGCAGAATCATATATTCAATGAGCTCTTGTTTTTGGAATGAAACTAATTTTTCAAGAAGCACTTTCCAGGGGCAAGAAAAAGATATGCAGTAGATCTTGACTGTGTGTGGACTGAGTCGAAAAAACTCCGAAAAGTCTCCAATGATTCTAGAATAAACTGTCATGTGTACGCAGCCTGAGCCCTATATAGGAGCAGCAGTTCTAACCAAACTGGAATCTCTGCCTTCAGTGAAAGGTGTCCCTGCCTTCAGTTAAAAGAGCCCAGCTTACTCAGCTGCCTTTTACTCAAAAGGAGTACTAAGTCAGACACATTGGTTCATCTATGTGTACTGTCTCCACTGGCTGGCAGTTGAATCTTGGACCTTCTGCATGCCAAGCAGATGCTCTTCCTCTGATCTTCAGCCCTTCATTTTGCAGAATGAAGAAGTTGGCTGCCTTGGTTCTATAATCATGTCTAACAACAAAACTTGCTACCTTTCTCAAATCTTTGCCTCTCCTGTCGAGATCAGGCCAATTAAAAACTTGCAACCCTACTTTTCCTGGCAGCATGCAAAATCCCCTGTTTAGTAACCATCTTGCTGATGTGGATTTTCATCACTGTGAACTCGGATGGTCAACAGCTGTTGCTACTGTGTAATGAAGTCAGAGGAGGGGGACCCTTCATTGGCCTGGGTGATGCTTATCACCATCTCGTTATAATCCTCCCATTGTCCTCTCCCTTTTCTCACCTGTCTTGGGCTGGCGGGTCCCCATGTTCCTTACACTTGCTTCACCTTTCTCTTGTGTTTTTTTATGGAACAGAGGAAGCTGCAGCACGTGTGGGACTGCATCTCGGAGGCTATGGCAGGGCTGATGATTAAATTTGGCACAAGGGGCTCCAGAGTCAGTGGGTGATGACAAGCTGATTGGACACAATATGACCCCAAAGTCTGAGCATCTGTTCTTTAGCAGCAGTGCTCAGAGACTGTAAATACAGCTGACTGGGGTGTGTGGTTTTTTAAAGGGGGAATGCTGTATGGAACATTGGGCCCTTCAGACCAGCCCAGTTGGGGATGGGATTCAGTCATATAGGAAAAACAGAGGAATTTGCCTTATACTGAGTCAGTCCATCTAGCTCAGTACTGTCAACACTGACTAACAGCAACTCTCAAGTGTTTCAGGCAGCATTCTCTTCATTTTATGTTCTTTAAAAAAGTGGCAGGAAAATGCACTGGAAAGTGTGGGACATAGCTTGCTTGTGGCAGTGCTGTCTAACCACCCTGTAAACAAATCAGAATGAATGCTCAGTAAAAAAAGTTGTCTGGAAGTAGTGCTTTTTTCTGGGGGTACTCAAGGGTATGCAGTACCAGCACCTTTTTTCTAACTGTGTGGGGCACAGTTGCTATGTTGGCTAGCTCCAAATCTGTAGAGTTTCTGCTCTGAAGCTGCTATAAAGGCAGTGGCTGCGTATTCTCCAACTGCCATAGTCACTGGGCACAGCACCTATTTTCTTAGCCTCTATTCCTGGAAAATGATCACCCTTATTTTGTATTTTGGGGAAGCTTTTGACTTGATAGTCTTACTTATGATGACATTTTTCTCCCACCTCTCCTCCAAGCTGAAGATGGCAAACATGGTTCTCCCATTCTCCATATTATCCTCACAATAACCCTGCCCCTTGCCCCTCTCTGTGGAAGCCCATGCTGATACCCTTAACCTCCATTAATTTGTCAAATTCTCTTTTTAAGCAGTCAAAGTTGGTGGTCATTGCTGTATCTTATGGTAGAGGGTTGACCCCCTAAGTTTTCCTTCTACCACCCTTTCTTTTGTGTGTCTAGTATTTTAATTCATAAGCCTGATGGCAGGGTATGTCTATCTATCTCTCCACGCTGCAGCACCACAAATCCAGCTTAAAGGTGTAACGTTGGAAAATGTTGAGCACTTTTCCTATCTGGGCAGTTATCTTTCTAAAAGGGCCAACATTGATGCTGAAATCCAGCATCGCCTGAGCTCTGCGAGTGAAGCTTTCTCCTGATTGAAGAGCAGAGTGTTTGAGGACTGGAACATTCACAGGGAAACCAAAATGCTTGTTTACAAAGCTATTGTACTACCAACCTTACTGTACGCTTGTGAAACATGTACCACTTATAAACGCCATCTCCCTCAAAAGATTCCATCAACGGTGTCTCCGAAAATTTTTACATATCACTTGGGAAGGCAGGCGAACTAATGTCAGTGTACTGGAAGAAGCAAAGATCACCAGTGTCGAAGCAATGATTCTTCAACATCAACTTCGTTGGACTGGTCATGTTGATAGGATGCCTGATTATCATCTTCCAAACCAACTACAGTTGTACCTTGGAAGTCAAATGGAATCCGTTCCAGAAGTCCGTTTGACTTCCAAAACGTTTGGAAACCAAAGTGTGGCTTTTGATTGGCTGCAGGAAGCTCCACCAGACATTCGAAGGTCACGGAAGCCCCATCGGACATTCAGCTTCCAAAAAAACATTCGAAAGCCGGAACGCTCACTTCCAGGTTTCGATTGTTCGGGAGCCGAAACATACAAGTACCAAGGCATTCAACAACCAAGGTATGACTGTACTCTATTCCAAACTTAAAAATGGAAAGTGTAATGCTGGTGGTCTTAAAGACTCTCTCAAGGCAAATCTTTTTAAAATGTAATATAAACACCGACCATTGGGAAACACTGGCCTGCGAGTGCCCCAATTGGAGAACAGCCTTTACCAAACGTGTCATGTACTTTGAAGATTGACTCCCGCCCAGAAACCTATGTCACCACTGTGGAAGGACGTGTGGATCCAGAATTGTTCTCCGCAGTCACCTACAGACACAGCTTTAAGACCGTGTTCATGGAACACAATCTTACTCAGTTACAAGTGATCACCAGAGAAGAAGAGGAAGATCTATCTCTCTATTTACCTTTGTATTTTTTTAATCATGTGAGCTACTTTGGGAAGATAATAATTTTCTGGAAAGTGGAATAAAAATATAGTCAATAAAATGAATAGCAAATAAATGAGAGGGGGGGAAATCAAAATGGGGGTCCAGCAATTTATTTACATCCTACGTTCAGCTGTGAAATACTAGCTCATTGCTTTTGGGGTGAAGCTGGATCCAAGTTAGGCATGTAAGGGTCATCTGGGTGGACTGAGTTTGTGATGGTGAAAATTGTTGGCTCATTGTTCCAAATTTTGGTTTTTTGCAATGCTGTTTGTTTTTTTCTTGGTTTTGCTGACATGCAAAAATGTTAGGCCAGGATTTTCTCTCTCCCGCCCCCACCTTTTCCCCTGATCTACAAGAGGCTCATTCATAGGTCTGCCTGAGGCAAATATCCAGACACTTAGGTTAGTGCTACCTGTGTTGTAACAGAGAATGACCAGAGTCTGCTCCCTCTCCTCCGGCCCCCTCCCAAATTGTCAATTCTTTGAGAAAGATTAAATAGTGACATCTGAACTCAGACATCTGAACTCCCCCCTCACAGGCACCCAGGTGAAGAGGCTGCTAGAGCGAAGCGATTACCGTACTTCTCTGCTAATGAAGTAGTCTGCAAACTGTTTAGTTTTATTTATGCATGCTTTTGAGGAGTGTGTGTGTCAAAATAAACAATGCATGCAAATAAAACATATGCATTTTTAAAATATAAAAGCCACTAAAATTAATAAACTACTGCAGTCCTAGAATATTGCAATTAATATAAAGTTGCAAACATGGTGTAACGGTGTTGAATTGTCAATCAGGACTATCTGCATGTAAAACCCCTAGTTTTATTTGAAGTTTTTTGATGAGTTCTTTCTTGAGGCTAATTTAGCTTGATGTGTTTTTCAACAAGCTGTTTCTTTTGCTTATTGTGGAATCATGTGGTACACATGGGAAAAGTATAAAATTATTTTTTACTGTTTTTTTTAAGTGCCCCCTACAGATGTTATTTTTATTGTGCATTCGTGATTATGTGTGCTCATGATGGTATGGGGACAATTATATGCACATCTGCTTTGAAAATCCTGTTCGTGCCTGCAAAAGTTTCAGTTGGAGCTGACTGGAATGGTAGTCCAAAACAAATGGAGGGTGCCAGATTGGCAAAGGCTGCCCTGTAATATGGCCCAGCTTCCTTTGCAACACATGGGTCTTTTTATGGCAGTGGTTTTCCAGTAGATGAGTCAACATGAAGGAAGAAGTTACAGTAGAATATTTTTATAGGGTGCCAATAAGGTTTGTCCTTGAAGAAGGAAATCCTTGTTTCCCAAATGCAATGAGCAATAATAAAATATTTCTGATTATTTTCCCCATTCCACCCCCACCAAATCTAATCTGGATTCGCCATTCCCATATTTAGTCATCTTTTCCTTTCTGGGTTTTCCATGGAAATGGTAAACCCTAAATCAAAAGGAAAAATGTCATAGGGTGGCATTTTGAGGAGGGCAATGTCATGTGGACACTGCTCAGAGCTTGCCTGAGCCCCCAATAAACTGCAATGTGAAAATGGCCCTTAATGAGCAGTTGCATAAACTTTCGCCTGTACATTTTTCTCTATGTGCTTCCAAGTAAAATGTGGAGGGGCCGTCAGGTTTAAAAGTGGGCAGAAAAATCAGAGAAGTGATATACAAAATCCTTCAAGGTGGCCCAGGCTCAGGTCAATTTATATATTTTAATGTGCCAACTAAGGGGTTTGCTGTGGATGATGACTGTGATTGGTTGAATTGCCTGTTACCTGACAGAGGAGTGGGGTTGGGCAGCAGAGTGTCTGGCTGCTACTGGTTAGAATTTGCCCAGATCCTAAAGAGGGGGAGTTGGGTAGGCAGTGGGCTTGAGAGAAGGGCAAACTGAAGAAATGGGATGCAGTGAGGAGAGAAGTTGGCCAAGCAATGCAGGTTGGTGGTGGGAACAAGACTTGAAGATTGGGTGGTCCAGAGAGAGGACTGAGGAAAAACAGAGAAGACCAGAGGGAAGAAGGTTGAGAGAAAGAAGACAACTGGGAAAAAGAAATGGGCAGAAAGGAAAGGAGCACAGACCCACTAATACGGCATGGCATTCATAGTGGTTAGAAACTGGGACCCAAACCTAGAGACCAGGGTTCAAAACCTACTCAACCATGAAGCTCAATGGATTAGCAGCCAGTCTCTTGGCCTACCCTACCTCACAGAGATGTTGTGAGGATAAAATGCAGACAGGTGGGGTCTGTCTCCCCACCTGACCATGCTGAGCTCTTTAGAGGAAAGGTGAAATAGAAAATGGAATAATAAATGCATAAAGTAAGTCACAAATTGGAAGGAGACTTTAGTCCAGACATGACTGATTTGAAATACCCAGCCAAATTAAGTTTGGCTGCAGTGGGACTTGGAGTGAGTTTTTAAAGCCTTCATTATGGCATAAAGTGACTGAAGCATCCAACTCGGAGGCCTCTGTGTCAGAACAAGTTGAAATTATTAAATGCTCAGTGATCCTGTGCATCGTAATGGTGATTTGGAACTCTCTTGTGGCTGTCTGACATTTCCCTTTGTATCATTTACATTTGAGTGACAACAACTTTGTTCTTCATGTGACTGCTTCATTCCTGACATCTTGTGTTGCGGCCCTTGAGATCATTAACCTGAGATTTCTGGAGCCTCTCATCTCTCAAGTCCTGGAGAGACCCCATACCTTTCCTGCTGTTGATTTGCTGGACTCTTGGTAGAACTTTGTTAGGTGGCCACTTATGTGTTGCCAAAAAAGAGGACAGATTTGCATAAAGATTGCAAAATGTATATTACATATATTGATGCAAATTTAGAAATCATTACTAGAGATGAAATAGAAACACATCTCACCATAGTAGCGTAGGCTGAGACCAGGTGACCTGTTCACCTGCCCAGTTTACTATCCAGGTGCTAACTGTTGATGAGCGACTTTAAGGCCCCCTTTGCTCTCCCTTCTTAGGGTTCCTTATCTTTAAACCAGATTTGGACCATGCAGCCCTTCGAAAAGAGGACTGTCCTCTGTAAAATAGGATACACAGCCTATTTCAAGGATGGGGAAGTTCATACCTGGGGGCCAAATGCAGCCTTCCAGGGCTTTCTGACTGGCGCTAGGGACTCTCCCCAAGGCACACACCCTTCTGAACCAATCCTTTTACCAGCCGTGCCTGGTTGGCATGTGCCCTTGGACTCCAAAAATGCTTCCTGCTTGTCTGGTTAGAGAGGGGTGTGCAAGTGTGTGCAGATACTAGACTAGTATGCAAAAGTGAAATTTTCATTTGCTTCTCTGCTTGCTTTTGCCACTTGCAGCCAAGCCACAGCATATGATTGTGATGAAAGGGCAGAATTTAAATTAGGGTGACTGGGAATCCCTACTCAAAGACAACTAGCATGCCAGTATCCCCCCTTTTTTAAAAAAAAATATGGAGGAACTTTCAGTCATGTGAGTCCCTGCAGCAGTGGCGTAGTGTGGGTTGTCAGCACCTGGGGCAAGGCAAGTAATTTGCGCCCCCTAACCCGTGGATTTGCGCCCCCTAACCCGTGGATTTGCGCCCCCTAACCCATGGATTTGCGCCCCCTAACCCTAACCCTAACCCCCAGATGTTGCGCCCGGTGCGGCCGGCCCCCCCTGCACCCCCCACCCTACGCCACTGCCCTGCAGTCCTGTGAGTTCAATCCAGACATAGATTGACCTCTTCGCCTGGTGCTGTTGGGTACAGTATTAGACAGAAAAAAATGTTTCAGGCAGGCATGGGAATATTATGTGGGGTGGGGCAGTGGTTGATGCTTCCAGCATAAAGGGATGCTCTGGAGACATGGGAAATGGGCTTTTCTGCAGGTGAGTAAATTATTCTTAAACCCTCTCAAACGGAATCTTTTGGAGATGTAAGACTGAATTGTGCTTCCCATTTTAATACGGTGTGTGTGCATGCATGCTGTAGGCTTGGGACTCAAGTAACTAAAAGGGAACCTCCCTGCAATATCAACCATCAAGGGCTCTATGTTGGTGCTGCCCAGCTGACAATGACCTATGACAGGGCCTTCTTGGTGGCGATTCCTCATTTCAGGAATGCCCTCCCTGGTGAGGTGCATCTGTCTGTCTCATTATTCACTTTCAGCAGGAATTAAAAACATTTCTGTTTACCCAGGCATCTGATGACTGAAAGATACTGTTCCTGATAACCTTGGAATAATTAGCTAGCTGTGGGGATATGTGATGGTTGTTCATATTTTAGATGTTCTAAATTAGATGTTTTAAAATATGGGTTGGATTCAACTAATGAGTCCTGCTAGAAGAAGCCAGCGCAAGAACTTCTGCTGGTGCAACAGGGATTTCCCCACTTTCCTCCCCCTACACACCCCTTCCCCCAAATTCTTCTCAGAGGTGGGGTGGGGGTTAGGAGAACCCCCTGAACAATGAATAGGAGAAGAGAGGGGGGAACATTCCATCTGGCAAGATGAAATGCTTGTGCTGACAGAATTAGAAGAGTGCTACATTGAATTCCTTCTGTTTTAATATTATTTTTAATTGTATTGTTTTATCACTTTTGTGTTTGCTACTCTGAGCTACTTTGGGAGGAAGGGCAGAATAAGTAAGTAAGTAAGTAAGTAAGTAAGTAAGTAAGTAAGTAAGTAAGTAAGTAAATGCTATCAGAAGTTTGTATTGATGCTTTGAAAAGGAGTCATGCAAACAGGTGCCCTTCTCCTCTTTTCAATCCAGCAGCAATTAAGAGGAAAAGATCCCGATCCTCTTGCCTTGTCAAGTGAGTTTTCATTACGATCCAATCAAGGTGTTTGACATTCCTTTGGAAGCCTCCAGCTCCCCGTAGCATTAGTCAGTTAAGAAACAGATCACTGCCAGCTATGGGAGTATTTGTTTTAGCCCCAAGCCAGACAGGTGTGATCAAGAACAGGGGAGAGAGGGAAATATATAAGCAGAGTCCTTTCAGTAGCAATACAGGTGTCTACTGCAATAAAGTATTTTCTTTTATTTTTAAAGCAGACAATAAAGGTGTAATGCAGATCTAGGGAGTGATACAACATTAAAATATAGAACACAGGAAGCTGCGTTGTACTGAGTCAGACCATTGGCCCATCTAGCTCAGTATTGCCTACACTGACTGGCAGAAGCTTTCCAGGTTTTCAGACTAGCATCTCTCCCAATCCTACTTGGAGGTGCTAGGAATAGAACTTGAGAACTTCTGCATGCAAAGCATGTGGTCTGCCGCTGATCTACATCCCTTCCATTAAATAGGAGCATAGGAAGCTGCCTCATACTGAGACAGAACAGTGGTCCATCTAGTCTGGTATTGTTTACACCATGGATAGGCAAACTAATGCCTGGGGGCTGGATCTGGCCCAATTGCCTTCTCAATCCGGCCTGCAGACGGTCCAGGAATTGGTGTGTTTTTACATTAGTAGAATGTGTCCTTTTATTTAAAATGCATCTCTGGGTTATTTGTGGGGCATAGGAATTTGTTCACCCCCCCCCAATAGTCTGGCCCCCCACAAGGTCTGAGGGACAGTGGACTGGCCCCCTTCTGAAAAAGTTTGCTGACCCCTGGTCTACACCAACTCTCTAAGATTTCAGGCAGAGGAAATTCCCAGCCATACTTGGGGATTGAACCTGAGACCTTCTACATGCAAGGCAGATGCTCTAACACTGAGCTGCAGCTGAAACATTCCTCCAGTGTGGTGTAGTGGTTAAGAGCGGTAGAATCTGGTGAAATGGGTTCGCGTCTCTGCTCCTCCACATGCAGCTGCTGGGGGACCTTGGGCTAGTCACACTTCTCTGAAGTCTCTCAGCCCCACTCACCTCACAGAGTGTTTGTTGTGGGGGAGGAAGGGAAAGGAGGTTGTGAGCCACTTTGAGACTCCTTTGGGTAGTGATAAAGCAGGATATCAACTCCAAACTCTTCCATTCAAACTGGATCCTCCTCTGCCTCCCAGTCAGTTGGCCCTTCTAATTTGGATTATTATTTTTCAAGTCAAGTTTTCCAAGGCACAGGAGCCCAGACAATAAAATAAAGATTGCTTGTTGGTAAAGGTTTGCAGGCCATCAACTCAGAAAAACGAGGTGGAGAGGGGGTCAATTCAATGGTAGATTATCCAATATTATTTGGGGCTTGGTCAAACAGGTTGTGTCAGGTACAAGTAATCTGTTATTAAGATCCCACATGGCATTTCAGCAGGTAGTATCCACAGCACTCAAAGTTATTCCAAAGCCTTGATTGAATGAGCAACTTAATGTTAACCAGATCACCAAAACAACCAGTTGCTTCTGAGGCTGATTAATGAAGGTGGAAGTTCTCTAGACTGCCTGGGATGGGGTTTAGGGGTTTACACTGGCAATGAGCCAATTGCCTGGTGGGAGGCTGTGAGTAGGGGTGTGTGTGGCCTGAGGAGAGTCCCAAGGGCCTGAAAGAGAGGCCTGGAGGACTGCATTTGGCCCCTGGACTGAGGTTCCCTATCCCTGGCTTTAAAGGACTAGGAAGCAGGTGTTATGGGAGACCCTCTGCCTGAGATCCCAGGGAGTCATTGTCAGTCAAGATAGATTCTGAGCAAGCTCCACTGCCATCAGGTGATAGCACTGGGTCAAATAACTGCACCAGCTTCAGGCTGTCACAGCAATTTCCTGCTCCCACCTTCTGCCCTGGACACCAAGCACAGCAGGGCTGTGGATTTGGTGGTTGCCCCTTTGTGGTATTAAGGCTTGCTGGGTAGCAGCCCAGGCTAGAATTGACTCCAAAGTTCCTCATAGTTGTTATGGAGGGGTGTGAGAGGAAGCAGGGCATGAGACTGCCATTTTTGGTGGCAGCCACACACTCAGCATCACATCTAGGTTGACCTCCAAGTTCACTATAAACTTTGGCAGTCAACAGCTCCTTTCAGCTCTTCAAGCACTGTGATGTTTAGCTCAAGGTACATGCCTCTTGAGAGCCTTTATAACATAGTTGGAAAGGAAGTCCTTCAGGTGAGAGGATGAGTTTTTTCAGGAAGGGGATAAAAGGGCAATTGGCAGGGAGTGTTGAAATTTGATAGAAAACTTTCTCCAGATAAGCTCTTGTTGCTCTTGCTGCAATTGATGCTGAGCACAATGATGTGATTTAAATGTGGAAGGACTGGCTGGCTTTGGATCAGATCATTGTACCTTTGTGGTTGGCACTTTTCTGAGCTATGTTGCTGCAGAAGCCAGAGTGTGAGAAATTGAGAACTTCCAAGAAAAAAAAGTGTAAGATTTTAAAAGCAGTTTGAGCTGTTCCAATTAACTTGCCCTTCAATGCCGGAAGTAAATAGGCAAGCTATGGTCACTTGATACATGGCTTGTGCATGTGTGAGAGAGAGCCGTTAAATTATACCCTTTATACTATGGGATGGGAAATCTTAGGCCTGGGGGTTGAATGAGGTTCTCCAAGTCTTTATATCTGGCCCTTACAATTCTCCTTAGGCCATGCCCTTAATATCCCTTCCCTGTGAACTTCTTCGGTGATTTTGCCTGCGTAGAACATGTCTTTGAATTATACTGATGCAACTTGCTTGTTTGCCTGGATGGAAGATGGAGAGGTGTGCATGTGTGTATAGAAACCTCTGACTTCTGTGCAGTTTTTAATGTAGCCTGCTGTCAAAATATGAGACTCAAATGTGTTGCTCTGTCCACTTGTTCCACTGATTCTATCTACTTTTGGCTCTGCCCCCTCCCACATCTTGGGCGGGGAGTACAAAAATTAAAATGGCACATGAACAAAAAGAGGTTAAAATATATTTTAGGAACATTAGTTGATAGTACTCATGTCTCAAGGGTAATTCTGTAACTGCACAATTTGTTCAGATTAGGTCATTTGGGCAGACATTGTCTTTGTGGGGAAAAACATACCTGCAGTCAGTTATCCTGTGAGCATGCATAAGGTCTTAATTTTCATCTACTAACCAGAATCCCCTTAAAGAGAAACCTGTGATTTAGGTAAGGGTAAAGGTAAGGGTAAGGTAAGGGACCCTTGGACAGTTAAGTCCAGTCAAATTCAACTATGGGGCTGCGATGCTCATTTCCGCTTTCAGGCCGAGGGAGCCAGCATTTGTCCACAGACAGATTTCTGGGTCATGTGGCCAACAAGACTAAACCTCTTCTGGCACATGGAACACCGTGACGAGTGCCAGAGTGCATGGAAACTCTGTTTACCATAGTGGTACCTACTTACCTTCTTGCACTGGTATGCTGGTCTCAGTCTAACAAATAGAGACCAGAATATTGGTGGAATAAGGCAGTGAAATAAATTAGTAAGCATGAAGTCATTTCTGTATTGACAGGACAAATTTCATTTATCTCTAATGTGAAAGAACCATTAGTAGACAGGAAATAATAGACATATGTCAGTTATGAACAATGAGTTGTATCCAACATGTAGGGACACAGATGGCACTGTGATCTTGAGCCTCTTGAGCTTAGTGATCATAAGGTCAGCTGTTCAAATCCGCACCATGGGATGAGGTCCTGTTTCTTTGTCTCAGCTCCTGCCAACCTAGCAGTTCAAAAGCATACCAGCATGAGTAGATAAATAAGTACCACTGCAGCGGGAAGGTAAATGGCATTTCCATGTGCTCTGGCTTCCGTCACGGTGTTCCATTGTGCTAGAAGCAGTTTAGTCATGCTGGCCACATGACCTGGAAAGCTGTCTGCAGACAAAAACTAGCTCCTTGGCCTGAAAGCGGATTTTAGTGTTGCAGCCCATAGTAAAATTTGACTGGACTTAACGGTCCAGGGGTCTTTTACCTTACCCCAACAAGAGGTCCAGAGGGCAACAACACAAAAATGGGACTTTTCTGTGGTGGCTGCCAGTTTGTGGAATGCTCTTCCCAGGGAGGCTTGCCTGACTCCTTCATTATACATCTTTAGGCACCAGGCGAAAACATTTCTCTTCAGTCAGGCCTTTGGTTGAAGGACATTGTATGTCCTTTTAAATGTGTTTGTGGAGGGGGTTATTGGTTTGTTTTTGTTTTTATTATGCATTTTTGGTTCTCATTTTTTATATTTATGTAGTGAACTGTTCTGTGATCTTCAGATGAAGGGTAGTTTACAAATTTAATAAATAAAACAAATTATGTAGGGGATATAAGGCGCCCCTATACCAGCAGAATGACCACTGTTCACCTGGGAGTGGAATGCATATAGTAAATAGAAAATAGCACAAAATGGCAAGATATTCCCCCGGCATCCCAGGAAACACTGACAATCAGAGAGATTAGAAAATAGCACAAAATGGCAAGATATTCCCCCGGCATCCCAGGAAACACTGACAATCAGAGAGATTGATGGCAACAACACCTACACACCGACAACACATGGCGTCTGCTAGTCATAGGAAGAGGGAATTCAGTTCACCACCCCTGACCACTGGAAGCCATTCATGGCCTCTGGCTTCCAAGAGTTCACCAGGAATTACTAGCATGCTCTGCAGCAATAAGGACTAGCGGCTTGTTTTTGTGAAAAGGCAAATAAAAACTGAAATTCCCAGAATGTGCAATTCTGTGCCCGAGATTACATTACGCAAGCGCATAACGACTTCAGCAGTTAAGTGTCCTATTTGGGCATATGACACCCTGAATGTAAGGGAGCTAGAGTACTTACTATCCATTACATTTTATTCTTTTTTATATTCCCTGAAAGGAATTCCCCCTGCACCTCTGTTTTATAAGCCTTTCGGCGTGCCAGGCCAACAATCTGTCTCAGGAGATGGAGGGAAAATGCACACACAGCGCCTCCCCAGATTAATGAAATTAAACCAATTCATGTCACTTCATGCATTAAGGAACCTGTCACAGAGAGCAAAACAAAACCAGCCAGGCCAACCACAGCGATTTCCAAGAAGGGCAGCTCCCTCACAACTCGGTGGCAGAGGGCCTGTTTTGCATGCAGAAGGCCTTGGGTTCAGTTCCTGGCAACTGCAGTTGCAAGCAGGAGCAGAGGTGCTTGTGATTGAAAAGACCTCTTTAACTGGAGCTGATGAAAACACCTGGGAAACACTGAGGTTCTAAGATGCACAGCTTGCCCATAGACTAGACTGCAGTATTTTCATGGATAGGTACTCTCATGCATACAGGGTTTTTTTGATATATATTTTTTGCAGCATCTACATGCATCATTTGCATCAAAATGCCAACCCATATTCCTCACCCCCACAAATTTAATCAGAATTTACCCTTTCTGTGGAAAATCTGGTCTGCTAAAACAGCAACACACATTATCCGTTGGCCCATTTGCAGTAGCTCTATCACCTGTTTGCAAATTAAGTGCCTGTCTGGAAGCACCTAGAAACCTTTGCTGACCTATGGCAAATGACCCAGAGAGATATCCCAGTAGATCTCAATCTTCATGCTGCCTGATGTGGTTGTAGAACCATCAGAGTTTGTCCTGTGCATAAATAAAAGTGTGTGTAGGATTGCGGCCTCAGGTTTCTTGTAGTACATCTTTTACCAAACAAACAAGCACTCTCTTGGCTTTTAAATCAACAGGGGGGAGTGACAGGGTAAGAGATGCTATTGCAGAGTAAATGAATATAGCAGGAGTTATGAAGACTTTGGGCAATGTGAAATTGTGTGAGCGGTGTGTGTATGCACATGTGCAGTGTGGGTCGGAAGGGGTGTTACTTGGTATGGGTATATGATAGCTGCACTACCCTGCTAGAACCGCCAAACAAGGAAATCAAAGTGTTATAAATTTCAGAGGGCATGATGAGGATGGTCACTTTGCTAGTAAAATATAGTGGCCCAGGCACTTGGTATATTCTGAGTCCCTAACCCAGCCCTCAAATGAGTGGCATTGCTACAGAAGTCAAGTCAAGAAGGCTACTGAGCTCAAGGACGGCTAGGTGAAGAAGAGGGGAGGGGGTATAAAAATTGGTGGCCCAAACTGATGAAGCTTTGATCTTTGATTTGATGTCAGCAGAGATGAAAAGAGAATATTGAGGCTTTTACCCCCTTAGAAGAAAAAAACCAGCTGCCACTTGAAACAGAATAATTGGATAATTAAAAGGTCTTCCCTTATGTCAAGTTTTATTTAGATGCCTTGATTCAGCACTGGAATGTGTCACACAGAGGGTTTTTGAAGAACATTTACCTTAAAAATCTTGTTGGAAAAATCTGCAAGACTAGCCTCCCAACCCCTTTTAAAACTGCTCTGTTGCTTCTGAAGCATGGAGGATTTTTTTTGCTGGGTTACAAGTTAACACACCAATTCAAATGGTCATGTTTGCAATCACTAAAAGCAATAAATTTGGGCTCCTCTAGACTGATGGTTTTTTTGCAGGTTTATTCTGCAGTATGTTATTGATGCATTTGATTAGTGCATTTGTTGCATACTGACATCAGACCATCCAGTTAGTAGTTCTATGATGCCTTCCCATTGTTACAGTGTTGTTGTCAACTGAAAGAGAGATGTTGTGCTGTAGTGCAACAGAAGTGGGACCAACCCGCTCACCGAAACATTTGTGGTATGAAAAGCTACAGGATTGCAGCAGAAAGCTAAGAAACATAAACGGATTGGAAACAAAGCATTGGGTTGTATTCTAAGCAAAATAGCTCTAAGCAAAATTGTGCAATGTGGCTCCCTAAATCTTTTCCGGGGCTTCCCTTAACCCTCCGGAGCAGATTTGGGGACTGTGTGTGTTTGTGGGGGGCATAATCCCATTGCACTAGCACTAATCCTTGCACTATTTGTTGCACTGGTATGTCTACTCCAAAACTTTTGCTAGTGTAAACAGTATTAAAAATGGGATTCTGAATAACTGCCCTGATCCCATCATGAACACAAACCATCATTAATGCACAATAAAAAGAATGTCTTGAGGGGTTATAAATTTGTCTCAGAGCAGAGAAGTGATGTATTGGTGCATTTATAGGGAAGAATCAGCAAACAGGGAGGGGTTTTTGATTCTTCTTGTACCCACTCAGGCATTCTGAGCCCAGCTGATTTCTGAGTGCTGCAGGAAGACCTGCAAAAGGAGGTGCTTTGTCCTTCCCCCCTCCCACCCACTGATTCTCCCCTGCAAGTGTTTTCTTCCTAAATTGTAAATACAAAAAGAAAGAAAAAGGGAGTCAGCCATGTGGTCATTGAGTCCTCCAGCCAGTTCTGTATTTAATATTCTCATTAGAAACTAATGAGTGCAAGGGTGCCGTGGTAGAGCCCTTGCTTCTCAGGCAGAAGGTCCCAGGTTCAGTCACCAGCAACTGCAGCTAGGCCTGGGGGGAATGTCCCCAATCTGAAATTATGGAGAGCGCCTGCCAGTCTTTGTAGACAGTCCTGAGCTAGATGATCTGACTAAGTAGAAGGCAGTTTCCTATGTTCTTGTGGGGCAGGAGTGGGGAATCTCTCTTGTCTGAATTCATGGAGAGCTGCTGCTAGTCGTTGTAAACTATACTGAGCTAGATGTACTAATGGTCTGACTTTCTGAGGAAGCTTCCTCTGTTCCTAGGAGCCTCTTGTGAAAATGCCTCCTAAACTAACAGACAGTTTGTAGGTAATAAATGGTAGATCTTGTTGCCCAGGAGAAATACAAATTGCTAAGTCAATGATTTTATCAGTGAAGGGTCTGAAAACACCAAGAATCTGCTCTGTCCCTGGATTTTCCTTTAACTTGTGCTGGAAGAGCAAGCTGAGTCAGAAAAGCGCATGGTTCTTTTCTCAGATTCCCACTGAGGAAGCCATCATGTCCTCAGGCCTCTCCATTTAATTAGGGTCTTTGGCACAAGATCCACCTCGCACCTGCGTTTTGTCTGCATATCGGTTTCACAGACCTTTTCGCAGATGACTCAGCAAATGACTACAGCAGGAATGGATGAAAAGTTCAGGGCTCATTCCAGAGAAGCCAAAAATGAAGGCAAATTTCCAAAATGACAAGAGTTGCTGGTCACTTCAGCATACTCTCACCTTCAGGCTGAGGAGGGGTGGCGGTTCATGTGAAAAGTCAGTCCAGGCAAAAGGATGCTATGATGGTGTTAATTTAGAGCTCCTCCAGGTGGTCTGTTTATTGAGAATTCATCCTGATTTGCTTGCACAAAGCTTAAATGGAGTATATACAATGCCTCATCTGGATTGAGCACCCATTCTGATTTGTTTCCAAGGAAGTTATATATCTCCCTGTCAACTGATTATTTCCCACACGTGTCAGCATATTTCCTCATTACTTTCCAGATGGATGGGACGGGTACTCTTCATGCATAGATTCCCCCCGCCCCCCAGCACCCATACAATGTTGTTGGTGTCTAAATGCCAGCCTGTATTCCCACTCCCCTTTCAATTTAATCTAGATTTACCCTTTCAAGGGTGGCGGTGCAGTCTGATAAATAAATAAAATCTGTTACCAAAGACTCATTGGTGATATGTCGGGAAGAGGACCCTTTTGCACATCAAGCCTCTGTCTGGAGGCACTAGACAAGGTACATGGATTTTCATGCATAAAACATGTCAGTAATAAGTAACTTCTAAACTTCTTTGTCCCCAGGGCTCAGGATTAGTATCAAAGCGTAGGGTTGTCCTTGGGATGAGAACTGGGGTATTAAAAGTCAAAGACACTCTCTGTTGGCACCTGTGAACTATAGGAAGGCATGATTTCTGGAAGTGATAGCTTACCTGTCATTGCCAGTCTTTGTCTCAATGCACAGACACATAAGAACGTAAGAGGAACCTGGTGGCTGTATCAGGCCATCTAGTTAAGCATCCTGTTCTCACAGATGCATATGGAAGGCTTGCAAGCAGTACCTGGGCAAACAGCAGTCTTCCCATTTGTGATTTCTAACAACTGGCATTAGAGTGGCATGCTGCCTACAACAAAGGAAATATAGAATCATAGAACTGTAGGGTTGGAAGGGACCTCAAGCGAATCAGGAGTGCTCTGATGGTGTTTCTGATGTCAGGAGTGCTCTGATGGTGTTTCCTGCTTGGCAGGGGGTTGGACTCGATGGCCCTTGTGGTCTCTTCCAACTCTATGATTCTATGATTCTATGATTCTATGAATCACAACTAAATCAATGCAGGAATCACAACTAAAGCATCTGTGACAGGTGGTTATCCAACTGCACACCACACCAATTTTTTAAATTGATAAATATTTTGGAAAACAAAAGGAAAACATTCCTAGCAGTGCTGGATTTATATCATAGAGCACAACTACTTTATAATATGACCATGGGACAGCCAGAAAGTATAAAATAATGCAGTTATATAATAATATGAATCAATCTCGAAATATATTGAATCTTTCTGCCACACTTGCCATCCTCTACTGCCACACCAGTGTGATGCACCACACCTTTTGAGAACCCCTGAACTAACCTTATGTGTTCCTCATGTGTGTGCTCTAAAATATACCTCAGAATAGCACCATCAGGGTATTAATTTGGGGCGGATGCCCAGAGCCCCACTCAGGAGAATGAGCAAAAGGACTCACAAATGCAGCAAGTTTGATTCACAAAATTTTGAAGTACGGAAAAGCAATATTGCCTTCTAAAGAGCCCCCCCTTCCTTGGTAAGACTGTTAAACCCAGAGTATAAAACGATCTAACTGCCCCACTGCCCTGCAATGACAGTGTCTCCTTGGCTAGACCAGGGAATACAGAAAGGATTATATGAATGTCTGCAACCCTTCAATATTAGCAAGGAAATGGCTCTGAAGAGCAGTCAATCCTGTGCCACTATGTACCAAACCATGAGAATATTTGGACAGCCAAATCCGCTATTCACTGTCAGGATTTGAACCTGGAGCCTTTTGCACACTGACTATTATCTCTGCAACAATTCTGCTAACACGAGTCTTTCAGCAGGGCTCAAGAAAGCCTGCGATTTGAAAACCTCAAGGAACGCAGGTCTCTGTTTTCTGCCTTGCTGCCCTCATCCTTCCAAGGCCTCTTCCCTCAACATGACTCATGTCAATACTGAAGGTTAATTAAGGTTAATTATCTTCCCCGCTTAGCAGCACATGCAAGTTCAAAAGAGGACCGGGGGAATCTAACACCCCTCCTGTTGCCATGAATCATTTTTCTTCTTCATTTACTGTAAGTGGCAGGCAGCCAGGATCTCTGGCATCAAAGCGAATGCTTCTCCACACGAACAGTCAACTTGTGAACCTGGTAATTTCAGATGTGCTTATAGTGAATGCCTTTGCCAAACATTTTAGATTTTTCTTTGGTTGGGGGGAAGAATGAGATGGAGCGAAAGAGGCTGTTTGATGCCTCCAAGACTAGAATTAGCATATTAGATCATGCATCACTTTGTCTTCCTTTTAATAAAAGAAGGATCCGGGCATATTGAAAAGAAGCGCAAATATTATTAAAGACTCATGAGCTGCATTTGAATCCAGTGATCTGACTTCGAAGTGGAAGAGGGTAGATGACCTGAAGAAATTTAGCATGCTGTAGCCACGTGATGGTGTAATAAATCATGTAGTGGACTCATTCAGCCAACCAGATTCCCAACATTTGGTGACTACAAATCATGTTTGTGTTTTGGACAGTTCTTAGAGCTGAGCAAAAATGTCATCCTGAAATTCTGTACTCTGCAGATGGGAAAACTGGGGATGGGGCATCCTTTTGCAGAATATCTGTGTTTGTGTGTGTCTGTGTGAAATTCTCCAGCAATTTCTTGGGTGGAGCTTAGCAACTGGGGAAGGGGCATAGCTCAGTTGTAGAGCACATGCTTTGCATGCAGAAAGTCCCAGTTTCAATCTCCAGTGGCATCTCCAGGTAGGGATAGGATAAATCCTGGAGAGCCACTGCCAGTCAGTGCTGACAACACTGAGCTAAATGGAGCATTGCTCTTGTTCAGTGCAAGGCAGCTTCCAATGTTTCTATTAGTAGTGGCACTACTTTCATTGGGATTGGGGGGATTTTTGTGTGTGGCTGCCACAAGCAGCATCAGCGGCAATAGCAATAGCATTATCAGAGCTCTTGTGTTGGCAGTCTGGCTGCCATTTTGTCCCCTCCACATTTCATTTGCCAGTTGTGGCTCTTGTTTCTCAAAGTAGCAGGTGGGAAATCATATAATCATAGAATTGTAGAGTTGGAAGGGACCCCGAGAGTCATTTAGTCCAACCCCTGCAAAGCAGGAATCCTGCCCACAGCCATTCCTGGGTGGGCTCAAACCATCAACCTTTGGGTTAATAGTCAGATGCACTTACCTATTGTGCCACAAAGATTCACAGGTTACAGAGCGCACTAGGAGAAAAACAGGGGAAAGACTGTAGCTCAATGGCAGAGCATCTGCTAGGCCTGTAGAAGGCCTGAGGTTAAATCTCCCGCAGCTCTAGGTAGGACTAGGAGAGACTCCTTGTCTGAAACCCTGGAGAGTCAGGGTATTGAGCTGAGTATTTTAAATTTTGAGCTATGTAAACTGAGCTATGTATTTTAAATTTTATCACTTGCATTTGGGTTCAAGGGCAGAATATATATTTAATAAAATGGGAAAAAACAAGAATAAATAAACTGTGTGTATTACAGAACACACTAGAAAACACAAGGGGAAAAGAAAAAAGGGAGAGTCCCTGAGGCACTTGGATCCTATCTCCCTAGCACCACTGGGGCTGTTTATGTTCTTGCAACCCATTCAGTCTGGTGTCAGTTCCTGCTTGACTTGTCAATTCTCACACCTCCCTATCTGCGAAGCTCTGCATGCAAGCTGATGCTCTTCACACCTCTGCAACCTCACTGGATGGAAACTTTTGATATATGCCCCACAGGAATGGCTAAATGCGCCTTTGCCTTTGTCGGTCTGAAGCCTTCATTGTGAAGCTTATTTATGACTTTTCTATGTGGCACTTTTCCTTCAGGGAAGCTCAGAGCCGCTTTGGTGTGAAGCTACCAGGCAGTCTCGCCAAAGACACTTGAAGAGGGAGACTGCATGCAAGTTTACGTGGCAATGCTAGAAGCCTCCAAGATGAGCAAATTGGAGTGATTGGTCTTCAGAGGATGGCATTGGTATAGTGGGCATAAGAGAAGCCTAGAGGAACAGAGAGAACCAGTGGAACATAGTTCTCTTCAGATATAGGAGGGACAGGGAAGGACCTACTGGAGGTGGTATTACTCTGTACATCAAAGAGGGCACTGCGTCCAGCAACCTAGAAATCCCAAAAGGGACTCCATAGAACTGTTGTGGGTGGTGATACCAGGCTGTAAGAGTAATTTAGTACTGGGAGTGTACTATCACCCCACTGTTCAGAATGCTAAGGGAGATCTTGAGATGAAGAATGAAAGCAAGGAAGCAACCAAAAGATGGAGTGTTGTACTTGTAGGTGACTTTAACTACCTTTGCTTAGTCATATGTGTTCCAGTAATGATGAGATGTCCTCTTGTGGATCAATAATTGTTTAAGTAGTAGGAAACATCAAGTAGGAAAAAAATTATCCAAATGGAGGGATGCAGAGTCCCCTAAGGTTTGTCATTGAGACCTGTACTTTTTTTACCTGTCCCTGAACGATCTAGAGTGAGGGGTGAGCTGTGAAGTTGCCAAATTTGCTGATAATTCAGATTATTAAAACAAAAAGAGATTGTGAATAGCCCCAAAAGGACCTCTCCAAACTGAGTGAATAGGAGATAAATGACAACTATAATTCAGTGTGAAGAAGTGTAAAGTGATGAATGTCAGGGCAAAAAAAAATCTTAATTTCACATATGCGCTTGTGAGGTCTGAACTGTCTGTGACTTAACAGGAATGAGACCTTGGGGTCATAGTGGATAGCTCAATGACCCAGTATGCAGCAGCTGTGAAAAAGGCAAATTCCATGCTAGGAATAATTAGGAAAAGAACTGAAATAAAACTGTTGATATTATAATGCTATTAGGTAAACCTGTGGTATGACTGCAGTTGGAATACTTCATACGGTTCTGGTCACCTCACCTCAGAAAGGATGTTGTAGAGGTGGAGAAGATTCAGAAAAGGTCAACTAAAATGAGCAAGGAGATGGAGCAACTCCCCTATGAAGAAAGATTGCATCATTCAGACTTTTTAGTTTAGAGAAAAGGCGAATAAGAGGTGACATGACAGAAGTTTATAAAGTTATGCCTGGTATGGAGAAAGTGGATACAGTCAAACCTCAGTTCCTGAATGGCTCCATTTTTGAATGTTTCGGCTCCCAAACACCGAAAACCCGGAAGTAAGTGCTCCGGTTTTTGAAGAGTTTTTGGAACCTGAACATCCGAAGCAGCTTCCACATGAGTGCAAGAAGCTCTTTTGACCAATCGGAAGCTGCACCTCAGTTCTTGAATGTTTTGGAAGTCGAACCATCTTCCAGAACGGATTACATTTGACAACCAAGGTTTGACTGTAGAGAGGACAAATGGACACCCAATGCAGCTGAACATGGGAAGATTCAGGATAGATAAGATAATGTACTTCTTCACACAGCACTTGGTTAAACTATTGAATTTGCTGCCAAAGGAGGCGGTGATGGCCACCAACTTGGAAGGCTTCAAAAGAGGATTAGACAAATTCATGGAGGACAAGGCTATCCATGGTGACTAGCCACAATGACTAGGTTCTACCTCCACTGTCAAAGACTGTATGTTGCCATGAATTACAAATTAGCATAGTACTGAGGTGCTCATGTCCTGCTTACAGGCTTCCCAGAGGCTGTGCACTGCGACTGAGCCCAGGGCTGTGAGAAATGACTTGGCAAGGAGTTCCCAGCTCTTAGTGTGAAACCACACAACTGAGACTTTCTATAGTTGAAGTTATGGTGTAGGATCAAGGCCAGCCATAGATATTCTGCTGCCTGAGGCAAAAGCCAAGGTGGCACTCTCTGATTCCACATTTGACCAGACTGGCAAATGATTCTTACTCAGTGGAGGCTGGTACATTAGGTCAAATGTGGCACTGTCCCACCAAAATCACTCAGGCATTCTCCACCTGCCTGCCTTCTTTCTTACATCCAGTCAGTCCAGAAGGTGGTCTTGGATATCGGCTTCCTCCACCTTACTCTGAGTGTTACCCTGATAGAACTCAATGAGATGGGGGCAAAACTGGAATTAGTTTACGTCGCCTGTCATTGGCTCTGTCTTTACCTACTGTTGGTCTCTCTGCCTTCTGCCTCATTAGTTCTAACGGGCAACAGACCCAGCCACCACTGATCTTACTTCAACATTGGTGGTGAGATAGCATCTTCACCACAGGCTAGGGCAGACTTTTGTGTGGCAACAAGGGAATGGCTGGAGGTGGGGCTTAGAAGGAACAGCTGGGAGCTGCTGCCCCCCAGTATGTGTTATTGAAAGTAGTTACTTCTATTTTCCTAATGTTAAAGCTGGCCCTTATCTCCTCACTTTCAGGTGTACAGTGGTGCCTCGCAAGACGAAATTAATCCGTTCTGCGAGTCTCTTCGTCTTGCGTTTTTTCGTCTTGCGAAGCACGGCTATTAGTGGCTTAGCGGCTATTAGTGGCTTAGCGGCTTTAAGAAAAAGGAAACAAACTCGCAAGAACTCGCAAGACATTTCGTCTTGCGAAGCAAGCCCATAGGGAAATTCGTCTTGCGGAACGACTCAAAAAACGGAAAACTCTTTCGTCTTGCGCGTTTTTTGTCTTGCGAGCCATTCGTCTTGCGAGGTACCACTGTATCTTTGCAACCAGAAGCACTTTGCCCCCACAAATAGGAGCTTGGGAGGGAAGTTGCCGCTGTCCAGACTTGCCTCTGTGATGACCACCATGGCCCCCGCCCCCCCCATATGTGCGCACCGCAAATAGCTACTCTGAGAGCTGGGGCAAGGGCACCTTGCTTAGCTAGCACATCTGATGCTACCAGCTTGCGTTCCACTCTGGCTATAAACACTAATTTGAAGCCTGGCACAAGGCAAATAATTGTTTACCATGGGGCTGATGTCAAAGAGCATCATTATGCGGCTTGCACCAACTGCACCATTTCGGTTGCCCTTTGTGCCGTAGATGAGGAAAGGCCTTTTTCCCAGGTGCACGCCGGGGGGAGGGGGGAGTAAGGTGTTAAGAAGTCACTTCATCTAGTCTGGTGTTGCCTTTTCTGACCAAGTATCAGCTCTGGAGAGAGAGAGAACACCATGTCTGTTAAGGGGTATCACCAAAACCAGCATTATATGGGCATATGAAGTTGCCATATATTGATCCATCTAACTCATTTTGTCTACTTGGTCTGGCAGTGACTTTTCACGGTCTTAGGATCAGGTCCATTACATCTGAGATCCTTTTTAGTGGAGATATTCAGGACTGGAACTAGTATATTCTTCATGCAAAGCATGTCTGTACAGAGCTGTGAAATCTCTGTGGCATGATCTCTCCCCTGTAATGTTTCAGAATGCTCCCCACATGTTATGGCATTATTACATGAACTTTTACATCCCACCAGCATTAGCCAATAATGTGGAGCAGGGAGAACCATACTAGGATGAAGTGGCAAGCTTTCCTAAGTCTTTCAGAGCGGAAAAATGTACATGGGAATGTCAGGTGCTCTGCCCAACTAGGGTTGGAGGAGGAATTAATTTGATCTGCTTTTCACAGCAGAGCAACCCAATCCAATGTTCCAAACTTGCTGGCAGATTGGAACACAACTCCCAATGTACTTCTCTGGATTTTGCAGTGCAGTCTAGTGTGCAAATATACATGTGTGTTTGTATGTGTGTGTGAGTGTGTGTGCGCGCATGCGCGTGCACCCTAGCCTGTCATGACTGTTCCACTGTGGCTTACCTGGGCTGCCCATCATAGTCTTCTAATGCTGCTGCTATGGCCTGGCAGCACTTTGAAGTCTTTTATCACACTGTTGTTCGCTGTGCCGAGCCATTTATATGTGCAGAGCCATGAAATAAATATATAGATTCAAACCAGGAAATGATGGGACAGAGCTGGAGAGTCCATGTGGCTCGTGAGGAGGCTCTTTCTGGAGTTCAAAGAGGAGATAGAAGAAGAGACTGGAGATGCACTGGGACTTTGTTTAGGTTGCTCAGCCTCCCTGCCCAGCAGTTGACATGCAGGAGCAGCCACCATTTTCCTGTGCATCCTCCAGCCTCCAGCTGGCTCTCTAGTTGAAGAGATATTTGTGTGGAGACAGTGGGAGAGCGAACTGGAGAGCAGGGAAAAATGAGCGTTTAGAGGCTTTTTGGAGGGTGTTCCCCACTTACACAGTTTTCCCTTATGCACTCAGGGGCCTGGAAAGTAACTTCTGTGTAAGTGGGTGGATGTCTGTACTGAATGTTTTTGCTTGTGAGACCTTGTTGATGTTCTAGTTCACACTGTCTTGTCTATTGTAGGACATCTCTCTCCATTCTTGCCTTCTGGGAGCCTCCTCTCTAGTACTCCTCTTAATTAACTGAATGCATATTTTTGCAACAACTCTGTTCCCTTTATATCATCCTAAATTATGCCCTCCTCAACATATATGGCTTTCACATACACTACAGTAACATTAGCATCTTCTGCTAGTCATCATTTCTCCAGGCTAAACATCTTTAATTCTTTTCATCTTTCCTCATGAATTAAGGATCTTTCTACAACTTCCAAATAACTTCATTGAAACTTTCTTCCCCCACCCCTCCTCCCCAAATGCCTCTTGGCTCAAAAGTTGGGTTTGGAACTGATGTGTCATGATAAATGTGGGTGGGTAGAACATAGCTGAAAAGAAATGGCTGATGTCTCTAACCCACTCCATCCTGTGCCACCAGCAAAGTGCTGAGATGTGTGTGGTTAGAAAATGGGAAGTGGGGAAACTGTTAGCCAGTCCTATTGGAGGAGAACACTAAAATGTTGCACTCTAGCCTTCTCCAACCTGGTAACTTCCAGATGTTTTGGGCTACAGTTGTACTCAATTACAGTGCAATCCTATGGCTCAGTTATGTCAGCTGGAAACCTCTGGACTGGCACCAAAGATTGGCAATGATGGGCACCTGCCCAGGCCTATTGTCCAGTGTGGGGGTCTATTGCCACCACCCAGACTCTGTTCACCTGCCCTCTCCAAGCATACCGAAAGTGAAAAGAGCGAAGAGAAGGACCAGTTGCTTCCATTTACTTTGCTGTCTTCTTATAGGCAGTGGCGTGGATTAGGATGAGAATGAGAGTAAAAGTGAAGCAGTGATGACAGTGGTAAGGTGGGGGGGGGCCTACTAAGGCACAAGGGCTCACCAAGGGCACTTTGAATGCCCTGCCCTGCCTCAAATCTGGAACCAATACCAGTTGATAGTAACTTTCAGGACCGCTGGATTACGCCAGTGCCTAATTCTAAACATGAGGGAAGATGAATCAGTCTTTCTTGAAATAATTTTTTAGGATACTTTGAGAGGACCTGTTTATTCATCCTGATTAATTTGCAGAGGGATTAGATGACAGTGAAGTTGGCAATGTTGCGTCAAAACAAATGTTATCCCACATTTTCCAGTGCATTTTCATGTCAGTTTCCTTAACATGAAAAGTGTAATCTTTTGGGAAAGCAGTTTTTTTTGCACAAGACGTCCCTGTAATCACTCAGCCTGAATTTGCTGGTATGCGATTCAGTCCCACCTGCATTAGTAACAGTCTGGAAGCACCCTTAGAGCAGTTTAAGCACTAAACCTCTATTTCTAATCTGTTTGTCCATACAATCTCTGTTTCTTTTTCTCTCCCTCCCAACAGTCTGGGTCTAGAGTATCTCAAGGTCGCATGTGCCTACCTGACTTAAAATCTTCTTTGGAGGCTACCTTTGGAAGAGAGATAGCTAGCTGGTTCTCAGACAAGCAATCTGCTCTGTGATAGCACCCCAACTCTGGAATTTCCTACGAAGAACAATTAATCAAATCAAATATTGCCACATTTAGGCACCAGCCTAGAATGTTTCCTTCCTCCCAGGCATATAAGAGTGTTTGAGTTAAGAATGTGATTGCATTGATAGCAGCACTGACTCTTCTTTAGCAGTCTTTGTCTAATTGTATTTTTTGTGACAATACTAATCATAGAGTTGGAAAGGTTCATGAGGGTCCTCTAGTCCACCCCCTACAATGCAAGAATCTTTCTTCCAATGTGGGGCTCAAACCAGTGGCATAGCGTGGGGGATGCAGGGGGGGCCGGCCGCACCGGCCGCAACATCTGGGGGGGGGCGCTCGCACTCGCAGCTCTCTGCCCCTACCTGGCTCACTCACTCTCTCTCACTGCAGTGCTGGCTGTGCGAATCCGATCCGAGCCGCTGGGTCGCCGCCCACTGTGGAGGGGGTGGGGTGGGTGCCAGGCATGCGGTGCGGAGAGAGAGCGAGGGACTATCTGGGGGAGGGACAGTGCAGTGGCCACCCAGCGCAGCGCTGAGCGCGGAAGAGAACCACACCAGACCATCCCAGGCAGCAGCAAGAAGAAGCTGGCAGCGGCGGCAGGTTAGGGGTTAGGGGGCGCAAATTACTTGCCTTGCCCCGGGTTAGGGGGCGCAAATTACTTGCCTTGCCCCGGGTGCTGACAACCCACGCTACGCCACTGGCTCAAACACATGACCCTAGAATTAAGAGTCTCACACTGTACTGATTGAACTATGTTTTATTTCATAAGCCAATTTGGAGACCTCTTGGTCAAAAGAGGGAATAAAATGTTTTGTTTGTTTGTTTTAATTTTTATTTATACTTTTCCATTATAATTTTTCACATTTCATTTAATATAACCATACGTTCGTAATCTTCAAATTCCCTTCCCCCTTTCCATGGTTCTGTTTATTTATCAATTACAACTGCATATTCTAATTACCCCAAATGTTCATATTTCTCCCTTCCCCCTGTATATCTTCAATACTTTCAACTGCTGAATTTACACTAACCCTGCTAACAGGGAATAAAATATTTCGAACCCTTAAGATCTATCTGTCCATCTCATCTCATGTTACAGATGGTAACAGCAGAGAATTGGAAGCATGAGATCCTAGGCGGGTACTGCTGTTTAGAAAGCTGTTTAGAAACTTAGAGGCATTGCAGCTCAAAGTCAGTACTTACTGTAGAACACCAAGCAGCAGGAGCCATCTATCATAGTAAGAACTTGGAAGTCTGGCATGAAGAAAAATAAAGGCCCATTCTTGACTCACCCAGATTTTATTAATTATTTCCCACAGCAGTTAATCCAGGGATAATTGCTGTTTTATCACAGGGTTAGCTCCTGTCTTGCACTTTAGCTTCTTAATACAGTTTCCAGAAAGTAAAGAACTCTTCTGAATTTCTGTGATGGCACGGAGAGGGTGGTACTGGGGAACTGGAAGACTGCCCTGGGCATAAAAGCTACTAGCTAATGGAACTAGGTATAGTCACCTATACATTGTAAAATGACACGATCATCTTTATGGAAAATAAAACAAAAGACTAATCCTGTCCAAACACAGCTGATGCTGAGGCATGAAAACAGACAACTAAAATAGCAAGTTGAAAACATCACCTATTCAACTGTGGTTTGTGTGTGTGTGTGTGTGTGTGTGTGTGTGTGTGTGTTCAGAGCACACACAAAACTGCAGGGAAAAAATGCATCCTGGAGAAAATCTAAGAATTAGAATTGGAACTGAGCATTTTCAAAATCTGAAATGTGTTGAAATTTTGGACAAAGTCTGAAAGGGAACTGTCCAGTTTAGAATTTTAATACATGTTCAGTGGGACATTGTGAAATTAAATTGCTTAGACTTCAGAATGCCTTGTCGGGGACATCTCAAGATTTATCTGGTGGGGTATTTGTTTTGTTTTTAAAACCAATAAAGCCTTTAAAAAATTCCAAAACAAAACAAAAACAGAAGGCCTTGTCAGGCATCAAACATGCAAGTGTGTAAACCACCAGCTTCTCTGAACTGTGAATATCATTACATGTGCTCCAAATATTGGAACATGGGAAGCTGCCTCGTGATGAGTTACATCAGTGCTCCATGTAACTCAGTATTGTCTACACTGACTAGCAACAGCTCTCCAAAGTTTTCAGTCAGGGGCCAGCGGTACTTGGAGATGCTGGTGATTGAACCAAAATCCTATTGTATGCAGTGGCGGAGAGCAGGCGGGGGCGGAGCTGGCACATGTCCTGGGGGCATGGTACGCATCCTGGGGGCGGGGTACACTGCCTGTAGGGGCATGGCGCCCAGCACCGGAAGGGGGGCAGCCACAATGGCGCCCCACTGGGATCGCGCTGCTCCCCCCCCACTCCTCTTCCTCCGCCAGTGTTTGTATGCAAGGTATGTGCTCTACTACTGAGCTAGGGCCCTTACCTCAGTATTTAGCATTACATTGCATTCTAGATACTATCGCGTTGCATCTATCAAATACTATTAAGAGCAAAAATTCTCCTGCAATATCAGCTATCAAATTCTAGCAGATTTTGAAGTGAAATCACAGTGTGTCTACTATAGATATCAGTTATGCAGCAAATATGCAGCCAACATCGGCACATACAGCAGATACCTGAGAATTATATTTAACATAAAAACTCACAGAACAGAAATCCAAGGAAAATGGATTGGAGCAAATATGTTTCAGCTCCTATTAAATGCAAAATGAAAGAGCACGGTCCTCTGTTCTGAAGGGCATTCGGAGGACAGTTCTCCATTTAAAGGTGTGCTCCATTTGAGAGCTGTCCAGTACAAGTCTGGTTTAAAGATAAGGAACCATTAAAAGTAAGCTTAAGAACCTTGAAGCTGCCTATCCACAGTTAGCTGCACCTGGGTCAGCAGGCTGAACAGGCACACAAATCCCCACTACAGTGTATACTATAGAAGTACTATAAAGGTAAAGGGACCCCTGACCATTAGGTCCAGTCGTGACCGACTCTGGGGTTACGCGCTCATCTTGCTCTATAGGCCGAGGGAGCCGGCGTTTGTCCTCAGACAGCTTCTGGGTCATGTGGCCAGCATGACTAAGCTGCTTCTGGCGAACTAGAGCAGTGCACAGAAACGCTGTTTACCTTCCCGCCGGAGTGGTACCTATTTATCTACTTGCCCTTTGACGTGCTTTCGAACTGCTAGGTTGGCAGGAGCAGGGACCGAGCAACAGGAGCTCACCCCATCACGGGGATTCGAACCGCGACTTTCTGATTGGCAAGTCCTAGGCTCTGTGGTTTAACCCACAGCGCCACCCGCGTCCCATAGAAGTACTATACTTCTATTTAAATTGTAGTTGCCTGGGCAGCTCAAGACCTCCATGTACACTACTCAGGCTTGTGCACCAGAGAGGTCACTTTGGTGCTACTAACACAGCAAACACAACGCAGGAGGTAGCAATTATGAGTTACTGGTCTCTGCAGGCACAGCAGGCACTGTGATTCTCCAGTGGTTTGAATTAACCCCCAGAGGTGCACTCCATTGTCTCTTGAGACAGACAGATGCAAACAATTTCTAAATTTGCATTTGTACATACCACTCACCATATGTTAATTTTATGCAAATTGATGTCATATTTTGTCTCCCCCCCACCCCGCTTTTCTTTTGCTTTTGCAAATCCTCTTTTTTTTTGGCAATGTATAACTGGCCACCTTGTGGTAGAGCCAGCAAGGCCTCTGTCACTAATGATCAACGAATGTTACGTCATACCAGCAAAAGTCTCTCCTCTGTTATTCGCTCTCCAAAGTTTAAGGATACATTGCATTTGAACATGGAAGCTCCATTTAGCTTACCATAGCTAATTTATGTCTTGAGGTTGGCAGGGAGGGAGAGTGAGCATATCACATTGTCATGAAACCCAACGAAAAACCCATCTTCCTGATGCTGCCCTTTCAGATTAAAATGCCCTCTTCAATTATAGGGGTCACTGCTTCCTTAATAAAAAAAAGACAGAGACTGAGTCATTATTTCCATAATAGCATGGAAAATACATTTCTCAGGCCTGCCTTCTCGGTACTGTATCAAAGCCTTGTTTTCTGCTTCACCATCCCTCTCCTGGTTGCAGTCCTCCCTCCCTCTCCCTCCACTGCAGTGAAGTGAACAGGTCTATTTTGTCGTATGGCTTCTTACCTGTGATTAACACTCTGACCTTGCAATTACGCACATCTGGACGGGGCTTTGTTCCGCTTTGATGTTTTTTCAATAACTTTTCTCCTTTCATTTCTCCCTCCCCCCCCCTGCAACCTGGTTCTCCAGTATCTGTCCCCCAACCAAACCCCAGTAATCTGCCACATTGCCTCTGAGCTCCCAAAAGCCCCAATGGGCTCTGAAATTATATGAACTGGAGTGGCATTCCTGCTTAATGGTTTCAGGTGAGCTGTGGACTTGCTCTGATGGGAAGTCTTGGACCTCTGAGATGACCCTTTTCAAAGTGTGGGGGAAATTGACAACAGGCTCTTGTCCCATCCTCTTGTTCGCTGTCCTTTTATGATTGACAGGGGCTACTATTTTGCCTCATTGTCTTTCAAATCTAAAATCTAACAAGAAATGAACAAAATTTGGATAATATGCTGGGTAATGAGATAATGGGCACATAGGCGCCGACTCCATGGGGCTTGAGGGGGCCCGAGCCCCCTCAAAAATTCGTTTGGGGGGGCTCAGCCCCCCCAATAATCTCGGGCGGCGGTGGGCGCGTCCGCGGCTTTTATAGGGCGCCCGGCGCGCACCAGCTCAATAACGGGCACCGGTGCGGCGGGGGGCGCCGGGCCGGGGGAGGGGGCGGCCGGCCTGTCTCCTTGGCAACCCCATTGAGCAGCGCCGGCTCCCCCGGGAGGGCCATCCCCCCGCGCCGCCGATCGCCAACACCGCCGACGCTGTGGCTGCCCGAGCCCGAGCCCGAGCCAGAGCCAAAGCCAAAGCCAAAGCCAGAGCCCGAGTCAGAGCCAGAGCCAGAGCCAGTCAGTCAGTCAGGAAGGAAGGAGAAATGGGGAGGGAGACGAGGGAGGAAAATTGCGCGCAGGGTGAAGAAAGGAGAAGGGCGAACGAGACGAGCTTCCAACCCAAAAAAGGGCTGGAAGACTGGGAGGATGCAGGATCGGGAAAGAAAGCGACGCCTTCCCCGCCCGCGACGTCGCCCGCTTGTCATTGGCAGCGCAGCGGGCGCCCAGAGGGGCTGGGCACCGGCGCAGGGCCGCTCCGCAGCCGCGGAGGACAGCTGCGCGGCTAGCAAGGTGCGCCGCGTAGAGCGCGGCCCTTGTGTGGCCCGGTGGCCAGGCAAGCTCGGGCGGGGACCCCCATGCGAATCTAAGACGGGAGAAGAGGGCAGAGCAAAGGGGGTCCCTTCCCCAACCTCCGGCTCTGAGACTTCCCTGCGCCCCAGAAAAGCGAAAGGATTTTCTCTTCTTCTTTTTTTATAAATATTTTATTAAGGTTTCAAATACAAAGTTAGAAACATACACTGAAGAAAAAAAGTAAAAGAACAAGAAAAAAAGAAGAAGAAAAGAAAACCAACCATTCAACACATTTTTTATATAACTAACTGGACTTCCTCGCATCTCCCTTACCCTGCATTCTTTATAATAAAGATATCAGCAAATTATTACCTTGTTTCGTACCTTATTTTGTACTTTTCAAATACTATACCTCTAAATTTAACATACTTTTCATCAGTTACTTATATCTTAAATTAAACATAGTATTACCTTAGATTTTGACCTTTTCTTACTTAAAATATAATTTCCTGTTTCCCAAATCTAATTGCTGAAGCTATAGTTTCCGAATCGTGTAAATTTTTAACATTCATACAACTTATATTGTTTTTGTAAATAGTCCTTAAATTTTTTCCAGTCTTCCGTTGTTTCTTCTCCCAAATCTCGGATTCTGCCAGTCATTTCAGCCAGTTCCATGTAGTCCATCAATTGCGTCTGCCACTCTTCCAGTGTGGGCAAATCTTGTGTCTTCCAATATTTTGCGATAAGTATTCTTGCTGCTGTAGTTGCATACATAAAGAAAGTTCTATCCTTCTTTAACACTTTCTGGCCAACAATGCCCAAGAGGAAGGCCTCTGGTTTCTTGGGAAAGGTATACTTAAATACCTTTTTTAACTCATTATAGATCATTTCCCAGGTGGTCTTCACTTTTGGACAAGTCCACCAGAGGTGAAAGAATGTCCCTTCAGCCTCCTTACATTTCCAACATTTATTATCAGACAGGTGATATATTTTTGCAAGCTTGACTGGGGTCATGTACCACCTATAAAACATTTTCATAATATTTTCCTTCAAGGCATTACATGCCGTGAATTTCATTCCGGTGGTCCATAACCTTTCCCAGTCCTCAAACATGATGTTATACCCAATATCCTGAGCCCATTTTATCATGGCTGATTTGACTGTCTCATCCTGAGTGATTTTCTCTTCAACCTGCCCTCCATCCTCTTGCAGAAAACTCTTTGCCTGCCCTGCCCGTATCTCGTTTTTGCTTTTTAATTCCACACACGCACCCTTCGGACTTCGTGGCAATCGGGCGCACGGGTGCGTTTCCTAAGAGAGTGAGGACCCCCGCCTCCTCCCCACCTGCTCCCTCGCCAGCCAGCCAGCCGCGCGCCCTAGCCGGAGAGCCCCGGCCGTCCCTGTCGCGCAATCGGCTGGATCTCCCTTCAGCAGGCCGTGCTCACAACTCGGCCCAGGGACCCCCAGCAGCGGATCTCCGGCTCAGCTGAAGAATCCGGCAACAAGCCCCCTCCTCCCCAATCGCTCCGCCGAAATACGCTCCAAAACCCCCCAGATAGGCCGCCGGCCGCCAAGTCTAGTGGCGCCCTGAGCGAGGGTCTCTCCCCAACACCGCCACCTCGAACTGCGTTCTCCCGGCTACCCGAGCGAACCAGCGGCAGGACCCCGGTATGGGCCCCCCCAATATTTTTTATAAGTCGGCGCCCCTGAATGGGCATTCTGCATCTCTCTGAGGCCTGATTCATGGCCAAACAGCGCTGTACAACTTAACTGCCTCTAACATTCATCTTCATTATTTGTTTTTTTAAAACTGCACATAGAAAGCTAGTGCCTCTACCTCAGCATTCTCTCCTTGTTCTAGTTTTCTCTGTGCCTGAATATTTCCCTTGTAGAGGAATGTTCAGTCAGAAAGCCCCCACCCCCACCCAGTACTGTAATCTGAAGTGATACACTCCAAAAACAGCTTGACCATGTGGCAAAATGTTTGGCTACGCTGGGGCTATATGTAAGTTTCTGATATGGCACAGTTCTCCTCAACATAGATTCTCATTGGGGCATTAGCTTGTCTGAAATGCGGCCCCATATGAACTTCATAGAATTTGCCATGTGAAAGAGAGCACCTCCTCATTTCAAACAAAATTCCTGGGTGTAGGGTGGTATATAAATTCAATTAACAACAACAACAACCAAACAACAACAACTTCAATGATGTACCACCTCAGAAAAGGTCTGGAGCCCTTTTTTCTGTAGAGGACAGAGTAGCCACTCTTTGTTTCAATGTTGTGGGTGCACCAGTGCTGCCATGTTTTGTGTTAAAATGTTCCTACATCTTAAGCTGAGTGCCTCTGTGAAAGTTTAAACGTGACTTTCTCTTTATGTTTTGTTGTTTCTTTTTCTTTTATCAGAGGGTTTCTTTCCCCCTCTGATAATTATAGGCATGGGCTATGTCTGAGCATATGCAGAGTGCTCCCTGAAGAGCCTCATCTTCTTTCTAAACACCTTAAATCAGTGATGGGGAACCTGTGGCCCTCATTGTTAGGCCTCCAGCCAGCATGGGCAATGGTAAAAAATGATGGGAATTGTAGTTCGGCAACATCTGAAGGGCCACAGGTTCCCCACCTTTGCCTTAAATGATGTAGGGAATAACAAAACATTAACTACATCTTTCTGTTCTGGTAACTGACCACAAGGGTATTACCAGCGGCTATTAGCCAGGTGCTGGAGGAGACTCTTGAGAGTCCCATGGACTGCAAGAAGATCAAACCTATCCATTCTGAAGGAAATCAGCCCTGAGTGCTCACTGGAAGGACAGATCCTGAAGCTGAGACTCCAAGACTTTGGCCACCTCATGAGAAGAGAAGACTCCCTGGAAAAGACCCTGATGTTGGGAAAGATGGAGGGCACAAGGAGAAGGGGACGACAGAAGAAGAAGAAGAAGAGTTTGGATTTGATATCCCGCCTTTCACTCCCTTTAAGGAGTCTCAAAGCGGCTAACATTCTCCTTTCCCTTCCTCCCCCACAACAAACACTCTGTGAGGTGAGTGGGGCTGAGAGACTTCAAAGAAGTGTGACTGGCCCAAGGTCACCCAGCAGCTGCATGTGGAGGAGCGGAGACGCGTACCCGGTTCCCCAGATAACGAGACTACCGCTCTTAACCACTACACCACACTGGCTCTCTAGTACAGAGGATGAGATGGTTGGATAGTGTTCTTGAAACTACCAGCATGTGTTTGACTAAACTGCGGGAGGCAGTGGAAGACAGAAGTGCCTGGCGTGCTCTGGTCCATGGGGTCACGAAGAGTTGGGCACGACTAAACAACAACAATTAGCCAGGAGAGCTTAATCATTCCTCCATGTTGAGATGCAATATATCTTTGAATAGCAAATGCTTGGGGCAAGCGATTCGAGTGTCGCCATCACCTACACGCTTTGCTTGTTCATCCCCAGAGGCACCAGCCTTGTCCTTCAGGACAAAGTTGCTCAAGCTAAGCAGGCTTGCCTGTGATCAGTGTTTGGATGGGATGGGTGCCTGAGTGGGAATTCATGTTCATCACCTTGAATTTCATCCCAGAAGGAAAGGGGGATATACAAATAAATGTTACATAAGATTTGAGAATGCTATTTTTATGTGAAAACCTAGGTGTTTGACACCCCAAGGAAAATCTTCAGATTCTGAAACACTCGTAAGGTTGAAAGCATATTGCTAAGGACTGGCTAAGAAGAAAGCTAAAAAAGATGTTGTGGGGGCTCAGGAGTCCGGGAATCCCCTGAACTTTTAGAAGATTAACTTTTCCAGGTGAAAGAAAGCACAGGGGGATAGTCTTTCAAACTGCCTTCCAGCCACAACAGGCAATGGCTGTGTTAATTAGATTACAAATGCTCTTTTATATTTGGCAGATAGCTTAGGAGAGCCAAGGTGGGGCAATGACAGGAGAGGCACTGCTTAAAACACACACAAACACCTGTAATTCCACCTTCTAACTGGTTCATTGGCTACTTTAGTATTTCGAGGCCTTATTTGCAGTGCTATTTTTCCAGAAGAAAAGGTGCCGGAACTCACTGTGAACACCTCTCTTGTTCTCCTATAACAGCAATGGCAAGAAGACACCACATTGGCTATTCCTGTTGTAGAGAGAACTGATCAAACACTGATTAACACTAATTCTACGGTGGAAGAAATTACATTCTGCTGGGATTCACCATACATTCTGTTAACTGATATTCATGAATTACAAAAAAGGTCCAGTAGCACCTTAGAGACCAACTAAGTTTGTTCCGGGTACAGTACCTCGGGTTAAGAACTTAATTTGTTCTGGAGGTCCATTCTTAACTTGAAACTGTTCTTAACCTGAAGCACCACTTTAGCTAATGGGGCCTCGATTGGCTAATGGATTTAGCTAATGGAGCACGATTTCTGTTCTCATCCTGATTCAAAGTTCTTAACCTGGCGTAATATTTCTGTAACCTGAAGCGTCTGTAACCTGAAGTATCTGTAACCCGAGGTACCACTGTATAAGCTTTCGTGTGCAGCTTATACCCAGAACAACTACGTCAGACCAACAGGGCTACCTGCCTGAATCTGATATTCATGAGTTAACCAAGCTGTTACTCGGTGTTTTCCAGGATCTATGAATCTATGAGGTGGCTTTGAATCTGTTTTTGGTGTTGGAGGTAATACACCTCTGAACGCCTGTTCTTGGGACATCTGGTTGGCCTCTGTGACAACAGAAAGCTGGACTACATGGGCCTTTGGTATTTCCTCCTTTTAAAGCAGAGGTGGGGACCCTCTAGCCCAGTGTTTCCCAACCGGTGTTCCGCGGCACACTAGTGTGCCGTGAGACACCGGCTGGTGTGCCGTGGGAGGGAGGCGGGCGAGAGGCGGCGGCGAGAGGCGGCAGGGAGGATCCGCGTCGAGCCGGGGCGGCTCCGCGGTGGTCGTGCCGAGCGGCGGGGCAGCGCGCGCAAAAGGGAGGAGCGCGAGACAGCGGAGGAGGAGGAGGCCGGCATGTCCGGGCAGCAGCAGCAACAGCAGCAGCAGCAACTCCCGGCGACGGCTCCTCCTCCGCCCGCTATCGCAGCCGCCGCCGCCTCAGCTGCCGCCGCCGCCTCAGCTGCCCTCGCTCTGCTGCCTCCTCCCACCCCGGCAAGGGGGAGGGAAAAAACTTTCATTTTTGTGCGTCCCTCCCGGCGTGACGCTGCGCGCTGACGTCACGGGGGCGGGGCTTTAATGGTGGTGTGCCGCGAGATTTTTTTCTGGTAAGCAGGTGTGCCGTTGCCCAAAAACGTTTGGGAAACACTGCTCTAGCCCATGGACCATCCCCATATGGCCCATAGTCTCCCCACATTGTCCGGCACCCCCACTAATGCTCTGTGGTGTGATTGGGGGTATGTTTGTCACAGTTCAGAAGAGAAGGGTTAACCTCACCACACAACTCTAACCTTTTTAAAAAAAATCTAAATGTGCATAGCAGAAGCCATTTATTTTGTTATATGTCAATCAGAATATGCACACTTTCTTAGAAACTTGATAGTTTTTACATTTGATTTTTTGTTTAAAATTTAAAAAACTCCCTTGTTATATAATTTCTCTGGCAATAGCAATGTAATGCTTGATTCGATTTTTAAAACAAAATAAAAATGTATAGACTGCTTAATCGACATCATCCAAAATGGTGGCTGCTATTTCATGACCATTATCAATTATTTTAATGTATTACATTATTTTTAAAAACTAATTGTATTGTGTTGATTGACATGAGTAAATGTTTTTCAAAACACGAAGGGCATTTATGTAAATCTGGCTGTTTACATCTGGCACTAGTACCCGGTTTCCCACTCTTCTTTCTTTCTTGCCCTGTGTAAAAACAAAAAACCTGTTTCTAACTTTCTGTCACTCTCTTTTGTGACCAAGAAACAGAATTCTGGTGAACACTATGTAAATGAGGAGTTGGGGCTATGCAGTTATGAACCAACTTGATTCTTAATGGATTCAATTAAGTTCTGTGAGACAAAATAAACAGTTTGAGTTGAATCCAACCAAGTCATTGCATGAATGGAATAAATTCTGCTCATGGAATGAAATTTCACTGTCTCTCCTCCCCTTTGGTGTACCCCCCTGTACCAGGTTTGGAGGAACTACCAGAGTAGATGGGAGGCTGCAGGAGTGCGCAGGGAAAGGAGAGGGAGGGGAAGTTGTGTTGTGCAAGCACAAGTCATCCACAGCAACTTAGCGGAATACAACCCTTTGCAATCTGAAATATAGATGAGAGGGGGAAGCCCTAATTCTCCTCCCTGGGAGCCCCCTCAGGCAAGGTGCAGACTTAGGGTAAGGTGGGAGTCCCATCCAATGATGTCCCCCTAGTGATGAACATTTGGCTAGTCCATCCTTTTGGATTTTTCAATGCTGGCAGGAATGTGTTATGGTACTGCAAAGTCTCTTTCTTCTGTATATTCAGACCAAAAGAGAGCAACCTTTTGCCAATGCCAGTGGTTCATGCAGTTAAGAAATCTACTTTTGGATTGCAGTTTTCAAGAGCAAAGTTGTACGTGGTCGAGAGCAAGGGTTTTCTGTTTAATGTTGACAACAAACTGAGCTCCAAGCTGATGTTTATTTTTATTTTTTTAAGATGCAGCAATTGGGGGGGGGATAGATGAAGGAAACATTTTGAGGGCATTCCATTCCTCTATTTGCGTTTGCTGACTACTAAACAGAGCAAAACAATGTATTTCCTTGGGAACCGAAGGCATTCACCAATGTTGAGAGTGTCGGAAGTCGTGCTTGTTTATTCCATGCCTGCGATCTTGTGTTGGAAATGCACAATTGTCTAACTCATTCAGAACATGCTGTTGTGTTACATGCATGATCTTCAGCTGCAAGCTTCTCCAAACAATTATCTAGGAAATGCCTAGGAAGCGTAGCTTCAATCTCCAGACTGGTTAGCAAATGTACACAGCCTGGGAGACGATAGAGTTGCCAGATTGTCACTTGGAGATCTGCTCTGAACATTTAAAGCTTCCCAATGCATCAGGAAATGAGACATCAGGGGATTCTGTGACCTGTTCCTCCTCTAATCTTGTCCTCTACTGTAGCTGTCACACCCAGCAACTGTAATGAACAGTAACTGTGTTCACAGAACTGATATGCTCCTCATTTGATTCCCTTGCATAAAAAATACTAGGTTTATGTATTTTTACAAAAGTAACACATGAAGTATTATTAGAGCTTGCTGGTGGTCAAAACAAGTGAACTGGGGGATGTCAGGAAAGGATTGAACCTATGAAGCTGCCTTCATAGGCTATTGGTCTGTCTCACTTTCTACAGGCTTACAGTGGCTTTCCAGGGTGATTAGTTAGTGGCTGCCTGAGGCTACCAAGAGATGCTAAGGAGTGACCCTGAAAAGGGAAGGATGATTCTCAGCAGTACTTTATTTTTCCAATCCTAAACTGAGCTCACCACATTTTCACACCAGTTTGCAAATTAAAAACAGCTATTTACCGAAATTTGCTAGCATTTTCGTACACATTTAATCTAATATACACATTTTTGTATGCATTTTTGCATGATATACACATTTTGCAAGCAAGTTCTCCAGGTAAAATGCATTTTTAATGCCCTCTCTCCCCCCCAAATGCTCATTTCCCCCCATTTTTATTGATCAGTGAACTGCATCACAAAATTTTGAGAAGTTTAATTTTGAAGGTTGGCTGCTACATTTTTGTGCCTTGTTTCCGGAAGTGCAAATTGGGCAGGCTTGCATGTGAACAGAACCAAATTTCTTCCTTGTCTCTGTCCTTGGATCTTCTGCATTTAACACATATGTCCTATTAATGAACTGCAGTACTGCCCCTCAAGTGCCACCCATGATCCCACCCACATGCCACCACTCAGGGACCTTTAGGGCAGTGTTTCCCAACCTTTTTTGGGCAAAGGCACACTTGTTTGATGAAAAAAATCTCGAGGCACACCACCATTACAGCCCCGTGACGTCAGCGCGCAGCGTCACGCCGGGAGGGACGCACGAAAGTGTAAGTTTCAATTTTTTCCCCTCCCCCTTGCTGGGGAACCTCCAAGCTTTGGGGGTGGGGGGGGGAGGAGGCAGCAAAGCAAGGCAGGAAGGAGAGCGCGGCTTGGCTGGGTGAGCTTTGGCAGGGGCAGGGAATGAGAGCCGCGAGGCAGGCGCTGCGGATGGAGGCGCTGCCCGCCGAGCTCGCAGGCAGCCAGGCAGGCAGACGGCGAGAGCCCTGCGCTGGGCAGCCTCTCCTCACCGCCGCCGCCCCGCCTCTCGCCGCCCGACTCGCCCGCCTCCCTCCAGGCAACATCTCGCGGCACACCAGGCAACATCTCGCGGCACACTAGTGTGCCGTGGAACAGTGGTTGGGAAACACTGCTTTAGGGAACCAATCACATGGCCAAGGAAGCTTCCTTGTACCAATAGGCCAGAATGGGTCAGGTTTTAATTCCAGGTAAGGCTGGCTTGGTGGTGTGAGAAACTGGTATACCTGTTCTTGCTGATACCCTCTACAGAAAACTGATTAATCAAAATTAATTAAGGGAAGATTTGGGGGATAGCCAGTGTGGTGTAGTGGTTAAGAGCGGTAGTCTCGTAATCTGGGGAACCGGGTTCGCGTCTCCGCTCCTCCACATGCAGCTGCTGGGTGACCTTGGGCCAGTCATACTTCTCTGAAGTCTCTCAGCTCCACTCACCTCACAGAGTGTTTGTTGTGGGGGAGGAAGGGAAAGGAGAATGCTAGCCGCTTTGAGACTCCTTGGGGTAGTGATAAAGCGGGATATCAAATCCAAACTCTTCTTCTTCATAGCGGGGGGAGGTTGTGTCTTTTGAACCCTGGGGTTTGAAACTTGAGATTTGAAAATGTTGAACCTTGTTGCTTACAGAATTGTCTACAACCAAACAAGCTATGTGGAATAGCCAAATTATTTTATTTTATTTAGGTTATCTATATCTCACCCTTTGCACAGGCCATGGTATAGCATTTGAGAGATGACCTGCAATTTTTTAGTATCTGACACCATTTGAGAAAGAACATGCAACCGTAATTAGCATTTGACCACTGACAGTTTTTCAGATTTCATATAGAAGTTTGCCAAAATATTCTTTCCCAACTTTAGTATTTATTTAGCAATATCTAGATAAATATCTGTTAGTATTCATGAATATTATATTCCAGAGACATGATCAGATGCATGTAATGCAGCTATAAAATAGCTATCCTTGGGGGCAGCAGTGGATCTTGGGGCAAATGTTGGAGCACAGAGATTAGGGTTGCAACTCTAGGGTTGTTTTGCCAGCACCTGCACCTGTACTTTTAACAGCATCTTGATCTGCAGGCATTAGCAATTGATGCTCTTCATAATCATGCCATGATGAGTTTCAGCTGCTGATTTCTGTTGACCTCACTTCTAAAGTACATGCTACCACCACAGGAGGGCAGCTTAGCCATAGACATCCTAGATGACGGGGAACCTTTTTCAATTCAAATGTTGCATTCCCTTGAGGGCACCCTTCTGGAGGCTGCGTCCCATTAGTGGGTGGAGTCAGGAGCAGAAATGGGCGAAGCAACAGCTGTATTTCCTAATATTGTACAGTGAACAGCAGCCACAGGTTTCTGTACAGCCCCCACTACCCACCCCAAACAGGCAAGAGGCATTATCACAGTTCAAGGACACATTCCAGCCAGGCAAAAACACTCAACTAGGATGCAGAGCAGGATGGGGGTGGGGGTGGGCATGGTCTGAAGAGAGTCTATCCTTTTGGGTAGACAGAGAGGTCTCAAAGGCCACATTCTGAAACTGGACTGGAATTTCCTCATCCCTTCTCTAGATGTAGCCAAATGTTGAAATAAGCATGTGGTAAAGGCCTTCTGAGATTCTAGTACTTCAGGATATATGTGGATATATTGCTGCCCATGAGTAAGCACTTAGACAACATTAGCTACTTAAGATATGCAGCTATTTCATATATTTATCTATCAAAAGCCAAATATTAGGTTGGAACTCTTTGTTTCTTCTCTTATAGCCACATATTCTAGAGAGCATAATGCTATATAGGGAATGACGTGTTGGAATACTTCCCCAGATCAAAGACTCCATGCATGTGGAAATCTGGAATCTCAGGGACATGGGTTCCGGACATCTTTCATAATATCTTAGTTGTCTATGTGCAGAGAATTTGGATGGAGGGAAGCATTAAAACCATGTGCCATGGATGGCCTGTATTTTTTCCGAACCAATGTTGTATATCAATTGATTTGACTTTATCAATCTCATTTCTACTTTTGAGGCTTCTGACTGCATGAGGATATCATCACCTGGGAAAGCTACCCTGAGAAAATGCCATAGCAAAATCCAACTTCTGTGACTTTGCAAAGTACCAGAAGAGAGACCACTGAGCTTCTGTGTACCCCAGGGAACTTATTTCAGTTTCTGAATAAGAGTGTTAGAGGTGTCAAGGGAAGCTTTGGTTTGAGGAAGGATAGCTGTATTCCTTTTAAGAAATCAAAACAGACGGAGGAAGATTACAGCAATTAAACCAGCAGTTAGCCATTAATATGACAGATGTGGTGTTAAAAATATCTTCCTAATCCCTCACTTTATTATTATTGCACCAAACTCCCTCTCTCTCGTTTCTTTTTCTTTCATTCTTTCTGTTGTTGTTGAACGTATTGCCTGCGGTTAGCGCAAAGCACACACCTTAGCTGGTTTTTTAATCCTCTCATACTTTGAATAGATGAGTTGTTGTCAGAGGGTTTGCTTTGGACTATGGCTTCAAGCTGACAGAAAGCTGCTGTCCCAGGTCAATGAGAGTGTCTTTCACCCTCTTCCCTGTTCTGGGAACTCCATGCAAAATCAACCATCTGCCCTGATAAATTGAATTCAAATTCTACCTAACTGGGGACTGGAAGTATGGTTGCCATACATCCAGAATTTCCTGGACATACATGGAATACTGCAGTCAGAAGCAGTGTCTGGGTAAGGTAGAGGGTAAAGGGACCCCTGACCATAAGGTCTAGTCGTGACCGACTCTGGGGTTGCGGTGCTCATCTCGCTTTATTGGCCGAGGGAGCCGGCGTACAGCTTCCAGGTCATGTGGCCAGCATGACTAAGCCGCTTCTGGCAAACCAGAGCTGCGCACGGAAACGCTGTTTACCTTCCCGCCGGAGCGGTACCTATTTATCTACTTGCACTTTGACGTGCTTTTGAACTGCTAGGTGTCTGGGTAGATATCGGCAAAAATTAAACTAAAAATGCCCGGGAAAATCCGGATGTATGGCAACCCATGTCAGCAATGTTGTTTTTGCCAATTTCCTTAAAAATAGCTCAAAACCATCATTTTTTAAATGCTATTTTGCCGAAAAAGCTCAACAACTTTTGAAATGGCAACCCTCTGGAAGAGACCCCTGCCTACAACCCTGGAGAGCTGCTGCTGATCAGTATAGACAGTACTGAGTTAGATGAACCAGTGGTCTGACTCAGTACAGTATAAGGCGGTTTCCTGTGTTCATTTTCTTACAAAAACGATTGAACATATATTCTCATGAATTCAAATTTCCTTTTACTATCCCCTCACTTCTGAGGATGAGATAAATTTTAGGAGAAAACATTATGTACAAAATATTAAATGGGTTAAGTTTATGCCAGATGCCATTTACTTTAAAATGCACCAAGTATTCTTATGTGAGGTTTACAAAGTGGAGCAATTTAAATTTGAGAACTTCAAAACACAGAATTTCTCAGTACAGGCCTGCTCCAAATTTTGTTTCAGTTGTAGATACCAGCAAGGCTGGCAAGGAGAGTGAGTTTGAGGCTATGTGAGCTGTTTCTATGAGCTAGAAAATGTAAGATCACCCAGTGATGTTGGTTTGGACAAACACAAGGAAGTACCTCTTTGGTAGTTACAGCAGGGATGTGGAAGCTCAGGTGTGGAGGCCAACTGTGGCCCTCCAGGACTCTCATTTTGGGCCTTGGAACCCCCCCTCCCAGGGCTCACCAATTCCCCAATGCCTTTCCCTAGGCCACACCCAATATGAGCCCTGCTTGGTACCATCTTTCATTGTTTTTTCTGCTTGGAATGTGTCCTTAAACTCTAATAGTGCCTTTTTCTTACCTGGATTGAAGATAGAGAGGACTGTGCAAGTTCCCTCTCTTCCAATTAGGAAGTGAAACCAGCTAATTGTTCAAATATTTACATTAATTACTCCACCCATTTTTGCCTCTTGCTCCACCCACCACTGGCATAAGGTTTGCTCAGTCAGTTATATAGATGCTACCAGTTGATTGGCAACGTCATGGTTTCCTCTTGCTCACCCTTCTTACTGCACTTTAACCTTAAACAGGACTTGGACTGGCAGCCCTTCAAAAGAAGAATGCCCTATGCAAAGCGGAACAGATGGCCATCATATCTTCGATATGACATGCAGGAGGGGAAGAGAAAGGACTTTCCCCACATGTTTTATAACTTGATGGCCACTTTCTATTGGACTCCTGTGGTACTGAGTTCAGTTTTTGTGGGTGCTTCTAGACATGGATGATTTACCACAGGGGTCACCAAAAATAATTTGTGGGCACCACATGTGTGTCACAACTCTTCTGTTCCCCAGCCGTGACCCCCATCCTGAAATCACTTTCATGCTGCAAATAGGTTTGGAAAAAGACCTCCTATGGGTCAAAGGCTAATCTCAGTGGGTCAATGCAACTCTGTAGGCACCAAGAAAGGCTTCTGTGGGCACACATGAAACTTGCAGGTGCTATATTAGTGACATATGATATAGCAGCATCCAATTGCCGCTGTTCTGCTTCAACCTAGAAGTGGAATAGCAACTTCAGACTTCCCTAGTGGACATAGAATCATAGAATTGTAGAGTTGGAAGGGACCCAAGGGTCATCTAGTCTAACCCCTGCAGTGCAGGAATCTAAACTAAAGCATCCATGACAGACGGCCATCCAAACTCCGCTTAAAAGCCTCCAAAGATGGAGAGTCCACTACCTCCTAAGGGAGACCATTCCACTGTTGGACAGCTCTTACTGTCAGAAATTTTTTCCTGCTTTTTAGTTGGAAACTCCTTTCTTGTAACCTAAAGCCATTGGTTCATGTCCTAACCCTCAGAGCAAGAGAAAACAAGCTTGTTCCCTCTTCCATGTGACAGCCCTTGAGATATTTCAAGATGGCTATCATATCTCCTCTCAGTCTCCTCTTTTCCGGGCTAAACATACCTAGCTCCTTCCACCGTTCCTCATAAGGCTTGGTTTCCAAACCCTTCATCATTTGTGCATCTGATTCTTCCTGCCTAAGCGCAGAACCCTACATTTGTCTCTATTGAAATTTTGTTTTTGGTTAGCCAATTTTGTTAGCTTGGGCCCAGTTCTCTAATCTTTTAAGGTAATTTTGAATCCTGATTTTGTCTTCTGTGGCATTAGCTATCCCTCCCAGTTTGGTGTCAACTGCAAATTTGATGAGCATCCCCTCAATTCCTTCATCCAAGTCATTTATAAAGATACTGAACAATAAAGAGTCCAGGACAGAAACCTGCAGAACCTCCCCTTGTCAGTTTTCCCCCAGCATGATGAGGGACCATTAATGAGTACTCTTTAGCTTTGGTCAGCCAACCAGTTACAAATCCACCTAACAGTTACCTCATTTAACCCACATTTTACCAGCTTCCCCACAAGAGTATCACAGGGGACTTTGCCAAAAGCCTTACTGATATTAAAGATACACTATATCCACAGCATTACCCTAATCCACCAAGTTGAATTACAAACTTTAAAAAAGAGAGATTGGTCTGTAATTCCATAAAAAAGAGAGATTGGTCTGGCATGACTTATTTTTGAGAAACCCATATTGGGTCTTATTAATCCCAGCATCCTTTCCTAAGTGCTCAAAGACCAACTGTTGAATTATGCGTTCTAGTTACCTGGGTCCCCCCGCCCTTTTGAAGATGGGGACAACATTTGCCTGCCTCCAGTTCGCAGGGACCTTACCCGTTTGCCAATAATTCTCAAAGATCATAGACAAAGGCTCTGAGATTACATCTGCAAGCTCCTTTAGTACCCTTGGGTGCAGCTCATCAGGTGCTGGAGATTTGAATTATTTAAAGTAGCTAGGTGTTCCTATCTCTTTTTCTATCTTGGGATGCGGCTCATTCCTTACATCATTCTGTTATCACCTGGTTGGGCTACATTTTTCTTTTGGGTGAATACAGAGGGAAATAGGTGTTGAGTAGTTCTGCCTTCATATAGTTAAAGCCACGGTTTTGCCAGTAGTGATGTATGGAAGTGAGAGCTGGACCATAAAGAAGGCTGATCGCCGAAGAATTGATGCTTTTGAATTATGTTGCTGGAGGAGACTCTTGAGAGTCCCATGGACTGCAAGAAGATCAAACATATCCATTCTGAAGGAAATCAGGCCTGAATGCTCACTGGAAGGACAGATCCTGAAGCTGAGGCTCCAATATTTGGCCACCTCATGAGAAGAGAAGACTCCCTGGACAAGACCCTGATGTTGGGAAAGATTGAGGACACAAGGAGAAGGGGACAACAGAGGACGAGATGGTTGGACAGTGTTCTCGAAGCTACCAGCATGAGTCTGACCAAACTGCGGGAGGCAGTGGAAAACAGGAGTGCCTGGCGTGCTCTGGTCCATGGGGTCACGAAGAGTCGGACACGACTAAACAACAACAAGTTCTGCCTTCTCTCTGTCACCCAATAGCATTTCTCCGTCATCTCCATACAGAGGAACTACCACTTGCTTCTTCATCATCTTGCTTCTAACACAGCCAAAAAAAATTTATTATTATTAAACTTATTTATTATTATAAATTATTTTTAACCTCTCTTGCAAACCTGACTTTAGCCAGCAACTTTAGCCAGCCTGAGTTGCACCCTGCAACTGTTGACTACTCATGTATTCTCTTCCTTTGTGTTTTCCCCTTTCTTCCATTTTTATACAGGCCCTTCTTAAATCTCAGCTCATCTGTAAGCTCCTTATTTCAGCTCATCTGTCAGTCCTGCTTTACCCAGCCTCACATGTTGCCCCCCCCATTTTCATTGGGACCATTGTGAAGGAGGAAAGGGTTAAACACTGCTCCCACCCCCCACTGCAACCATGATTTCTCCCATGCTGCAATTAGGACTCGGGAATCACAGATAACAGCCACTGCATTCAGAAAGGGAAGGGTTAAAGTGATAGAGCTGATTCTTAGAGAGGAGAGACAGACTATTATTATTATTATCATTATTATATAAAGAAGGAGTATAACTAGAAAAATTCTAGGGCAATCTTATTGGCTAGAATAGCTGCACAATAGGCCATTTATGCCTGAATAAATTATGCAGCTATTCCAAGCAGTTTAAAAAGTTGTATTTTCTGAGCTCTGGGGGAACAGACATTGAACAGGGAAAACACGAGAGAATGATGTTTTGTTCACAACGTCATGCAGATGCCCTGTGAATGAAACAAGTATGGCTATTCCATGGTAAATGCCCAGTTTGGAAGCAGCCTCTCACACACATTTCACACTGTCTCTGAAATAAATAACAAACATATCCATTCTCTTCCTGGCACAAAACTACCCAGTGTGTCCTGGATGTTTTCCCAGTCCTTTCCCCCCCTCCCACTTTAAAACATTCCAGGCTTCATTGCTGAACTTGGCTGGGGCTTGGAAACATGAATAAGCTTTGCCTGTCTGGAAGCCAATTGGCAAAGGTGCCACCCAGAATGGTACCCTCCCATGTGTTATGAGGGAAATGGCTGGTCCGGATTCTCCTTGTAAAGCAATGTGCTGCTTCCAGGCTGGATAAAAGAGACAGAAGATCTTTTTGTTGCAATGCTCCCACCCCAAAGGGTGAGAGAGACATTAGAGACATATTGGGCCTGCAGGAAACTGACCCTATTGACTAGCACGACCTACTTCCATTGTTACTAACTAATGGTTGCCAGCACATTGGCATGTGTGCATCTGTCTGGCAGAAGTGAAACAAGTGACTGGAAAATGTTCTATTCCATAGGTAAAAGTAAAGGGACCCCTGACCATAAGGTCCAGTCGTGGATGACTCTGGGGTTGCGGCGCTCAACTCGCTTTATTGGCCAAGGGAGCCGGCGTACAGCTTCTGGGTCTTGTGGCCAGCATGACTAAGCCGCTTCTGGCGAACCAGAGCAGTGCACACCGTTTACCTTCCTGCCGGAGCGGTACCTATTTATCTACTTGCACTTTGACGTGCTTTCGAACTGCTAGGTTGGCAGGAGCTGGGACAGAGCAACGGGAGCTCACCCCGACACAGGGATTCGAACCACCAACCTTCTGTTGGCAAGTCCTAGGCTCTGTGGTTTAACCCACAGCGCCACCCGTGTCCCTATTCATAGGCGTGGTGAGGTAAATTCAGGGCTGTCTCTGTTATGAGACAGGGTGGGATTTGGTGGGAATCTGGTGGGATTTCGGGGGTTCCCATAAAAGAGATCTTCATATTGAGTTTTAAATAAGAACTGCTGCTGTGTCTCGGGTGCTTCCAGAGAACCTGTTTATTGAGCATTTGTTTTCATTTGTTTGCAGGAAGATTAGATGATATCACATCAATCAAGGGTGATTTAACACTTTCCAGTGCATTTGCCCATCACTTTCTTTATTGAAAAAAGTCTGACCTTTGTGGGAACTTCCTTGCATGCTATAAGGGATACTGAGATAACTGCTGCCTATCTTCTTGGTGCAGCAAAGAGGAGCAGCAAAAGGGGCGACTCAGTCAGATGGGTGGCATAATAATAAAATAAAAACAACAACAAAACAGCATTTATTAGAAATGAATTAAAGGTATACAATACTCACTTAACCTTTCAAAGTAGTCTTTTACACTTCATTGCAGGAGCAAGCTGCTTCACTTCTGTATGGCTTGCATAGCCTCTTGAAATTGATGTTGTTGTTGTTAAGCATGAGGTTGCAATCTGTGTTTGTTTGTTTGTTTTATTATGCATTAGGAAAACGGTAAATGGTGTTTGGAAAACATGATGGGTCTGTATGAAATCCCTGCCCCCACTGCCTGATGCAAATAGACCTGTGCTTTGTTATGGCATGTCTGCTCCCCTCCATCCCGCCTAGCCAACAATTGCAGCCCATGAAATTGTGTTGCCCACAGCATAAAGAACATCGAAGCGGTCAGAGCTGGTCTTCCAGTCCCTATAATTTCCATCAAAATCCACAGGAATTCTGTATAGGGCCAAGCACAGCTTATTAACTGATGTTAACATGTTGTTATCTGCTCACCATGTGGGAAAGCTCGGCATTGTTCTGGCAGACAGTAGGATTTTAAAGACGGAAGGGGACAATGGCGCCAGCAATGGCATATGAGATGTCTTGTGAAGACTCTGGTGGCTAAGCTAAAAAGCCCACCTCTTTAGGAACATAGAAACACAAGAAGCTGCCACATACTGACTGAGTCAGAGTATTGGTCCAGCTGTCTCCATACTGTCTACACTGACAGGCAGCGGATCTCCTGGGACTTTCCCAGCCCTGCCTGGAGATGCCAGGTATTGAACCTGTGACATTCTGCACACAAAGCACTACCACTAAGCTATGGTTCTTCTAACTGGTAAGTGTGCATCTTTAAGAAAGGAGTGTGGCCTTGATTTCAAAACCTTCTGTGTAAGCAGCTCATCCTCCTTCTCTGGGCATCTTCACACATCTTGCCAAGATGGTTGCACCAAATGAGAATCCAGCCTCAGGTTTAGCAATACAGTTCTAGCCCTAGGAATCAATGGTACTGGAAGCCGTCTGGGGCAGAAGTCCATGATCCCGCTCAGCATATGAGCAGGGGCCCCCTCCAAATGCAGCTTTGACACATTTTGAATCAAATGATGTGCTACACATTATCATCTAAGGTGGGAGTCCTTTATACCAGTGTTCCCCAACCTTGGGTCTCCAGCTGTTTTCGGACTACAATTCCCATCATCCTTGACCACTGGTCTTGCTAGCGAGGGATGATGGGAGTTGTAGTCCAAAAACAGCTGGAGACCCAAGGTTGGGGAACACTGCTTTATACCATTAGCTCCATAGTGTAAGGTAAAGGTAAAGGGACCCCTGACCATTAGGTCCAGTCATGGCCGACTCTGGGGTTGCGGCGCTCATCTTGCTTTATTGGCCGAGGGAGCCGGCGTACAGCTTCCGGGTCATGTGGCCAGCATGACTGAGCTGCTTCTGGTGAACCAGAGCAGCACACGGAAACGCTGTTTACCTTCACGCTGGAGTGGTACCTATTTATCTACTTGTACTTGACGTGCTTTCGAACTGCTAGGTTGGCAGGAGCAGGGACCGAGCAATGGGAGTTCACCCCGTTGCGGGGAGTCGAACCGCCGACCTTCTGATCGGCAAGTCATAGGCTCTGTGGTTTAACCCACAGCACCACCCGTGTCCCTGCTCCAGAGTGTAACATTAACTAAATGTGCATCCTTCTTACATAACAGTGTCAGCACTTGTGAAGTGCTCACAGTCATAGGAGCATAGGGACCTGCCTTATTTGGAGCCAGACAATTGGTGCATCTAGATCAGTATTGTCTCTAAACTGATTGGTTGCATCTCTCCAGGGTTCTTTCCCAGCCCTACCTGAAGTTGCTGTGGATTGAATCTGCAACCTTCTGAATGCAAAGCGGATGCTCTGCTACTGAGCTATGGGCCTTCATGGGACTCCCAACAATCACATGAAACCACCTTGTAACTAACCCTGTTCAGGCATTTTGATATACATGTGTAGGCTTAAAGTGGGGAAGGGAGCAAAGGCATACGTGCCCCACCCTTAAAATTCTCTGGCCCTACTTCCAACCTCTGAAGTGTGTGCGTTTCAGAGACGGTTCTTGCATGTGCACCCCACTCCGCCCACATGAAGCCCACACATGTTCACCAATGCTCACTGAAGCTTGCAGCGGTGAACTTTACCCATAATGGTTAAATTAAACAATGCATAGGAATGTCTGATGGAAAATAATACCCAAATATAAATACTTAACTCTGTGTTGGATGGTGGCTGTAAAAGTCTCTCTCTTTTGTTTTTGATGCGCCTCCCCCCCCTATCTAGATACCTCTGTATTGTCTGGTTGCTGGTTTAATTATTCATTTTACATACTAATTAACAAGTAGTGCTTTCCTGATAACAGATAGCCCTCCAGCCAATTGCTCGGGAAAGCAGAATGTATAGAATATATAAATCTATTTTGGGAGAGAAGCCAAAAAAATAAGAGAGGGAGGGAGGGTTGGAGGGGATAAGGGGTGGGAAAAAAACCCCTTAAAGGATTAGAAATAAAAAAGAAGGTATTTTGTGCTAAGCTAAATATTATTTTGTTTCTATTGAAAGGGTTAAGAAAACAAAGGCAGACTTGACAATTTCTCCCCAGTGGAAGCTGGGAATGGTCCACCGTGGCACAATGCTATCATTATTACATGGCCCTATTCTCACTGGATTTTCCACAAAATCTTTAATAATTTGATTCTTTTCAGCCCCAGCAGCCAGCTGAGCTCTTTAAGAAACAGTAACAAAACCCAGAGAAAAACCTACTACTGAGAAGGGAGCTTTGGTGTAGAGAAGAAATGAATCAGATTAGGCCTGGGCTGAATAGAACCAGGCAGGGCCTAGCAGTATGGCGCAGCCTGAAGCCCACAGTTTCATTCATTCCAGTACAATATCACCACCAGAGTCCAGGCCTACCTACTAAATTACACCATTATAGGCCTAGATTGATACACAACTTTCCCTCCCAGGCGGAGTTGGTAGCTGGAAGCCGGGGGGTGGGGTGGGGTGGGGGGGGTGTCTAGGGGGAAGTGGACTCCCCCCCCCCCAGTGTTTCGGGAGTTGCTGTCTCTATTCAGCGCAAGTATTTCCATTCATATTAAGCATATCAGTTCTTAATTGTGCCACACACACAAATTACAAAACATGGACAAAGCAACAGCCAGGCAGAGTTGGGGGGGGGGTGTTGCACAAGTTCATTAAAAACTTGTAAGGTTTTTTTTTTGAGGTTGTTTCCCAGAAGCCTTAGCAGCCTGGAAGCCTTTCATAATCTCAGTGCCTCTTGTATTTGTTCCTCGGTGACTCACTTTCACGTAACAGTTGGGTCTCATGTATTAAGTTGAGATAACATAGGCTTTTTGACCTGCATCTCAGTGGTTATAGTTGGGGACCCCAACCTCCCCTCCCCTCTCTCAGCCCCTAGCCCTGCCATCTAGTCTATTATATTAAACTACTTCAGAAAAGTTAAAAGACTGCTTGTGTTGGGTAGTTTATGGTGCACAATATTAAAAATGGGTGAATGTTTACATTTAATTTTCTATATACAAAGACATATACATGTTGCTCGTATTTATCTGCATGGAACCAAGCTCATCGTTTGGCATTCCTGTATTTCAGCCGGAGTGGATATGAACTGGCTTGATAAAATTTTAACTGTCTCTCCTCTCTGCCCCCCGTTATGGTTTTGCTCGTTAAAGATCCATACACCAGACTATACATAGTCCATAGATACTGTAGTTTGTTTGTTTGTTTTTGTTTGTTTGTTTAGTATGTATTAAAATGGCTTGGGTTTTTTTATGCTGACTGTATTACAAAAGGTACGTGGAAATTAATTAGGCTGTCAAAATAATTTGGGGAAAAACAATTATCAAGAAAAACAATTCTGATGATGTTTGGCAATGTTGCACCCTTTAGAACCATTGAAACCATGTCAGAGCTCTGTCAACATGCTGGCTGACAACCAAACCCCTAACGCTGTTTCATTTTTCATTTCAAGATGAGATTGGGAGTTTTAACAGAGATGCTTGTGTAGCTCCAGGCTTGGAAGAAGAAATGAAATGGGAATTTGTTGGAAAGTGGCAATTTTGGCTGGGGTTCTCTGGAGGATTGGAAAGAACTTGATAGTCATGAGTTGATGCCTATTGTGAATTCTTGTTAACCAAATATCTGTGCCTATCCAACATACTCCTAACAGACTGGTCCAAGTAATGGACACAAACCATCTAAAATGCTTTTACTTCTAATTTATTTCAGTATCAGGGATTTAAGTACACACTTTTTTTTTCATTTTAAATTTTATTAAATATCCAAAAATATTCCGAAACATTTATCATCATATACAAATTACACACACACACCCCATACAAGCATTCCTGCCACTCTACAGAGGAAGCAGAGACGTGTGGTGTTGGTAGATGACTCCCTACTGAGGGGAATAGAGGTGGTACTGTGCGGAAATAATGCGGTGTCCTGGGAGGTGCAAAGATTCACAATGTGACAGAGAAGTTGCCAAGTCTTATAAAGTCCACTGGCCACAAACCCTTCCTTTTGATTCATGCGAGTACAAACGATATTGCCATACACATTTGACATATACAAGGGACTATGAGACTCTGGACAAGTAGCTGAAGGGCATTGGGGCACAGGTGTTTTTTCCATCACTCCTTCCTGTTGAAGGTTGTGGCCCTGGAAGACAGGAGAAAATACTGGATGTAAACCACTATCTGCACAGGTGGTGTTGTCAGGAAGAGTTTGGCTTCTTGGACCATGGTCTGCACTTCCTTGAGGAAGGACTTCTGGCAAGATATGGGCAGCATCTCAGAGCGGTTGGCAACAATGTGTTTGATAAGAGTCTTGCGAACCTGATCAGGACAGCTGGACAGCTTTAAACTAAATCCTGAAGGGGAGGGAGACAACATTCCGGAAAACAAGAGAACACCTGGTACTGGGGATAATAGCTTCATTGATGTACAGGGCACTGAGATGGTGCCCCCAAACCTGCTAAAGGGCAGAAAACTACAAGAAAGAAGCAGGTGGAGGGAATCTCATGGCTTCAGTTGTCCGTATACTAATGCACAGGGTATGGGAAACAAGCAAGACAAATTGTAGCTTTGAACACAGGATCATAAATACAGTATAACCTAATAGGCATTACTGAAACCTGGTGGGATGAGGCTCATAGCTGGAATGTAGAAATTGAGGGGTAGGAAGGAAGGAAGAAGGAGTAGCATTATATGTAAAGGATTTGTACTTGTGAAGAGATTCTTGATCTGGAGTATTGAAGGCAAATTGAACATAAGAAGGGCATGTATAAGAAATGGAAGAAAGGGGAAATCATGGAGGAATATACATGAGGAGCCAACATGTGCAGGGTGAAGGTCAGGCATGCCAAAAACAGGAGACTGAGAGGAGATATTTTAACTATCTTCAAATATCTAAAGTGCTGTAACGTGGAAGATGGTGCAAGCTTGTTTTCTCCTGCTCTGGAGGGTAGGACCTGAACCAATGGATTCAAGTTACAAGAAATAAGATTCCAACTAAACATCAGGAAAACCTTTCTGATGGTAAGTTGTGTTTGACAGTGGAACGGACTCCCTTAGAAGGTTGTGGACTCTCCTTCATTGGAGGTTTTTAAGCAGAGGTTGGATGGCCATCTGTCATGGATGCTTTAGTTGAGATTTCTGCATTGCAGGGGGTTAGACTAGATGACCCTAGGTGTCCCTTCCAACTCTACAATTCTTGATTCTAAAAGTTTCACTTTGTTCAGTAGGACTGGCTTCTAAGTAAGGGCTCATCCAGACTTGCTTTTGCGCTTTGCTTGACACGGGTCTGTGTCTGAGTGCTTCTTGTTTCGTCCTGCAACTTTCCCCAGGAAAACCCGCTGTTTACCATTGAATCTGAGCAAACAGCAGGCTACAGAAAACTTTTGAATACCAGTTTATGGGAATCACAGGTGTGGAGAGTGCTGCTATTGCACTCAGATTCTGCTTGCGGTCTTCCCATTGGGACATCTGTTTGGTTACTGTGAGAATAGGTTACTGGCCTTTGGCCTGCTACAGCAGAGATCTTATGTTTTTAAGCTCACCAGGTGATCCCAGATCAATAACTTATATATCATTCACTCTTTCTTAGCCTGCTACTGCAGAGGGCTGTTGTGAGGAAGAAGAAGGATAACCCACAATCTTGTAGATCACTCTGACTTCGATGGAAGGAGAGTGGAATGCTATACTAATTATCGTTATTGTAGTAGTAGTAGTACTAGTAATAATAATAATAATAATAATAAACAGTCCTTTTCTCCCCTCAAAAGTGCTACCAGCATACAGAGAGCCTGTATCACGTACCAGGGCAGTGTAAAAGGTCAGGGGGTGGTTGCAATGTCGGGGGGGGGGGAGTGGTGGCACTTCTAAGGTCAGTGAGGAGGAACTAATATCTCATGCATCGCACATTCCATATCACTCCATATCAGCTGGAAACACTGTTGCCCACAGCTAACTGCTAATGAAGCTTCTACATTTTTACGTCCCCCGTCTTCCCAGTGTGTGTGTGTGTGTGTGTGTGTGTGTGTGTGTGTGTGTGTATTTGGTGCACTGCATTTTTCTGGCATTTCTTGACGTGTTTTTTCTTGTGCTGCATTGCGCCCAGAGAGCAGTGTGGTGAGCAGCAAATCGTTATTAAGTCCTTTGGCATTCAGTCTACTGGCGTTTAACCCTCTGTGTGCAGCAGCAGCCAGACTCACGCCTCTCGCGTTGAAGTTGCCCTCCAGACATAATGGACAGGCGGGATGGCATGTGGAACTCCTCGGGACTGGGCCATCCGAGGCTGATCTTGGAATATACAGAATTTGCCTCTAAAGGTGAAGGACATCTACTTACCTTCTAACCTGTATGGAACAGTGGTAGTTGTCATCTTCCAGTAACCACCTGTGGGTCCAAACACGATCTCTGCTATGATGATTAGACCCTATAGCACAGTTCTGCACTGTACTGAGGGCTTACCACTCTGAACTCCTTCAGTTAGCTGGTTAAGCTATTGTCCAAGGGTGGGGAACCTTTCTCAGTCTGGGGGTTCCTAGTGGTCAGCCTTCTGGGAAGCCACATGCTAGGGGTGGGCAGAGCTAGAGGCAAAAGTGCGTGGAGTGATTGATGTGACTCTTACCTTTGTACAGTAGGCTACATTCCAGCTAAGCAGAAGTCTGAAGATTTCCACATCCTCCCATAAAAAACACCTCTCCAGCCTTCATTCAGGCTAGCAAGACATGTTATCACAGTTTAAGGACACATTCCAGGCAGACAAAAAGCAATTGAGGTGTAGATCAGGCCAGAGATGGATGTGGCCTGGGAAGAGAGGAACATAGGAATTCTGAGTCAAACAATTGGCCCATCCAGTGGCTTGGGGGAGGTTGGGCCAGGGAGGCCATGGCCCTGGGTTCAGAATATTGGGGTGTGCAAATCCGACATCCCCATGTGCCCGGCACAAGCCCCCCTGTCAGCTGATGGGCGCTGGGTGAACATAGAGGGTGTTCTTCAACCCCCTTCACAAGTGCTGGGATAGTGCACTCCTGGGGGGGCACACCCCCTCCCAGGGTGTTTGTGGACAATGTTATGCCCCTGCAGCCATCAAACTCCAGATTGTTTATACTGACCATCGAGGTTGAGGGGTCTTCGCCCCTCTCCATAAAATATTTGAGGGGGCGCCCCCCCAAGTTGATTGTGATTTCCATTCAAATGGTGTGCATGTACTGTGTCATGTGATTGATTATGCAGGGCAGTGCTTACCTGCCCTCCCCATATTTTATTCAAGTTGGCACCCCTGATACTAACTATCAGCAGATCTCCTGGGTTTCAGAGAGGTGTCCTTCTGCAACCCTTCCTGAAGAGGCCAGCAAGTGAACCTGGGACCTTCTGCATGCAAGACAGGCACTCTGCCACTGAGCTATGGCCATGAACAGGCCCTGGACCTGAGTATTTTCCAGAATACTCCTGCCAAGGAGCCAACCTAGGGCAGAGGTGACTTGAAGATGAGAAACTGCCATTTAGTGGTTTCAGCTGCCTCTTTCGGAAAACTGATATTCCCCAGCATTCCTGCAGTTTTGCCGAAAGTGAGGCCTTTCATCAGCCTGATAGTACTTAAAGCCCCACCTTGAGATCAGAAGAGACTGGCAGAACAATCCTCTCTGTACCATCTCTACTCGTAGATGTCCAGTTGCTTCCCAAAGCTTCTTGTCCTGGGACAGCGGGTAGTTTTGATATAAACCTCTCGACAGCCCTGAGAACAGGCCATGACTGAATGGGATGGCACTAATTTAGGATTTCCTAGGAATCTATCTATCAGCAGAAGAGTTGTATCTCAGTGGCAGAACATCTGTTTGGCATGCAGAAGGTCCCACATTTAATCCCTGTTGTCTCCAGCTATGACTGAGAGGGAACCCTTCTTGAAAACCTGGAGAACAGCTGCTGGTCAGAGCTGACAGTACTGAGCTAGATGGATCAATGGTCTGACTTGATGGAAGGTCATCCTGTATTCCTAGAGCAAAAAGGCAAGCAGGCTTGATAGCCAAGGATGCAAGGTGGGGAAAGTTTGGGTCTGGTTGCCCCAGTCACTCTAGGTGGTTTCCAACATATGAAAACACAATAAAGCATTAAACATTATAAAGACCTTCCCTATACAGGACTGCTTTCAGATGACTCAGGGCTTAGATAACTCCATACCCTCCGACACTTCTCCAATGAAAATAGGGTTGTCCTAGACCTAAGGACAAGTGGGACCGGGACGGCTTCTGTAAATCTGGTGGTGCTGCATGTAGCACATATTGGGTCCCTGCTGTGTGCAAGCTACTGTACAGGAGTTAATATATTGTCGGGCCCTGCTACCACACTCCTGGATTCAAGACATTTGGAGCCTTACAGTGGGAGGCTTTGTTTTCCAGCTAGGAGAACATTAAAAATATGATACGCACATCCTCATTGCAAACTGGAGTAATATAGAGCACTTCATGACTGTCATTATTTTCAAGTGGGATTCAATAGCATACCAGCAAATTCAGGTAATTACAGTTAATTGGGAGGTTTTGCACAACAAACCTGCTTCTACAAAAGATCAGACCTTTTGCGATAAGGAAAGTGTGGAATAACACTTGCATCATGTGACATCATCAGACCTTCTCCTCATAAATAGATCAGGATGAATGCTCAATAAACAGGTCATCTGGAGTTGCCCATAGTCCCAGCTCTCGATCAGGTAGTAAGCCTACTTCTGGGCCTCTGCCACTTTAAGCTGTAAGGAGTAGGGCTGGGGGGGTCATGGGATTGAATGGGATTCCATGCAAAACCAAAACGTTGTGTGTAGAAAGCTAGCATGTTAAAGAGATGTCCAGACTAAAATTCTTATTCCTGACATGATCGTTTTACATTTTGTACAGAAAGCCAATCGTGTAAGCCCCCATCTGGAGTTTGAAGCAATACCACTCACTGGCAGTCTTACTATGACCATAAGAACCAGCGCACAGCTTGAGATGTTTAGCTATTTTGCTAATGGTGTTCCTGGTGAGGGGTAGACAGGTGGTGAGCCTAAAGAACTAAGAGTTCAGAACTGAAATATGAATGTATAAATAGACTGGAGAGTGATAAGGAGCTAATCTTGTGGTCATGTTCTGTATGATGTGCTTTGAGTAAACATTAAGGGTAAAAAGGAGTAATGGTAGTGTGTGTTGCTGTTTTCTGCACAAATAAAACTTTTAAGCACTATCTCCCTAAGGTTAAGCTTGAGAGAAGCTGCAGTTACCTCTGCAGATGACTTTATAATGAAGGAAATGAAAAAGAGCCTAATTGATGGAAGATTATTCATGAAGAGGGTGGCATGCCATGATTTATAGTAACTGAGATTCAATTATCTTGATTTATTGTTGTTTACAGCAGAGGATAATTTAGAATGTCAAAGCGAAATTAGTAGATGAAGCTTTGTCTTCAAGGTAAGACCACATAAAAATAGGCTGGTAGCTATAGTAAAGCATAATGCTTTAGATGCCTTGCTTCACAATAAGAGCTCGTCTTCACTTCCATTTGTCCTGTGTCTTGAAAGCACAGGTCTGAGCAGCTTTCTGCTTTCTAGGCAGAGGTCCAAGCGGTTATGCCTTTGCCCTGCTGCTTTCCCCCAGAAAACATGCTAAATTGGAACAATTTCCTGGAGGAAAGCAGCAGGGCAAATAGAAATGTGGGTGAACCTTAAGTGATTGTGTGGGAAATGGCACATGTAAAAAAAGGTAAAGGGACCCCTGACCATTAGGTCCAGTCGTGGCCGACTCTGGGGTTGCGGCGCTCGTCTCGCTTTACTGGCCGAGGGAGCCGGCATTTGTCAGCAGACAGCTTCCGGGTCATGTGGCCAGCATGGCAAAGCAGAGCAGTGCACGGAAACGCCATTTACCTTCCCACCAGAGCGGTACCTATTTATCTACAGTGGTGCCTCGCAAGACGAAATTAATTCGTTCCGCAAGTTTTTTCTTCTTGCGAGTTTTTCGTCTTGCGATGCACGGTTTCCCATAGGAATGCATTGAAAATCAATTAATGCATTCCTATGGAAACCGCCTTCAGACCAGGTCCGGGGACAGTCTGTCCCCCGACCTCTTCTGAAGGCTGGGGGGGGGGGGGACAAGGACTTCTCCGCTGTCCGGGGCGATCTTAAAATGCTGGCGGGTGGCATTTTAAAATCGTCCGGGACAGCGGAGGACTTCTCCGCTGTCCGGGGCGATGTAAAAGCCCCTGGGAAGGCAGGCAGGGGGGACAAAAACTTTTGCCCCCCGCCCGCCTTCAGAAGAGGTCCTGGACCTCTTCTGAAGGCGGGCGGGGGGCGAAAGTCTTTGCTCCCCACTGCCTGCCTTCCAAAGCTGTCCGGGACAGCGGAGAAACGTGCTGCCTTTCTCCGCTCTCCCGGGAAGGCAGGCAGGGGGGAGCAAAGACTTTCGCCCCCCGTCCGCCTTCAGAAGAGGTCCAGGACCTCTTCTGAAGGCGGGCGGGGGGGGGGAAGTCTTTGCTCCCCCCCGCCTGCCTTCAAAAGCCGTCCGCGATAGCGGGAAGCGCTTCCCTGCTATCCCGGACTGCTTTTAAAATGCTGGCGGTGGGGAGCAAAGCCTTTCGGCCCCTGCCGGCCTTCCTGGACCTCTTCTGAAGGCCGGAGGGGGGGAAAGGCTTTGCTCCCCACCACCAGCATTTAAAAGAGGTCCCCGGAGATTTCCCTATGGGCTTTCGTCTTGCGAAGCGCCTCCAAAACAGAAAACCCTTTCGTCTTGCGGGTTTCCCGTCTTGCGAGGCATTCGTCTTGCGAGGTACCACTGTACTTGCACTTTGACATGCTTTTGAACTGCTAGGTTGGCAGGAGCAGGGACCGAGCAACGGGAGCTTACCCTGTTGCGGGGATTCGAACCGCCAACCTTCTGAATGGCAAGTCCTAGGCTCTATGGTTTAACCCACAGCGCCACCCGCGTCCCCTAATGGCACATGTTTGCATGTGTATTTGTAACGCGACAAGATAATGTTTCACAAATTTTGCCAACCAACATTCACTATGATTTCTCCATACTCAAGAGGCAAAATATTACTATGTGTTTTTCTTTTTCCCACTGGCCCCTTGAAAATGGCTGTACACCCACCAATCAAAGTGGCTCACAGGGGGCTGGTCGCTTGTGCATCCATCCCTCCTATTGGGCCCACTTTCCCGCCCTGGAAATCAGATGTGAGCTCTGCCAAGCATCACTAACAATGGCAGGCAATTAATGGGAGAAATGGGTGCTGGGAGCCCCCAGGGTGTCAGCAGGTGCACACCAGATGTCGTAATCAAAGTATGTCATGCCAAATCGATGAGAGGAAACTCCCAGCAGTAAGAAAATACTTCTAGGTCTAGATGGGCCACAGCTCAGTGGCTGAGCATCTGCTTTGACTTCAGAAAGTCCCAGGTTCAATCCCTGGCATCTCAGGGTAGGGCTGGGAGAGAACTCTGCTTGAAAACTTGAAGAGCCACTGCCAGTCTGGAGAATACTGAGCTGCTTGGACCAGTGTGCTGATTCAGTATAGGGCAACTTCCTATGATCCTAGGAAGCTTATACACATCTAATACCTTTTCCTTATCCCCTATAGTCTTCTTGGTGTGAGGCCTGCATTGTGTCATAGGGCTCTTTCTAGGTCTAGCTTCCCCAACCTCTTGCTCTCCAGATGTTTTGGGCTACAATTCTGATCAGTCCCAGCTAGCACAGCAAGCACTTGCAGGGGCTTCGTGCCTTCTGGGTCCTACCTGTGTGAAAAACAGGTGGAAACCCTTATTCTATCTGTGCTGGCTGGAGCTAATGGGAGCTATAAACATCTAGAGGGCACCAAGTTTTGGGAAGACTGCTCTAGGTGAAAAATTCCTCTTCCTCTCTGCCCCTCCCTTTCCTATCCTGCCCCAAACCTGCTGAAGCCCACAAAAGCAGTTGGAAATTGCAACTGAAAAGACAGCATCAATTGGTGCCTTGCTGCCTTTGAAAGGGTTTATGGCTTTGGGTTTCAATAGAGCCCTGAACCCATCCCCATTTCCCTGGATTCTCTATTCATTGAGGATATAGGCTCTTGAGCCTGCCACTTTGGCCAAAGGGAAATGGAAGTTAGCAAGTACTTGAGAGGGTGTGAAATGGAGGGTGAAGCCATGGGGGAGGGTGCTGGCAGAGGCGTGAGAACCATTTGGGAAGCTGGTCCCTCCACTAATGACCCCTGTAAATGCAACCAGAGGTGGTTGCATTGCCACCCACCCCCAATAGTCAGAACTACTCTAACCCTCTCATCATCTCCACCTGAGAGAAGATCCCTAGGCTAATGCTGATAATGCCTGAGGGCTAGAAGAAATTTTTGCATTACTATAACCTGCCCCGCCCCAGTTGGCTCCTAGCGGCCCACCCCCTCAAATATCACACCATTGGGCGAATAAGGAGGGTGTTTCCCCTCTGCCTTTGATGTGGGCCCATTACATTTGCTGGGAACCAGTGGTGCATAATGTGGTTTTGTAATAATTTATTATTTTGAGCCTAGAGTATAAATCTTGTTAAAATATATGTAGCATGTAGGAGAGGTCAAACACACACGCAAAGGGAAGAAAAAGGGAGAAGCATACAAATGATAACAAATCTTTCTGATGCATCCAAATAATATATTCCATATTGCAGAAATGAAAATTAGAAATGGCCTGACTACATCAGGCCACAAGTCCATCACGCCTAGCGTTCTGTCTCCAGGCATCCTGAGAAGCTCACAAACATGGTGGTGTTAGACGTGCCTCCCGTGTTTATTCCTTGGCCACTGGAAATAAGAAGTACCATGCCCCTGAACAAGCAACTTTTTTTCAGCCGCTAAAACCCTCTGAATTTCCCTACTCTTCTTTTAATGCTGTTTAAGCTAATAGCCGTCACATCCTGTGGAACTGAATCCCATAAAATCAAGGAAGCCACGCACCATGAAAAGCCTACATTTTGTTTGCTTTTGCTTCCCGTCAGTTTCATTGGTTGATGCTACTTTGTTTGTTTGTTTCATTATTACTTTTATATCCCACCTTTTATATCCTCCACGTAACTCAAGGTGTCTTACATGGTTCTCCTCCCCTCCCATTTTTATCCTTGCCATAATTGTGTGAGGTAGGTTAGGCTAAGAGACTGACAGGGTCACCCAGTGAGCTTCTTTGGCTGAATGGGGATCTGAACCCTGGTCTCTTGGGTTCTGTCTTTCTCTCTAAATCAGCTGTCATTTTATAAACATTTGCTCCCTCCTCGAATGTCCTTCTCTTTCTTATTCAGGAGCTGCAAAACTCATTTCCCCACAAGGCAGTGTTCTCAGGCTCCCGAACATTTTAATCGCTATTCTCTGAACCTTCTCCAGCCTTTGATACCGTCGACCATGACATCCGTCTGGTCCATCTAGAGGAGCTGGGAGCTGAGGGCACTCTTATACAGTGGTTCCACTCCTTCCTCCTGGGCCATGTCCAGAAAGTGGTGTTGGGGGGTGAGTGTTCAGACCCCTGGGCTCTCACTTGTGGGGTGCCTCAGGGCTCCGTCCTCTCCCCCATGCTTTTTGACATCTATATGAAGCTGCTGGGAGGGATCACTAGGGGGTTTGGGCTGGGTGTTCATCAGTATGCGTATGATACCCAGCTCCCTACCTCTCTTTTAAATCAGAACCAGTGAAGGCGGAGAAGGTCCTGTGTGAGTGACTGGAGGTGATTGGGGGATGGATGGTGACTAGCAGATTGAGGTTGAATCCTGACAAGACAGAAGTACTGTTTTCAGAGGACAGAGGGCGGGCAGGTGTGGGGGACTCCCTGGTCCTGAATGGGGTAACTGTGCCCCTGAAGGACCAAGTGCGCAGCCTGGGAGTTATACCAGCTCCATCTGGTATGCAGGCTGAAACCTTACCTGCTTGCACACTGTCTCACCAGAGAGGTGCATGCTCCAGTTATCTTGTGCTTAGACTACTGCAATGTGCTCTTTGAGGGGCTACCTTTGAAGGTGACTTGGAAACTACAACTAATCCAGAATGCACCAGCTAGACTGGTGACTGGGAGTGGCCACCGAGACCACATAACACCGGTCTTGAAAGAACTACACTGGCTCCCAGAATATTTCAATCAATCAAAGTGTTGGTGCTGACCTTTAAAGCCCTAAACGGCCTTGACCCAGTATACCTGAAGGAGTGTCTCCACCCCCATCGTTCAGCCTGGATACTGAGATCCAGCTCCGAGGGCCTTCTGGCAGTTCCCTCACTGCGAGAAGTGAGGTTACTGGGAACCAGATAGAAGGCCTTCTCTGTAGTGGTGCCCACCCTGTGGAACACCCTCCCATGAAGGAAATAAACAACTATCTGACTTTTAGAAGACATCTGAACGCAGCCCTGTATCGGGAAATTTTTAGTGTCTGATGTTTTACAATTTTTTATGTGCTGTAAGATGGATGGGGTATAAATAATAAAATTATTATTATTATTATTATTATTATTATTATTATTATTATTATTATTATTATTATTTCTCTACAGCAGTGGGACCTTGCTCTTGCATGTCTCTCGCTCTTTCTGCCCCTTTGGAAAAAGGTCTGCCAATGTTTTGTTTCTCAGTGTTCAAAACAAGAGTAGCAGTCAGGATCTCTTTACAGGTGTGGCATTACTAATAAATGCCAAGTGATAATTACTTTCTTAACAACTGCTGACAAGTCCAACAATCTTCTCAAGTTTCCCAGCAGCAACAGGATATGCTGGAAACTGGCCAATGGTCCAGTAGGCCACAACCTACCTTCTTCCTGCCACTTCTCTACAACAGGGGTGTGCAGACTTCAGCCTTGTTGGAACTACACTGGTACCTCCGGTTAAGAACTTAATTTGTTCTGGAGGTCCGTTCTTAACCTGAAACTGTTCTTAACCTGAAGCATCACTTTAGCTAATGGTGCCTCCTGCTGCCACCGTGTTGCTGCTGTGCGATTTCTGTTCTCACCCTGAAGCAAAGTTCTTAACCCAAGGTACTATTTCTGGGTTAGCAGAGTCTGTAACCTGAAGCGTCTGTAACCCGAGGTACCACTGTACTTTGCTTTATACGACAGCCCCAAGATCTACAAAGCAGAGCCAAGTGGGAAAGACATACAGTTATAATGAACGAACAGGGTACTTCTGAGCACATTCTGTGCTTAAGAACTTTGTTCAGTATCAGAACTGAATTTATTCAGTATCAGAACTGAATTGAACTCACATTCCCGTGCCCTTTCAAATGTATGCAGTGATGTGCCTTTTCCATTCTGAGTTCACATATTTCTGAGGGAAGCACCAGAGTGATCCAGCTCAGTTGGTAGGGCATGAGACTCTGCAACCCACTTTGGGCAAAAGGTTCCTGTATTGCAGGGGGTTGGACTAGACAACTCTTGTGGTCCCTTACAATTCTACAATTCTATAATTCTTTGACACATGTGTGAAGTAGCCCTTTATGTGAAACCTTCCAGTTTTCTTTGCACCAAAACAGTCACCGAACTGTCCACAAAAGGGCATCCTGCAGATATCATGAGATCCATCCTGGAAATATTGGAATTGGGCCTTTAGTGGAGTGGCACCTAACCTTTGGAACTCCTTCGCATTACATAGCAGGCAGATCCTTATCCCAGCTGATACCTGTCTTGGATTTGAAATTGCTTTTTTATATACAGTATGTTTTGTTTTAACTGTTTTTAATATGAGTAATGTTCACAAATTTGTTTTTATAGATGCAGCTGTTTTGTGTTTTTAATTGCATTGTGAAATCACTTTGTGATGCTTCACAGGAAGTGATTCCTTAATTAATTAATTAATTAGTAATATGTCCATCCCTCATTCACTACACCACTCCACAGGCCACATATCAGTGTCAGATTTGGATGGGAAAGACATGAAGAAGAAGAAGAAGAAGAAGAAGAAGAAGAAGAAGAAGAAGAAGAAGAGGAGGAGGAGTTTGGATTTGATATCCCGCCTTTCACTCCCTTTAAGGAGTCTCAGAGCGGCTCACATTCTCCTTTCCCTTCCTCCCCCACAACAAACACTCTGTGAGGTGAGTGGGGCTGAGAGACTTCAAAGAAGCGTGACTGGCCCAAGGTCTCCCAGCAGCTGCATGTGGAGGAGCGGAGACGCGAACCCGGTTCCCCAGATTATGAGACTACTGCTCTTAACCACCACACTGGCTCTCACATGAGTTCACAAAAGCATTAGAACGTAAGAAGACCCTGCTGGATCCGCCCAATGACTCACCTAGTACAGCATCCTTTTCTCATAGTAGCCAACCAGATACCCATGGGAAACTTACAAGCAGGAGCACAAAAGCACTCTTCCCAGCAAGTGGTATTCAGAAGCATTACTGCATTGACCGTGAAGGCAGAGGACAGCCTTCATGGCTAGTAGCCATTAATAGTATTTTCCTTTGTGAGTTTGAATCCCTGGCTGTCCATGAAGGTCCCTGGGTACCAATATAAGCAATTAAAAAGCCTGATATGTTGAGGATGTTCAACAGCTACAGGCTGGCTGTCAGTGATAGTCAAGACAAGATAAACTAGAAGTGGGGGTGGAGCTGGAACTGATGCTATGCCCACCCAGGTGTGGTTCAAGGAGGCCACAGAAGGGATGTGTGTCAATGCTCTGGTCTGTTGTGACTATTTTCGACTAGAGGCAGGAGTCTTGCCTGCCACACTCTCCTTGCTCTGAGCCAGCCCTCTGATGGACGGCACTGACCTTTCCTTAACTCCCACCACAGAGTTCATTGCTTAACACTTTTCACCTGCTGACACACACAGGTAAGCCCCAGAGTAGCTTGTAGCCCCAAGGAATGCATTCTGGCTGAGTGCCTAAGAGTGCATTTATAATGGAACACACACATTGACTCTCCACCTGCCAATAAGGGTAAGGTATCCTTAGCAAGCAAATTCCAGAGCCAGGGCACGGAGACGTCCAGTTGCTGATTATGTTCTAAGACTGGGTTCACACAGGCAAAGCCAAAACAGTGTTTGGTGTTTCTGTAGAGGATGGGGCTATGAGGGAGAATGAATGGGGCAATTAATTAATTAATTAATTAAATTATTAATTATCGTTACATTTATATCCCGCCTTTCCTCCAAGAAGCTCAAGGTGCTACGCATGTCCCCCCCCAACCCCGATTTTTATCCTCAGAACCGCCTTGTGAGGTAGATTAGGCTGAGAGATTGTTAGGATGCGTTTCAGTTTCTCATTTTCCCAATCTTCAGTTCTCCACATTTCCACATTTCAGCATGTACATTTAAAAAAAACCAAAGTCCTCATCGAAATTCATCAGAATTTTAGTCCAGATTTCTCCTAATATGCACAATTTTGCAGGTAAGTTTGTCTAATGTAGGACACGGGTGGCGCTGTGGGTTAAACCACAGAGCCTAGGACTTGCGGATCAGAAGGTCGGCGGTTTGAATCCCCGCGACGGGGTGAGCTCCCGTTGCTTGGTCTCTGCTCCTGCCAACCTAGCAGTTCGAAAGCACGTCAAAGTGCAAGTAGATAAATAGGTACCACTCTGGCGGGAAGGTAAACGGCATTTCCGTGCGCTGATCTGGTTTGCCAGAAGTGGCTTAGTCATGCTGGCCACATGACCCGGAAGCTGTACACCGGCTCCTTCGGCCAATAAAGCGAGATGAGCACCGCAACCCCAGAGTCGGCCACGACTAGACCTAATGGTCAGGGGTCCTTGTCTAATCTACACATTTTGTATAGCATTTCCCCCTAATATAATGTATTTTTATATGTTTTTTTTTAATTAATGAATGCATTCCATGCACACTTCATCCAGGTATATGCATTCTTGTGCATATTACTTGGCTCGAGAACTGCACTGCAAAATTTGGAGAAGTGCAACTTTTGAAGGGGACCAATGGTAGGAGAGGACTATTGGCCCTGCTTAGGGGTTTCCCAGAGGCATCTGGCTGATTATTGTATTGGATATTGGACTAGTGGGAAAGACCCCTGTCTACCTGAGACCCTGAACAGCTGCTGCCAGTCAAAGGGCTAGATTGGACAAATAGTCTGCCCTCGTATGTCAGCTTCTTAGTTGACTTTAATTGGCTGCTTGCATCAATTAATGGCGACGACAAACCTAGACAGCATCTTAAAAAGCAGAGACATCACCTTGCCAACAAAGGTCTGTATAGTAAAAGCTATGGTTTTCCCAGTAGTGATGTATGGAAGTGAAAGCTGGACCATAAAGAAGGCTGATCGCCGAAGAATTGATGTTTTGAATTATGGTGCTGGAGGAGACTCTTGAGAGTCCCATGGACTGCAAGAAGATCAAACCTCTCCATTCTTAAGGAAATCAGCCCTGGGTGCTCACTGGAAGGACAGATCGTGAAGCTGGGGCTCCAATACTTTGGCCACCTCATGAGAAGAGAAGACTCCCTGGAAAAGACCCTAATGTTGGGAAAGATTGAGGGCACAAGGAGAAGGGGACAGCAGAGGACGAGATGGTTGGACAGTGTTCTCGAAGCTACCAGCATGAGTTTGACCAAACTGCGGGAAGCAGTGGAAGACAGGAGTGCCTGGCGTGCTCTGGTCAGTGGCGTAGCATGGGTTGTCAGCACCCGGGGCAAGGCAAGTAATTTGCGCCCTCTAACCTGTGGATTTGCGCCCCCTAACCCTAACCCCCAGATGTTGTGCCCGGTGCGGCCGGCCCCCCCTGCACACCCCACGCTACGCCACTGGCTCTGGTCCATGGGGTCACGAAGAGTCGGACACGACTAAACGACTAAACAACATCAATGGCTACTAGCCATAACTTGAGAGAATGCACAAGAGGCGAGAGTGCTGTTGTGCTCAGGTCCTGCTTGCCAACTTCCCATGGGGCATCTGGCGGGTGAGTGAGAGAACAGAGTGCTGGGCCAGATGGGCCTTTGGACGGATCCAGCAGACAGGCTCTTCATAGGCTCTTATGTTCTTAACAGGGAGACTGTTGAGCAACAGTAAGGACCATTGATCTACTTCAGCATGCCAGTGGGCAGATTTCAAGGCCCAAATGTTATGTGACACTAATCACATGGTACCTCCTTGAATGGAATGGGATGAGACATTGGTGGTGGTATGATTTAACTCTTTGCTCCTGCTGTGAGTCAGATCCGCATTGGGGTCCTGCTGTTCCTACAAATTCATTGTGTGTGGAGGGGAACCTCTCAGTAGATCAAAGGGGAGTCCCTCATCCAATGCAAATTACAGGTTTAAGGAAGGGGCCTGATCCAGATGAAAACCACAGCAGGGTGCAACCCCCTCCCTGCAGACCCTCCAAGTGTGCCTATTTTCCAGGGGCAGTCCCAGATTTACAGAAGCCATCCCAGTTTCTGATTTGATCCCGGAATGTCCCGCTTTCCCTTAGGATGTCCCTATTTCCATTGGAGAAATGTTGAAGGGCATGGTAGGAAATCCCTGTTTTCATTGGAGGAATGTTGGAGGGGACATCTCTATTTTCATCAGAGAAATGTTGGAGGATATGCAGCGTCCTGTTGTGAACTGGGCCCCAACGCTGGCACTCGAGGCCAAGCTACATGATAAACACCAAGTGTATAGTTTGGCCTTTTAAAACAATACAACTCCTTTGTTTCCCCCCCAGTACAATAACTTTTAAGGCAACAAAATTAAAATTAATGCATATTTTTTAATTTTCATTATAAAGTTAAACACATCTATGAAACATAACTGGTAAAAAAAAAAATACAAGACATTGCTAGCAGGTTGTCGGTAAAAAACAGGATAAAAAGACAAGGGGCCACGATCCAGGACTCTGAAGACTGCAACACACAAATGGAAGGGATCCACTTGAGCAAAGGGTGACCCACCCCATTTTCAACAGCATTGTACAAGCATCTCCAAAGTGTGTGCAGGATATTTCTAAACACAGGGAGATCGTAGCAGGCCCTGTTCAGGCTGAGTTTCATGTGATTCACTAGATCGCTCCTTACTTAGATGACAAGTGAAGTAGCAGATTGACAACACTGTTCCCAAGGAGTTATTTCTGCAAATATATACTCTTACTAATATATACATTTATTCATAAAATAAATAATCATAAAAAACCCATCAGACTTAACAAAATACCAAAGAGGGGGAGGAAGATAAAGAGAGAAAGGTGGCGACTCTTCTTTTGTACAATAGCTTTGGAATTTCAGGGTTTGCTTTATTTTTGATAATACATGGGTTCATTATAAAGGGTGACTGAAATAGGAAATAGGGGCAACTGCTAAGATGTTCTGAGCTGGGCCAGTCATGAAGCAATGTGAAGCAGCTGCTAGTGGCCACAGATTCCAGATGGGGGCACCATTTCCCGGCTCCAATTTCTAGATATTCAGTATATATGTGGTGGGTGGGTTTCAGGATTACAGTACATGGAGAAAGTGTTAAACCCTTCTGTTCCGTTCACCATGGTCCCATTCCTCATCCATTGTGGCTGCTAATTTACAGCAACAAAATAACCAGCTCTCCTCCTCTTTATTCAGCGTTCATCTAGATTTGCTTGCACAAACTTCATGAGGAAGTTAGATTTTATCTGGTCTTTATTGAGTGTTCATTCTGATTTGTTTGCAGGGAGGCTATACAATAATGATCATCCATCCTGCTTTACTTGTATGGTGTTCATGTGTCTTCCCATTGGTCATTTGTTCCTCTCACACTTTTTAGTGCATTTAACCAATGCTTTCCTAACTGCACATTTCAAGCTCATGACTTCCCCCAAAGAAACCTGGGAGCTATAGTTTACCCTTCACTGAACTACCATTCTCAGCACCCTTAACAAACCACAGTTCCCATGATTCCTTTTTAGGGATGGGAGGTGCTTTTAAATGTACGGTGTGGATTCAGCTCTAGGACAACAAAACTCTTTAATCCCCTTTAATTGTACAAATCTAAATTTGCTGGTATGCACATGAATCCCTCCTGCAAAATACTGACTGGAGACACCCTAAATGCAGTCTATATAATCGGTCACTAAGAATGGTAGATTCTTAAGACTGTGACCTCATTAGTCTCACACAGGCAGAAATTTTTTGTTTGGGGTCTACCACCTCAGACTTGACTACAGTACTACCCCGTATCAGCACATGCACAACACACATACAAACTAGATGTTAAGAGGACATTTTGTGACCCACCCCACCCTTGCAGTTGCAATACAGCTTTACCACCTCAATCTAAACCAGGTCTGTGACAGTCCATGTCAGAAATGGAGAACCTGTGTTGTTGGACTACAGCTCCCATAATCCCTGACCATTTGCCATTCTCTCGTGGGGCAACAAAAAATAGCTTCTGGAGGATCACAGTTTTCTGGTCTTTGTGCTGTCCAGATGTTGTGGACTACAACCCCCTTCCGCCCTGATTATTGAATATGCTGGAAGAAGCTGATGGGAGTTGGGCATCTGCAACACTTGGAAGGCACAATGTTGACTACTCTGTCATAGATTGTGACTGTGTGGGCTTAGAGTGGCTGCTAAGCACAAGAGATTTGGTTTATAAAGTTGCAGAATCAAGGTAGTTCTGCCCATGGTTGCCTGGGAACAGGGTAGGGGTTTCTTGGGAGCTCCTCATGACCTACAAGGTTGGTGCTACATTAAGGCTCCTCATATTCACCCTGAGATGTCTTTCCAGCTAAAGAATGAGGAGCTACTGACTGGGAAAGGCCATTTGTAACAGTGAGAGATGATTCCAAGATGTCAGTCACAATCACAAATAAATACGAATAAATAGAGTTGAAAATTCTGGAAAAATGGAAACAAAAGGATTTTAAAATGTTTCTCAGCAGGGCTGTTGAGCCTTCTCCAGGGTCCTTTGAAGGCCTCCTGGGACGCTGGAATGAGAGGGAGAGAGATGTCTAATCAAAAGTAAAAGAAACAACCTCACCGAAGAGGACCTCATTCATTTTGAGACTCGACATATCATATTTCCGCTATGATTGCAGCTGTGTTTCTGCCCTGGGGTGAATACAGAGGGATTCTTAAGCTCTCTACCATTTAAACTATCTGTGATCACTGGAAGAGCACAGAAAATTCATTTCAAGTCCGTCGAGGGCACTGAAAAGATCTCTGCCTATTTCGTGTATAGTCCAGCATATATCTACACTTGTATTGGGGCACAATCCTGCTGACACTGAGAAACTTGTAAAGTCTCATTTCAGTAGGAGAGAATTAAGTGTGTGCTTAACTTTGTCATAGTTGCAACTTTGACTGGATTCAACTTGTCATATCCCCCACCCCCGATTTATATCAAACCATTACAGTTAAGAACTTAATTCGTTCTGGAGGTCCGTTCTTAACCTGAAACTGTTCTTAACCTCAGGTACCACTTTAGCTAATGGGGCCTCCCGCTGCCACCACGTCACCACCACGCAATTTTTGTTCTTATCCTGAAGCAAAGTTCTTAACCTGAGGTACTATTTCTGGGTTATCGGAGTCTGTAACCTGAATCATAGAATCATAGAAGAGTTGGAATAGACCACAAGGGCCATCGAGTCCAACCCCCTGCCAAGCAGGAAACAAAGCGTCTGTAACCTGAAGCATCTGTAACCCAAGGTACCACTGTAGTTGAGATTATAGATGTGTCGACACCGTCCCCAATAATGCTTTCCCTCCCCTTCTCTGCCTCCCTTTACATGGACTGTATCTCAGTGGTGGAGTTGGCTGGGGTTGCTAGGGGTTGGAGTTTAATAACATTTGGAGATACCAGGTTGGCTCTCCCTGCCACACATGCTAAATCCAGAAATGTGTGGGAAGGCTAGTCAGCATATTTTCAATGGGTTTTTCTGGACATCTTCGTAAGGCTAAGGTAAATGGCTATCTGTATTCACCCTCAAGTACATCTCCACAGCCAACACATCATTCCATCTTGAAAGGGCTTCCAGAACTTTTGCTTGAGTGTTGCAGGGCACACTAGGAACTTGGGGAGTGTGCCAGGGAAAGAGAGGTACTTCTGCCCCCTCAGAGATCTATGTCCTCAATGTGGGAGGCCAGCTTTGTTGACTGGAACGACTTCTGTTGGCCCCTGTATATATCAACAAGGAAAACCCCCAACAAGGTATCTGCTGAGGAAATTGAACCATGGGGGGGAGGGGGGAGTGTTTGCAGTGTCTGCAGTTTCAGTGGTCTGATCACACAAATAGTCATGCGATGAACAAAAGAGGAAATGTGCATCTTTGCCCTGGAAAATGGAAATGGTATGAACTCCATAGGTTAGCTTTGAAGGATTTTCTTCTGAAAACATGACCTACATAAAAAATGAGTCAGTTACCAAATTTTTGATTTTGTGGGAACTGCAGGTGTGCCATTCTGGGGTTATGCTTGAGGGGGTATGTCTAGGTAAAGGACAATTTGCACATATCAGTTGAGAAACTCTGGCTGAAATGGTTTCATTGATCAGAAACCTGCCTGAACATTCATGATGGCTCCAAAGAATGCCCATTCAACATTTCACTTCTCATATTGCATGGCTTGGATGAAGACCCATGGTATGAAGGTGAAAGGGTGTAATTTCCTATCCTATTGAATCCTGTGTTTTTATGTCATTTAACAATCTCCTGCAGTAAGGCCTGGCAGCCATTTTGTCCTCAGAGGCTGTTGATCCTGAGGGAGCCAACTGTTTAAGCCACAATGTTATATTCGCAGTAGACAGCCCACAACTGTGACATTATTTCCTATGGCAAAAATCCCACCCAGTACAAGTGGGCTAATAAGCAGTGCCTTAGCAGTGCCCACTTGAAACTGTGAGATGGTGTACATATGTATGTATATATGTAACAGTATGTGTATGTGTGTGTGTGTGTGTGTGTATGGGATTTTTACCATAGGAAATAATGTCACAGTTGTGGGCTGTCTATTACATTGTTTAACAAGCATAACACACAAGTGCCACCTCACTTCCTGTTTCCTTCTCCCATAGTAGAAGCATTGTCTGAATCGTCAATCAGTTCAGGATTTGAATATATTACAAAGTTTGGCAGTTCCACAGAGTGAAGAGTCATTTGCAAGTTCCTCCAGTTCCTGTGAGAGGTTCAACAAGGGCCTTTAAAAACAACAACACACCACCTGTTGTTAATTCTATACATAGAAACTTAGCTACAGGCTGGGCTGGAACATTAAGAGTCATTGCGCTAGAAGCTTCTTCCATGCTCATAATGCACAAATAGGCCATGTTTCAGGAAGACGCACAACATTCAAAGGACACTTAATAGCACGAGCTTTGCCATGTGAGTTGAAAGGAAAGAGCAGACACTCCAGAACCTTCTGGACACCTGCTCGCCATCCACTATCCAGCTCTATGTTCTTGACTAGTTAAAGAAACCAGTCTCCTGTGGCGCAAAAGGTCAAAAACAGCTGGTTGGTTGGCATCTCGGTTTGTCAGGAATTGCAAGGTTAACATCCAGATGTGATGGTCGAGAAGAAATGATACCTATTCTAGCCAACCAATGCTAGCTTCTGCGAGTGAGTGTGTGTGGATCTCAAGAAGTCTACTTTCTCCTGTAGAAAAAAGTAATCTTTGATTCTTTTTCTGTGGCCATCCCATCTTACTTGCACGTGTGGACATCATAGACCCGTATGCACTCCTGACAGCTGACGTAGCAGCACCAATGGAAGATGCAATGGCACTTCTCCTTCCTCTTCTCAGTCCGTGTGTTGTGTCCTCGCCCGCAGCACAAGAGGTCGCAACCATCAATCCCATGGGAAGTGACGTTGCAGATCCTGTCGCGGGTGCCAAAGGAGCCAGTCTCAGGGTTTGGCTCGCAGAAGTTGGGTGAGTTCTCATAATAGACCAAATCCCTCTCGGTTGGTGCTTTGAAGAAGTTATATTTGGGGCGCAGTGTCTCCACCCAGCCGCGGGACTCCCTATGCTTCTCCACCACCATTTCTGAAGCGCTGTCATATTTGTCCTTGAGGTAGTCGCCAATAACCCGGAAGTCAGGCTGGGACCACCAACAGGTCTTTACCTCACAGCTGCCTGACAATCCATGACACTTGCATTTGAGGTGCATGTGGTCAATAATGGACTGAAAAAGGAAAGGGGGGGGGGAGAGAATGGCAAGGAAGGCAGAAGAAGGAGAGACAACATTAGTTTGTAGTATGAGGAAACATTCAATATGGCATTTTTAAACTTTGGAGGGTTGAGAGCCAGTGTGGTGTAGTGGTTAAGAGTGGTAGTCTCATAATCTGAGAAATCAGGTTCGCGTCTCCGCTCCTCCACATGCAGCTGCTGGGTGACCTTGGGCTAGTCACACTTCTTTGAAGTCTCTCAGCCCCACTCACCTCACAGAGTGTTTGTTGTGGGGGAGGAAGGGAAAGGAGAATGTTAGCCGCTTTGAGACTCCTTAAAGGGAGTGAAAGGCGGGATATCAAATCCAAACTCTTCTTCTTCTTCTTCTTGGCAGTTCCCAATTATCCAGTAGTGGTTGGTGGTGCAATGCTGCTTATCTAACCTCCTGTCATTGTCTCTGTGGTTTACCTGGAGGGGGAGCAGAGAGGTGGCAGCATGGTTGCTGCGGCGCAAATGCACCAGCTGGAATGACAGATTGGCTCCGCTGGTACATTTGCACAGCACCGGCCTCACCCCTTTCCCTCCTTGGTAAACAGCAATGACACTTGTGGCAGGAAGTCAGGCATGTGCCACAGCTCTGCCAATGGCTACAACAAATATCTCAGCATTTTAGGATGCTGGCACAGTACCAGTTTACAGTCTAATATTCGTGCATTTGCTGGACCCAGAAATCTTCCCTCACTCTAGTGCTTTTGTTATGTCCATGTCCTGAGAGTTGCCAACTGATTTTAATGTGTAAGGTCAGATTTTGAAACTCAATCAGGCAGATTAGGGGTAAAACCCCTTTTAGCTGAGCCAGGCTTTTACCTCCCCTACACCTGATGTCACATATGACATCAGGTGCAAGGCAGGTGGGTGTAGCTTGGACATAATGTCCTCCTGGATGTGCCTAATTAGACCCACAGGCCAGAGGTTCCTCCTTTCTGCTCTACAGAGCAATCTGAATGTTCCTGCCACCATTACTTGTTACTGTTGAAGTTGCCACTATGGGGATGTCTTTTTTGACATTTGGAAGAGCATGTGCTTTGCATGCAGAAGGTCCCTGGCATCTTCAGGTAGGGCTGGGGAAGACTTGTCTGAAATCATTGAGAGCTGCTGCTAATGTGGACAATAATACTGAGCTAGAGGACAAGGGCTCTGACTTGTTATAAGGCAGCTTCCAATATGTTTGACAGTAAAACCTTAGCTAGCTGTAGAGTAGAAGTATAGTGAAAACAATGAGATTGTAGGTGACTATGCAACTTGCTTGTTTTTTTCCTTCTCTCCTCCTCTGACCATGGAGGAAAAGTTCGTCAGCCAGACGATTGCCCCCTAGCAGCCTTAAATGGTGCAGTCAAGGAGAACAGGATCAACTGGATTCACTGATTGTGCAATTTGGTGCCTGCTTTTATATCTGAAGCAAGTTGCTAAATTATTATAGTGTTGCAGTCACCACTGAGGGAATAGAACAAAACCACGGTTTTCCTTACCGTCCTTCCAGCTTCGTTATTGTGTCTGTTCATGGCCGACCGAGCATCTGGCCTGTTCTCTCGTGCATCCGCAAACTCCCGAGACACCATGCTCCCAAACTCCACATCCTCGCTGCAGCCTCCCCATTTCCAGCCTTCCCCCGGAGGACCCTTGTGCCGCGTGTCACAGCCACAGATGGTGGCCGATCCTTCCGCACAGGATCTGGTCACTGCAAAAGCCACACCAGCAGAGGCAATAGCATGGACGAAGGCTGACTCTCTGGTGGCTGTGGGGGAGAAAATTAACGTCATGCTCAGTATCCGTCACTCAAGGACAACGGGGTTACTTTCACAAATATAGCTTGGAGACTGGGAAGGTTGGAGTAGAAAATTCATCAGCCACATTAATCGGAAAATTATTTATTTATATTAATATTATACACAGGAGTTAAATGTACCAGTTACAAATACTGGAAACCAGAATTATTTCCAGTGTGCTGCTGGTTGCAGCTCTGGATGAATTACTGCTCTGGGCTTATGTCCAATCAGAAGCCACACTGAGACGTGGACCCTTAACCTTAACCTCCCCTTTAATATTGGAGGCCATTCATTAAAAACCTATAGCCATCCCAGGATATGATTGTTTAAGACTCACTGAGCCATTTTCATGTCTACAGTACAAATTGAATCCAATACTTAACCTGTTTAATAGCTATGACCTCCCATAAATGAATGAATGAATGAATGAATGAATGAATGAATGAATACCTTAACACAGGGTGGTCCAACATCAGTTTGCATTTACTTAAAAAAGTAAATCCTTGGGAAAATTCACCAGCATATTAGTGCTAATTTATCTTTATTATACACATATTTTGTATGGAATTTTGCCTGATTTACACATTTTTGCAAGGAATTTCCCCTAACATAGTGCATTTCCACACATTATATTCACCAATATAAGCATCTTAATATGTGCAATTTTGTAGTTATTGCGTGCCCAGGCTCTGCACTCCTGCCTTCCCTGAGTGGTTATGAATGATGGACACAACAACTTAGACTGGATCAAATAATTTCATAGGTTTCCATGAAAATGTATGCCAAACCAAATTTCTCCCCCACTTCTATCTCTGGAGCAAGCAATCTGGGTTCAGCTTTGACCCAGAGAAGGAGAAGGGGAGAGAGAAAAGGCCTCTGAGACTTGTGAATTGCTTCCTATGCCTGATAAAGGGTTTGGCTCTGTCTGTCTAACCCTCCCCTCCCCACACACCACCATCAATGGCTAATAGCTGGCCTGACCCTCTTTAGCTTTGGTGAGCTTACCTGAGGCGTCCTGGGCCTCAGGGCCAAGAGAAAGGCTGGCCTTGGAGATGAAGATAAACAGGAGGAAAAGCACGCACTTGTAATGGAAATGAGGGGCTATTTAGCTGCCATATAAAAATGTAAGAGCCTCAGCTGAGATAAGAGGCGGGAGAGGGAGAACGGCAGGGCTTGTTTTTGTCAGCCAGCCTGGGTGGTTCTTGGTAGCTGCAGAAGAGACAGGCAGCAGGTCGCGACTTGAGAGAGACGAGGCCTTTCTGGAAAGTCAGCTGTCAGTGAACAGAAGTACGGGGAGGAATCCTTACCTAGAGGGAACAGAGAGCATTCCTAACAGAGGAGCGCAAAAGAAAGCGAGAGAAAAGCCAGCCTACACCATTTCACACACCTTGGCAAATTCACAGAGGAAAAGGCTGTCAGTGGTTGCTAGCCACGATCTACCTCTACAGTCAAAGGCAATGTGCTTCCATATGCCAGTTGCGAGGAACTGCAGGTGGGGAGAGCAGCTGTGGCACCCAATTCCTGCTTTTGAGCTTCTCATTGGGGCATCTGTTTGGCCACTGTGAGAATAGGTAGATGGACCTTTGGCTTGATCAAGCAAGGCTCTTCTTTAGTTCTCATGAAGCCTCCAAAGGAGCTCCTTCCAAGGGTCTGAGGAAATTGGGGGGAGGGTTGAACTGAACATCTGTGGGGTGCACCTTGGCTGTGGCAATGGAGGGTGAGGAGAGAGGGAGACGCCCTGAAAAGTACAGTCATACCTTGGAAGTTCCAAAACGTTTTGGAAGTTCCATACCTTGGAAGTTCCAAAATGTTCGAAAACCAAATCGCAGCTTCTGGTTGGCTGCAGGAAGCTTCTGCAGCCAATCAGAAGCTGCGGAAGCCCCGTTGGATGTTCAAGTTCCAAAAGAACATTCGCAAACCGGAACAATCCCTTCCAGGTTTGTGGCGTTCAGGAGCCAAAACATCCAAGTTCCAGGGTGTTTGGGGTCCAAGATATGACTGTAACTTGCATCGTACACTAAGCACCTGGAAAAACTTTCTGACAGTCAGAGCTGGAAAAGTCTTCCTCGGAAGGTTGTGGCCTCTCTTTCCTTGGAGGTTTTAAAGTAGAGGTTGGCTGGCCATCTGTCATGGATACTTTAGCTGAGATTCCTACATTGCAGGGGGTTGGATTAGATGACCCTCAGTGTCTCTTCCAACTCTACGATTCTACTTATTTTACTTACATGATTGCAGCTTTGTGTGTGTTAGGGGGGGGAAATAAATAAAAGGCGTGTGGAGGAAACTTATTCTTCAATTATTCCCTCCCTCACACCCCTATACCAAGCTTACCCAGCTTTGCAAAGGACAAAGGCAGTGTGAGGGCTGTGGCCTTCCCAAAGCCCGGTAAGTGAGGACCTGGGCTTGGAAAGGAGATGCAAGGTCTCTGGCAGGGTCCTAGAGTGCTTCTGTCTCCTCCCCAAAGCCAGGTAACTGCTTACCAGGCTTTGGGAAGGATGTGGGAAGGCTCTGGGACCATGCCAGAGCCCTTGCACCTCCTTCTCAAAGCAGAGTAGACAGCCCTCCACCTGGCACAATGGCGGTTCTGAGAGGTTCCTGGCTTTACATGTTTTTGCATTTATGTGTGGACATCTGGAACAGAATCCTCACGTGAGATGCAAGCTACCTGTATTACAGACCCAGTAGGCAGGCTGGGAGAAGTTAGGCTTGTGAAACTAGTTTGCTTTGGACTGGTAGCATCAGCACCTGGAATTTCTGGGTTGCTTGCTGTAGCCCCCAAACCCTAGTAGGGTCCACGGCAGATTTGGGGCTTGGCCTGGTGCTCCGAGCAGCAGCGTTTAGGTGCCATTTTAAATTTTGCACAATGCTCCCAATGTGGCAGCACCACTCTGGAGCACTGTGGACAATTCCAGTGTCTGTGTTGCTGATCTCACTGCCTTTCCCAGAGAAACCTGACAAGGCCCACCGACAGAGGAGGAGCCCCACCAAAGTGTACTTGGCACATATCCTTTCAAAAGAGTTTATCTATTCCCCTTTCAAAGCCAGCTATGATAGGGTTGGGGAACCCTGGACCTAGAGGTCAAATGCAGCCTTCTGGGCCTCTATTTCCAGCTCTTTGGGCTGTCTGCAAGCAACACCACCAGGACAGGGAACAACCCTTCTTCCCAGATCCCCGTTCCTCACCTGTCCTGCTCCATGCTCTCCTTGAGTGCTTTTGCCTAGCTGAAAGTGTCCTTGAACTAGGATGATGCCTCTCGCTGGCCTGGATAGAGAGAGGGGTGCATAGGAACCTCTGACTTTTCTGTGGCTGGAATGTAGCTTCTGGATAAAGGTACAGTGGTGCCCCGCAAGACGAATGCCTCGCAAGACAGAAAACCCGCTAGACGAAAGGGTTTTCCGTTTTGGAGGTGCTTCACAAAACGAATTTCCTATGGGCTTGCTTCGCAAGACGACAATGTCTTGCGAGTTCCTGCTGTTTTTTTTTCCTCCCCCCTTTTTCTAAGCCGCTAAGCCGCTTATCAGCTGATCCGATCAGCAGATAAGCTGCTAAAAGCCGCTAATAGTGCTAATCCGTCAATGGGCTTGCTTTGCAAGACGGAAAAACCGCTAGACGAAGAGAATCACAGAACGGATTCTTTTCGTCTTGCGAGGCACCACTGTAATAGTCACATCTGTTGCTCCACCCACTTTTGCCTCCGGCCCCACCTATGCAGCTGCTGGAGAGTTGTCCATAAGGCAATGTGGCCCTTAGGCTTAAAAAGGTTCCCCACCTCTGCTAAAAGCTAATGCTACAGAGAAACGGTCCTTGTCGCACTATGCAATAACAATGCACCAAGGCTGACCTTGGTGTTTAATATAATATCCCTTGGATGTATTAGAGGTGAGGGAAACGTTTGATTCTGTTTGCATTTAAAGCTAAACCTTTCTAATTTGCATTTTCCAAAACAACATGAGCACTGAAAATTTGCACTTCTTTGAGTTTTGCAAGGCAGTTTTCTAGTAACGTGTACAAAAATGTGTTACTAGGGTAAAGTGTGCATAAAAATGCATATATTCATGAAGATCACATAGAAAAATGCATTATTTTAGGGGAAATTGCTTTGCAACAATGTGTATATTGGGCAAAATTATATTAAAAAAACCCTTTATTAGGAGAAATTTCTACTAAAATGCTGATGAATTTTCATGAGAACTAAAAAAGAAATCACAAACTGAACTTAAGACTGGAAAAATAAGAAACCCAGAAAAACAAATATTAGCAGATTCCCCCATTCCTAGAAGTAACTCTCAAAAATATTTTTTTAAATTATTTTAAAAAGCAAGTCCTATGGTTTTCGCATAATCAGTTTACAAGCAAAATCCACTAAACACACAAACAAAATTCCAGATTTAGGACTGTTCATAAAGTATATAATGCCTTTGTTTACTTAAAGCAGCTCTTTTCTGACTCTGAACTCTTTGCTACCTGTGTTTGGAACTGCTATTTTAATACTGATTTTATATAATATTTTAAAAATTGCATTGTATTCATAAGCCATATCAAGTGGTCTTGTAGGACTGCTGTGCAGGATCTGACTACTGTTCACCTAACCAGCCAATCAGCAATATTTACATCTCATTTATTTAGGTATCCTGAGGCCTCATTCTTTGCCATTTGTACAGAATTCAAATGATAAAACCACCCAACTAAAACCATCATAAACTAAAATGCCATATATAAAGTAGAAAACCCCAACTGTAAGAAAACTACATTACATCATCACTGCTTTAAAGCAAGCTTAAAGAAGATAAAATCAACCAATAGAGAACACTTTCAAAAAAATAAGCTGCCTTTTAACTTGTTGGCAAAATTCCACCTGAGAATGAGGCTGGTACTACTCCTTGGGAAATGTATTTTCCTAAATGCTCATGATTACCGTATTTTTTGCTCTATAAGACTCACTTTTTCCCTCCTAAAAAGTAATGGGAAATGTGTGTGCGTCTTATGGAGCGAATGCAGGCTGCGCAGCTCTCCCAGAAGCCAGAACAGCAAGAGGGATCGCTGCTTTCACTGCGCAGCGATCCCTCTTGCTGTTCTGGCTTCTGAGATTCAGAATATTTTTTTTTCTTGTTTTCCTCCTCCAAAAACTAGGTGCGTCTTGTGGTCTGGTGCGTCTTATAGAGCGAAAAATACGGTAATTTCCCTGGGCCCCACTCACTGTGTCACTACTATGCTCCCTTTTCTGTTTTAGAAAACCAGAGGATTGATTGGTGTCCTATTGCTTCCTTAAGCCCCTTTGTTTAAGCTGTTTATGCATTTGGTTGCTTGATTTCAAGTTGGGCAGCCCCCCCAAAGTGCAAAGAGTGTGTACAAAATTTGCATTTGCATATATTTATATATATAGATGGATGCATGTTTCAAACAATTTCTATAATTGAAATAGAAATACAGCATATCTTATCCCAGTGCAAAAGACTGTAACCAGGAGACCTGCCTGCCTGCTACTAACTGTTGATAGGCAACTTCAAGGCCCCTCCTGCCCCCTCTAGCAGTTCATTATCTTTAAACTGGACGTGGACCGCTCAACTCTTCAAATATCTTCAAATGAAGGACTGTCATAACAGCATAAGAGCCAATGGCCCATCCAGTCCAGTATCCTGTTCTCACAGCAGCCAACCAGATTCTGATGGGAAGCCCACAAACAGGACCCAAGTGCAAAAGGACTTCCCCATTCATTGTGGTTTCCAGCAACTGGTTTTCAGAGGCACACTGCCTCTGACCTCATGTCTTGAAGGTATCTTGGGTTTGTAATGGTTAGTGCCCATGCCTCCTGTTGACCATGCATTTGTGAAGGGACCATACATGCATATGCCCCCTACACACAACCAAAATGTGTGTGCAATGGGAAGGTGATGTCTGCAAAAGTGCCTTGGCAAGGGTCTGGAGCTAATCAGTACAACCCTACAAACCTCTCACATGTGCTTGCAGTGTGTGAGGGGGTGAACCCCTTTCTGTCTCTCAGACTGCAAACTCTCTCTCTCCCCCCCCCCCTCTCTCTCTCTCTCTTGTACATGCACATCGCATGTCTGCATGCTGTGGAGCAAGCAGATCTGGGTTCTGAATCAAAAGCAAATCTAGTAAGATCTGGACAGTCCATATAATACAGAGCTCCAAGGGCCAGGTAGAGAGGCCTTGGTGGCAACATTTGGCTCGTGAGCCTGCGGTTCCTCACCCCATTCTACAATATGCCTTGGGTTTTTCCCCACCTGGTTATGGGCCTGCGGGCCCATAAAAAGCTCCACCTCCCCATCTTGGGTCCTGCATTTCTCACCAGGATTGTCACCATAGAAAAGGCACAGCTCTGAGACAAAGAAGAGAAGAGCTTTCTATGTGAGCACCCTCCACAATTTAGTAGAAATTTCCAGAGGCCCATGCAATCGCTTATAATAGTGATGGGCAACCTGGTCCTCTCCAGATATTGTAACACCACTGCTCATCATTCCTGACCATTATCCGTGTTGTCTGAGGCTGGTGGGAGTTTGAGTCGAACAATGTCTGGAGGTAACATTCCATATCCCTGATCTACAAGAAGTGGGATAGTATGTTATGTGAACATCACATCTACAGGATTTATCTCCTTATTTTAACTTGGTCAACTGCAATGGAGGTCACAAGGTTTATGCATTTGAAGAAAAACCTTTCTTCACTTTATTCCAGTTGAGTTCACTACCTCAGTTGAGTTCACCCTGAAAAGCAGCTTTGCGTCAATATTTGGTTTCCAACGTTCCCAATATTTTTGCCATAAGCGAAGTCAACTTCCCAACAGCTTGGATCTTCCTCTTTTTTTTTTTTGGATGGAAGCAACATATTACTCCCTTCCCGCCTTTGGGCACTCCCTCCCACACATTCCCAGCATTCTCCATAAATTACATACATGCCAAAGACTTCCAAGTCTCTTCTAACTCTTTTTTTGTTTTGTTTTCTGGGATGATCTCCATCTCGGCTTGGTGCCCTGCCAAGGTTTAATAGTTTTGATTACCAAACTATCTGTTCCTGTGTAAGCATAAAAGCCTTTAAAAATACATGTATTCTCTATCTTTGCTATGCCCCAGGAGAAAAAGGTGCCTGGGTGAGGGAATTTCCCATGTACCTTCATGACTTCACAGCCAAATCAATAGGATGTGTACCAGCAAAATATAGCCTTGGGCCTATGAAGGGAGAAAAAAATGGGGTGGTGTATTGACAGGTGGCTTTTAGCTGTAATTTTAGCCAGATCCAGGAAGGACTTCTATCAGATAGATAATCAGAGGTAAGGATGAAGGTTTATGATACTACCTCCGCTGTTGGAGGCAATATGCCCCTGAATACTAATTGCTAGGAGTTGCTGTTGCATTCATGTTCTACTTGCCTGACTCCTATAGGCATCTGATTGGCCAGTGCGAGGAAAGCGTGCTGGACCTGATGGGCTACAAGTCTGATACAGCAGCCAAACTCTTCTTATGCACCCCTCCCTGGTGTACATTCTGAACCAGGTTTTGAGTTAAGAAGAAAATGAAACCCTGACCCAAGATTCCATGTTTGTTCTCATGAGCTCACACTTCTTCTAAAATGTGCTGCACCTTGTGGTGGTGTTGTTGTTGTTGCTGTTTAGTCATTTAGTCGTGTCTGATTCTTCATGACCCCCTGGACCAGAGCACGCCAGGCACTCCTGTCTTCCACTGCCTCCCGCAGTTGGGTCAAACTCATGCTGGTAGCTTTGAGAACACTGTCCAACCATCTCGTCCTCTGTCGTCCCCTTCTCCTTGTGCCCTCCATCTTTCCCAACATCAGGGTCTTTTCCAGGGAGTCTTCTCTTCTCATGAGGTGGCCAAAGTATTGGAGCCTCAGCTTCAGGATCTGTCCTCCCAGTGAGCACTCAGGGCTGATTTCCTTCAGAATGGAGAGGTTTGATCTTCTTGCAGTCCACGGGACTCTCAAGAGTCTCCTCCAACACCATAATTCAAAAGCATCAATTCTTCGGCAATCAGCCTTCTTTATGGTACAGCTTTCACTTCCATACATCACTACTGGGAAAACCAGAGCTTTAACTATACGGACCTTTGTTGGCAAGGTGATGTCTCTGCTTTTTAAGATTCTGTCTAGGTCAAGGTGATGTCTCTGCTTTTTAAGATGCTGTCTAGGTTTGTACCTTTTGGTACTCTGACTCAAAACAAGAGATGTTCAGCTGTGCATGGGTGACAAATGCCCACTTCAGAGAGCAGTGGTGGGTGATGCCCTTGGGATTTGTAGGCTGAAAGGTAGGGAGATCAACTGTAGGTGGAAGCTGAGCCAATGACAGGCAGAGCCACATACACCCTGACAGCTTGTTAAGGAAGAAGGCTGGTAGGGTGGGGGCTGCTTGAGGGCAGACTAAGTGTGGTGGGGCAGCTCTCCATGCATCCTAATGGACCAGCCTTCACTGTAAGACTTGTGTAGGGTATTATGAAGATTTCTGCTGGTTTCCAAGTTCCACCTCTGATTTAGTGTCAGAGTACTGTCTGCAGTTCTTGATAAGGCCTTGTTATGTCTGAAGTCTGAATGCACCAAATTACCCTCAGGAGGCATAATGCTTCCATCAGATAAACAGCCATGCAAATAATTAAGGAAAAATTATTAAGGGAGCAAATCATGCCAGGAATACCACACAGACAATTGACTAAAGATAAGACATATGGTTGGGTTAAAGAGATACAGGGGTGGGGAACCCGTGATGCTTCAGATGTAGCTGGGTGACAACTCCCATCATTCCTGACAGTTGGCCATGGTGGTTGAAGGTGGCCATGCTTGCTGGTCAGGGCATTCATCTTCCTGACCATCTGGTTCTCAAGCCCATCCCGTTTTAAAAAACCATGCATGATAAAAGATCTGTTCAAGCTAAATAAATAAGAGCATCTTAAAAGGTAAAGGTATAGGAACCCCTGACCATTAGGTCCAGTCGTGGCCGACTCTGGGGTTGTGGCGCTTATCTTGCTTTACTGGCCGAGGGAGCCGGCGCACAGCTTCCGGGTCGTGGCCAGCATGACTAAGCCGCTTCTGGCAAACCAGAGCAGCGCACGGAAACGCCGTTTACCTTCCCGCCGGAGCGGTACCTATTTATCGACTTGCACTTTGATGTGCTTTGGAACTGCTAGGTTGGCAGGAGCAGGGACCGAGCAACGGGAGCTCACCCCGTCGCGGGGATTCAAACCGTCGACCTTCTGATCTGCAAGTCCTAAGCTCTGTGGTTTAACCCACAGCGCCACCCGCATCCCTAAGAGCATCTTAAGCCACCTCATAACAAGTCGCAGCATTGGTCCATTTAGCTCAGTATTGTTCCATTGACTAGGCAGAGGATCAGCAGTGTTTCAGGCAATCCTTCACAGCCTTACCCAAAGATTGAACCTGGGACCTTCTGCATGCAAAGTTTATGCTCTACCAGTGAGCCACAGCATTTTCTGTGTCATGAATTTCCATATGTTTTGCAGGGAGGGCTTATGGGATAGCCAATGAAATTGCCAGGCTTTATGTCCTCGTAGCCCAAGTTAGTAGCCTTGGCAGATCTGAGAGATTGAAGTGGGATGTAAGGAATGTTTTGGTTCATACAATATGCAGGGCCCAAATTGCTTAGGAGTTGTTTTTAAACACTGCTTAACATACAGTGGTACCTCGGGTTAAGAACTTAATTCGTTCTGGAGGTCTGTTCTTAACCTGAAACTGTTCTTAACCTGAGGTACCACTTTAGCTAATGGGGCCTCCCACTGCTGCCACGCCACCACACAATTTCTGTTCTCATCCTGAAGCAAAGTTCTTAACCCAAGGTACTATTTCTGAGTTAGCAGAGTCTGTAACATGAAACGTCTGTAACCTGTAGCGTCTGTAACCCGAGGTACCACTGTATTTACTTATGGCAGTAGAGAATGAAGTTTAATTTATAGGAAAAAATATATAATGTTAGAAGCCTATAACCAAAATTATTAGTTGGCTCACTGAATATGTGAAGTTCCTTTATTTGTCACCTCTGCCCGTGTCCTTAAGCATATTTTCACTACACTTCCTGTTTCTTAATATGGTGGCTCCTCTACATCCTCCTTACCACCACCTTGCTTCTGAGTTTTTTGCCCTTTAGGTCCCCTAACTCCTAGAACCTCTTAACTTTGGCCTGTCCCAGTGCTGTCTCCCAACCAACCAGTATTTTCTTCCCTCACAGAAATTGGACTGTAAACAGTCTATGTTCACTGAGAAGTTAGAATGTTTGTGAATATTCTCTACCATCACACCAGCTCAGCCAATCTATATAAGAGACTTTACCGATCAAAGTCACAATATAATATAAGTAACATTTGGGTCCGGGGACGCGGGTGGCGCTGTGGGTTAAAGCCTCAGCGCCTAGGGCTTGCCGATCGAAAGGTCGGCGGTTCGAATCCCCGCGGCGGGGTGCGCTCCCGCTGCTCGGTCCCAGCGCCTGCCAACCTAGCAGTTCGAAAGTACCCCCGGGTGCAAGTAGATAAATAGGTACCGCTTACCAGCGGGAAGGTAAACGGCGTTCCGTGTGCTGCGCTGGCTCGCCAGATGCAGCTTTGTCACGCTGGCCACGTGACCCGGAAGTGTCTCCGGACAGCGCTGGCCCCCGGCCAATAGATGTGAGATGGGCGCACAAACCCCAGAGTCTGTCAAGACTGGCCCGCTCGGGCAGGGGTACCTTTACCTTTACCTTTAACATTTGGGTCCACTTCCAAAGTCTAAGAGGTAGTTCAGCAATAGGGCAGGCTACCTTGGGAGGTTAGAGAATATGCTCCCTGGGAGGTGTCAAAAGAAAAACTGGACAAATAATTGTCAGGGAATACAAAGATAGTTGTGGGGAATGGCATGGGCTTCCTGCAGAACACAATTTCCCATGGGAAAACTTGGTGAGTGGGGTTGGTGAAGTTCAGGAACAGGCTCATCATCATATAGGAAATGTATTTGCTCTAAGGAGCGAGGGTTTCATTTATATATTAATTTGTTTGCTTCCTATTGTTGTGTGTGGCCTGGCTCACTCACTTGAGTCATCAGGATGTGTTTGCTGTGCTAGTGTTTTTCAGTGACACCTTTATTCTCGGGGGACTAGGGAGCTGGTGTGTAGCTAAATATGCAGAAATATGCTGTGCTGAATCATACCAGGGGTCCATCTGGCAGAAGGGTGAGGAACCCTTTTCAGCCCAAAGGCTACATTCTCTCCTGGCCAATCATCCAGAGGCAAAAGTGGGTGGAACAATGAATGCAAATGTTACTTTTATACAGTAGACTCTTTTCTACACACACACACACACACACACACACACACACACACACACACCCACACCCTCCTCCTCCTCCTCCTCCTCCTCCTCCTCCTCCAACCAGGCAAGCAAGAGGCATTATCAGAGTTCAAGGGCACATTTCAGAAAGGCAAAAACACAGAAGAAGGGTACAAAGAAAGGGCTACTGAGGTGCTTAGTCTGGGGAGAGGGGGAGTGACCTGGGGAGAGATTGAAGGGCCAGCTAGAGATGCCTGGAGGGCCACATACTGCCCCCCCCAGACCTGAGGTTCCCCACTCCTGGCCTAGCACAATGTTTTATTTCCAACAGTAGCAGCCAGATGGCTTTGGGAAACGCACAAGAAGAGCATGCACAGAAGAGCTGTCACTGTATCCCCTGCCCCTGAATCTGATATTCAGAGACACAGTTCTCCTGTAGGGAAACCATTCCCTGGGCTTGGCCACAAAGCGTAGTGGTTGACCGTGAGCCCATCAGTTGCTTCCCTTTTTGCCTGCCACACAGGGTTGGAATGAAGGCAAAATGAAGGGAGGGGGCATAGTATATAGGAAGGACAGAAGATATGGGTAATGAAGGTGGGAGAGAAACTTGGTTTGGTTCACATTTGAAAGTGAGCCTGTCTGATTTGCAGTTCTCTAGACAACATGCATATCAAAAGACTAGCAACTCTCCAAATTTTGTGATACAATCCTCCAACCAAATGTGTACAAAACTGCATATATTAAGGCCGAAGTGTGCATAAAAATACATATACTTCCATGCAAAAATGTGTACCTTAGGAGAAATACACACTAAAATGCTGATGTTTTTTTTTAAAAATTGCAGACTAATGTGGAAATGTGGCTGATTAAATTTAAGATTGGAAAAATGAGAAACCGAGAGGAGCCTAAACTGACAGATTTGCCGATCCCTAGTGCCTAATCCTTTTAAAAAGCCGCTTAAGGTAGAAGCTGCCACCACAAGGCCATTTTGAAGCCCAATGATCCTTGTTCTCCCAACCCTTATGATGCTGAGTAGGGAAGCATCCTGTCCCAGGACAATCTGCATATTTCCAGCCCCATGAGTCTTCCTCTGCAGTTCTTCTGGGGTCTGCACAGCAACTTTAAAAACAAGAAAACCCCCCAACAACCAACCAACCAACCAAAACACTCCCCTTCCCCCATCCATTCTACAGAAAATCATTTTCTGTGATCAGCAGACTCTGCTAAACAAAAGGATCGCCCTCAGCCCACCTGAGAACGGAATGCAAGAGCTCCCTCGCCCTTGGCATGATCCCTCTTGACAGCCCAGCTTGGTTGGTATGGCAAGTCGTCCTTATTACCTGCTGGGGTGAATGAATCCCCTTTTGTGATGGAGGTGTCACGGCACGTTAGGCTAACAATGGCCCAAGATATTTTATATGAAGTTCGCCCTTGCACTGATTAGCAAGAACCAACCAAGTCATAGCAACCTAGAACTATGCGTTGGCCGGGCCCCGTCGCCGGCCGCAAGGGAAATCCCTATTCAAGTGGTTTAATAAAACAATCTAAAGGGCGTGTGAATCGTGAAAAGCACTTTCACTTTTTCTCTTTAGCTTAATCTCCTGGTCTCTGGGATATTGTGCTCCTAGCAGACCCCAGCAGGGTGTGGGCTAAGGTCCCCCATCAAGTCCTTTTACGGCCCCTTTTCTCTGCAAGTTAATGATATACTGGTGTGATTGCCTCCCACCGCCAGGAGAAACACGCATTTGATGAAAAGGATGGTCCTACTAACACATCCTAAAAGGCAACAATTTCTCATAGGAAGGTCACAGGTCATAACCTGTGTTTTTTGGGATGTCTACCAGCCCCCCTTTCAAAAGATGACTGAAGCTCAGAGTTGTTCCCAAGGACCTGGCTTAAACACACACACACCCTTCCTGAAACTCATTTCCGACAATTAATTTCCTTGATCTCCTTTGGATTGCTCTGTTCATTTCTGGCTTTCTGGTGGTGTTTTAATTTTTTCCTGGGGTGGACTGAATGTTAAAGACGACCAACACCAGCAGCTTTTAGGCAAAATTATTGAGGATAGCAGTCACCAATGACTGTTGGCCCCCATCACTACAAATGGAGCCTCCAGGATCAGAGGCAGTGTACCTCTAATTACTAAATGGTAGAAACAGGCAGCAGAGGATGCTCATCCCATTTCAAGCTCTGTTCAGACTTACACTGGAGACTGGTCTTTGTTCTGACCCACTAGAACTACTCTTATATTTTTATGGTTCAGTCTGAGGTATCCGGGGACACTATGGAATAGGGTAGGAAGCATTTGTGCAAAAATAACATTAGATGCATTAGATTTCACACCACTGAGGGATTCCTTGGTCTCTACTTGTTCAGCTTTATTGATTGCTGTTGGTTTATTATGTTTCTTTTCTTTTTTCCATTTCTTTTTGTATTATTTGATTGCTATATGGGAACCACTTTGGGGTCATTTTTTATGGAAGGTGGGCTATGTGAATCACAAACAAACAAACAAACAAACAAACAAACAAACAAACAAACAAACAAATGCATATATTGAAAAGATATATGGAAAAACACCTAAAAGTCCAGTTATGCTCTGCATGCTTACTCAAAGCCAAGTCCTGTTGAGCTCAATGGAGCCCAGTGGGGGAACATAGGGTTGCCTCTTAAGCTTCCATGTGCATCCCACCCTCTCTGATCATTCATAATTTCTATGGAGTCTCTGAAGAGGGTGCTTCTTTTTTCCTATCCTGTTTACAACACTCCTTATATATAAGAACGCAATGCTCATTTACCTTTCACAAATATCCTGTAGGGAAGGCCCCAATTGCATGCAGAAGGTCCCTGTTTTAAACTCTGGCATCCTCAGGTGGGACTGCCTGAGACCCTGAAGAACTGCTGCCACTAAGGGTAGACTACACTGAACTGGAGGGACGCGGGTCGTGCTGTGGGTTAAACCACAGAGCCTAGGACTTGCCGATCAGAAGGTCGGCGGTTCGAATCCCCGCGACGGGGTGAGCTCCCATTGCTCGGTCCCAGCTCCTGCCCACCTAGCAGTTCGAAAGCACGTCAAAGTGCAAGTAGATAAATAGGTACCGCTCTGGAGGGAAGGTAAACGGCGTTTCCGTGCGCTGCTCTGGTTCGCCAGAAGCAGCTTAGTCATGCTGGCCACATGACCCGGAAGCTGTACGCCGGCTCCCTCGGCCAATAAAGCGAGATGAGCACCGCAACCCCAGAGTCGGTCATGACTGGACCTAATAGTCAGGGGTTCCTTTACCTTTTACACTGAACTGGATAGCCCAATGGCTTTACACTGTAAAAGGCAGTAGTAGATAGGTAGCCGTGTTGGTCTGCCATAGTCAAAATAAAAAAAATTCCTTCCAGTAGCACCTTAAAGACCAACCACTGTAAAAGGCAGCTTCCTATGTGCCTATCTGATGAAGTAGGTGATTATTTATTATCATTTAAAACAGGGGTGAGGAACTGCAGGCCTGGGGAGGTGGGAAAGTGGACCACCAGGATTCTCAGATGTCTCCTCAGGTCATAAAAGCACAGGTAAAGGGTTAGGATAGCTGTTAAAGAGGGGAAAAATGGTTGTGTTAGGATAATACCCAACATTAGTCATACTCAGAGCAGTCCCATGGCAATCAGTGGACTTAAGTTTATTACCCTTTGTATTCTGCATAAAATTACTCATTGTTCTGAATGTTCTGTTCCCTAATTAGAATTAATGCTTGTGTTTCAAGGATAGGAGTGGTTTCTAAAGTTAGTATAGCTCACCCCTTGCATATTGCATGGATCTGTTCGTATAAACATATATATTGGCATCCTGTTGCTCCCTGTAATTCAGTAGGTGGTGGCATTGTGAGGACCAGTGCTTTTTTCTGAGGGTATGCATACCCCTAAACATTTTGTGAATCTAGGTTTGACCTCCTTGAGGGGCATTATTTCAATATCGGTAGGAAAATGATACCTCTAAACATTATTTTTAAAGAAAAAAAGCACTGGTGATGACCATTCATGGAAGGATGCACTCGGTGCAGTAGGGGACCCAAGGAATTTCTCAAAAACCAATGCAATAAAGTACCATGAATGAGCCTAGTGCAGGCATCAAGAAAGACAGGAGTACCCCAAAAAAGGCTGGTTAAATAAAATCTGGGACATTGCCCAAATGATAAACTTCATAAATATGTTTAGGATTAGTGAGGGAAGACAAAGTGATAACACCTTGATTAAAGAATGGAGTTTGTTTCCTATTGGAATGAGAGAATGGAGCATGAATGAAACCCTTATTAGCTATTGAGGAAATAGTATAAATTGAATAATATTAGGAATAATTTCCTTTGTGGTTTTTTTGTTTATCCTGTTAAATTGTATGTTTATATCATTTTTAACTTATTTATACATGTATAAAAAGGTAAAGGCACCCCTGCCCGTATGGGCCAGTCCTGACAGACTCTAGGGTTGTGCGCTCATCTCACTCTAGAGGCTGGGAGCCAGCGCTGTCCACAGACACTTCCGGGTCACGTGGCCAGCGTGACAAAGCTGCATCTGGTGAGCCAGCGCAGCACACGGAACGCCATTTACCTTCCCGCTAGTAAGCGGTCCCTATTTATCTACTTGCACCCGGGGGTGCTTTCGAATCGCTAGGTTGGCAGGCGCTGGGACTGAGCGACGGGAGCGCACCCCACCACGGGGATTCGAACCGCTGACCTTTCAATCAGCAAGTCCTAGGCGCTGAGGCTTTTACCCACAGCGCCACCCGCATCCCTATACATGTATACATGTTCTATATTTTTATTTGTATTCTGCATCTTCATATTTAAGGCATAAAAAAAATAATCCAGCCATCTACAACTCAAAAGCCGCTTTGAAAAGGAAAGTTTGGCTAACCCTCCTCTTATGGGATTATGCACACCTTTTCCTCTCTGCACATCCCCCAAGTTAATGAAGAAGGAAGTGGAGATTGTGATATTGGTATATGCCCACCCATACCATGAGGGAGGTGTGGATACACCCCCCTCCTCAAATGCTGGGCTCGCCTATATTTATTTTCAAATGGACACACTGTGGAGTAATGCAGACTCAATCTGCAGCAAGCTTTTATTTTTTGAAAGAAACCAGTTTCTCAAGAATTATAGAATCATAGAACTGTAGAGTTGGAAGGGACCCTGAGGGTCATCTAGTCCAAACCCTGCAAAGCAGGAATATGCAGCTTTCCCACATGGGAATCGAACCTGCAACCTTGGCAATATCCGCACCACACTGTAATAGACTGGATTGTGTGTGGACTATGTAGAAAAACAAGTACTCCATCTCCAAGTACTCCATCTCCACTGATGCTAGAATAAAATGTGTGTACACAACATTTGACTACTGGAGAGCATGTAATCAAGTTCAAGCTAAACACATATGTCTGGATTGGAGACACTTGTAAGCTGATCTCCTTGAAAGAGGAGTAGGGTAAACCACACAGTCCTTTGCATATGCATCTCATAAATCCCACCGAGTTCAATGCTGAATGCCAAACTAGATGTGAGTAGCAGACCTTAACACAACTTAATATGGGAGACCTTAAGGGGGCGCAGGGAGGAGAGAGATGCTTAACTCCTTTCCCGGTGAAGCCCTTTCACATTCAAAGCCACCATCGCCTCAACTGCTTTTATCCTTACCAGGGAGAAAGGTGCCCATGTACCATCAGCTCCATAGGTAGGAAAGCACCTGGAAGGATATTTTGATTGGGAAAACACACCATGGGAAAAGAGTTAAACCAAGCATCTTTTCTCTCCTCTGCTGCCCTGATACCATTCAGAACCCCATCCCACACACCTGCAGGCAAGTAAACCCCCAAACCATATGTCACATGCATTTCTAGTTTGTGGGCCCTGAGTGAAAATAGTTACAAACCAGTGGTGGGGAACTATTTTAGCCATCCTGGACATCTTTAGGATGAAGAACAGGATATAAATCCAATAAACAGAAAATGATGGGAGTTGTAGTCCAACAACACATGTATTATTATTTAATGAAATTTATACACCGCTTGATTGAAAAAACAACAACCCTGAAAGCAGTTTGCAAAAAAGATAAAACAATAAAATGATCAATAAGAAAAAAATAACAACAATTGAAGTCAAAATGCCAATAGACTAAGGGCAACAGGGTCTCCAGCCTTGCTGTAAGCAATTACTGTATTTTCGCTCTATAGGACGCACCCAACCATAGGACGCACCTTGTTTTGGAGGGGGAGAACAAGAAAAAAAAAATCTCCCCCTCTCTGCTCAGCGCCCCTTCAGTGAAGCGGCAGGAGAAACGGAGCCCCTTCCATTTCTCCTCCCGCTTGGCTGAAGGGGCGCTGCGCAGCTCTCCCTCTCTGCTGAAGCCGGGAGAGTCTTGCTCTCCCGGCTTCAGCAAAAGGAACCCGAAGCCTCCGGAGCGCGGCAGGACCTCCTGCTGCACTCTGAAGGCTTCAGGCGGCTATCCCTGAAGCCTGGAGAGCGAGAGGGGTCGGTGCGCACCTCCGGAGCGCGGAGGGAGCGCTCCCTCTGCGCTTTGGAGGCTTCGCGTTGCTATCGCTGAAGCCAAGGAGCCTGCATTCGCTCCATAGGACGCACACACACTACCCCTTAATTTTTGGAGGGGGAAAAGTGTGTCCTATAGAGCGAAAAATACGGTAACTGAATCAATGGGGATGTGGGTGGGTGGAAGAAAAGACTGATACAGTGCTCATTTGCCTGTATATACAGGTGCAATTTCAGTTGCAAAGGCAGGATCATAGTGGTGCTGTACCAAGTGGTGATTAGCGCCCATTGAGGCTGGTCAGGCATAAGGCAGGGAGACCAACAGTAGATGGAGCCAAAGGCAATTGCAGGCAAAGCTGACTAATTTTAGTTTTGTTGCCATCCTCCTCCCTGCTGATTTTTGCACGTGCACCACTGAGACCAAGGAGAAGCTAATAGGCATTGCCACCCCTTGGACTGGCTTTAAGCAAGACATCAGGCAAGTAGGGGCTGGCTGAGGTTAGTCTGAAGTTATTGGGCAGTGCCCCATTGGCCCTGATGGATCAGCCTCCACTGGCTGTACCCAGTGTTTAAATATGTCTGCCTTCACCCTAAAGGGGAAAGAAACAAAGGTAGAGAGAGGGCTGGAGGCAATAGATAAATATAAACATCTTTAGCAGGGATGCCAACTAATTAAAAAACATCTTAGCTGATTATTCTTCTTTAACCTCAGAACACTCCTGATCCCCTGACCCAGTTTGGGGCCATTTTTCTGCTGCTGGACCTGCATATCAACCTCAATTCATGTTAGAGCTAGCTCTAGCAATATCTCTGTTTAAGTGCAGAAAGCTTTCACCGAAGGATTTTGCAGCATCCTTTGTGGTTCTAAATGTTTCCTACTCAGACTTCCCTACACCCCTCAACACACGCGCGCTTTATCTCCTATCGTTTGTATCCATCTCCCATTTTAATTATTTGCCTCGCTTTTCCAGCATCCTCTACATCACCTTCAAAGGAAAGGGTGTTTCCTAAGCTCTGCTAATGTATGCTTGCTCGGACTGACTCACTTGTACGTGATTAATGCTTGTGCCATTTGCCTAACTATTTCTCCTGCTGCATGCTAAATATGTAAAAATTTAATTAAAGTGTTATTCATTAAAGACCATATCTGGGCCAATTTTCAAATATCCAAAGGGCATATTCCAATTAGGAACTATATGCCAGCAAAGTATGTTGCAAAGTCTCTCTCTCTCTCTCTCTCTCTCTCTCTCTCTCTCTCTCTCTCTTCCACCCCCACCCTTTGCCAAAATCAAAGCCATCGGGTTCAGTATGATAAAGAATCTTGCTTTTAAAATAAAAATAAAAATAAACCACAACCCTATTTTCAGGAATGGATTATAAAGAAAGTGGGGACTGTTTCAGCAAGACACCAAATCTCTATTATTTCCATGCGTGCGCGCGCGTGCACACAAAATCAGTATGAAGAATTGTAGACTGCTCAGCTCTTAAAGTCAACCCTGGAAGTCTGCTGAATTTGGGGTGTGTGGAGTGAGCAAGGCACTCTCGATTTTCCTAGAACTGTACAATCTGCAAATGCACACACACGCGCGTCTGAATTTTTGGGTTTCCCATTCAGGCCAGAGTTACACAGTCCACCAAAAAAGCTTTTTTAAAAAAAAGCATGCTGAAAGTGCCTGCCACTGGTGGTTGCTGCCCATTGGGGCTGGTAGGGCAGAAGCCAGGAGCCCAACAATAGGTGGAGCCAGAGTGAGTGACAGGCAGCATCAAACGAATTCTAGTTTTGCCCCATCCTGCTCCCTGCTAAGTTCTACAAGGGGCAACACTAAGACAAAGGAGGAGTAAGCTGGGATGCAGTGCTACTCTTTGGACTAAGGTAAAGGTAAAGGGACCACTGACCATTAGGTCCAGTCGTGACCGACTCTGGGGTTGCGGCGCTCATCTCGCTTTACTGGCCGAGGGAGCCGGCGTACAGCTTCTGGGTCATGTGGCCAGCATGACTAAGCCGCTTCTGGCGAACCAGAGCAGCGCACGGAAACGCCGTTTCCCTTCCCTCCGGAGCGGTACCTTATTATCTACTTGCACTTTGACGTGCTTTCGAGCTGCTAGGTTGGCAGGAGGAGGGACTGAGCAACGGGAGCTCACCCCGTTGTGGGGATTTGATCGGCAAGTCCTAGGCTCTGTGGTTTAACCCACAGCGCCACCCGCGTCCCTTACCCTTTGGACTGGCTGTAAGGTAATAGCTAGGTGGGATCTGGTTGATAGCAAACTGAGGTTCATGGGGCAGTGCCCCATTTAAGAACTTAAGAAGAGCCTGTTGGGTCAGACTAGTGACCATCTAGTCCAGCATTCGGTTCTCACAGTAGCCAACCAGATGCCTGTGGGAAGCCTGTAAGCAGCACATGAGTGCAACAGCTCACTGCCCACTTGCTATTCCCTGCAACTGGTATTCATTGTCATACTGTCTCTGACTGTGGAGGCAGGGCATAGCTGTCATGCCTAGTAGTCATTGATAGCCTTATCCTCCATGAATCTGTTCAGCCCTCTTTGAAAGCTATCTAATTTGGTACCCATCACTGCCTCCTGTGGGACCAAGTTCCATAGTTTAACTATGTGCTGCATGAAGAAGTGCTTTTATCTGTTTCCCAAACCCAATGTCTCCAGTGCATTATGTTAGGAGAGAGGATACATTCAAATGCATATATTAATGAAGCTAACATACAAAAATGTGTTATATTTCAGCAAATGGCTTTGCAAAAATGCGAATATAAGCCTAAATGACATACAAAATACAAAAATGTATTTATAAAGAGAAATTCACAATGTAATACAAACAAATTTTCATGAGGGGTTGTTTTTTTAAATGCAAATTGCTGTGGGAGGCAATGTGGATAATTGAATTTAAGATTGGAAAAACGAGAAATGCAGAGAACCAAAGCCAGCAAATTCACCCATTCCTACACATTTGTCACATATTCTGGGGTTCCGAGGTTCTGGCTCCATCCCATGTGAACTACCATTTTGTGCCTGGCCTTGGTTGTTGGACACTGGGGTACTCTAGTAAAAAGCCAAGTAGATCCCATGGGGTTGAAGTCCATCAGCCCCTGTTCTAGGATGCACTCTTGGTTCACAAAGAGTTCACGTGGTTCACGTGGTGCTGGCCTGCTGAGGAGAGAGGCGGCAACTTCTGCAACTCTCCTGCATCTCTCTGCCTCCTGGGTTAAACCTGACCCAGAAGTGGAACTACGGCTGTGCAGCCCTCCACAGGAGAGGGGTGCCACCATGGCTCACTGCTGCCACCGTCTCTCCTGCAGTCAGACGTGACTCGGGAGCAGAACTGAGGCTAGGTGCGAGCACTTGCCCGGGAGCGGCAGGGGATGGCGGCTCCCTAAATATTGGGAGGGGGGGCTCAGCTCCCTGCTTAGAAATTTTGAGGTAGCTGAAGCCCCTTCTGCCCCCTATAGCTGGTGTCCCTGAGGGTAGCCAATATTGTGCCTTTTAGATGCCACTGGACTCCAGCAGCCTCAGCCAATGTGGCTAGTAATAAGAGATTATGGGAGTTGGAGTCCAGAAACACCTGGAAGATGTCACATTAGCAACCTCTGTCTTACCCCAGCCTTCACCAACCTGGTGCCCCCCATACAGTTCTCACCAGCCCAGTGCAGGCTGAGGTGGATGGGAGTTGGAGTTCCAGACATCTGGAGCATTTCTGTTTATCCAGCCATTTTAAATATTGTGCTTTGGGTTCCCCTACCTCTCTGCTGCTATCATTTTTGGTTGTTTGGTTGCTTTACTTGAATTGTCGTAATTGACCTGTAATCTGTTGCCATGAAGTATTTGATTTTTTAAAAAAACAACAACAACATGGTGGTGAATGGCTGCAGAATGGCATATCCTCTGTAGTGCATGAAATTAAGCAGTGGCTCAAGGGTGGCTGTTTGATACTTCTTCATATATTGCTTTGCAGCCAGTGATGATTGATGCCCATTGGGGCTGATGGGTCAGAAAGCAGGGAGCCCAACAGTCGGTGGCGCTAGAGTCAATGACAGACAGAACCAACTAATTCTAGTTTTGTCCACTTCATTCTCCCTGCAGGGTTCTGCTAGGGTAACACTGAGATGAAGGAGGAGGAAGACAGGCAGTTCCACCCACTGGTCTGTTTGTAAGTAGAAAGGCAGACTGATGGGGGCTGCTGAGTTTGGTGGGGTAATGTCCCATTTGCAGAGGCGGATTTAGGACAGCATGGCCGGTTTGGTCTCACTGGGCGCAGAGCCTCAGGGGCACCACAACTATTATGTAGACTGGAAGGTGAAAGGTGGAGGGAAACCAAATTGTGGCATTGCACAGGATGCTGTTAAAATTTGAGACCCCAAAGTCCGCCGCTGCCATTTGCCATGATGGACCACCCAACAAGCTCTGCAGTCTGAAGTAACTAGTGTCATTAGTGAATGTCACCTAAAATGAAATTATGAGATATAATAATAATAATTTATTATTTATATCCCACCCATCTGGCTGGGTTTGGAGAACTTCTTTGAGTGAAACATCCCACACAAAAATATTTGTCGAATGTGGGAAGGGGCTATCCTGTGCATTCTTATTTAAAGTCAAATGGTGACAAGCTGTTAAGTAAATAACCTGAGATTTTCCACAGTCACCACCAGCAGCTTCTAGAATCCATGGGAAGGGGAAGTAGAAGCTCATGCGATATCTTCATGAAACCAGTGGGCCTAACCCTAACTGGAGACGCTACTGAACCTTCCTGCAATTGATGAAATGCATAATTGGTCAATCCTTTTCTAAAATGAAATTGCTATTTAAAGAGCTCCAAAGTGTGCAATGCAATGATCTCATAGGGCTGTAATGCTGATGGTATCGACACAGCTTGGTTTTTATTGCGTCTTTCACCATCACCAAAGAAGCAAAGAAAAAGTAGCTGTTCAGCAATGGAAAGCCAGTGTCTGATGAAGTCTCATTCCACCTCATGCTGTTGTGTACAGTTATTGCCAACTTCCTTTCCCCCCGATCTGCTCCTATGCTTTTAACAGTAACCTGAGACAAACACATTTAGCAAGTGATTCAGGTAACCCTCCACCTGCATTACTCATTTGTACTGGTCTGCTAAAATGAAAAATGTGGGGCCAGGATACCAGTGATGGGCAGGACCAGAGGCCAAAATGCATAATGCAATTAATGTAAAGTTTACCTTGGTGCCATAGGCTAATTTCTACATAGAATTGCACACCCCTACCCATCCTGCGAAAGGGACACAGGTGGCGCTGTGGGTTAAACCACAGAGCCTAGGACTTGCCGATCAGAAGGTCGGCAGTTCAAATCCCCGCGACGGGGTGAGCTCCCGTTGCTCGGTCCCTGCTCCTGCCAACCTAGCAGTTTGAAAGCACGTCAAAGTGTAAGTAAATAAGTAGGTACCGCTCCGGTGGGAAGGTAAACGGTGTTTCCGTGCGCTGCTCTGGTTCGCCAGAGGCGGCTTAGTCATGCTGGCCACATGACCTGGAAGCTGTACGCCGGCTCCCTCGGCCAATAAAGCGAGAGCGCCGCAACCCCAGAGTCGGCCATGACTGGACCTAATGGTCAGGGGTCCCTTTACCTTTACCTTTACCTTTATCCATCCTGCATCTATGTAACCAAGAATCATTATAAGGGTTCAAGGACACATTCCATCAAGGCAAAAACACTCTATGTGAATGCAAAGAGGGGTCAGTGAGGATCATGCCTATAGGGAAAATATCATATTTATCAGAGGATCATGTTTATGGGAACAGAGAAAGCAGCCTTACACCAGCCAGACCATTGGTCCATCTAGCTGACTATTGCCCACACTGATTGGAAGTAGCTCTCCAGGGTTTCAGACGGTCTTACCTGGAGATGCCAGGGATTGAACTTGGGTCCTTTGCATGCAAGATGATAGGGAGTTGATGTGGCCTGAGGAGGAGAACCCTAAGGGCCAGATAGAGAGGCCTGGAGGGGGATGAGTAGTGGGAGCAAGCCTTGCTCCAAAAGCAAAAAAAATTCAGCATTCTCTAGGAAAGTTTGGGAGGTGAGTGAGAATCAAGTGGGCTCCATTTTAGTAGCAGAAAAGTGAAGGAAACATTTGATGCTTGATCTTCCTACATTTCCATTCCAGTAGCACAATTTGCTTTGGATATCGGGGGCCTGACTCAGCTATTATCCTGATTTTTGAGGAAGCTCCAAAGATTCTGGGGAACTGACTAGGGCAAAACTGGAGCGACTTGCGAATGATTAAGGCCCAGCCATGATTTATGGGAAGGGAAATTCCTGACAGTTAATGACCGGCTTGGGTTGATGGCCTGAGGCCTTTGGGAGGGTTCTCAATTATTTCATTGGTTTGTCTGTTGCCAGGAAAGGCCCAACCCCAACAAATACAGATCCTTTATTAGAAACTTTGGCAATATGCATGTGAAGGGTACCCTGCCCTCATTTGGCTGACTAAAGCTGTGGAAGGCACAGCCATTTTGAGACCAGGTTACCATACCTGAAGTATGTGAAATGATTCACCAAATATCACAGTGCCAACCGTTTCTCAGCCTTTTCGCCTTATACATGCCCCTACAATTAAACACAAATTTAGTGATGATTAACTGCACGAACACCTCTTTTTCTCCTATCCTTCTTTCATTTCCAGTTCATGAGAACATGGCATTCCATGTCAATGGGACCAGTGGGAAAAGAATGTTCTGGAAAATATTTGTGCTAATGGGACAACTGAAAAAGAAAAATCTGGAAAACATGTAACGCTCTGGTGTCTTCTGACACAATTAACCAATTGGCATGAGAAGAGAAGAAGCATCACTTTCTTTCTCACTTATGACTGGACTTTTACAACTACTGAAATAGTTCTAACCCAAAATATCCTTTTTGTGATATCTCCTAGGCATTTAGCATACAGCTTAATATCATTTCTTCCCATGTTCTTATCTGTCTGTCAGACACCATTATCTCCCATTTCTCTCAGACACATACTCCTCAGATGATCATCAATTTTCCTTTCCTCAGTCCACCATGTTCAAGATGTTGCCAGGTCCTCCAGATTTCCCTTCAACATCTCAAACACGCTTTCTTCTACTAAGAAAATCTTCCTCCAGTGCTGGCCGCCTTTCAGGGCTGGCCCAAGACATATTGCGCTGTGTGTTGAAGGGCAAGATGGTGCTTCCCCCATCTTCTACCACACTGGTGGTGGATCTTACAAGGGGAGCAGGCTAGCTTAGTAGGTGTAGAACAGAGCATATGGAAACACACAGCTCTATCCTCTGATAACTCACCACTGCTCACTGCCTCTCCCATTTTGCCACTTACAACTGAGCAGCTTAGGCACTAGAAATCCTGCCATTGCATCACTGCACCCGCACAGTATGCACACACATGCCCCAATGTGATTGGGAGCCAAGGACCATGAAGCGGTGTGGCTCATGCATAGCTCAGAACATTGTGCACTGCGTATGAGCAGACCAGTGGAGGATGGTTCATTTGGACAAATGGGGCACTTGCCCCACCAACCTCATTCTGTCCTCAGCCAGCTCTCAGTTGCCTGCCTTCTTACTTAACAACCAGGGCTGACTTAAGCATATGCGGCGCCGGGGTGCAAAGATCCGCCTGGTGCCCTGCCCCAGGTTGCCCATACCCTTTTTTAGGGGGGAACTCCAAAGTTGTTGACCATTTTTTAGGGAGGAAGCTGATACCACACTTATCTCTGCTAAGGAAAAGAAAACAGGAAACATAAGGAGCCCAGCTCAGCAAACCAGCCTGAGGCGTCGGCGAGGCGCTTTGTGGTGTAAGCAGCGTGCACTGGGCAGGCTTCTCCACAGCCCTACGCCAACCCCAGGCACGTAGGAGGACAGAGCCGACCAGCCACCTCAGCACCTCACTGGTTCGCTCATCCCCAAACTCATGGCGCAGAGCCACCATCAGCAGAAGAGCCCATCGCGGCGCTACAGCCAACGGATGGGCTCTTCCCCGGACTCCAGCTCTCCTGCCCTGGACTCTTGGCCTGGCGCCCCTGAGAGCCCATGCCCAGGTGCCCCGCACCCTTGGTGCCTATGGTTAACAAGGCCCTGTTAACAACCAATCAAGACTCTGTTATTCAATACAATGTGCCTTTTCACACAATTTTATTTCAAAGGAGGATAATGATGAACATTAGTTACTCATAGGATCCCAGGGCAGAGTACATCTAAGCAATATAAGACCGTCAAACAAATAAGAGAAGCCCATCCAAAAATACCTACCTCCCAACAAAGCAGTAGGTATATAGGTGGAACACTAACAATAGTTCAACTGTCAAAGGTCAAGGAGAAAGAGGTACATTTTCAGTGACTGTGTAAAGCTTGTAAACATATAGTGCCTGATGCACCTTTATACAGGAGTTCCACAGTTTTGAGGCCATTATGGAGAAGGCTCTCTAATGGGCCATCAAATTCATAGATAAATCCATATTAGACATCATTGCTCAGTGGTGCATCAATATCCAGAGGCATCTTACTTGTGAATATCAGTTGATGGGGGGACATAAAATGGGAAATGCCTGCTTGTGGGCTATGCACATATAGGGTGGTCCCAGATTCAACCCACATCATCTGCAAATAGGGCTAGGAAAGACGCCCTGGAGAGCCAATCCCAGTTGACACAGAGAAAAGTGAGCTAGATAGACCAAGGATCTGATTCAGTATAAGACAGCTTCCCATGTTCTTGTAGACTGACCATCACTGGAGACAGAATACAGGACTAGATGGAATCTTAGTCCATCCCCGCAGGACTCCTATTAAATTAGGAGGTATTAAAAATGGAATGCATGCTGGAAAAGGTCTAAAGGTGCACCATTGAGTCTCTCTTCTGTAGTGCTGCGTTCCTGAGAAGTTCTGAAGCTTATTAGTGGTTCCTCAATGAGAAGATCAGTGTACAAGCAGAGCTACTGGCAGCCTACCTATTGGTTTACTCTACTTAATCACGGGCCTTCTCTCCCTTTCAGTCTCCAAACATTTACAAGTGACCCATTTTTAAACAGAGATAAGTACCAGGAGCTATGTTTTCTTATGAAAATAGCTAAATAAAGTTAGTCAAAGGTTGGGTGGAGCCTGTATTCCACCCTTGTCCCACAACCACAACCCTTAGCTCCAGGTTGGGTTTTTTTTTTTAAAAAAATGATATTTAATTCATAAATTTGTATACTTCCCTATAGTAAAATAAGTGCACTAACACACTAACACATACACAGAGCATAGCATAGCATAGCATAGCAAGAGTCCTGTGGGTTCAGGGCAAGAGTCCATTTATTCCAGCATCCTATCTCTCACAGTGGTCAGCCAGATGTCACTAGGAAGCTCACAAGCAGAACTTGGTGGTAATAAGCTGCTCCCTTGCAACTGGTACACAGAGGGATAGGGTGACTAAAAGCCATTGACTGACTGACTGGCCTTTGGGATTTTTAAGGCATTGTGGAAAGTTTCCACCATGTGAACCTGTCTCAGAAAAAAATTCATTCGATTCCGCAATATGAAACCAATCGGCATAGGAACATAAGAAAAGACCTGCGGGATTAGACGAAAAGCCCACATAGTCCAGCATCCCATTCACCCAGTGCCTGGGAGGTGCCTGTGGGAAGTCCACAAACATGAAATGGCATGCTAGTGTTTTTCAAACTTCCAACCACTCAGAGACCTTTCCCACATGTACTTGTTTGCTTAGGAAACCTCTGCATATCTGATATAGTGCCTCTCTATGTGTGTTGCAGAAGATCCTGGGAAAGCATTCTGGGGTACGCACACTGTTTTTGATCAGGCCCGTTAGGTCATTTCTGCATAAACAGAGGTGTGTTCTCAAATGTAGCCAACATCCCCCTGCCAATGTGCATTGTCGGGAAGGTGATAGTGGTGGATGAATAGTCCTCCGAGGTGGCTTGTCCATCATGACTGGTCTCATTCAAGAATCCTTGAAGCATTCCTAAGGACACAGTTTGAAAACCACTTCTGTAGGCCAAAGGGTAACATATTCACACACATTGAATCTCCTGTTATGACTTTCTGATGTGTTTGGTGTGATCTGATGTATGTGTTCTGAAGGCCAGCCTGAACACCTAAGTGTGGCGGACGTACAACCCTTCTCCCCTCCCTCCTCCTTTCCTCTCACATGGGCAAAGACATAAGGCCACAGAAAGGGACTCTGTTTCTGTCAAAGGTGGTGGGAGTGTTAAACGCTAATCAACAAGCTTCATCCCCAAGCGCTGAAAGGATACGGGCTACCTCTCAACAAAGCTTCTAATCCCATTGGGCACGACCTTTGACACTATTAAGGGTCGCAGTGACCCTAATCCAATCACATTGATTAACTGGAGCAGAGACCCTATAAGTTGACCCCCTTCTGTCCTCTCCTCTTCAACCCCGGCCAAACAGTAGGAGGGGCTGGGTTGCATTTACACCACAATAGCCCGAGACTGAGAACTGGTTTCTTTACCCGGGTGACTTCAACACCCATCACTGTATCCACTTTCCAATAGTTCATTAAAAGCTGCTTCTCCACAATGACTCCTGGCCATTTCTCAGTCCGTCTGGCAGGTTTAGAGCTCTGGCCAGTGTGTAGCGGAGCGAGAGGAGGCAAGCTGGGAGGTGCTGGAACAAGAGGAAACTGATGGAGAAGGCTTCCCTTTTGAAACATTTAAATGAATGGGCTGGGAAGGGGGTGAAAAGAAGGGGGCGTTTAAATACTCGGTGAGTAATTTACTCTGAGTGGAAAGGGGAGGGCTGAGGGGAAGGGGAACTTTTTTATTCTGGGTTAATTATCTGCTGTGAGGACTTTTAAAGGGCTGGAGTTTTCTGAGAGAAGGAATTTTCCAATAAAAGCTGTTTTAGGAGATCAGTGGTCATTTGAAAACACTGGAGCAGTTGGCATCTTGTAAATGGGTGGATGAGGGGATTTAATTGAATAATGAGAGTCTCTTTCTCTAAAGGAGGACCAGGATTGCAGCTCTGAATGTCTTCCTGAAGCTGCCATGGAGAGAATGGTTGAAGGGTATCAGTGCCTGGGACTTTTTAGCTTGGAGAAAAGGCAAGCGAGAGGAAACATGATAGAAGTTTATAAAATTATGCATGGCATGAATAAAATTGATAGAGAAAAGTTCCCTCTCAGATAACACTAGAAAAAACGGACATCAGAAAAAGTACCTCTTCATGCAGCACATAGTTTAAGCTATGGAACATGTAGCTACCAAATGCAATAGTGGCCACCTTCTTAGATGCTTTAAGGAAGCTTAGACAAATTCAGGGAGAAGAAGGCTATTGACAGCAACAAGCCAGGGTGGCTGTGGTCTGTCTCCACAGTCAGAGGCAGCAATGCTTCTGAATACCAGTTGCTGGAGGAACCACAGGAAGAGAGAGTTGCTTCCCCACTCTACATGTATGGGAAATGCACATTTTAGCATAGGAAATAGATGCACATTTTCACTCCCCCTTTTCTTGAGACTCAGAACTGGTTGTTGACATCAGTCAGCTGTGTGGGGGAAAGGCAAATTCCATGCTAGAGATATTTAGGACTGAAAATAGAATTGCCAAGATTATAATGCTGTTATACAAATCTATGGTGTGGCCACATATGCATTACTACTGTGTACAGTTCTGGGTGCCTCACCTCGTGACAGATATTACAGCATTGTGAAAGGTTCAGAGATGAGCAACCAAAATGTTGGTTTAACCATCAATCCCTTTTCTGGAAATTGCAGCTCTTTGAGGGAAACAGGGGTCTCCTAATGATTCTCAGCACCCGTAACAAACTACATCACCCAGAGTTTTCTGGGGGCAGCCATGACTGTTTAAAGTGGTATAGTGCTTTAAATGTATGGTGTGAATGTGGTCTTGGACCGGAGAAGAATCTTAGCTTCTGTGAGAGTGTTGGCGGTTGCTTTAAGCTCTGAAATCCAGCCCTTTCCTGGGTAGCTCAAGTATGTTTTCCCCCTGAGGGAGCTCTGAAGAAAGCGTCTGAGATGTTTATTCCTTTATCTTCCTCCCTCCCCCCTGCCGCCGCTGTAGGTGAAGCAGAGCTGAAGGGTGGCTTGATTCTCCCTTGAGGGACAACATTTTTCAATTATGAAATAGTAGCAACACCCCCCACCTGCCTTGACATACACACTGCCGGGCCCTCCTTGCCCTCCACTTTTTGCCCAACTGATTTGTGGTGGGGGTGGGGAATGAAGACATTTCACTTTCCAGTGTGGTGAGGTGGCCACTGGTAGGTAAATAATAATAATAATAATAATAATAATAATAATAATAATAATAATAATAATAATAATAATTTATTTGTACCCCGCCCATCTGGCTGGGTTTCCCCAGCCACTCTGGGCGGCTTCCAACAAAGATGAAAAATACACTAAGATGTCACACATTAAAAACTTCCCTGAACAGGGCTGCCTTCAGATGTCTTCTGAATGTCAGGTAGTTGTTTATCGCTTTGACATCTGATGGGAGGGCATTCCACAGGGCGGGCGCTACTACTTAGAAGGCCCTCTGCCTGGTTCCCTGTAACTTGGCCTCTCGCAGTGAGGGAACCGCCAGAAGGCCCTCGGAGCTGGACCTCAGTGTCCGGGCAGAACGATGGGGGAGGAGACGCATGGATGGGTCAGAGCTCAGGAGCAATCTCTTGCTCAGGTGTGAAAGCACTTAAGTGGCTCTTCTGGGCAAGTCATCGTCTTTCTCAGCCTAACCAGGTAAGCAAGGGTCTTGTGAAAATGACACAAAAAAGATGTACTGTAAAATCATCTCCCTAAGGCCAAAGTTTGCCACTTCACTGTGTCACAGGTGGATGTTTTCAGAAAACAATACTAGGGGAGCCTTCAGTATTCTAGTAGTCCAGTCTTGCTGTCTTACTCCTGCAACATCTCCTCAGAACAGCACTGGGCACTTACTTTTTTAAGGTTATATGCTCTTTCCTTGGTTAGGCCCTGGTCACACCCAATCTAGCCCATTATGGAGCCAGTGTGGTGTAGAATTCGCCAATCCAGTTGGGTGGAACAATGGGAACTTTAGTAGTGTATACATAAGCTCTCTCTCGTCATTTCTGATTCCTATTACACTCTAATTCCCATTGTCACCGTCATTAATGGGGAATTGAATAGTATTATATGGGCATCCACTTTCCACCCTCATGGTTCAAATTTCAACATTATTCAGGGGGTTGATTTAAGGGCACTGCAATAACCAAATATGCTTTACTGGGATCTCTGGGAAGCCTGGCAAACAAGAAAGGTTTGAAACTTGCAATGACTAAGATTGCTGCACCTAGGATTGTCATAGCAAGAAACCGGAAATTATATAAACCAGATGATACCTTGCAATGGTATAAAAGTGCATGGGATATAGCTTTGTTGACAAAGCTTACATATTATAAAAGGGAACGTGCATGAAACAAGTTCATTGAAAAATGTAGTCCAGTTATAGTGCAATTATAGGAATGCAAAATCACAAAGCAGTGTCTAACCTTACTTTCACTCACATAATTTAACATTTGCTTAAAACCAAATAATAAATATGGACACTTAATAAATGTATGCAAAGCTCTTTAAAGCATAATTTAATTTATAGTTGAATACATAAATATTCATATATAATCTGAATATTATTAGACATAATATGAATATTATTAGACATATTTGGATGCCATCTAATTTTTTGAAGTAAAAAGGTAGGGTGTGTGTGAAGAATTATTATTATTATTATTATTATTATTATTATTATTATTATTATTATTATTATTTATATCCCACCCATCTGGCTGGGTTTCTCCAGCCACTCTGAGCCGCTTGCAGCATATCAAAAACAAAAACATTAAGCCTTAAAAACCTCCCGATACAGGGCTGCCTTCAGATATACACACAACTTTGCAGAGGCCTCTGACTATGATTCCCATATACAGAGTGATCATAAATGTACCATGCAGCAATGGAAATATGAAGCAGGGTATCTCTGGAGATAGCAGGAAATTTGGCACAGAGGCCCTCCTCACATCACCTTCCCCGTAACTTTGTTGGTGGTCCTGATCCATACTTTGAAGGGTGAAGGTGAACTTCCTAGGCCAGTGGGAAGATGGGCCCCTCCTGACGGGTGTATTGTTTTGTTTGTGTGGGTGGTTGCTTCCTGCAACATGTCACTGAGGCAATAGTGCCTCAGCCACTTCCTTGCGTTTTTGGGAATGCTCCCTAAATGTTATTGCCTGAGTGCCATGTGCAGGGGCCCTTTTGCGCCACAGCACAACAAAAATGGGACAAAAAACAAACTGGAACATTTGTGGTATTAAATTTTTGTACAGGATTTCAGCAGGAAGTTACAGGACATATACCGATCGAAAATGAAGCAGTATGTCTGCCCTGAAACTCTTGCAGGCATGAAAGTATTGAAAGTGGGATTGCGTATAAGTACCCCAGTATCAGAATTAGCACAAATCCTCATGCATACACAATAGGAAGGATGTCCGGAGAGACCCGATGTCTTTGCAAAAGCCCATCAAGGCCCAGAGAAGAAGATTCCGAAGCCAAGCACAGACCTGATAGTAGTTTCCCCAAAGGACTCCCAAATTGTTTGGAACCCACAGATCACTGCTTTCTGGTGCAACAAATCTCAAATATAATTTAAAATCAAACTACACATAGTTCTTGTGCAATTCACAAAATATGGGTTGGCTATTGGTCAGCTGTGGTGTTAGAGGGCCTAGGAAATGTGGGACCTTCAGGATGGGGGTAGGTTTATTGAGGACTCAGGTAGGAATGGGGGAGAAATTTGATTCAACTTGCATTCAAAGGCAAATTTATCAAATATGCACTTTCAGAAACAACCCGTGAGCCAAAACGCAGCCATCCTTTGAAATTCGCATGTCTCTGAATTTTGCAATGCAGTTCTTCAGCCTAGTAATGTGTACAAAAATACAAATACTATAGTAGTATGCCTTTAAAATTCATATATTCATAAAAATAGCATACATTAGGGGAAATTACTTTGCAAAAATATGTATATTAGGAGAAATGGACACTAAAATGCTAATGAATTTTCACAAATGTAATTTTTTAAATTGCAAACTGATGTGGAAAGGTGGGGAACTGAATTTTAGATTGGAAAAATGAGAAAATGGGAGATATTGAAATGGGCAGGTTTGCTCATCACTGAAGCCAGACCATGAAATCAAACCCTCAAAACAAAGAAGCTGGGAGTCAGGGTGGGATGCTCTGTATATAGGAGGACAGCAGAGGAGGCCCTACTAGTGTTGCTTGTTGTAAAGGGACCTGGAGTAGGGCCTTCTCTGCAGTGGCTCCCCAGTTGTGGAATGCCTCCCTTTGAAAGTATACGTGACCACAACATCAATGTGCTTTCGTTGACTGGTAAAAGCTCATTTGTTTTTTAAAAAATCTCTGGAGGTTGACTATTTTTCTCTGTTGGTACTGCTGTTAAATGGCATGAAATGGTTATAAAGTAAGGCGTGCGTTTTGTATTTTATGAAATTTTGTTGATTTTGATTTTGTATGGAAACGGCCTTGAGGTCTGTGTGACAAACAATGGTATCTATGAACCTGGGACTTTCTGCCCCAGTTAGTGCTGTGCCTCAGAGCTACAGACCTTCCCCATACTAGATCATAGGAAGCTGGCTTATACTAAATAAGACCGTTGGTCCCTCTCACTCAGTATTTGGGATTGGCAGGGACTATTCTGGATTTCAGAGAGGATTCTTTCCCAACCCTACCTGCAGACACCAGGGATTGGACCTGAGACCAATCTACCACTATGTTTCCTTATTGGGTATGTATGAAGTACGTATACAATATGGATTGGTTGCAAGAACAAGGTTGCTGCATCCACTGAGCTACAACTATTTCCCTAGATCTTATCTAGGGAATTTGCTGAGCAGCTTCTTGTGTTCTTAAGGCTTGTTCTGAGATGCACCACCGCTAGGGCAGTCTGCGGGGCAGTGTCAGCTGATGGTGGAGATAGATAATTTTGGGGTAGTTTAGGGCTTATTTTCAGGTACAGAGATGTCCAGGCTAGCCCAGTTCCTCCACTGCAACTGAATCAAAACTGGGAACTAGGAATTGCTATTAACGAGTTGCTATAACCAACTTCATAGCCTCATTCAGTACACATAAAGAAGGAAAGGAGAGTCCTTTCTACAATTTCCCTATATACTGTTTGCTAGTGAAAGCCCTAGCCTTTCTCTCCCCCAAGGGTGAACTTAGAAGGTCAACCGTACAAATCACCATCAAGATGGACTCTCTTAAACATATTCTAAGGGTCGCCTTGCACTTCTGACGGGAGGTCAATTGGTGTTTGCTCTAGCATTAGGGTAAGCTAATCTTAACAGCAGTGTCAGTCCCTTGGGGAAGTGCATGAGGCTGCTAACTATTTCCATAATTACACCCAGAGAGGCTTAAGTTCAGTCCAGTTAAACCAGGCCTGTGTTTATGCTAAAGTTGCTTCCTTCCAAAGGTGACTATTTATTTTGCAGGACTCTGGCTTTTGATCTCAATAGAGGTCATGTTCAAAAAATGAATTTGGGGATACGTATAACTGTGAATATAGGGACGCGGGTGGCGCTGTGGGTTAAACCACAGAGCCTAGGACTTGCCGATCAGAAGGTCAGCGGTTCGAATCCCCGCGACGGGGGTGAGCTCCCGTTGCTCGGTCCCTGATCCTGCCAACCTAGCAGTTCGAAAGCACGTCAAAGTGCAAGTAGATAAATAGGTATCACTCTGGCGGGAAGGTAAACGGTGTTTCCGTGCGCTGCTCTGGTTTGCCAGAAGCGGCTTAGTCATGCTGGCCACATGACCCGGAAGCTGTACTCCGGCTCCCTCGGCCAATAAAGCGAGATGAGTGCCGCAACCCCAGAGTCGGTCATGACTGGACCTAATGGTCAGGGGTCCCTTTACCTTTACCTATAACTGTGAATGCAGAGATGCTGCAATGCATTCTGTGGGCTTGTCCACACTTCCACTTGTATCATGCCTAGAAAGCACTAATTTGAGAGGATTTCTGCTTGTGCTGTGCTTAGTGGACATGGGTCTGAGTGGCTCTCTGCTTGCCCTCCACTTTCCCTGGGAAAACCCCTCTATACCACTGGATGCCTTAGTTGAGATTTCTGCATTGGAGGGGGTTGGACTAGATGACCCTTGGGATACCTTCCAACTCTACAATTCTATGATTCTGTGATTCTATGAGTAGGAGCAAACATCAATCTGCATAAAACCCGGTGGACGTTTGCTCTGAGTGGACCTTCCTGGCAGAAAATGGCAGAACAAGCAGCCCTATGTGGGTTTCCTTTCACTTAGCCCAGGAAGTAGCAGTTAATGCAAAATGTTGCATCACTATTGCTGACAGGAGTGAGATTCTGTCAGCATGTTGCATCTCAGCTCAGAGATCCTCACTGGCTGCTGTTTTGTTACAGGGCAAAATTCAATGTATATAAAGCCTAGTACAGCTTGGAAACAGTTTACTAAGGGTTCCTTTAGCCCATAATATGGTCACTTGACTGCTCCCTGCCTGATAGTATTCAACAGATTCCACCTAAACATTAGGAAGAACTTCCTGACAGTAAGAGCTGTTTGACAGTGGAATTTGCTGCCAAGGAGTGTGGTGGAGTCTCCTTCTTTGGAGGTCTTTAAGCAGAGGCTTGACAACCATATGTCAGGAGTGCTCTGATGGTGTTTTCTGCTTGGCAGGGGGTTGGACTCGATGGCCCTTGTGGTCTATTCCAACTCTATGATTCTATGATTCACTGGACTATTTTTAGCATCTGCTAAAAAAAATTTGTTTAAGCAAACCTACTCAGACATGTATTTTAATATGTAATTTCATTTTATAATCTCTCTCTCTCTCTCTCTCTCTCTCTCTCTCTCTCTCTCTGTGTGTGTGTGTGTGTGTACTGCTAACTTTATTTTGAAGAAAATTAGGCTAACTTCTTTTATTGGGAACTTTATATTCCATATTTCATGCAAATCACTAACTGGTAGATAAATGAATAAACTAAATCAACAAACAAATGCCAACATAAGGAAGTCTAAGTCCCATTTCATGCATTACACATCAGCAAACCTTATTACTGAGTGCACCTTTGAGAACAAATCCCGATTCCCCAACCAGCATCTCTATATCTTGGGTGAGATATTCAAAGCCATATAGAGCATTCAGCCTTCCAACCTGTGTTTTGGACACCATGTCCTTTGGTTTACTTCCACCTGAATTCACTTGACACCCAGACTTCCTCAATATTTGTGCTTTGGTGCTTCTTTCCTATCAAAAGCACATAGACATTCTTGACCCAACATCCTGTGGAAGGTTTACCTCCCATCCAAGCTGATCTTATATTTCTGTCACCAAATCTACACGTGGTCAAACATCTCTAATTGTCAACTTGCATCTAATCAGTGAGAATGTTTGGGAACATTCCACAACATCATCCAAACTCAGCACTGTGAGTGCTGTATGTGCACACAGTGGTGGCAACGAGATGGTGATAGCCACCCTATCATCCTAGAACGAGTTCTGCCCTTGGCCATCTGCCCTTGGCCACTGCCCTCCCCAGCTACCCTCCCTGGGCATAATACTCATCTCTTCAGGTACCAATGCCTGCTTATCATCGTCTTTGAAATTCTACTACTGCATTGTGACAGCAGCCGCACCCCAGGAAACTGTTTTGACTGCCTGACTAAACTAGGTGAGGATACTTGGTGGGTCTCGAAGCCTTGGTAAGTTAGGAACATCTCTTGCATGTGAAGACATGCTCTACCAACTTGAGTGGACGAGACCAATAGTGGGTCCAACGATCATGAAGGTAGTTTCTGCATGTGCTGTAGAGCAGTGTTTCCCAACCGGTGTTCCGCGGCACACTAGTGTGCCGCCAGACGTTGCCTAGTGTGCCGTGGGAGGGAGGCGGGCGAGGCGGGCGGCGAGACGCGGGGCGGCAGCGGCGAGCAGCGGCCGCCCAGCGCAGGGCTCTCGCTGGCTGCCTGCCTGACGCGCAAACCCCCGGCGCAGGCGCCCCGCTTGTTGACACGGGAGGGGAGGGGGGAGAGGAAACGCTGCTGGTGTCGCTGCTCCTCGGCGGCGGCTCCTCCTCTCAGCCCGCCCTGCCTATATTTGCACCAATCCCCGCCCACTAAAGCATTCGCGCCTCCCAATGGGAAGCCTTGCCGGGCGGCGGGTGCTGCTGCCTGAGAGTTCTGAAGCCACGCCCACTTTCCCAGAGACTGGCGGTTCTGAGGGATCCAGGGCAGGGCCGGCGCGCGCGCGCTTCTTGCTGCCCGGGCGCTTGCTCTAATCCCGCCTTCCCTGGGAGGGAGGGATGGCGGTGGCCGCGAGCGTCCGGGGTGGGGCGCGCGCTGGCTCTCCCTGGCGGCCCCCGTGCCTGGTGTTCTATCAGTTCGCCTCCTCTCTCTTTCCCCACCCATCCTCCACGTGCTGCGCTCTAACCCGGAGTTAGAAGCGAATTAGAACACGCCCCCCGTGTGTGGTGTGTTTTTTGTGCTGCTCCTCTTTTTTTAGGGCTTTTTGGCGGCTTTTGGGACGGCGTCGAGGGGTGGCCGCCTCAGCTGCCGCCGTCCCTCAGTCCCTCGCTCTGCTGCCTCCTCCCACCCCGGCAAGGGGGAGGGAAAAAACTTTCACTTTTGTGCCTCCCTCCCGGCGTGACGCTGCGCGCTGACGTCACGGGGCGGGGCTTTAATGGTGGTGTGCCGCGAGATTTTTTTCCGGTAAACAGGTGTGCCGTTGCCCAAAAACGTTTGGGAAACACTGCTGTAGAGGGAAGTGAGGGGCAGATGGGGCTCATCAACCTGGGAAAGTAGCCCGTGTAGAAGAAGGAAAGCTTTGATCCTAAACCTCTGCTGCCTTCTTTGGGAGAAGAAAAGGCTAAGGAGAAAACCCCACACAAATCCAGAGTGGAGTCCCTAAGACAGTTGGATGGTGCCTTGCATGCCTCCTTCCACCAACTCCTGCAGCAAAGCTGATGCTAAACATATTGCTCTGCTTTTCCTTGAACCACATCAGTGAAGCCGAGAGGAGGGTTCTGTCGTCTGGGCAGCCGAGGCCCCATATACACATGCCCAGGCTTGCACACAAGGAGGTCACTTTGGTGCTGCTAACATAGCGCTTTGACTTTACCCTCAGAGGTGCACTCCATTGTATGTCAAGACAGATGGATGCCAACAACAACAACTGCATTGGAGCATCACTGAAACCACCAGCACAGTCTGACTCCCCAGACAGGAAAAAAACACCACAGAGATTGTCTATTTCTCAAGAGATTTCATCAGATAAACTCTCACCCCCCCCAATTCCATTTTCTCAAATTGATCATCTATGTCATTCATTTTAGAACATTGTGTACTCACCTTTATCCAACACTGGCCCAAAGATAGCCAAGCTGTCGTTTACAGTGGTGCAGTTCCACCTCCTACCGCGAAACTGGTGCTGGCATTCCTGGATGCCGATTTTCACCCCTTCGGCTACACTGGGCATGATCTCCACGTAGTTCCGACAGAACCGTAGTTGCTTGGGCACCAAGCCAGGGATGCTGCCACAAAGGATGGGCTGAGTTCCCAAGGAGGAATATTGGTGGCCAATCGCCAAGGACCTAAAAAGAGAAGGAGAACAGTGTGGTCTTTCCATTCTCAAGAGAAGTGATCAGTTGACTAACAGAGAACCAAAGCCCTTCCCCAAGCCCATTTGCCTCTCACATCCAGCCTGCCTATGCAGATCTGTAATTTCCCAGATACAACTCTTGAGAGATAGTTCGGTATACACGGCCTAAAATGTGGCCCTCCAGATGTTGTTGGACTCTGATTCAGTGGAAAAGGGCTGCTTTTCCACAGGGAGAAGTGGTGGGACAAGCAGAAGTATGGATGAGCCCTAAGAGATGGTTTCAGATCCGTACTCAGTGACATATTTGTGGCAGATCTTGGCTGCACAATATGCAGACCGCCATAAACTGTCCTAGGAACTTTCACCATGTTTTGATAATTGTTTTATATTACATTTAAATTTTATGTCAACTGCTTGGAGTTTTTTATGATTCAGTGGGGTGCAAATTCTGTCAAATAAAATGAATTTTATTTTATGTACACTTTTTGATTGCACACTTTATAAATATTTCTACATAACATTAATAAATGGAGACCCTCTGAGGCACTGAGTGGACATGAGAGAGGGGAGACCCTCTCAGGTATGGCCCCAGTTGAGGGACCAGCTTCCCAAGGGAGGTGCAACTGGTTTCCACATTGTCCCATTCCCCTGAGCATTGATTTAATCTGGCTTCTCTACTAATATTTTAATTGCTAAATGTTTAAATCATTATTTTGTTGATCTGCTTTTGCAATTTGTATTTAAGCTTCTTAGTTGTTGGTGTTTTGCTGCAAGACACCTTATGAACACTTCAGTGTAGAAAGGTGAGATATAAATGGTTGAAATGCAGTCACCCCCTGAACTCACTCCAAGCTCATTGTTGGTTTGTGTGTTCAAGTGGTGAGTCGGAGGTCGGAATGAGTTGAAAAAGAATCACCAGCCAACCCCAATGGGTTTTGATTCACTTCTTCCTCTTAGAATTTATGATCATGTAAAGCAGGAGTGGGTAACCTCTGGCCACAAGCCTAATTAGGCCCACCATTTGGCCTGTCCCAGCCAAGCCACACCAACCTGCCCCAAAGAGGAGGGTTTGCTGTGCTTGGAAAGGGGCTTCTGAAACTGCTTGCTGGGTTTTCAACAGCTCCTTTCAAAGTGCTGCATGGGATGCCTTCTTTTCCAAAGTACAGTGGTACCTCGGGTTAAGAACTTAATTCGTTCTGGAGGTCCGTTCTCAACCTGAAACTGTTCTTAACCTGAGATACCACTTTAGCTAAAGGGGCCTCCCACTGCTACTATGCCGCCACCACACGTTTTCTGTTCCCATCCTGAAGCAAAGTTCTTAACTCGAGGTACTGTTTCTGGGTTAGCAGAGTCTGTAACCTGAAGCATCTGTAACTTGAAGCATCTGTAAACCGAGGTACCACTGTAATGATCATCTTTGATACTTGGAATTCCCTACTCCCTGAAGCCGCTCTGTGACCTGCAAGTGAACCACAAGGGTCTGGAAAGTTTGTGTTTGTGTGCTAGACACACTCAGGGACTCCTTGATTGTGTAGACAAGGGCTGTAAGAATGCTGCTCCACCTGACCAGCTCCCTCATGGCAAGTGCGCACCTGGCTTTCCAGATTGGCTCATCCAGAAGACTTTTGTCTCTGGTTTCACCTCGGCTACTGCAACTGCCAGTATGTGGCCCCTGACAGATTGTTCTAAACAGAATGTGGACCTTGCCAGAAAAACCACACACATTTAAGTAGTGAATTGCTATTGTAATCTCCTGCATGTTTGAACAGCAACTGATCATAGAGATGATTTTAACTTTTTAAAGAGGAGGATGCTTATTACGTTTTCAAAAAATTGTTGTAAACTGTTTTGGGTATTGGGAGAAGACAAATTAAATCAGCCACCATGATGAGAAATGGAATGTGTTGGTCCGGACACACCTTTAGACAGGCAGTTTCCCTATTTTTCACCCACCCTTCTGAAAGGCACTTCACTAGATAATGAGTAATGAGCCGATTAGTGATTTATTTCCCAAAGAAATGCAGTGTGCTGGAGGGGGGGAAATGACACTTTGGGGGTAAGAGCTGCAAGGGGCTGGCAATTCCATACTGGAGTCATCATCCTGCCTTTACAAAGCACATCTCTTCTAGACGAGCCTGGAGCAATTCATGAAGTGGGGTGGTAAGTCAAGATTAGTTGGCTTTTCCAGGGAAATGTTGGCATGTTTGGAGTCATTCCTCATCATAGCTGCAGACCAGAACTTGCCACAGATTTGTGTCATAGACCAGGACATCCCCCACCCCACACACCCCAGAGAAGAGCTCCAAGGACTCAGTGACTGTAGTCCTGAATCATTGCAGTGTGGTGCTGTGGTAGGTCTCTCTAACTGTTAGATGATCATCTTAGTACTAGGAAGATCCAAGTTTAAATCTCTACTCAGCTATGAATCTCATTGTGGGATCGTGAACCCATCACTCTCCCTTAGCCCAACCTTCCTGGGTGATTGTGAGAAAAAACCTGTGTGTAGGGGGGTGAGAATATACGCTGCTTCAAGCTCATTGGAGAAAAAGTGGGGCAGAAATGAAATGGATACTTATTTAAGTAAATGGGGTAATCAGTGAAGTAGCTGCCCCACTAGAAATGTCTACTGATGGAAAATTCCAGGGGGCAGTGAGACCTCTATCCTCTGCTTTGAAGGAGGTACCTGACTCTCCAACCTCCCCAGACATACCTGCGGCCCAGGAAGACCCACCCATCCACCAAGCACATGGGCCATAAACATCCCAGCCATGCTGGGATACCAGACCTGGTGTCAGCACCTGGTCTACTCTGGAAACTGCCAGGGCCCACAGGAATAATACCACCTTGTCAGGGCCCCTGCTGCCACCATCGCCATTGCCTGCCAACACTTGTCAATCCTGACTGTGTGGGTGATGATCCTGGTTGGTTCTGCACCTGCTAGGAACACACACACACTTTCCTTGGCTGGGTATTGCATCATGGGTGTAGTATATCAGGAATACAGGAAGCTGTCTTATAAAGGAACAGACCATTGGTTCATCTAGTTCAATATTATCTACACCAACTGGCAGCAGCTTTCCAGGGAATCTCCCCCAGACTTATCTGGAAATGCTGAGCTTTGAACTTCAAAACTTCGGTATGTTAAGTAGATGATCTACCCTGCTTGGCTTCCAGTAACAGTCTTGCTGCACCAGTTCAGGTATGCCTGTCCAGGGCTAGGGAGTTTCTAGTGCTTAGAGACTGCTGGCCCTGGGCCAAAGTAATGGTGGACACTGGCATGTGATATGCCAGAGGAGTGGTCAGGACCAGGAGGGAAGCTATTGGCAACACTATGCCAAGACTACATTGAGACTTCGTCCACATATGCTGCCATAATAGAGTACTGCCCCTTTAAATCATGGGCAGGTCCCTCAGGGGCAGTGGAGTTTTAAACACCCATACACACCTCTTAGGGGATGCGGGCGACGCTGTGGGTTAAACCACAGTGCCTAGGGCTTGCCGATTAGAAGGTTGGCAGTTCGAATCCCCATGACGGGGTGAGCTCCCATTGCTCGGTCCCTGCTCCTGCCAACCTAGCAGTTCAAAAGCACGTCAAAGTGCAAGTAGATAAATAGGTACTGCTCTGGCGGGAAGGTAAACAGCGTTTCCGTGCACTGCTCTGGTTCGCCAGAAGCGGCTTAGTCATGGTGGCCACATGACCCGGAAGCTGTATGCCGGCTCCCTCGGCCAATAAAGCGAGATGAGCGCCGCAACCCCAGAGTCGGTCACGACTGGACCTAATGGGTCAGGGGTCCGTTTACCTTTACCTTTTACACACCTCTTTCCCACACTTATTCAACGCTCAGTCAACAGCAGACCAGTGGCTACCCTCTAAGCCCCTGGTTTTTCAGTTACAGTGGTACCTCTGGATGCGAACGGGATCCGTTCCGGAGCCCCGTTTGCATCCTGAAGTGAACGCAACCCGCGTCTGCACGTGTGCTGGTCGCAATTCGCCACTTCTGCGCATGCATGAGTGGCGTCATTTTGAGCGTTTGCGCATGCATGAGCGGCGAAACCCGGAAGTAACGTGCTCCATTACTTCCGGGTCACCGCTGAGCGCAACCCGAAAAGGCTTAACCTCAAGCGACTTCAACCCGAGGTATGACTGTATTCTGGTATCAAGTCTGTTTGTGCATCCAGATTCCCAGTGAGCTCTCCGTGGTTCTGATTAGTCACTTGCTAATCTCCCAGGGACCACATGGCAATGGTGGGTGGGGCCAGATGCAAAAGTGGGTGGGGCATTTGATGTGATTTCCCCCCCTTTGTACTATAGGCTAATTTCTTTACACACCTGCATAGCCTTCTCTAGCCATCTATGCACCTGTCCTTCCATCCAAGCAAGCAATAACTATTATGAAAGTCGAAAAATACCTTCCAGTTAGGCAAAAACATTCAAGGAGGGTGCAAAGCAAGGCAGGTGATGGGTGTGATCTTGGAAGAAGGGGTGTAGCTGAGGAAGCGCCCCAGAGGCCAGACTGGCCTGGGTGGCTGCATTTGACCCCCATGCTTGAAGCCCCCATCTGTGCACTGACCTGAATCTTGGACATGCCTAGCCAGAATACCCCAATAGGACCCAGCCCAAAATGGGACACTTTGGGTTCAACAACACATGGTTCACTAAATGACTCTATGTGCACCTCCAGACTGTCAGTAATTTTCAGGATAGATGAAAACTTGAGGTTTGCACAACTGTAGAGGGTTAAAGCATTCTGTCATCCTACCTTTGCAGCTCCGGATGTTGCTGAACTACAACTTCCATCCTCCCTGGCTACAGTTTCTGGGCTTGATGGGAGTTGTAGTTCAACAATGTCTAGAGAGGCAAAGATTCCCCAAGCCTGGGGCAGAAGAACAAATCCTTTTCTCCCCACAAAACAACAACAACAACAAACATCAGACTCTTTGCAGTTTGGAAAGTGGGAAACGTATGGGATGAACAAACGACTCGTGGGAAGGCGCGTAATCACCTTGCAAGCAAATCCGGATGAAGGAATTATGAGTGGTCATGACTGTATCGAATCACAGAACCGTAGAGTTGGAAGGGACCCTGAGGGTCATCTAGTCAACCCCCTGCAATGCAGGATTCCTTTTGCCCAATGTGGGCCTGAAACCTATGACCCTGAAATTAAGAGTCTCATTCCCTCATAAGCAAATCATAAGGATGCTCAATGGATATTGGGCATAGTCTAATCACTGCGTAAGGCTTTTTGCAAGCAAATCAAGATGAAAGCAGAGTAACCCCTTCTGGAGGGGTCCTGTGAATCCCATGATTGGCTGACCATGCCATACACATGGGAGGGAGTGTTAACCCTTTCTCCTCCATGCCATTTTCCTGACGAGAATACCCCTCCTCCTCCCTTTAAGCTGCCAATAGCAGCAAATAGCTTCGGGGGCAATTTTCACCAGGAAAATGGTACAGAAGGAGAAGGGTCAGCTGTGTCTTAAGATCTTCAGGGAAGCATCTCCATGCTTTGCTGCTAGATGAAATCTGTTGTGTGGTAATGTGGGACTGAGCCTTATTTGGTGGTGGTCCCTTTCTTGTGGGATGCCCTCTCCTCTCAAGCATAGCAGGCACTGTTATAACTCAGGCACCAAGTTTATGTCATTGCTACATTTATATCCCACATTTCTTTTAAGAAGCTTAGGGTTACTCGCTGCCCTCCTTACTCTGTCATCACAACAATCCTGTAGGTTAGGCTGAGAGACATTGACTAGGCCAAGGTCAACCCTTCAGCTATGTTGGCTGAGTTGGGATTCAAACCCTGCTTTCCCAGGTCCTAGTATGACATTCCAACCGCTACGCTACACTGGATCTCAAGTCAAAAGCTACCTCTTTGTTCCAGCATTTTAAATGTTTCCGTCTGCTCATGCTGTTTTGCAGTTGCCCCATTTGCATGTACTTTTAATGAGCTTTCTGGTTGTTTTATTATGTTTATATTCAGCCGAGCAATTTATTTTATGTTGCATGGTATAGGTTTCTTTTAAAATCAATAATAATAACTCCCCTCTGGCTGTGGTCTAGATCCAGATAATTTCTTCTGTGGCTGTTCTTAGTTTTAAAAGAGGGAGAAGATGAGAATCTCATAAATCACAGGATTCATACAGAGTCTTCTCTGGTTTGCAATGGGTTTCCCAGCCTTCAGAAATGTGCATACCACCTCCCCTCCATACTCTCATAACAGGAAATAAATAAATATACATAGCAAATTGATTTTTCTCTTGCAGGCCGGAGCATGCTGTATAATTGGAGGCATTGCCTTGTCAACGTAGACCGGTCAGACTCGACTCGAGACATACCTTACAGCTGTTTATGGAACCACAAATGTTATCCTCCTTGAATTTTTCCCTCGCCCTGTGCTTGAATTCAGAGGCTGATTTATACTGAGCCAGACCAATGGTCCATCCAGATCAGTAGTAGGCAGTGGCTCTCCAGGGGTTCAGGCAGGAGATATTCCCAACCTTACCTGGAGATGCCAGAGATTGAATCCAGGACCTTCTGTATGCAAAGTAGATGCTCTGCCACTGAACTATTCCTTTTTCCAGTAGTATTCCAATATTTGGGGAGAGGGGCTTCAGACAGAATCTGCCCACTGATCCCAAGAGAGATGAAGCTGTGATTTTGCCTGCAGCTGGCACTGCAAAACTCCTGACCAAATAAGGCACAGCCAAATAGATCAATAGGAAAACGACAATACAGTGGTGCCTCGCAAGACGAAATTAATTCGTTCCGCGAGTTTTGTCGTCTTGCGATTTTTTTCGTCTTGCGAAGCACGGTGTCGGGAAAGTTTTGGAAAAGCTTCAAAAATCACCAAAGTCTTTAAAAACCTCAAAAAAGGCTACCACACCGCGTTCTATGAGTTGCTCCTCGAAGTCAAGTCGCAACTGTATTAACGGTGTTAAGAAAAAGGAAACAAACTTGCAAGACGTTTCCGTCTTGCGAAGCAAGCCCATAGGGAAAATCGTCTTGCGAAGCAGCTCAAAAAACAAAAAACCCTTTCGTCTAGCGAGTTTTTTGTCTTGCGAGGCATTCGTCTTGCGAGGTACCACTGTAGATCAGAATGTGCTGTTATGTGGTTCCTACCTGACCCCCTACAAAAGCTTCCTGGTTAGACTTCCAACAGTTGCTAAGTCTCCAGTGATAGACTACCCTTGTCTCTCTGGTTGCCATCCCTGCCTCCAATGGAGCGAGTTCTGTAGTTTAACTATGTGTTATGTGAAGAAGTACAGTGGTACCTCGGGTTACATACGCTTCAGGTTACATATGCTTCAGGTTACACACTCCACTAGCCCAGAAATAGTGCTTCAGGTTAAGAACTTTGCTTCAGGATAAGAACAGAAATCGGGCTCCGGCGGCGCAACGGCAGCAGGAGGCCCCATTAGCTAAAGTGGTGCTTCAGGTTAAGAACAGTTTCAGCTTAAGAACGGACCTCCAGAACGAATTAAGTACTTAACCCAAGCTACCACTGTACTGTACTTTCTTTTATCTGTCCTGAATCTTCTGGGTTCACCACACACTCCACTGTACTACACAACAACCCATTAGGGATGGACTGGGAAGTAAGATTGCAAAATAAAAAGGTATACGTGTTTTTGTGTATATATGCCATCCCCAGAGCATAACCCTTGTGCAAGACATGATCAGATGGTAGTTTGTTTTTATTATCTTGCACATACTTTTGTATACCATCTGGGCTGGGAGTCCTGGAAAATCCGCTCCCTGCCTTGCGGGCCTGTTTCCACCTGACCTGGGAGTACGGGGCCCCGCGATTGACTCCAGCTACAAAAGCTGAGGCTGCTGAACAGACTCTTGGGTTGAGGTTTTGTTTGGAGGGTATTGTTGCTGTTTTTGATATTAATGTTTTGTATCTTTATTTTAGATCTCATTATGATTTATGTGGAAATTGTTTATTGGGCTGTGTACTTTTTGATATTTTATTTATTATTTATGACTTGTTTTGTTCGTAATTTTGTATTTTTTTATTTTATTTTGTAAGCCACCTTGAGCATGATTTTGTCTATGGAAAGGCAGCATACAAATAAAATTATGTATGTGTGTATGTATGTATGTATGTATGTATGTATGTTGCTGGCCACCTTGAATTCCAAATGCCATGGACGCAATAAGAGTGCATTAGTGTTCTGCTTTATTCGTTGTTCTTCAATCCTACCACATTATTGCTGTCTAGAGGGTCACTTTTGCACTATAGCACAACAAAAGCAGTATAATCCTCCCACCCCTGCAGAGAATTTGTGGTATAAAAAGTTACAAGATTTCAGCAGGGAATTGTGCAACATGCACTGATTGAGAGCAAAGGAGTATGCCCACCCCAAAACCTTTACAGGCGGAAACACTATTGAAAGCAAGATCACATATACTGTATTTTTCGCTCTATAAGATGCACCAGACCACAAGACGCACCTAGTTTTTGGAGGAGGAAAACATGGGAAAAAAATATTCTGAATCTCAGAAGCCAGAACAACAAGAGGGATCACTGCGCAGCGAAAGCAGAGATCCCTCTTGCTGTTCTGGCTTCTGGGATAGCTGTGCAGCCTGCATTCGTTCCATAAGACGCACACACATTTCCCCTTACTTTTTAGGAGGGAAAAAGTGAGTCTTATAGAGCAAAAAATACAGTAACTGCCACAATACTATCATGAGCACAAATCATCATATACGTGCAATAAAAATGATGTCTAGAAGCACCCCTAGACGTCTTCCTGCATAAATGCACATGCACTGGATTATACATTGTGCAGGCATTATGAAAATCCACAGAAATCTATAGATTTGCAAAACATATCTTACACTATGGACTGTGCAGAGCACCACAAAACCGTCAGATTTTAACACAGTACTTAGGAGTACTTGCAATTTCTGTGGCATCTTAGCTTTCCAACTGTCTTCCCTTAAATGTTAATTGGAAGAGCATTCGTAAAAGGAAATGCACAGTGACACAAAACCAGGATGGATTGCAAGCATTTTAGAGGACAAAATAAAATAGCAATTTGCTTCAAATGTCCCAAAGAATGTGAAGGGCATCAGATTAGTTCTTTATTTTGAGGGGGAATGGGCAGATCAATTTTTGGTCATCATGCCTCCTTCACTAGTGTTTTAATTAAAAACTAGATAGGTGGTGGGAACTGCGCCCAGTTCTTAAGACAATGATCTACAACCAGTGAAATGTGCCACCTTTTCAATTGGCAGAGAGGCAAGAGGAGGCTGCACATGCCTCTTCACCAGATTTATTCTTTTTTCTTCTCCCAAACTGCAGAATACATCACTTGGCACCTCGTGGGTGACTCAGCGGCCTGTTGTCTCTCATCACCACGGAGCTTTATCAGGATTGGGTAAGTCTTAGTTCTGATAATGAGTCAGTACTTTGCAATACAGAAGGTTGGTGGTGAAGATTGATGGACTACTGCTGAATCCTAACACTGGACAGGAACCCCAGAGGTGGATTCCCCAAGGGTGATGGTGAGTCAGAGCTGAGCATCTGAGGTGAGATGGACCAATATTTATTTTTTTATATGATTGATTGCTTGGCCTTCCCAGTACAAGTTACAACAATGATAGAACCATGCAGTTTTTAAATTCAGTATCCCAGGCAAATAATTAGAGTAGCCAATAATAATAATACTAAGGTAAGAACAGCGTGCTGGATCAGGCCAATGGCCAATCCAGTCCAGCATCCTGTTCTCACAACCAGATGCCTGTAGGAAACGCAAAGTATGACCTGAACACAACAGTCCTCTTCCCTCCTTACTTCTGAAACATTGCTGCCTCCGACAGCAGCATAGCTGTTGCGGCTAGTAGCCATTGAAAGCCTTCTCCTCCATGAATTTGTCCGGTCCTCTTTTAAAGGCACCCAAGATGGCCATCAGTGCCTCTTGTGGGAGCGAGTTCCATACCATCATCATCAGCAACATCATCAACAACAACATCATTAACAACAACAACAAAACAACGTAATACCCTATGAGAGAGCATAGCTGTCAACTTTCAGATTTGAAAATAAGGGATCAGCAGCCTCACCTGTCCCGGGGACAGTCTACAGGATATCTAACAATCCGGGATAGCAGCGGGAAGCAGCAGGAAACGGTGCTGGAATAAGGGAATTTCCCGCCAAAAAGAGGAAGGTTGACAGCTATGATGAGAGAGAGATATACTTGCTATTAAAATACTCTGACTAGGTATAAGGACGATTAGCAAATCTTTCTGAGAAAGGCATGGCCTTTGCTAGACAAGGTGCAAGGCAAGGCCATGAACAATTGTGAGGAAAGAGAAAGGGACAGGAAGGGAAATAAAAGGAATGAGGTGATTAAATAAAATAGAATAAAAGGTGTATTGGGAGGGAAAGCACAGGACAAAAGATGCTTAGGGTCCTCGAGCCTGAGTGCTATTTTTTTGTGAGTATATTCTGCAATATGTCATTGGCACTTCCACTTGTGCCATGTCTAAAAAGCACAGGGCCAAGCAGTTCTCCCCTTGCCCTTCTCCTTTCCAAGGGAAAACCTGCTCTTTAGTGGTAGATCAGAACAAATGGCAATCTGGGGAAATCCCAAATTGACATTTGCTCTGATTGAGCACTAAAGAGCAGTTTCCCCCCAGGGGAGAGCAGCAGGGCAAGGGTTGTGTGGATAAACTCTTAGTGGTGGATTTATATTGGACCATCTACACATCATTCCGCTTTATTAGTTGTTCTTCATCGCTTCCCCATTAGTGCCATATGGAGGGGCACTCTTTCATTATAGCACAACACACCTAACCTGGAACATTTGTGGTATGAAAAGTTTCCGAATTTCAGCATGGAATTTGGGGGCATACGCTGGCTGGAAACAAAGCAGTATGTCCGCACCAAAACTTTTGCAGGCACAAATGGTATTAAAAGTGGGTTTGCATATAGCTGCTCCAATACAACCTAAGCACAAATCATAATGAATGCACCATATAAAGAAGACCCAGAGGGGCCCTTACACAGGTTGTGGTTTTCCAAGCCAAATGCTGTCCATTAACATAAGAAGAGCCCTGATGGATCAGGCCAATGACTCATCTAGTCCGGCATCCTATTCTCATAGTGGCCGACCAGATGCCTGTGGAAAACCCTCAAGCAAGACTCAAGAACGAGAGCATTCTCCTCTTCTGTGGTTTCCAGCAACTGGCACATTAGCTAAGCACAAGCGTCCATCAGGAGATTGATAAACACCCTGTTTTCCTATTCCCCCTGCCCACCCCAAAATCCCTCACCAGGTTACAATAAGTATAGCAAAGGGAAAACTTTCCCTATTGCTTTCATCCGGCTGGTCCATTTCTTACTTAGTCAAATCCCCCAATTGAGAGGGCTGGCTGCAGGACGTGTGAAAATTAGCACACAGCTATCAGCTTGGGAGACTCACAAATTGAGCAGAAGACTGGATAGATGTTGGATGTGACACTTCTTTGTCAATGGGTGCTTTTCACAACGCCTGCAAGGACGCCACCCACTCCTGCCTCCCCTGCTGAGGGCCTTCTGTGTCTGTGCAACACCCTGTTCACACACTTCATTTTGTTTACATTTTTACCCCACCTAAGCTCCCAAAGAGCTTACAAAATAGAAAACAGTTTTTTTTAAAATGTATAGAACAATAAACAAAGATTAACAGGATTAAAACACCCAGAGAAAGCATCAGCATCTCTCTAAAATTTTGCATGGGTATTTTGAGGGACAAAATGACTGAGGTTCAAGCTAGGGATATTCCATTGGATGTGGGTAGATGGGGAGAAAACATCAAACAGTCTAGGTTAAGAGGAGCACATAACACATAAGAAGGGCCCGGCTGCTGGATCTGGTGAATGGACCATATTGTCCAGCACTTTGGACTACCAGATGCCTAGGACGTTTGAAAGCAGAACCCGACCTGCCCATCCCCATCCAAGCAAGCAAGAAGCATCATTGGAGTCCAGGAATACATTCCAGCCAGACAAAAAACATTTGAGGAGTGTGCAAAGTCAGGCCAGTAATGGGTGCAGCCTGGGGAGAAGAGGTATAACAAGAACACAAGAAGAGCCTTTTGGATCAGGCCAGTGGCCCATCTAGTCTACCACCCTGTTCTCAAAGTTGCCAACCAGATGCCTGTGGGAAGCCTGCAAGCAAAACATGAGTCCTATTTTTTATTAGGAATTTAAACGCAACATATTAGCTTACAACATATCATCCTTAGTCCCCCCCCCCATTTCCCCCCATACAACAACCCACCCTCCCCTCCCCACTAGACTTCCCTCAGTTCCAATCTCTGGTTTCTCTATAGATGCTATTCTCTGCATGTTACAAAATTGTATAAACCCTTAATTTATCTGACTAGTTATTATCAATAAAGAGTTGGTGAGTGTTTATTCAAAGCCTGCCAAGGAGTCCAGTTCACTTTGTTGCTTCTTTAAGTACTTTGTAAAAGGTTCTCATTCATCTTTAAAGTCACAGTTATCCTTGTCCCGTAATTTATGTGTCAGTTTTGCCAGTTCTGCATAGTCCATCAGTTTTTCTTGCCATAGTTCTTTAGTCGGGGTTTCCTCGTTCTTCCATCCTTGTGCTATTAAAACTCTTGCCGCCATTGTCGCATACATGAAGATATTTTTCAACTTCCTAGGCAGGCCTTTTCCTACAATCCCTAACTGAAATGCTTCAGGTTTCTTAACAAATGTTAGATGGATGGTATTCAACATCATACTGCAGCCAGCAGTGAAGGCAAAACATAGCTATTGTGGCCATTAGCCATTAATAGCCTTCTCCATGGTTTTGTCTAATTCTCTTTCAAGGCCATCTAACTTGGTGGCCACCGTTACCATTTGTGGCAGCCAATTCCATAGTTCTAAGTATGTGCTGCAAAAAGAAGTACTTTATGTCTTCTGTCCTGAATCTTGCAACGCTCAGCTTCATGCAGTGTGCAGACTCCACAGCACCCAACTGTCTTTCAGCAGTGCAACTCCCATTAATGATTTCTTTCACACAGCACTGCAGAAGCTCTGGCTGGCTTCCAGCTAGTGATCTGCTAGCACACACAGCCACTTGCTCACGGTTAGCTAGGAATACCAGCTTTGACTTGCCAAAGGAGGGGAAGAAGCAGCGAGCCGGCATTGAGCGAATCCGCAGAGGCCTGTGCCAAGATCCCATGTGTGTTTGCTTTAGAAACCGGAGACAAACCCTCTTCTCCTCCTCCTCGTGATAAAAGTGGCAGGGTTATTGGGTTTGACAGATGGCTCCTTGTGTGTTACCTGTCAGTCTGATGGTACAATTGCCTTGGAGGATTATGCAATAAGGGCCATGATTAGACGACTTGAGTGAGAAGAATGGACAGAAAAGGAGCAGCTTCTAGGGCTTAGGGTGTCACTGTCCTGCTTTCATCTCACAAGTGCTGGAGATCCGAGTAGAACAGCCTTGGCCAACCTGGGGCCATACAACTCCCATCAGCCCCAGGTGGCCAGGCCTGCAATGGAGGTTGCTTAGAAAGGGACCTTAAGCGGTAAAGGTTCCTTGGGGGATCAGTGTGTGTCCATCCCCTGCTGGTTACGTTTGTTGCAAAACTGGCTCCATTTCATCCCATTTGTGGGCAGAATTTTTAAAAGGACTAAATCATTTTAAAACCTGCCCTTTTAAAGAAAGAATGAAAAGTACCGTATTTTTCGCCCTATAGGACGCACTTTTTCCCCTCCAAAAATGAAGGGGAAATGTGTGTGCGTCCTATGGGGCGAATGCAGGTTTTCGCTGAAGCCTGGAGAACGAGAGGGGTCGGTGCACAGCGACCCCTCTCGCTCTCCAGGCTTCAGGAAGCTCTGCGCAACCCTCGGGAGATCGGCGCAACTTCGCGCTGGTCTCCCGAGGGCTGCGCAGAGCTGCCTGCAGTCCCGGGCTTTGCGCAGCCCTCGGGAGCACTGCGCGAAGTTGCGCCGGGCTCCCGAGTGCTGCGCAGAGCTGTCTGCAGTTCCGGGCTTCCCTAGGCTCCCTAGGCTTGCGGATAGCAGGCTGTTCTCGAGGCTCGGGTCGGGGGAAGCTCGGGCTTCCCCCACGCCAGCCCTGCGCCTGGGGGGGGGGAATAATTTTTTTCCTTTATTTCCCCTCCAAAAAAACTAGATGCGCCCTACTGGGCGAAAAATACGGTACTTCAGAGGTGGTATGTGGACTGGCTATTTCTACCTTCAATGTTTTACAGCTGCTTAGAGCAGCTCTCTGGTCATGTTGTTAATTTCCCCCCAAAATATTCCAAGTAAGCAACTCTGATAAGAACAGATGCTACACTTGATCTTAGCCAAAAGGCCAGGAAGTGATGCAAGTAAGCAACTCTGATGCTGTTTTGCTGCTGCTGACTTGGGGTGCGTAATATATTATTCTAGAATCAATGGAGACTGGGTACTTGGGGTTTACCCCCCCCCCCATAGTCCACACACAATATAGATCCATCGCCCTTTTTTTGCTCTTGAAAAACGCTTCTTGAAAACCTGGCTTCCTTTTGAAAATAAAAGCTCGTTGCAGATTGTTTCTTCATTACCTTGCAGTGCATCCATTTCAAAAGAGGTGGAAACAGATATAGGTGGTCCTAGCAATGGAGGGTCCTAGCAATACAGGTGGTCCTAATCCCTGCCCTGTGACTTTGATCACAAAAATCCCCATTTCCTTCTTCATTCACCTGGGGCATGTTCAGGAGGAAAGAAGTGGGGATAGCCTAATCAAGAGGAAGGTTTTCGAACATGTATCAAGCGCCACACCCACCCTTGTAGGAAGCAGCAACTAGAATCAACCTAGATTGAAAGCATGCTGAGGATGAGGACGAACAATTCCTGATTAAGAAAAAGTATATTTTTTGTGCTATAATGGGTTGGTATGTACACAGCCTTGGAGAGAGAGGGGGAAATAGAGATGAATTTTGCACATGCTGGCTGTTCTATTTTGTTGTAAGGTTTGCGTTTTATATCACATAATGCTTTGGGGTGACTTTGGCCAAAACCCTTCTTTTAACCATAAATAAATGGAAATGCAATTATTTTTGCATCTTCCTCCTTAAAACTCTGCTCCTGACCCCAGTTGCTAATTGACAGCGGGAGGCACACAAATTAAGAGCTTGTTCAACTTTGGCCCAACTATGGAAGTATCATCTCCACTGGAGTCTCACGTGGTTCCGTTGAGTGGTGGGAGATCTCCATTAGGCAAGGAATCTACCCTTGAGGAATCTCAGCTTGCAAAGAAGCCATTCTCTTGACCTGGGTCACAAATGAGTACTTGGAGGCAATTCTCCAGGAGGCCAAAGCTAATGCAAATATTGGTTCTCAAAAACAAATTGAGGAGACCCGTGCCTATTCCGTTCCTTGAGATACTTGAACCTGTGCCAGCCTGACAGCTGCAAAACTAACATTTGTACCAGAGGAGGAGGAATTAAGACTCTTGGGAGGATGCCGTAAGACTTCCAGGATTGCGGAACAGAGCTTTGGAATCCAGAAGGAGAACAACAAACACTCCTTTCACAGCTCCAAAGCACTGGAGGATTAGGGATGGGGTGAAGAATGTTGTCAGGGGAAGATCTGGCAGGGTGGGGACATAAAAAAAGTCAGGTGCAGAACTAAAGGCGCTTGTGAAGGCCTAAGGGCGTGGAAGCCACCTTGGTAGGATGTGCAGAGAGGGTTGGACCCAAAAGAAACCTGCAGAACTCTGGTGAAGGAACTTTGTGAACTGAAGCTGGCCTAACGAGCTACTTTGGACAGTCGGGGTTCAAACCTCAGAGCCCCCTTCAAGCACAGAAAGGAACAGGCATGCAACATTTGGCTTCTATGATTGGTTGGCAAGATGAAGGCTTTGGATTGGCCGTGCCTCATGCCAATAAGGACTAAGCTGTAGGCAGCCATTAGAGCAGGGGCAGACAGACTTTTTCACCCTGAGGACCACATTTCTTTCTGGGCAATCTTCTGAGGGCCACAGGTCAGTGGTAAGCAGGGCCAGAGGCAAAAGTGGGTAGAGTAATGGACACGAATTTTTCCTTTGTACACTAGGCTAGTTTCTAACTCACACACCCCTCTCCGTCCCCCATCCAGGTGAACAAGAGACATTGTCAGAGTTCAACAACACATTCCAGCAAGAGAAAAACACTCAGGTCATTGAGGGGATCTGGGCCCAGTACAGAGGTCTAGGGCAGCACATTCATTCCCCCCCTGGCCTGAGGTTCTACACTCAGAAGTAAGGTTGGGGCTGGAATTTAGAAGCCAAGGGCCTCTGCAAGGCTAAATCTTGATATCACACAGGAAGATGTCATATCATTCTCTGAGCATAACCAAAACAGCCTAACAAAATCCAGTTAGACATGCCCATGACTCTCAACTTCAACACAGGGACCAACCAAAGACAGTATCAGAGTTCAGGGACACATTTTACTTTGGCAAAATTGTCCAAGGATAGTCTTTTGGGGGAGGGTGTGTGGCCTGGGGACACAGTCCCGAGATTCAGGCAGACAGGGCCGCATTTGGAGGGCCGCATTTGAAGTTCCCCAGCCACGATCTAGCCCAGCATTTTCTACTCTGAATGTAGTTAATGCCAGGGATTAAAGTTGGGAGACATGCAAGGCATGTGCTCCACCCACTGAGCTATAACTAGTCCCCTCTTTAGCATCCCCGTCATTGATGAAGATAAAGTCAAGAGACTGCTCCGTTGATCCTGAAAACTACAATGGAATAAGTGCTCCCTCACTTTGCTAGGCTTCCCCACTTCCCCATATCCTTTTCCCATCTGCCGCCACCAAAGAAGCTATGGGCTGCAGGGGTGAGTTGGGCTCAGTTGGCCACAGGTGTGAGTTGGGCTCAGTTGGGCTCTTCCTACCAATCACCACCCTCTCTTTCATGTGGGAAGGACCCACACAACTGGCTCCTTTCATCCTATGTGGTTCTGTTGCTTTTAAACATCTGTGGGGTGGCTCGAGACAACGTCATGGGGAGGTCAGAAGCAGCTCTGCTATGGTGATGTGTGAAGGAGACCTAAGCCATATGCGTATCTCTTTCACTATACATAAAAATGTTAGGCTGTCATTGCACAGCTCCCATTGGAGGATTTGTACTGCTGCATCAAACCTGGATTTGCATGAAGAAATGGAGTTGGGAAGGTAATAAGTGAACTTAATAGTTGCTTAAGAGTGGGAGGAGAGAATCTCTAGGGGGTTAATTTGGGAGGAATGGCGGGGCGAGTGGGTTGGTGAGCAGAGGAGCAGTCCCAAGTATTATACACACACATATACATACACACAGAGCATATGTGTGCATATAAATATATATAAGATATAATATATACATATCACACACACACTTGGATATCCACGGCAGTCACATGGCTTCATTTCCAATCAGTGCACATCTCATAATTTCCTGTTGAAATCTCGTAACTTTTTAGGCCACAGATTTTCTAGTTGATTTTCTGGTTTTATTTTTCTGATTTTTCTGGTTATTTTTGTCCCACTTCTGTTTCTGAATCTGTTTCATCAGCTGATCCTCCTGAGTTCTAGCATTTTGAGACGTGGATATGTACTTAGGTGTGTTTAAGACTGTCCTGCTAAATGCCAGGCATGGCACCCCCATTCACCTCCATGCTGATCTGCTTGCTTGACCAAACTGGATGATTCTCCCCACCTCCCCCGCTTTCCTTCCAAGCAGAAGACAGCTACTTCGGCTGCTGTTGCTGCATATTTCAAACAAGCCCGTGCAAAGGATCGGAGACGCTTTCCTTTGCACATGGTGCCCCGGGCCACAGATTTTGCCTCCTTACTTTGACAGCATTTTTTCTTTTTGCTTAATAAAGAATGTACAGCAGCAGGCCTTCACCCCAAGCTATTTATCTGGAGCACACAGGAAAAAGACACAGCGAGCAAAAAAAAGAAGAGACATCCAGGTGAGCGGCGGCTGAGCAGAGGTTGTAACATCCTTGCACAACGGGCCTGTGGAGGAAGCCCTATGGTGTTCTGGGCTTGGAAAGTGGTGGTTCCAGGGGCTTGGAGAACCTCAGCATCATTGACTGAGCAAAGCCAGAATGAGATCAAGCCCAGTATCCTGCTCCCTATAGCAGCTACTGGTCATATGCCTCTAGGATGTTCTCAAAGCAGGGCATAAAGGAATAGATGTCTTCCGTTGTTTTGCCCCTAACATCAGGCCATCAGAGGTATCATGCCCCAAAACATGGAGGTTCTATTTCACAGCTAATATCTGACAGCTGACCTTTTCTCCACCATTCATGTCTCTAACCCCCCTTTAAAAGCAACTACGAGTCCCTCCAGGTGTCTTTTTAATTGCTCATTCATGATGATTTGTGCTCATGATGCTATCAGGGCAATCACATGCATCCCACTTTCAATAATACTTGCAGGTTTGCGGCAGTCACATGGCTTCATTTCCAATCAGTGCACATCTCATAATTTCCTGTTGAAATCTCATAACTTTTTAGGCCACAGATTTTTCTGGTTGATTTTTCTGGTTATTTTTGTCCCACTTCTGCTTCTGAATCTGTTTCATCAGCTGATCCTCCTGAATTCTAGCATTTTGAGACGTGGAGAAACACTCTTATCCAATTCCCGCACAGCATGCATCATTTCTTAAACCTCAATAATGTTTGGTGTCTTTTCAGTAGTGTTCCCACTTGTTATAGCTCTATTCGGATGCCCTTTCTTCCAGTTTCCCCACCCTTGTTGAGATACTGAAGGCTTGGGGGACCGTGGCAATCCAGATGGTGTCTCAGACTACATATCCCAGCAGCCATCATGGTCAATGGTCAGGGATGATGGAAGTTGTAGTCCAGTAACATATGGAGGGGTACAGATTTCCCATCCTTGACAGGTCAACCACACTTGCCCATTTAGCATGTGTATGTCTGTCCCTTGTAAACCACAACAGAAGAAGGACACAATTCTATATTTATGCTCAAACAGTAGCTGGAGCCCTGTACCTGTTTTCCATAATGTGAGGACTTGGCCATCTTAAAAACAAAACAAAACTGATGTGGAAATGTGGGGAACTGAACTCAAGAGTGGAAAAAGGAGGAACTGAGTGAAAGTGACAGATCTGCTGATCCTTACCTGGAATACACACAACATCCTCCTGGGTCTGCAGGAAAAATGGGAGCTGTGGGCAAGCTGTTTCTCCTGAACATTTGCTCACTACTACTGATCTTCTGGCTATGATTCTATGAAAGCCGGGTCAGTGCTTCCAACCCCAGCAAGGAGGGTCAGGGATTTGGGTGGCCCTCCTAGTTCTCATGGAGAAGAACAACAGCTGAGGGTCGATTACACCATTTCAGACTGCCCGGGGGGGGGGGGACTCCATGCAAAATAAAATTTGAATGCACAGAGAGAGAGAAAGCGGTGCCCAACCTGGTGATAACAGAATAAACTAAGCAAGGATGGAGCTGCAGCCCAAGATAGAAAAAGAGATGGTAAGGGAACACCTAGCTACTTTAAATGAATTCAGATGACCAGGGGCTGGTGAGCTGCACCCAAAGGTACTAAAGAGGCTTGCAGATGTAATCTCAGATCCTGTGTCTATCATCTTTGAGATTTCTTGGAGAACAGGTGACACCCTTGTAGACTGGAGTGGGCAAAGGTGGACCCCAGCTTCAGAAAGGAGAAAATGAAGACTCAGATAACCACTGACTAAAGCTTGGCATTAATACGAGGAAGGGTTCTAGAACAGATAATTAAACTGTCAGTCTGCGAGCACTTAGAAAAGTATGCTGAGATTACTAAGATCCATCATGGGTCAAAAATAAGTCATTCTTTTTTTGATAGAGTTACAAATTTGGTGGATCAGGGGAATGCTGTGGATATAGTATATCTTGATTTCAGTAAGGCTTTTGATGAAGTACCCAAATGTATTTTTTTTGCATAGAATTGTAAAATGTTGGCTGGATGAGATAACTGTAAGCTGGTTGACTGATCAAACCCAAATAGTTCCTCATCATCCTGGGAAAAAAGAGATAAGTGCGGTGCTACAGGGTTCTGTCCTGGGCCTATTGCTGTTCAACACCTTTCTAAATGTGACAAAGGAATTCAGAGAATGCTCATCAAATCTGCAGATGACACCAAACTAGGAATAGTAGCCAATGCTGCAGAAGACTGAATCAGGATTCAGAATGACCTTAACAGATTGGAGAACTGAGCCCAAACTAACAACTTCAGATATCTAAAGGACTGTCACATGGAACATGGACCAAACTTCTTTTCTCCTGCTCTAGAGGGTAGAATGTGAACCAATGGCTTCAAGTTACAAGAACGGAGATGTCAATTAAACATCACGAAGAACTTTCTGATGGTAAGAGCTGTTTGACAGTGGAAGAGACTACCTTGGAAGGTGATGGACTCTCCTTCCTTGGAGGTTTTTAAGCAGAGGTTGGATGGCCATCTGTCATGGATGCTTTAGTTGAGATTCCTGCATTTCAGAGGGTTGGACTAGATGACCCAGAGGGTCTCTTCCAACTGTACACTTCTATGATTTCAAGAGAGAGATCTACCCCATCAGTGAGATGGATTCTAACCTAAGGGTTAAAGGTAAAGGACTCCTAGATGGTTAAGTCCAGTCAAAGGCTACTATGGGCTGTGGCGCTCATCTCTCTTTCAGGCCAAGGGAGCTGGCGTTTGTCCACAGACAGCTTTCCAAGTCATGTGGCCAGCATGATTAAACCGCTTCTGGTACAACGCAACACCGTGACGGAAACCAGAGCGCACAGAAATGCCGTTTACCTTCCCGCCACAGTGGTACCTATTTATCTACTTGCACTAGTATGCTTTCAAACTGCTAGGTAGGCAGCAGCTGGGACAGAGCAACAGGAGCTCACTCCGTTGTGCAGATTCGAACCGCCAACCTTCTGATCGGCAAGCCAAAGAGGCTCAGTGGTTTAGACCACAGCGCCACCCACATCCCTTATTTAACCTAACACTGGTCACATCTACACAAAGATTCCTGGGAACTGTAGTTTGTTAAGTGTGCTGGGGATTGTAGGTCTGTGAAGGATAAACTGCAGTGCACAGGATTCTTTGGGAAGGGATGTGTTTCAAATGTGCCTTAAATATATGGTGTGCATGTGACCACTGAGCAGTAGGATTTACTTAGTAAATTGTAAGTTACAGGTGGGACAGTGTTCTGTGGCCACTCAGCACTTTCAATCCTCACTGCTCTGTCTTGGCAATCCCCCATCCACCCGCTTAAGATTCTATTTATTTTTTTTAAAAAAAATCTTTTGGGTTTTTTACTTTGTTCTGCCGATTTCTTTCTCTTGTGCTTGGGATGGTGCTGTTTTGGCTCCATAAGTATTGGCACTTATAGTCTGAAATTTGGAAATCAAGGGAAAGTTCCTATTCTTCTTTAGTTGTGCTTAAAAGACATGTTAATTGAAGTGCTGGCAGATATATTTCGATGTAATCAACTGAACAACTGATTATTCTGTTAACGGGCATATTAATCAACCATTCAGCCCAGACGTTGATTGAAATTAAGCAACTTGTGCAAATCATACATTTGCTTACATTGGTGGAGCTCCATTGACATGGATTTTGCAGGATTCCCTGCACCATCCATTAGACTGCTTTGTTTTCAGTTTCTAAACTTCAGTTCTTCATATTTCTTCATCAGTCTACATTTTTTAAAAGTCCTCACGAAAATTCATCAGTATTTTAGTGTGGATTTCTCCTCATATGTACATGTTTGTATGCAGTTCTGCCTAATAGTCACATTCATGCAAAGCAATTTCCTTAAAATAATGTTTCCTTTCAGTTACTCATTTTAATGGACACTTCGATATGCATTTTTGTACACATTACTTGCCCAGAGAACTGCGTTGCAAAATTCAGCAAAGTGTGGATTTTGAAGGATGGCTGCTTTGGAAAGGGTGAATTCAGCAGGTTCACCTTTAAATAATAATAATAATAATAATTTATTATTTATGCCCCGCCCATCTGGCTGGGCCTCCCCAGCCACTCTGGGCGGCTTCCATAGAAACCAAAAATACAGTAAAATATCACATGTTAAAAACTTCCCTGAACAGGGCTGCCTTAAGATGTCTTCTGAATGTCAGGTAGTTGTTTATCGCTTTGACATCTGCTGGAAGGGCGTTCCACAGGGCGGGCGCCACTACCGAGAAGGCCCTGTGCCTGGTTCCCTGTAGCTTTACTTCTCGCAATGAGGGAACCGCCAGAAGGCCCTCGGCGCTGGACCTCAGCGTCCGGGCAGAATGATGGGGGTGGAGACGCTCCTTCAGGTATACTGGACCGAGGCCGTTTAGGGCTTTAAAGGTCAGCACCAACACTTTGAATTGTGCTCGGAAACGTACTGGGAGCCAATGTAGGTCTTTCAAGACCGGTGTTATATGGTCTTGGCGGCCGCCCCCAGTCACCAGTCTAGCTGCCGCATTCTGGATTAGTTGTAGTTTCCGAGTCACCTTCAAAGGTAGCCCCACGTAGAGTGCATTGCAGTAGTCCAAGCGGGAGATAACCAGAGCATGCACCACTCTGTCGAGACAGTCCGCAGGCAGATAGGGTCTCAGCCTACGTACCAGATGGAGCTGGTAAACTGCTGCCCTGGACACAGATTTGACCTGTGCCTCCATGGACAGCTGTGAGTCCAAAATGACTCCCAGGCTGCGCACCTGGTCCTTCAGGGGCACAGTTACCCCATTCAGGACCAGGGAGTCCCCCACACCTGCCCGCCTCCTGTCCCCCAAAAACAGTACTTCTGTCTTGTCAGGATTCAAGCTCAATCTGTTAGCCGCCATCCATCCTCCAGCTGCCTCCAGACACTCACGCAGGACCTTCACCGCCTTCACTGGTTCTGATTTAAAAGAGAGGTAGAGCTGGGTATCATATTTCTCCTCACCCCTAGTTCCAGATTACCTCTGGCCTCAACAAACCCTTACTACTTTCTCCTGACCCAGACTCCCTCTCTCCTCTTCCCAGCTCAGATCTCCAGGATCCATACTCAAGCACCACACAGCATCATGAACTGAGCTCCCAATGTACAGTGATACCTCAGGTTACATACACTTCAGGTTACAGACTCCGCTAACCCAGAAATAGTGCTTCAGGTTAAGAAATTTGCTTCAGGATGAGAACAGAAATCGTGTCATCACGAAGTACTGGAAGACACAAGATTTACCCACCCGGGAAGAATGGCAGATGAAGTTGATGGACTATATGGAACTGGCGGAGATGACTGGCAGAATCCGAGACCAGGGAGAAGAGTCGGTGGAAGAAGACTGGAAAAAGTTTAAAGACTATTTATAGAAATACTGTAAAATTAATGAATGTTAGAAAAATGTTGGAATGATTTACCCACTCTGGAAGAATGGCAGATGAAGGTGATAGACTACATGGGACTGGCGGAAATGACCGGCAGAATTCGTGACCAGGGGAAAGAGACGGCGGACAAAGACTGGGAGAAATTTAAAATTTATCTCAAGAAACATTGTAAAATTAATGAATGTTAAAATGTTGAGGTTTTTGAAAAAAGGGGATTACAGCTGTAAAAGATTAAGTAAAGGAAAAGAATAAGGGAAAATCGGATAAAATCAATGGGTAGGATTTGCTGAAACAAATTTGGAAATTGGGATGCAGAAAGGGGAGGTATGGGGAAGTCGGTGAAGTAAGGTTGAAGAAAAAAGGATTTGAAATTATACATGTTTGTTTATGTGTTTGTTTCTATTGTGTAATATTTGTGTTTATAAAAACTGTGAAAAACCAATAAAAAATTTATTAAAAAAAAAGAAAAATGTTGGAATGAAGTTATATGGCTTTAGTAGAAACGTTATAAGGAATTAAGTATAAATAGATTAATAGAGTATTAAAGGAAAAAATAAGGTTAGAATGAGTTAAGATAATTATAGGATAGAAAACAGAGGAAGATGGAAAGGAATTGCTGAAATAATTAACAGAAGTGGAATATAAAAAGGGAGGTGTGAGGAGGTCGTGGAAATAAGTGAATGAAAGATGGGATAATGAAATTGTTTGATCTATTTTATTGTTTTTGTTTTGTTTTGTTAGTTTAATGTATTGTATTGTATTGTATTGTCTTTTAGTGTTTAAATTTTTGGAAAAGTAATAAATATTATTTTTTTAAAAAAGAAAGAGAGAACAGAAATTGTGCTCCGGCGGCACGGTGGCAGCAGGAGGCCCCATTAGCTAAAGTGGTGCTTCAGGTTAAGAACAGTTTCAGGTTAAGAACAGACCTCCGGAATGAATTAAGTACTTAACCCGAGGTACCACCGTATGCAATCAACAACTGCCCCCCCCCCCCGCAAAACATCCTTGGGGGGGGCGGCGGCGGCAGCAAAGCGTTAAGATAAGCGGAATGATCCAGTAAGCATGTCCTGTCATAAATAGCTGCCCAGATGAGCATTGGATAAGCCTCCCCATAGCTTCCAGCCATATAAGCCTTTTCCAGACTGTTTCTTTTTATAAAAGGGCCACAGTCAGCACTCAGCATTTAGAGTGGGACAACTCAATCCCACCCCATCATTATAATGTCCTCTTGCCAGACTTTCAATGTAGGTAGAGACTGCTCCTCTAATGAAGGACACATGGCCAGCCTACTGGTATTGCAGCTAACTAAAATAACACATGAGGGACGCGGGTGGCGCTGTGGTCTAAACCACTGAGCCTAGGGTTTGCCGATCGGAAGGTCAGCAGTTCGAATCCCCACGACGGGGTGAGCTCCCGTTGCTCAGTCCCAGCTCCTGCCAACCTAGCAGTTCGAAAGCATGTCAAAGTGCAAGTAGATAAATAGGTACCGCCCTGGTAGGAAGGTAAACGGCATTTCCGTGTGCTGCTCTGGTTTCACCAAAAGCGGCTTAGTCATGCTGGCCACATGGCCCAGAAAAACTGTCTGCGGATAAACGCCGGCTCCCTCGGCCAGTAAAGCAAGATGAGCACTGCAACCCCAGAGTCGTTCGCGACTGGACTTAACTGTCAGGGGTCCTTTACCTTTTTAAAATAACACATGCTGAAAAATTCAAGAGAGGCAAGAAAAAGCATCTATTCACACAGCACATAGTTAAACTCTGGAGTTCACTAAAAATAAGCCACTAAAAATACACATACACACATCTATAGCATGTTTAAAGCACTGCATCCCCGTAAAATCCTGGAAACTGTCAATTGTTAAAGGTGCTGGGAATTGTAGCTCTGTGAAGGGTAAACTAGAGTTTGCAGGCTTCTCTCAGGGAAGCCTCATCATTTAAATGTATGGTGTGAATGTGATATCCAGGGTAAAGAGGCACATCTTCAGCGTATACGACAACAGCTATACAATGAAGGTGCCAGACACACCTAGGCAGGGATGATCATGGACTTCATACAGTGAGCCAGAACATCTTAACTTCAGTCTGTCGTTGTGCCACATCCTTCTGAACATGGGGCAATCCCCCAACAGGAGTAGAGTTAAAGATCTCGTCAGAAAAAGCTCTTCTGAGATTTTTACAACAATTATTACAAGTTTTAATTCTTCCCAAACTCAAGAAACACACTGGACTTATCATCACCACCCTGAGGGCTAGAAGCCTAGTTACCAGCTTTTAGCAAGAAAGCTGCGGATGCCAAATCATAGAACTCCAGCTCCTCTCCATGTGTGATGGGCCCACAGACATGTGAAATGCAGCCAGATAATTTGATAACCACCTGAACCGTAAGGCTGATCACCTGAGCTAAAATATGTGTCCTTTATTGTTATCTATCTGATATGGATTTTTGAAAAGGATAGAAACAGCCTGTAGCAAAATCTTGCCATTCATGAGAGTTTTCTGTCTTCTGTCAATGCAGTTATTTCTCCCTTTGGGTCCTTTTGCAAAGATCAAATGATGAAAGTCAATGAAGTTTGGGGCATTTTGAGATAAGCACCCAAAATTATTTGGATGCTTCACTAAGAGACCAGGTCCCTAGGTGCTTTAAACTTTGGATTGGAAATTTCCAAAGAGCAACCTCTTGTGAAATTCCCTCTCTGCGGTGGCCTTGACGCTCTGCCTGCAGCTCATCTCCAGCGGCTCCCAAACTATGTCCATGATGGATACCTTTGCAGGTTTTATTGTTTGAAATTAAAAGTCCTGAGTTTCATATCTGCCTGGAGATTGGATCTTCTCCCAAGGAAACCCTTTCCCTGAATTTCACACAGGAAGCTCTTCACTGGTTGTGTATCAGGATGGACAAATCTGTCAGTTTCTGTTTCTCTCTGTTTCTCATTCTTACAATCTTAAGTTCCATGACATTTCTGCATCCGTCTGCAAATTTCCTAAACTTTGGCTTATCCACACGTCCACTTGTCCTGCTGCTTTTCCCCAGGGGAAACTGCTCTTTAGCGCTCAACCGGTGAAAATGGCAATTTAGGTTTCCCTAGATTGCCATTTGTTCCGATGCAATGTTAAAGAGTGGGTTTTCCCTTTGAAACGAACAGAGCAAGGGAGAAACTGCTTGGACCCATACTTTCTTGTCACAACAAAAGTGGAAGTGTGGATGAACCCTTTAAAAGCATGTTCAACTGATACAACCACGCATTGCTTCCCTGATGTTTACCCCTGTGTCCCCTCCCCCTCCCTCCATTTCAGTGTACACCCACGACCCTGTCTCTAATTTTAGATTGTAAGCTCATCGGGAAAGAGTATTACTACTTAAAAGATTCAGGGCATGGGCTGATAGATACAAATGTGCACACAACTGGCATATGCTTATAAACACACACACATATTGATAGCAACCCAAGTAATTTACCTCTCCAAATCAGGTAAATTCTTCAGTTCGGTTGCATCCCACCCTGATAGAATTCTTCCTCCATTCATTTACTCCCAATTAATTCCCAACAGATGTGGCCTCAAAAGAATTCAATTCCTCTTCCTTTCACCCCATTTCACTAGCCCCCACAAATCATCTCTTAAAAATTTCTGAAATTAAATTGATTTCCCAAATTTCCCCATAAATTCATTACACACCCAGAAACAGCTGGGGCCCAGCTCTACAAATGTGCCCCCCCCCCATGTTAGACATTATCCCTAGTAAGTTTCAGATACCTGGTCAAAACTGTTTTCTTTCAGGAGGCCTTTGCGCCCTGCATGCTTCTCAGATGTTTACATTTTAAAAAATATTAAAAAATGAGGTTTTAAATATTGAAAGTTCTATTTGTGTTTTAAATTTTATATGTTGCTTATTTTATTGTTGAAAGCTGCTTTGAGGCCTACATGATGAAAAGCGGGATATGAATTTAAAAATAAATAAATAAAACAATTCGGGTTCTGTGCCCCATAGGCATATTTCTACCAACCCCTTTGTCCTCATGGACGTGTTGTATGTAAAGCACAATGAGCACGGATGGTGCTATATAAATAGTACAACAACAAGTTGCTATATAAATAGTACAACAACAACAACATGATTCTTTCCTCCATTGATTTTTTCCTCCCTCCCCCACTATATTTGCACCCAGTGAAGCTGAATGTTGGAAGGAACAATCAAAGAAAGTACCTATTTACATAGCGCATAATTAAACTAGGGGGCTCACCCTCACAAGAGCTATTGATGATGGCAATAAACATGGATGACTAGAGATGTAAGAAAGCAACATTTTCCATTCTGCCCTGCATTCACCACATGCCTGCAGCGGGGTTTCTGTTCTCCTGCAATTCGCCTTTCATCAAAAAAACTAGGTCAATTCATTGTGCTGTCCATTGCAGCAAAATCATGTAACTTAACATTGTCATTACATTATTCCACTCCATTATTTTCAAGGCAAGGGAAGCCCAGTGTAAATGGGGCAGAGGATGTAATCAATTACATATTGCTTGTGGATGGAAGGCGACAACAACAGATTGATTTCCATTCCAGACATGGGGTCAATAACCAAACACTGGCAATTTGGACTCCTGTTTTCCTGTTTCCTCTGGAATCCTCCCTACTCAACCCTACTCATAATGGATAAAATAAAAAGTCACAATAGTGGCTACAGTTTAAAATGTGGTGGGCCTTGATTGGCCCAGCCATACCCCACCCACCCACACAATCACCATGGCTCAAAGAACAAAGCAGTGGTGGAGAAGATGTTGCTGGAGGTCAGCTCCCAACATCTCGGACCGTTAGCTATGCTGTCTGGGACTGGTGAGTGTGAGCCGGAGGACCACAGATCCCCCATCCCTGCCACAGAAGAGAGCCTCCATTGCAGATGAAGTATCTTGTGCAGCATTAACTACAACAGCCCAGTTTTTTACCCACCATAATTCCCCCCTGCAGCTTCTAAGAGGCCCTTCGTAGACCAGGACAGAGGCCCCCGAGCTTTGTAGTTAAGGATTTTTGCACCTGGGATGGTTGCCTTTGACTCCGCGTTTGTGTTGTTGCCAGATAGGTGCAGACAGACTGGAGGGAGTTCAAGGTGCTGAAAGCAAGGCCAGAGGGGATGAGGAATTTCAAAGAGCAAAATATGTGTAGCTCGGCCAAACCATCACATGATAGATCACAAACACAGGTCGGGTGCAAGTTATACTCACTCTCTCACAAACATCGGGAGAGAGTATAAATGGGATTTCGTTGCATGTAATATAGCATTGGGGGTGGCTTGTCTGTTGTTTACATGATCTATGCATTGCAAGAAAATGCAGCAATGATCTCCTTGCAGAAATCTGTAAGGTAAAGGTAAAGGGACCCCTAACTATTAGGTCCAGTCGTGGCCAACTCTGGAGTTGCGGCGCTCATCTCGCTTTATTGGCCAAGGGTGCCAGCGTACAGCTTCCGGGTCATGTGGCCAGCATGACTAAGCCACTTCTGGCGAGCCAGAGCAGCGCACGGAAACGCCGTTTACCTTCCCGCTGGAGTGGTACCTATTTATCTACTTGCCCTTTGACGTGCTTTCGAACTGCTAGGTGGGCAGGAGCAGGGACCGAGCAATGGGAGCTCACCCCATCGCGGGGATTCGAACCGCCGACCTTCTGATCGGCAAGTCCTAGGCTCTGTGGTTTAACCCACAGCGCCACCCGCATCCCGCAGAAATTTGTATTCAGTCCAAAAACTGTTTCACAAAAGATTCAGGATTCCCTGAAAATACATGCAGAGAAGCGATGAGGGCTGTGATTGCCTCCACAAATGGAGGCAGGGAAGCTTCTGAATCTCACTTGCTGGAAACCTCAGTTCCTGCCTGCAGGCTTCCCATAATTGGCATCTGGTTGGCCAGTGTGAGAACAGGATGCTAGGCTAGGTAGGACACTGGCCTGATCCAGAAGGCTCTTCTTATGTTTCCTTATGCTTACTGTAAACTTTAAAGTGTCTTGGCAATGGCTGTGATAGTCCCTGGAACGATAGAGAGTGAAGTGCTTGGAAAATGAGGCTTCTGTGACCTGTGTTCCTTATGTCTCCCCCCCCCCCAAAAAAAAAAATCTACCAGAAGCTGCAGATATTACACAAGTTAAGGAAATGTATGTATATTGTTTAAGCTGCAGTGTGTACACAGGGAGTAGAATTCAGGGACAGCCCAATCACAAAATGGGGGCTCCTTCCCACCAGGAAAGAAGGAGTGTGTGAAGATCTACATCAGGAACAATGGCAGGGGAAACTAAAAGAGATACATTAGGATCTGATGCTCCTATGGATCCTGCTGCATAAGGCAGTCAACTCATCTTGCCTCATGGGTGGCCTGGCCCTGATAGAATCCCACTTTTGGAGGGCACAGTATTTTAATTAATAACACTTGGCATCTATCTAATACTTGAGAAGGGATGTGGGTGGTGCTGTGGGTCAAACCACAGAGCCTAGGACTTGCCAATCAGAAGGTCGGCAGTTTGAATCCCCACGACAGGGTGAGCTCCCGTTGCTCGGCCCCTGCTCCTGCCAACCTAGCAGTTTGAAAGCATGTCAAAGCGCAAGTAGATAAATAGGTACCACTCCGACGGGAAGATAAACAGTGTTTCCATGCACTGCTCTGGTTCACCAGAAGCGGCTTAGTCATGCTGGCCACATGACCCAGAAGCTGTACGCCGGCTCCCTCGGCCAATAAAGCGAGATGAGTGCCGCAATCCCAGAGTCGGTCACAACTGGACCTGATGGTCAGAGGTCCCTTTACCTTTTACCTATCTAATACTTGAATGTTTTCAGAGCACTTCACACATATTCTTTTGGTAATCCTTACAAAGACAAATCACCCTGGCAGGTCAGCCAGTAGCATACTGCAGCTGGGAGGTTGAGGCTCAGCAGTCAAGGTTGTTCTAAGACCATCTTCTGAGTCCCTGAGATTAGAATTCAGAATCTCTTAGTTTACTGTCTTTGCCACTATCTGCAGCAGCTCTAAGGAATCACACAGCTGATAGATCAGGTCTATTAAGCTTAGCCACTCAAATCCACACAACACCTCCCCTGTTCCAATCTTTTTGTCCAGATAACAGCACAGACAGCAGTATAGAGGTGTTAGAAAGTGATATGGAATAGAGGATCCATATCACCCTTTTCTTCAACAGAGAGTCTTTGAGTTAAAGGGAAGATCGAAACCAATGCCCAGCTATATAGAAGCAGTTTGGGGAAAGGTGGATAATCCAAGCAGGAAACAGAAGGTGGAAAGTAAGTCACTGAGGTCATGCAAGGTCACTCAAAGACCCTTGACCTCTACCAATCAAACTGGATTTTTGCCCACAGCAGATTGCTATATCTTTCATGAGACGCTTCTTTCTGGGAACATTTCATGGTTTTGGAGTGTCCTGAACACACACACACAAATTTATGCACCTGTATTATTGCACTTGACTGGACATTAGACATCAACGAGAGTTGTTTTCGCAACATTACAATGCACTCAACTACACATAGCACTCATGGAAATTGCCCTTACACCAGTAATGTTCTAGTTTCACAATTACAATAATTAGTATAGTTCACTGATCCTCATATCCACACTTGTGTGGATTGTTCAAGCTGTAGAGGATGTTCAGCAAACTTGATTTTCCCCTGATGCACGAAATTGCCTAGACCAAACTTGTCTGGTTTAGTCAATTTCACCATTCCATTAACTTGCATGAGGCCATGCTTTGGAGATAACTGCACTTAGGAGGAGAGAAGCAGAAGAGATACCCTAGATGTGGACTTCAGCTTTCCTGATGTTGCTGAATTACAACCCCCATAATCCCTGGCTACTGATCATGCTTGCTGGGGCTGATGGGAACTGTAGTTCAGCAACATCTGGAGTCCTCCACACCTTCATCTTCATTACATTTGTATCATTGCCACACTACCAATGTACTCGAATAGTGTTATGTTAATGATAGGGGTAAGTGTGTGTCTTCTTGTTGCTCCAGAGAACTAATGCAGCACAGTCCTGAAAAGCTGGTCACTATTAAGTGCCAATGAAAGAAATGAGATATTTGTTAGGAACATAGGAAGCTACCTTATACCAAGTCAGACCATTGGCTCATCAGGCTCACTATTGTCTACATGGACATGCAGTGGCTCTCCAGAGTTTCTGGGAGCATTCTCCTTCAATCCTAGTTGGAGATGTTGGGGATGGAACCTGTGACCATTCACAGCAGATGCTCTACCACTGAGCTATGGCACCAAATCATGGCTAAGTCCTCTACCCTGTCCTCAGCTCCATTCCATGGTTCATTCACACTTTGCTGGATTATGCCCAATGTCCATACGCAACTTTGGTTTCCAGTTGGTGAAAATGTTCCATAATTGCTTGCGTTAAGAACATAAGCCTGCTTAGTTAGACTAATGGCCCATCAAGTCTACCATCCTGTTCTCCCAGTGACCAGCAGTGGGAATCCCACATGCAGGATCTGACCACTCTTCCTCCCTATGGCTCCCAACAGCTGTTATTCAGAAGCATTACTGCCTCTGCCAAGGAGCCAGAGCATAGCCATCGTGTCTAGCAACCAGGGCTGGATTCAGATGAAGAGAGGCCCTAGGCTACTCCACTTGTGAGCCCCCCACCCCCACGACTAGAAGAAAATGGAAGTGTTATAAACAAAATTGAGTGAAGCCAAGGATGATTGTGGGTATTTAAAATTCTTCAATTCACAATTTCTCCTCTAAAGGATATTAGAAAACTTCATCAAAATTTGTCTAAGTTTGTCAGTTTCAGTGTACAGAATGCTCGGTGCGCACAACCTCTCTTGAGACATCGTGGCCCTTAATTCATTTTTAATTCTTTTGAGCCTTGAAAAACTCCTCTCTCCCGAGCAGTTAGTGACCATAAAGCTAAGAAATAGCCGCAAGATTGCTTCCACGTTAGGAAAGGCCACCTGAATTTTTTCCTTGTATATAATTTTATAAAGGTCTGTATGAGACAGAGAGTGGTCTGCTGTAAGCCTATGGCTTTGTCTCACGTACAGGTGAAAGTGCAAAGTTAAATAAGTTTTAGGTCCATATCTTCTGGGTATGCTTCCATCAACAGTTCAACACCTTGCTAAATTTCTTGCTTAGATGCTTTCAGAGGAGCAAGAATGGAAAACAATTGTGCAACATCACTGTACACAGTATTTCTTTTTAAATTGGCTTCAAGTGCATCTAATATAGGAATAAAGGATTTTATCCTAAACTTATCTCTTAAAGAAAGTGCATCTAAGGCACTAGGCTTCAGCCTACTTAGCCTATACATAAATCTGGCACTTCTAGCAACCCTCAATAGCTTTCTCCGCCATGAATTTGTCCAGTCCTCTTTTAAAGCCATCCAAATTGGTGCCCATCACTCCTTCTTGTGGAAGCAAATTCCATAGTTTAACAACGCACTGCATGAAGAAATACTTTCTTTTATATGTTCTGAATCTGCCAACATTCAGCTTCTCAATCATAAATGGTGGGGTGGGTTTGGTCTCCTCATAGCATTTTACTTTTAATTTTTGTTTCTCTGCTTTGCTTCTTGGAGGGGACAGGAAGGTCCAACCACCCAGTGTGGCAAACTGCTTTGTGGAGGCCCTTAGGAACACTAGGTTTCGGCAGCGCCAGAATGTGGAGGAAAACCCACAAATTAATGGCGTATATCAGTAGCTCGCTCCTTGGCACAGACACCTCCGTGCTGTAACTTAATATGACTTTGTTAGAGCTAAGCTGATATCATAATAGCGATGGAGGTGGCCCACTCTGTCTGCTTGCCAACATCAACTGAAGACAGCTATTAACCGCTTTTCATTCCACACTGGAAGATGATGCCAGCATTTAGCTCCACACTGTCGGAAAAGAGCAACACACAAAGCCTTCGTTGCAGTCATGCCTTTGCAGTTTCAGTTAGTGAAATGCCTGTCACTCTGATGGGCAGGACTGTGTGACGCAGACACCCCCTGGCATAGAATGCAAGGTGCCTGCTACACTTCATATTCAGAGGCAAATGGCAGCCTCTCCCCAAGGACAGGTTTTGTTCTCACTGCAATGTCCCTGTGTCTGTATGTTTGTATAGCTCCATTCTGGGCCCCATAATATGGATGTGGGGTGTTTGCGAGTGTCCTTCCTTTCATTCTACAAATCATCTGCACTCAGCAGCCTTACTGGGTGCGTGTACTTCCATTAAAAAAAATGGAAAGACATTACTACATAACTCCTACCCTGGGGCTTTTCCAGATTAGGCAGGCAGGGAGGCTGCAGAGAGCTGGTGATATTTTTTTTTTTACAGGAGGAATAGAGAACCCTCCAGACATTGCTGGTTGACCAAACAAACACATTGGGAAGGACTGTAGCTCAGTAGTAGAGCATCTGACTTCCATGCAGAAGGTCCTATGTTCAAGCCCCAGCATCTCCGGGTAGCATTTTTAGGTACCGTTGTCTGGAACTCTGAAGAGTCACTGCCACTCAGTGAAAACAATACTGAACTAGATGGACCAATAGTCTGAATTATTATAAGGCAGCTTATACTACACACCACCCCCCATTAGGGTTGCCAGCTCAGGAGCATCCCAGACTCTCAAATTTCAGGGCACAAACACGAGACCTAGGGGCATCCCCAAAGATATTATGGGGATTCTTCCTCTGTTCTCCCTCCCAGCACTGAGCCCTGGAGATGGAGGTTAATTGGGAGAGGGAGCAGAAGAGGATAGATCCCACCTCCCTGAGACAATGGAATAATTGTCTGAAGCTTGCAAGTTGTATGCATAGCCTTCTTAATATTTTTTTAAACTTAAAGACACTCCTGTCCACCTGGAGATTCAAGCCAGGGTAGGGGCCAGGCAAATATGGAGGCTTCAGGTCAGCTCCAGATGTCTAGCAACCCTACTCCCAATTCGCCTTTCAATGATAAGGGGAACTCAAAACCCTCTAAAGAAATTCTTACGTGCCTGGAAAAGGAGGCCGAAAAATGGAAGCCTCTTTGGGGGGAGGGAGGAAGCTTTCAACAAAACAGAAGCCAGGTTTTTGCAAAGCACAGGCCTAGTTTAAGAAACATCCCAGCGGTGTCTGTGGATGGACCGTGGAATGCCATATTCTCATTCAGGTGCCCCAGCACCTGCACACCTGGTGGGAGTAAAAACCTCAGCCATCCAAACATGACGCAGTGTGACTCAGAGAGGATTTCCCCTTGGCGACACGTGCTTGTGAAATGTTTGGTAAATGCTATTATTATGGCTCATAAAGTCCTTTTCAGGTCAGCAGGCTTGTTACTCAAACCACGCATTCTAGGAACAGGAACCAATGTAGAGACATCTCCAGAAAAGATTTTGTGTTCTTTCTTTTCCTGAGGACTGCTGTTCTCCTAAGGATGTGAGAAAAGCCTTGGTGGATCAGAGCAGTAGCCCGTCTAGTCCAGGATCCTGTTCTCACAGGGACGAACCAGATGCCCATGTGAAGCCTGCAAGCAGGACATGAATGCAAGGACACACACACCCCTCCTGCGGTTTCTTGCAACTGAAACTCAGAATTTCATTGCTGCCTCCAACAGTGGAAGCAGAACATAGCGATCACCCTTTACAAAGGTATGGCACTTGCAGTGATCCCTACCTAGCCTGTGTTTTGTGACAACATTGCAGCTCCCATAAACTTAAAAAGACATTTCCTTCCCTGACTCACATACCTGAGCGCAGAGTGTGGAAGGCTTACGATGAGCTCATGCGTTCCATTCTCCCCGGGGACGTGTTTCCTACTGTAAATTCTTTAGGGCTTTGTCCTATCCAGTTTTAAATAGTTCCAGAAAGAGTGATTCTAACTCCTTCAACTTAATGCATACCTTTGATGGGAATACTTCAGGTAAGGGCCGTTCAACCTCTGGCATCTCCAGGGTGGGCTGGGAAAGACTCCTGTCCTGGGACACTAGAGAGCCGCTGCTGGTCAGTGCAGACCATACTGAACAAGATGGACCAACATTCTGGTGGTGCAAGGCAGTTCACTATGTTCCTTGTATGGAGAAAGGCTGTAGCTGAGTGCTACTGCAGCTGACTTGCATGCTGATGGTCCTGGGTTCAAGCAGTGGCATCTCCAGGTAGGACTGCGAGAGACCCCTGTCCTGGAACCATGGAGAACCACTTCCAGTCATCGGGTTCCCTCAAGTCACCTTCATTTGCTCTTCCCCTGGCCCACAATCTGGGTCAAGGTAGAACCAGAGAAGGTTCTTTGCGGTGTCGGATCCTGGCTGCAGAGTTTCCCATGCTACGGTCAAATCTGGAGGCTTTGACAAGAGCCTCCAGCACCACCAAGGCACCCAGCAACGGACTCAGTGCATGCAGCTCACACTGCTGCCTCCCTTCAAAAGGTGGTAGGTAAAGGTAAAGGGACCCCTGACCATTAGGTCCAGTCGTGGCCGACTCTGGGGTTGCGGTGCTCATCTCGCTTTATTGGCCGAGGGAGCCGGCGTACAGCTTCCGGGTCATGTGGCCAGCATGACTAAGCCGCTTCTGGAGAACCAGAGTAGCACACGTTTACCTTCCCGCCGGAATGGTACCTATTTATCTACTTGCACTTTGACGTGCTTTCGAACTGCTAGTTTGGCAGGAGCAGGGACCGAGCAACGGAACTCACCCTGTCATGGGGATTTGAACCGCCGACCTTCTGAGTGGCAAGTTCTAGGCTCTGTGGTTTAACCCACAGCGCCACCCGCATCCCTTTTCAAAAGGTGGTACCCAGTTCAAATTGATAGTTTAGAAGAACTCTATGCACTCAGAGGGGGAATTCTCTGTGGATTTGTCAAGTTTTCTTTTAAAGCTACCCCAGTTGTTGGCCATCGCTTTAGCTTGTGGGAGTGAATCTAATAGATCAACTATTTAACTATTCCATGCAATAGCCCATCAACAGGGTTAACAAAATATCCATGGTGAATGGTTGGCCACTGTGAGAGCATGATACAGGACTAGATGGGCCTTTGGCCTGAAGCTACAGGACTCTTCTTATGCTTGCTTTCGCTTCCCTCCATCTTTTTTTTTGGGGGGGGGAGCTCCTCACAAAATTCCTCAGATATTTTGAAAGGGGAAAGTCCTCAGATTTCACTTCACAATTTTCACTTTGAGCAAAATCTCTTGACATAGCAGAGATGGCTGGTCCCTGGTGAGCTATTTGAGAAACTTGGCTACTTACTAGAACACTTGCTGGCCAATCCTAGAATCCCCCAGAGGAAAAATGTTTGAATCTTTCTGGACAAAATGTGGGGGGGGGGGGCAAACCGCTGACTGCCATAACAACATCCAGTGTGTTTCCTGGATCTACTGCTGCTGGATGAATAAATATTGGGTACAAAGCAGATCTTAATTCTGCACTCAACGCTACTAATCCAGCTGTGCCAAAATAAAACCCTGTGCACAGTTTCTCTTGTCCCACTGAGTTTAATGCTAGTCTAAGGCTACTCAAAAGTAACTCTTACTGAGTTCAGTGCAGCTTAAAGGTAAAGGCACCCCTGACCATTAGGTTCAGTCGTGGCCAACTCTGGGGTTGCAGCACTCATCTCACTTTATTGGCCAGGAAGCCAGCGTACAGCTTCCAGGTCATGTGGCCAGCATGACTAAGCCACTTCTGGTGAACCAGAGCAGTGCACGGAAACGCCATTTACCTTCCCGCCAGAGCGGTACCTATTTATCTACTTAAACTTTGATGTGCTTTCAAACTGCTAGGTTGGCAGGAGCAGGGACCGAGCAACAGGAGCTCACCCCGTCGCAGGGATTCGAACCGCCGACCTTCTGATCAGCAAGTCCTAGGCTCTGTGGTTTAACCCACAGCACCACCCGCGTCCCTACAAATCAGGACCTATGCAGCTTACTTCAAGGCAAAGGGGGGAAGGGCTAGGTACAGCCTTAGTCCCTAGGATTTGTGCAAAGGCCTAAGCTTTCCACCAGCGTAGAGCTGAGAAGAAGCTTCTCAGAGAATGTATTTCTTGAGAACGTTTATGGTATTTTTATTCCCCCCCCCAAAAGGGCCACTTTGTTGTTTTTACTCTGAATAGTCTCAACTATGTTTTGGTGACAGAGGCCATTCCCCTCCCCCAGTGGCGTAGCGTGGGTTCTCAGCACCCGGGGCAAGGCAAGTAATTTGCGCCCCCTAACCCGTGGATTTTAGCACTCGAGTCTCTTCCGCGCCCCCCAGATGTTGCGCCAGGTGCAGCAGGCCCCCCTGCACCCCCACGCTACGCCACTGCTCCCACCACAAGTCTTCAGGACAGCCATCCGAAGGCTGGCGCGGGGACGTCTCTCCGCCCCACCGCCAGCCTTCGGAGGAGGTCCGAGGACAGTGGGGTTCCTGCTTCCTCGAGGAGGGCCGGCCAAACGCGCCCCCCCAAATGTTGCGCCCGGTGCGGCCGGCACCCCTGGCACCCCCCACGCTACGCCACTGCCCTCCCCTCTCCATGCCAGAAATGAAGCCAGGGTCCTGGGCATTACAGATGATGCAAAATGATGGCCATGGGATGCCAACGTGGGATGCAGCTGGAAGGGGAACATAAGAACATAAGAATAGCCTGCTGTATAATGCCAGTGGCCTATCCAGTCCAGTCCAGTGGTACCTCAGGTTACATACGCTTCAGGTTACAGACTCCGCTAACCCAGAAATAGTGCTTCAGGTTAAGAGCTTTGCTTCAGGATGAGAACAGAAATTGTGCTCTGGCGGCGCGGCAGCAGCAGCGGGAGGCCCCATTAGCTAAAGCTTCAGGTTAAGAACAGTTTCAGGTTAAGAACGGACCTCCAGAACGAATTAAGTACTTAACCTGAGGTACCACTGTATCTTGTTCTCACATTGGCCAAGCAGCTGCCCATTGTGGGAGGGCTGCAAACAGGATTTGAGCACAAATCCTCTTGTAAAAGCCATTCAAGTTGGTGGCCGTCCCTGCTCCATGTGAGAGCAAGTTCCATAATTTATGTGCTCTGTAAAAAGCACTTCCTGCTAAACCCCAAAATGGAAACTGTTGGGACAGTTACTCCTCCATTTCTGGAGGAAAATGGGGTGAACTGGTCCCCCAAGTTTCCACGCCCACAAATTTCCAAGAGGCCGTGTGACCTGGGCTCCAGCCCAACTCGCTAAGGCAGATGTGCACACACAGAGCTGAAATGGGGAAAGGGTAAGAGAAGCTGGATTAACTAACTGTCTAGGACAGTTTGCCTATTCACACAAGCACACACACCCAAAAATAATAATTAAATGTCATTAACTATCCAGAAACTAGTTTACACAGGGAAACAAATTAGGTGTGTGGGGGGGTGACTGCTCAGCAGGCAGGTGACTGCATTTTCCACAACATCCACCTCCAGACACGCCCCCTCCGCCCTTTGCAGTTCAAATCTTGGTCTGATGGAGAAGAAATATGCACACCAAGAGATGCAAGATTTGATGGCCTTCTCTCTCTCTCTCTCTCTCCCTCTCTCTCTCTCTCTCTCTCTCTCTCTCTCTCTCTCTCTCTCTCTCTGCTTTTTCTATAAGAGAAAACGTCTTTGTTCTTAAAAAAACACACCCCACAATTTGTTCTTTAAAAAATAATAATTCAAAAGAGGCGTGACTCCAGATGCGTTAATAAAAATAGCACAGGTTTCTAGAGGCAGGCGCTACAGGGATTATTATATTATGATTGTGAAATTAATTTTTTTTTCCGCTTTTTTGCGGGGTGGTGGCAGTGACGGAATGGCAGCCTTGGTTTTGCTGGCTTTTTCCCCACTCAGGCCAGTTAAAACAAAAACAAAAGGCTGTTTGTGGATCTTTCTGCTGAAATGGTTTGGATAAGGTTCCTAAATCAAATGGAAATGGCTGAGTTTGGGGGGAGAGGAGGGTTTGGACAAAGGTAATGAGGGCTGCTAATGAGGGGTGTGACTTTTACAACCCCTTTCAGATAATATGGAACTGGGGTACGAAAGCGGAGGATTTCTGGGCTACAATCCTAGACCCATTCAATTCAATAAAACCTTCTTCTGAGTCGCGATGCTTATGACGCTGTGTTACTTCTGAACCCAGTGGGAATAAACGTGCATAGAATCAGGCTGGGTGTGAGCAAAGGTACTCTCTAAAGGGGTCCCATTATTTCAATTCTAATTTATAGACCAGCGGCTCACAGCGATGATGTCTACTCACAAGAAGAGTCTGCTGAATCAGACTAAGGGCCCACCTAGTTCATCACCCTCTTCTCACAGTGGCCAGTCAGATGATCAGAAGTTGTTGGTTAAATTCTTGAGGTTTACTCCTGTGTAAGTGAACTAAGTGGAACTTATCATGCTTCCCCCAAAAATGGTCCCAATCACATTCCAAGAGTTTAGAATTCTTCTGAATGTGACATTTCACTGCAGATTCCAAAGGCAAACGCAGTCAGGTCTAGTGTGTGTTTACTCGAAAGTAAACCCCACTGTATTCATCCATGAGGATTATTGACTCTCAAGGAAGTGTGCATGGCAAGGATTTTGTCCTAACTTGGAAATAAGTCTAGTAGGTTTCAATGGAGTGTAATCCTAAATGGGAACGTTTGGATCTGAACATTAAAACTGTGCCCTCCAGTCTACTTATTCCCAAGCAATCATGTTTAGGAGGATGAGGTATGAGATAAGCTCCCTGAATTTAATATGAGTGGGTACTTTACAAATCTGAGTTCCTCCCGTCCTTTGGTTTTTATTTTATTTTGAAACAGGGTTTGATTTATTACAGCAGGTCTGAGCCAGTTTTAAAAGGGGCAGACGGTAGTAAAGAAAAAACCGCAGTTCAATGAAATCTACTAGTCTTCTATCAAAAACAATAGCCAGATTTCAACACCTGAAGTCTGCATTCTCACGTGCCCCCAAAAGGATATTGCCTGTTTACTACACGTGTGAATGGGATAGCACGTGATGAAAGGGAGCCTTTTCCTTCAGTCGGTCTCTAACGGAGTTGTAGAATCTTGGCTACAGTGTATAGCTTCGATACAACCACTCAACTTTCTTGCTCGGATTAACAACATCCACACGTGCCACAAATAGCAGAGCTTCAAAGTCACTTTTAGCATAGGGTGTGAAAAGATTCTAAAATGTATGTTTTTGTTGACAATGGGTTTGCATTTGCAACGCACGCGATTTTAAACAAGCAAACAGACGTCACGTGTGAAAAGGTGCAAATGTACTAAGGCTTCCAGGCAGACCGTAAACTGGGGCACCTATTTCGCTGGTTTATACCTTGATGGAGAGCTTCGCCACGATACCCCAACCACCCCAGTTTGGAAGAACACTAGTTAAGATTTCAGAGCTCTCTACCCCCATAAATAAAATTAATACAGTGCGTGTTTGGTGGCATGGCGGAGATGCTTAATATAAATTGTTCGCTATGTAACCTGTTTTGAACGGCGAGGAGTATAAAATAAACTTTGACTTCAGCATTTCAATCTGATTTTAGTGCCTTTGAGCATGTGTAGAGCGCTTGCCGACTAAACACTGCCATCTCATTTGCAGACTGGGAGCAAAGACAGCGAGTATCATTTCCAGGCAGGTTTGAACCCCCGCCTTAAGAAACAGAAGCTGCAGTTCTGAACATATTTATCTGGAAAATAAATCCCAGGATCCGAAAGATTTCCTTCTGAATAAATCTGATTAGGATTGTCCTGTGAAGATCACGCTTGCACAGAAGATTCTGGTCTTGACTTGCAAGTGCAAGTCTAGCCATTCCTACTCAGAAGTAAGCCCACTGAGTTCAAAGACACTTACTCCTAGATAAGTGTGCGTAGGGTCGTAACCTATATTTTTTAGGGCGCGATAGGGGGCGGGTTGAGCGAAAATATAAGGAAATTGCCCTCTTCTTCCTTGTCGCTTTCCATAGGGTTGGGGGGGCATTTATAGTGAAATTGAAGGGCTTCGCTTATTGGGGCTTTCTTCGAATTTGAATAAATGCGTAGCTACTTGCTTTCCCTCCCCCCATGTTGCTTGCAGCCCAGGTGTGCGAGGTAACCTGTCTTATCAAGGATTTAATATTTACATTTTATTATCTTGTGCCCTCTGTCATACCTGAACTATTTGGGGAATTCTGCCGTCGACGACGCCCGCCTCCCCCCCCCCGAAAGAAAACGTGAGAGAGAGAGAGAGAGAGAGAGAGAGAGAGAGAGAGAGAGAGAGAGAGAGAGAATGTATGTTCAGAGACGTGTACATTATAGGAGTCCAGACAAAACAAACGCGCTTGACAGACACGGTGGCCTTTTCCTCAACCGCGTTCCCTCTTCACACGCCCGCCTTGCTACTTTCCCCCCGCAGCGCGTTCCTTTATGGGTCTACTCAGAAGCAAGCCCCATTGGCTATAGGATTGCAGTCTTAATCGATCTTATTTTCTAAAAGGAGAGATTCTCCCTCCTTCCCCCTGCCCACCCAGTTTCCTATATCTTAATTAAATATCGTTCTTTAAGGAATGGGGGAAAAAACGAATATTCTTTGGAATTCTTTCCGAAGGGGGGAGGGAATGTTTGTAAGCGATTTTTTAAGTACAGTATTTTGGATTTTGGGTCGAAGTCGTATTTGCAATCTCGCACATATTGCTGATCATTTAGGCTGCAATCATATGCTTACTAACCCGGGAGCAATTCCTATTGAATTCAATGGATTTACTTCTGAGTAGACATGTAAAGGATTGCACTGCTAGTAAAGGGAGCCGCTTCTTTCAAATTGCTTTATCCGTGCCTCTAAAACACACACACAAACAATGTATAAAAAGCCCTCAAAATTCTGTAACCACTTTCGGACCTGCTATAAAAGGAGCCTTTGTAAACTGATCCTCATAAACACGGTTACTTGCAAGGAATGGTCTGTTGTTTTCAATGAAAACTGAACGTGCAAGTCAAGTGTGCTTCAATCTGCCACTGTCCTACACACATACATAGAGCTGTAGAAGCAGTAATTCATTGTACACCTAAGTACTGAATTACTCTCAAGAAACTGTCTTAACTCCCTTCTGTTTCCTCTGGGAATCTGGGTGACCCTAGTTCTCCGCCCCGCATTTTGACATAAAGGCGAGTGGTGAGTACAAACACATAAACGAGATGCCAGTTTTGTCCTTTCCTGTGGATTTTAAAAAGCAAGGTGGCTTAAGGAGACTACATCGGCTTTTTTTTTAAAGTGTGTGCAAGGGAAATTGCGTTTTTGTACACCAGCAGAAGCTCTTCCTGTCTTCCCTACACAGACTTTTGCTAGAGTATCAGCTTGTTCGGCTTTATGACCGCATAAAAAAAGAGATTGATCGAGTGCATCAACCTTCTTCTGTCTTTAGATCACCCCAACGAAATGAACATCCATTCCTTATATTGTCCTGTGTTTCAGACAGCAGCCGGGCTTAATATTTTAATACGATGTGCATAGATGCTCTGCAAAAACCGTCTTCGCCAATGCTCACGCCTGCCTATATTGACACAAGGCATCACTCATGAGATCCAAATCTAATTTAATTTTTTTAAATGTCCTAAAGGTTATCCCCAGAAGCAGAACACTGAGAAACCAGGAAACCATCCATGTACGTGTAAACCAACTGCCTTTAGTTTAGACCTTTTACACACTTTTTAACATTTTAAGAAAGGGCATCTGGGCTACAAACAGGCAGGTGGATTTGCGCACAGAGGGCCTTTTTATGCGCAAGCTGCGAGCAAGTGGTGAAGCTAACCCCGGACTGCACCACTTGGGCGGTGGGGAAGTTTGCACGCTCGGTTTGCGCTCTCTCCCTCTTACACACACCCTTTTCTTGTACTTCCGAAGACGGTGCTGTTTTTCGATGTGCAAGGAAATTTGCCGGCGGGACGACGGTCGTGCGGGCCATTCCCCTTCCTCCTCATCCCCACGGCTGCCTAAAATGTCCCAGTCCGTGAACCCTTACGCCGCTTTATTCTACCGAGTGCACCAACTGCTCCAGCGGAGCCTCTGCCGGGAGCACGTGCGTGTGTGGGGTTGCCTGCGGGGCGACTCGACACAAGACTCGGCTCTGCAGCTTGCTAGTCGGTGGCGCTCCGGCAATACCTCCGGGGATGGGGGTGGCGGAGGGCTATTAAAATTCCAGGAACGCCCCCAGCCTCTAGTAAGAACTTGCAGCGCTCGCCAAGGCCTCGATTCCCTCTGCGCTCGTGGGAATGCGTGCCCCGGCCGGCGAAGAGCGCTACCCGCCCCACTTCGAAGCCTTCTCTCGGGTTCGCTCCTGCGGCGCTCGGCTCGGGGGCGCACTTTTCGCCCGGCTGAAGCCCGCGAACGACCGCGGTGGCTTCGCCGCCGCCGCCGCCGCCTCCTTCCTCCTTCCCGACTCCCTGGAGTCTGTAATTACCGCTGATCGGGCTGATGTGCCGCAACACGCCCGCGCGCCTAACTCTCCTCTCCCTCTCTCCAAGTCTCTCTCTCCCTTAGTCCCTTCACATTTGGCCGCAAAAAGCCCCAAATCCGAGCTCTTAAAGGGGCAGGGCGCAGCGTCGCTAGCCTTCCCCAGTTACCTTTCCCAGACTTTTTATCAGAAACATTAACACCAACTGGGCGAGCGCTCTGCGCTTTGATGGAGGAAGCGAGCGTCTGACAGCCATTCATTTAAGAGTCTTGATGGTTTCTCCATTCCGAGGGCAATCCTTTCCCCCCACGAAACCCTAATCTTTGCCTAACCTTTCGCCACCACCCTCAATCAGATTTCCTTCTTGGGTCGCGTTTCTCTTTGCTTCCAGGAATCATTGGGAATGGTTGCGGGACGGGGGCGGGGTGGGGTGGAGAGAAAAAAAGAGGCTTTGCCTTCCGGACACCCGCGCAAGCCCCAGTCAATTTCGCCTCCCTTCCCGAAGTCTTTAGTTCGAGACTGGTCAATTTCAAACGCCGCCGCCTACAGTCTCTGTGCAGCCTGGCGCGGCTCCCCCGGACAGAAAGAGAGAAAAGGGGATCATTTTCCAGGAGTTGAGGACTCCCCAGACTGAACCAGCGAGTCGCACAAGGCTCTCAGCCGTTTCCTTGGAGGAAGAGCCGGATCCGAAAGGCGCCTCGACCCAGGCGTAAAAGAGGGATCGAATAGCCTAAGAACCCAAGTAGGACCATCTCTGATATACCGAAGGAGAGAGGACGCCGGGCAGTTAGGGCTCTAGATACAGAGTCCATATCTCTGCACTGAGTGCTTAAAGAACCTTCACTGTCTCAAATCGGAATAGAGGAATAGAGGGGGTGTCGATGATGCCCTGTCCCCACTGCATCTGCCTGCAGCTACTGTAGACACCAAGGAAAATCTGTGAATATTTTGGCGATAGGTATCTACAGACACACACCTCTCAGTTCTACGGAAAGAGGGAGCATTGACGCAGGTCCTGGCACCCACATGTTGACAGAATTTCATCCAGGCACAATATTTAGGAATTTCGTTCCAAGTTTCAAGATCCCATGATTGTCGGTTGTTGTTTTTTGTTGTTATTTAAGAAGCGGGCGGGGAGGCTCCCACCTTACCAAGGGGAAGGCAAGTCCATCTCCGTCGCCACGAAAAAAAAAAATCTTTTGCGCGCTTGTACAATATTTTGCTCGCGCTTTTAAAACACACACGTACACATTATTTTGCACATATATATATTCCTCTTGTCGGGAGAGCGTTTGCTTTCCTCCTCCTCTCCTTCCACATGACTAGCTTAAAATCACCTTGAAAAACTCGTGTCGACTTGTATCATTATCTGTTTAATTCACTCAGTACCTTTTGTTCTTGGCAGGAGAGGATCAAAGCAAGTTTTTTTTAAAAAAAAACACAACCCAGCAACTCTGATCTCTTCTCTCTCTCTCTCACCCCCTCCCCACCTTTTCAGGTTTTGGGTTTTTTTTTAAAAAAAAAAAATTACAGTAGGAGAACGGTAGATCAGGGCTAACACAGTCAAAATAAACATACAGCTTAAATAAATAAAAAGACTTTCGACAGGGGCTGGGGAGTGCGTTCTTAAAAAAACCCTTTTAGGAACCACAATCTCTTTTCCCTCCACATTCAACATATTCGGGAACGGGAAGGATCTAACACCTCTTTGAAAAGCGAGCGCTAGAGGGAGAAAAAGGGGTTCACCCTACCGCCCCCCCAAAAATAATCAATCAATAAGAAAGTCAACTTACCACCAGATGGGATAGCTTGAGAGACCTTGGGTCAACCCACAAAGAAACAGGAAATATCCCAAAAGGGCCATCTCGCCCCCCAAAAGTTGGCAAAAAAAGCCTTTTTATATCTGCCCCCTCTAAAACCAGCAAAACGTCCAACTTTCTCTTCTTGGGTGCAGGGGAGGGGGGCGGAGAAAATACCCCCACCCCCCAGAAAAAATTAAAAGCCAACCCAGCCCAAGCAGGTAGCTAGTTCTCCCTGTATATATCTATCTATCTATCGGTGTATATAGGTATATATAAATATCTATATAGAAATTATCTTCTTTCTCGTCTTCTCTCTCAAAGAAGACGAAAACAATAAATAAGAAAAAAATAAATATCGGAGAGGTGGGTTTTTTAAAGGGGGGGAAATCCCTCTTCTCGCAGCCAAGAGACACTAAAGGCAAACATTTAGCAGGGGAGAGAGGAGGGAGAAGAAGAAAAAAGTTTGGAGCAGGCTTGCTTGAGCGAGAGACCCAATCAGCACTTATCGCCAAAGGGGAAATTGCCGGGGCTTCTCCAGCTCCTTCTGCGCTGTGCGTCAATCCAGCAAGCCAGGCGAAGGAATGAGCTAATTGCGAAGAGATAGTGTTTTAATACTCATTAAGGACATGTTGGCCCACCAGTCCCCGGAGGGGTGGGGAGGATGGGAAGTAGAGAGGGGGCTTGGTTTAAGAAAAAGGGGGGGGGCGGAGAAGAAGAAAAGGGGAAAGGAAGATTTAGGGGGTTTAAATAGACAGGGGGGACCCCTGTGGCTCAGGGTAGCTATAACAACCTGTCCGGACTTCACTCCCTGGGTAGAAGGAGCCACTAAAATGCTTTAAAAGAAGAAGGAGGGGGGGGGAGGAAATCCACCTATAAATTATGGGGAAAAGTAGGATTGGGTCGTTATAAAGACCCGAGTTGTCGATCTTTTCCTTGCATGTGGGAGCGGGTGTGCTTATCACCCCCCCACCCGAAATAAATAAATAAATAAATAAATAAATAAATAAATAAATAAATAAATATTTATTATATCTGTTTTATCGCTCCCAAACACCAGCATCAGGCTCCTGCTCAATGTTAAGAGTCGCTTTCCCGCTCTATTAATAATCATTTTCAAAGGACTGTCCCTCCTCCTCCTCCGCCGCCGCCCCCACCCCCGGCAAGCCAACCCTCTTGTTTTACATTTCAACAAAATCGGAGGAATTCAGGAACTTTCAGCCAAGGCGAGACATCCATTGAAGAACCGGTGTGATCTGAAGGGGGGGGCGAATCTTTATTTCTCTCCCCCCATTTCACCCCACGCCCGCTCGCCCCCCACGGCGGAACGTTCCAGTCATCGTTCAAACGATCTCTGCTTTTACCCGACTAAATCATCGCTAGGTTGGCGTTTGGATGCAATCTTTTTTATTTTATTATGTGTGAGCGGAAGGAAATGCTCGCGCCGAACAGCAGCCGGCTTAAGTGTGTATGTGAGAGAGCCGCACGACCTCGTTGAGGCGGAGTACACGGGTCCCCGAAACGCAACTCTTTGCTTTCAAAGGCTCCTTTTTGGATTTGCTTCCAAGGCAGAACTTGGAGGCGACCCTCTGCCCTCTTACTCCGGAGTAAGCCCCTTTAAAAACACCAGGGAGTTACTTTGGAGCTGCGCGCGTGGTTAGGGTCGGGACGGTTTAAGCGGAGCAGGACCGAATCCGTTGCGCTCCGAATTCACCGGGCAGTGAAGTTGTTGCGGCAGATTGCTTCAGTGTCGGGGGATGGAGAGTCAATTTCCTCGTGGCACCCGGGGCGGGGGAGAGACACTTCTCATCCACAACACATTCAAGTTGAGGAATCTGGATTTAAACCGGTTTCATCCGGATGAATCCTCAGGAGCCCACATTCCAGACCAAGAGAGACACATTTACCTGGGATTTCCACCACACTTAATTTCCATATCCTCTAGTTCGGCGGCGCGCTTAAATCGCTGCCTAGCTGAACTCTGGAAAAAGGTAAAAGGCGGATCTACACGGATCCTCATGAATTCATATGATTTTTTCATTCAAATTAAATAAAACCACCATGATATTGTAGACCATGTCTTACTCTGTAGAAAGCATCAAAAAAATCACGCATCCACTGTTTCGGGGGGGCGCAGGGGCGCAAAAACATGGTTAAAAAACACGGATCCTCATGGATCCTCATGATTTTTCCACTAGATCAGCCCAAAGTCACCATCAGATCAAAGATCATGGCCATGGGCACAGCATCCACCACAAAAATCACGGATCCACGGCTTCCTGGCGAAACCGTGGCCCAAAAACGTGGTTTTGAAGCACGGATCTTCATGGATCCACACGCTTTCTGCATCGGGCCAACCCAAACTCACCGTCAAATCACATATCATAGTAAGGGGCACAGCCTACACCACAAAAAACTCAGATCCACACCTGCCTGGCTACGCCCTGGCCCAAAAACGTGGTTCCGAAGCATGGATCCTCATGAATCCTCATGATTTTTGCACTAGATCAGCCCAAAGTCACCATCAGATCAAACATCATGGCCATGGGCACAGCATGCAACACAAAAATCACAGATCCACGACTTCCTGGCGAAACCGTGGCCCAAAAACGTGGTTTCGAACCACAGATCCTCATGGATCCTCACGCTTTTTGCATTGGGCCACCCCAAACTCACCATCAAATCACACATCATGTCCAGAGGCACAGCCTGCACCACAAAAATCACGGCTCCACGGCTTCCTGACCATACCGTGGCCCAAAAACGTGGTTTTGAAGCACGGATCCTCATGGATCCTCACGCTTTTTGCACTAGATCAGCCCAAACTCACCGTCAAATCACACATCATGTCCAGGGGCAGTGCCTGCACCACAGAAAACTCGGATCCACGGCTTCCTGGCCATTCCAAGGCCCAAAAACGTGGTTCCGAAGCACGGATCCTCATGGATCCTCACGCTTTTTGCATTGGGCCACCCCAAACTCACCGTTAAATCACACATCATGTCCAGGGGCACAGCCTGCACCACAAAAAATTCGGATCCACGGCTTCCTGGCCACTGCATGGCCCAAAAACGTGGTTCCAAAGCACGGATCCTCATGGATCCTCACGCTTTTTGCATTGGGCCACCCCAAACTCACCGTCAAATCACACATCATTCCCAGGGGCACAGCCTGCACCACAAAAAACTCAGATCCACGCCTGCCTGGCCACTCCATGGCCCAAAAATGTGGTTCCGAAGCACGGATCCTCATGGATCCTCACGCTTTTTGCATTGGGCCACCCCAAACTCACCGTCAAATCACACATCATTCCCAGGGGCACAGCCTGCACCACAAAAAACTCAGATCCACGCCTGCCTGGCCACTCCATGGCCCAAAAACGTGGTTCCGAAGCACGGATCCTCATGGATCCTCACGCTTTTTGCATTGGGCCAACCCAAACGCACTGTCAAATCACATATCATGGCCAGGGGCACAACATCCACCACAAAAAACTCGGATGCATGCCTGCCTGGCCATACCTTGGCCCAAAAACGTGGTTTTGAAGCATGGATTCCCATGGATCTTCATGATTTTTGCACAAGATCAGCCCAAAGTCATCATCAGATCAAACTTCATGGCCAGGGGCACAGCATCCACCACAAAAATCACAGATCCACGGCTTCCTGGCCATACTGTGGCCCAAAAACGTGGTTCTGAACCACGGATCCTCATGGATCCTCACACTTTTTGCATTGGGCCACCCCAAACTCACTGTCAAATCACACATCATGTCCAGGGATACAACTTGCACCAAAGAAATCTAGGATCCACAGCTTCCTGTTCAAACCACTGCCCAAAAACGTGGTTTTGAAGCACGGATCCTCATGGATCCTCACACTTTTCGCATTGGGCCAACCGAAACACACCGTTAAATCACACATCATGTCCAGGGGCACAGCCTGCACCACAAAAATCATGGATCCATGGCTTCCTGGCCATACCGTGGCCCAAAAACGTGGTTTTGAAGCACGGATCCTCATGGATCCTCACGCTTTTTGCATTGGGCCAACCCAAACCCACTGTCAAATCACATATCATACCAAGGGGCACAGCCTACACCACAAAAAACTCGGATCCACGCCTGCCTGGCCATACCGTGGCCCAAAAACGTGGTTCCGAAGCATGGATCCTCATGGATCCTGTTGATTTTTGCACAAGACCAGCCCAAAATCACCATCAGATCAAGCATCATGGCCAGGGGCACAGAATCCACCACAAAAATCACGGATCCACGGCTTCCTGGTCATACCGTGGCCCAAAAACATGGTTTTGAACCACGGATCCTCATGGATGCTCATGCTTTTTGCACTAGATCAGCCCAAATTCACCGTCAAATCACACATCATGGCCAGGGGCACAGCCTGCACCACAAAAACCGAGATCCACGGCTTCCTGGCCACTCCATGGCCCAAAAACGTGGTTTTGAAGCACGGATCCTCATGGATCCTCATGCTTTTTGCATTGGGCCAACCCAAACTCACTGTCAAATTACATATCATACCAAGGGGCACAGCCTGCACAACAAAAAACTCGGATCCACGGCTTCCTGGCAACACCGTGGACCAAAAACATGGTTTTGAAGCACGGATCCTCATTGATTCTCACGCTTTTTGCACTAGATCAGCCCAAACTCACCATCAAATCACACATCATGGCGAGGGCACAACCTGCACCACAAAAATCACGGATCCATGGCTTCCTGGCGACACCATAGCCCAAAAATTTAGTTTTGAAGCACGGATCCTCGTGGATCCTCACACTTTTTGCACTGGGCCATCCCTAAATCACTGTCAAATCACACTTCATGCCATGGGACACAGCTTGCACCACAAAAAACTCGGATCCACGGGTTCCTGGCCATACCGTGGCTCCAAAACGTGATTTCAAAGCATGGATCCTTATGGATCCTCACGCATTTTCCATTGGCCAACCCAAACTCACCGTCAAATCACACATCATGGCCATGGGCACAGCCTGCACCACAAAAAACACGGATCCACAGCTTCCTGGCCACTCCATGGCTCAAAAACGTGGTTTTGAAGCACGGATCCTCATGGATCATCACACTTTTTGCATTGGGGAACCCCAAATTCACCCTTTATTCAAATATCTTGTACATAACCACAGATCTGACCACAAACATCATGGATCTTCTGCCAGATGCTACCCTGGATATATTGGCCAATTTTTAGGTGGGTGTGCTGGGATGGAGGAAACGGAGTCAGCTGAATCTCTATCCATTAAAGATGGGCGTCCAATGGCTGGGCCAGAATAATTTCAGTTTGGTTTGCCAGCTCCCAGCTCTTAATGGGGCGGAATAGTCACCTGTAGCCGCTATCAGGAGTTCCGGTGTGATCCTGGATGCTTCTGTCTCTTTGGAGGCATTGGTCACAAATGTAGCCAAACTGGAATTTTTGAATCTATGTCAGGTTAGGAGATTGGTACCGTACCTGTCCCTTTCCAACCTAGCCATGGTGATCCATGCTGTGGTCACCTGCAGACTAGACTACTTTAACTTGCTGTACACCTGAGCCGGGGAGTGCAGGGTATAAATGTGATAGAGAGAGAGTGAGTGAGAGAGATAGATATGCAGGGCTACCCTTGAGACTGCTCCAGAAACTCCAAATGGTCTAAAATGCAGATGCATGAGTTCTTACTTGGACTTTGTGGAGAGCCCACATTCAGTTGGTTGTTCATCAGCTGGATTGGCTCCAGGTGGAGTATCGAATCAGGTTCAATGTTTTGGTGCTAATCTTTAAAGCCCTAAACAGTCTGTGACCTTTCTTATCTGTGGGAATTATCTTCCAATACACCCCCCATGAGTGTGACGCTCATCTAACAGCAACGTACTGGTGGTCCCTGGCCCAAAACATATCCAGCTGTCCTCAACCAGAGCCAGAGCCTTTTTGGTGGAACGCTTTGTCTAATGAGAACCAGGGCTCGGTGCAATCTATCTCAGTTCTCTCACTTGTCATGGTGAGTGGGCTTGCACATTCCTATGACCCTTGTGAGTGAAGCCATTGGGAATCTCGTACTCCCAGCAGGGTCACCCAAGGTGGTAAGGTCAAAGAAAATTAAATATGCTCAGAGTCCTGTAGTGATTTCATGCTCTTTATTGCAGCTTGTAAAACAGTGATTGAATTTCCCCCCAAACCTCAGGCTTTTATATACATTATTTACACAATGAGTCCCATCTGATTGGCTGATTCTGCTTCCCTCCTGGAGCCTGAATGTTCTTTTCTTGCAAGCCAATCAGTTCTTGCATTCTAGGATCCTACTTGCCTATTGTTCTAGGATCCAAGCTTAGTACATAACAGGGAAGGAGTTAGAAAAAGAATGATCCAAGAAGTCCTCAACGGCAGAACAGGCGGGTGATAACAAGCAGTGTGTTACAACGGCTCTGAAGGCGGATGAAGGCTGCAGCAGATAGGATCCACCAGTTTGTCGTGACTACTCATGCCATCAGAACAGAGCCCTACTGCGAAGACTGTGCGTTGGTCAGCGTGCACTAATCTACACACATAAAACAAATTCACGCACAGGCGTCTTCCAAAAACCAAACCCAACCCCCCCAAACCCTCCCCCCATGGCCATCACTAAATGGCTACTGTGGCAAGAATGTGAAGCCCCTAGTCATGAACCGACACATGGGCGGTCAGTCGTTCTGACTCAAGGAATGAGGCCGTTGAGCAGCTCAGCAGCTGTATCCATGACTGAGCAGCCCTTTTTAGGATCCACTATGCTCACCCCGAAAAGGGGAAGGGGCTGGAAACGGTGCCCTAAACATAGTATGCCTCCCTTTTCCCCTGACTGGATTACCACGCCCAGGTGGAATCTCTTCTCCTATATTTTGAATCCATTATTCTGCATCCTAGTCTCTAGAACAGCAGAAAACAAGCTTGCTCCCTCTTCAACATGACATCCCATCAAATATTTAAACATGGCTATCATGTCACTCCTTAATCTTCTCTTCTCTAGATTAAACAAATCCAGCTCCCTAAGTCTCTCCTCATAGTGCTTGAATTCCAGACCTTTTACATTTTGGTCACCCTCCTCTGGACATGCTCCAACTTGACAATATCCTTCTTCAACTGGACACAGTATTTCAGGTGTGGTCTGACCAACCAACCAGAATAGTGTGGTAGCATTCCTTCACTTGATCTAGACACTATACTCCTATTGATGCAGCCCAGAATTGCATTGGCATTCTTAGCTGCCACATCACACTGTTGACTCATATTCAGCTTGTGGTCGACTAAGACTCCCAGATCCCTTTCACAGGTACTGTTGTCAAGCCAAGTGTCCCCCACCTGTGCATTTCATTTTTTCTATCCAGGTGCAGTACCTTACATTTCTCCCTATTGAACTCCATATTGTTGGTTTTGGCCCAGCTCTCTAGGCTATTCAGGTCATTTTGAATTCTGACCCTGTCCTCTGGTGTATTAGCAACCCCTCCCAGTTTGCAGTCATTTGCAAATTTGATTAGCACACCCTCTATTCCATCATCCAAATCATTTATAAAAATATTGAATAGCACCAGGCCCAGGACAGAACCTTGTGGAACCCCAGTAGTCATTTTTTTCCAGGATGAAGGTGAGCCACTGATGAGCACTCTTTGGGTTCAGCCCATCAACCAATTACAAATCCACCTAACAGTAGCTTTGTCTAGCCCACATTTTACTAGTTGTTTTGCAATAATATCATGGGGGACCTTTTCAAAGGCCTTACTGAAGTAAGGGAAAGTAGGATTGTAATTACCGTAAAAATTACTGATTACTTTGGATCAGCAGTCTCAACCTAACCCGCTATGTGGGGAGAGCCACGTGTTCCTTTGGAAGGCAAGTGGAATACAGTGTGATATACTGACAGCTGTTTTAAAAGATGTAACTGTAACTTAAAATCCAGTATCAGGGGAAAAAACAAAAATAGATGGTCCCTGTGTGGATAGTCATGTTTGCATGATGGGGCCACCTCCAGTGACCATGTGGTCTGATATAAGAGGGTTCTAAAATCAGTCCTGAAAGTAGACTGATTGAGAATGACACACGCATAGCTTTTGCTCTGCCATTAAAAAGGTGAGCTGAAGCAAATTCTTGCCTCCCTTTGGGCTTAGCAATATTTCCTACAGCATTCTTGTTGAAGGGCATTGGAGAGTTAGGTGAGGGTCACTTTTCTGTTTTTCCACCAAGCCCCCAGATAAGAATGCTACAGCATCAGCCCCAAACACTCAGTCTCATAACAAAAAATACTCAACGGAGTTAGGGCTGAGGGTAGGGGAAGTACAATTATGATCTTTCCAGTCCTCTAGAAGGTGACCCTTTTGGTCATTTTGGTCATGGAGCCAAATATCTGTTTCCAAGTTTAAAGAGTCTAAACAAGTAAAGAACAAGCTTGCCCTTTACATGCAAAAGCCCTGAAATTCAGCCCATTGGGCAACTGATCATGGGGCTGGGAGGAGGGAGGTAAGGACTAGCACCTTCTCTGCCCTCCACCTCCAACAGCTACACCGGAAAGTTTCATGATGGGGTTCGATTTGAGAAGCTGAATGTTTATAAAGGCACTTAGCCAATTTCTGCCATGGAAATTCTGAACAGAAACACTCTGCAGGTTCAGCCCCCAAAAGAAACTGCTCTATGGTCTCTGCGTTGGGAAATGGGAACAGATCTTGCTCATCACCAACCTTCCCTCCACAAATCAGTATCACTATGAGGCTGAACTGAACAGCTTGCTCCAGAGTTTTAAGAGATACGTTTCTGTGGTGTAGTAGTTAAGAGCGGTGGACTCTAATCTGGTGAGCTGGGTTCGCTTCCCCGCTCCTCCACATGCAGCTGCTGGGTGACCTTGGGCCAGTCACACTTCTCTCTGAACTCCCTCAGCCCCACCTACCTCACAAGGTGTCTGTTGTGGGGGTGGAAGGGAAAGGAGATTTTTAGCCACTTTGAGACTCCTTCAAGTAGAGAAAAGCAGGATATAAAAACTAACTCCATAAATAAGAATTCTATGGAAAAGGACCATCCCTGCCATGATGATGAAAACTATATGTTTGGATTTTGCTGTATTATACCAACCTGTGGAATATGACAGTTCGCAGTTTCAAAATCTATTTGGCCACAGTGGATTGACAGTCTGGACACACAAAAACCTCTGGAAGATCTTTTGAATCAATGCCTATGCGAAAGCAGTGGTACCAGTCCTTGCAGTTTCCTTCACAGTAAGCCATAGTTAGGTCACCACTGGGCCTCCTGCACCCTTCCTTCAAGAAACATAGTGACCAGCAGCCTTCAAACAAGGATATCTGAGCAATAGGTTAGTGTATCCTTCCATCCCTCTGGGCATGATCGAGACACAGTAATGTAACTCTCGTTCAAGATTTGTCTCTTCTTGGGAGGAACAGCATCAATTTCCACTTGAAAATATTTGTCTTGTCCTTCAAAATAGGTTTTCCCACAGTACTGTATTATTTCTTTTGCAATCCAGGGTCTAATGGCAGCCATATCCTTTTGTATGAACTGTAATTGGGCAGCAGAAGCAATCAGATGGGCAATGGTACATGTGAAAGGACCGTAGTCACTGGAATTACGGTACCTTGCCTGGGTATATCAGTTGGTGCAAAAAATGATCAGCCGCAAAACTATAGGGATATTTTGAATCCATCTCATACAGACGTGCTAAGAAGGATGTTATTGCATCAATCACAGAGTGGTTCAATCCATGTTTGGAATCTAGATAGAGCATGGTCTTCCTTTTAAAAATGATTACTATCAGTTTCCAGTGGACTTCTCTGTCATTTACTGGAATAATCAAAACATCTTTCTTTAGCACTCCAAATCTCAAACAGTTCTTCAGAGCTTGCACTGGCAATCTTTGACATATCTGCATGAAGTGGCAAGTACGGTAAGTGAGAAAATTGTTCCATTGTGACCTAGCTCTTTGGCCATGATCACCCTGGAGGCAAGAAAGGCATCTATTATGCGATCATTTATCCAGTTTGATCCTTTCAGTGTGTTTATGTCATAGTCATACACACAGATGTTGCCAACTGGACCAAAGTCCCATGGTTTGTAGACTGAGTGTGGGGAAGGTACAGTTGTGCCATGGGGGAACTGATGTACAAATCAGTGATTTGTCCAAACACTTCTCACTTTGTGTTGAAAATATGGGGCTGCTATCAAAATAATCAATATCGGTCACTGTCAAATCCTCTTTCCCACCTTTTGGAGTGGAGGTCATCTGAGGCTGAGTGCTTTCCAGGTGTCTCATAGTCAGCTGGTGATCTTAAGGAGTCAAACCCCTCAGCAGCCTGCACTGAATCAGATGCTGGAGCTAATGTTATCTTTTCCTGCAGTCTGGGGAACTTTCTTCCCGATCTACTCTTCTGTCTTTTATTTCACTTCAACTGTGTGAGCTGCAACTGGCAAGGCTTCCCTGGTTCTGGTGGCATGCCGATAGATTTTGTGGCAGCTATAATATGGTAACAAGTCCTGGATGATGTCCTGTACGGACTGTGCATGCATGGTTGCCCGTATGGTCGCCAGGAGAGCGGATGCCCATACAGCCTGTACGGCCGCCGTGAGAGAAGCTGCCTGTACGGACGCTACGCGAGCAGCAGCCTGTACAGTCGCCGCGAGAGCAGCTGCCCGTATGGCCCATATGGTCGCTGCGAGAGGGGCTGCCTGTACAGTTGCCACAAGAGCGGCAGCCAGTACAGCGACCTTACTGTCACTCTCCCCCCAGCATGGCACCCTGGGGCACCATCACCCCGCTGCCCCTTCATATGCCCCTGTAGTCAATCAAATGTACCATGAACAATCTGAAGTCATGCTGGGCACAATTCACCACTAATCCTGTTCTTTTTCTAAAAACACGTGGTGGACTCCAGGAAAGCTGTCAGCAGGCAACATGATTCCCATGGGCACCACGTTGGAAACCCCCTATTTCAAAGTTTGCACTGACAAAATCTGTTCTCAAGAAAACTTGCAGTTAAACTCCATTTATAATTACTACCCCTGCAAAGCAACCAACTTTTGTCCCAAAACCATTTGTAGCTGAATTGACGCAAGACAGGTGATTGTTTTTCATGGTTACTTTGGTGGTCTCCATCTAGTTGGTTTGATAATTTACATTCACAGGTAAGATCATCACAATCTCTGCCTTGGACATTCTTGAGGTTTAGCAGTGTCAAAAATTTCCAGGTGCAGTTCTTCACAGTGGAAGCTATGAATATGAATGTCATTTTATTTCAATGTTCTTGCTAATGCAGAACCATTTCAGATAGCGTTTGTATTTCGGTCATTCCATGGACATTGGTGTGATCTTACAATATAATTTGGTGGAGTCCATTTAACAATCATGCCGATCCATGAGGATTAAAGTATTTAATATAGTGTTTGTTCCTTGGCTGTGCTCTGTGGTTTTTGTGGTTCGTTCTGTGGTCATATACATCATGTGTGATTTGATAGTGATTTCAGGGTGACCAAACATAAAAAAACCTAAGGATCCATGGGGATCTGTGCTTCATGAGAATCTTTTTACAGCATGGCAGTGCCCCAAAGTGATCTGGCCATGAGCAGCATAGGTGGTTGGGTAATGAATATGGGGCGACCCAGAAAACTGTGGAGCCGTAAATTTTAAATATATATATATATATATTCAATTTTATAAGGATAAGGAAGTACAGAAAGGGAAACGGGGGAGGGGATAGATAGATAGATAGATAGATAGATAGATAGATAGATTAGAAATTTAAAAGACCTATAAAGATTATCAAATCCTACAAAGTACTACTACTACTACTACTACTACTACTACTACTACTACTACTACAAATATATTTGTACCCTGCCCATCTGGCTGGGTTTCCCCAGCCACTCTGGGTGGCTTCCCAAAAAATGAAATAAAAATACATTAAAAAGTCACACATTAAAAACGTCCCTAAACAGGGCTGTCGTCAGATGTCTTCTAAATGTCAGGTAGTTGTTTATCTCTTTGACATCTAATGGGAGGACATTCCACAGGGCGGGCGCCACTACCAAGAAGGCCCTCTGCCTGGTTCCTTGTCACTTTGCTTCTCACAGTGAGGGAACCACCAGAAGGCCCTTGGTGCTGGACATCAGTGTCTGGGCAGAATGATGGGCGTGGAGATGCTCCTTCAGGTATACTGCATCGAGGCCGTTTAGGGCTTTAAAGGTCAGCACCAACACTTTGAATTGTGCTCAGAAATGTACTGGGAGCCAATGTAAGTCTTTCAGGACATGTGTTATATGGTCTTGGTGGCCACTCCCAGTCACCAGACTAGCTGCTGCGTTCTGGATTAGTTGTAGTTTCTGGGTCACCTTCAAAGGTAGCCCCACGTAGAGGACATTGCAGTAGTCCAAGCGGAAGATAACTAGAGCATGCACCACTCTGGCGAGACAGTCTCCGGGCAGGTAGGGTCTCAGCCTGTGTACCAGATGGAGCTGGTAGACAGCTGCCCTGGATACAGAATTGACCTGTGCGTCCATGGACAGCTGTGAGTCCAAAATGACTCCCAGGCTGTGCACCTGGCCCTTCAGGGGCACAGTTACCCCATTCTGGACCAGGGAGTCCTTCACACCAGCCCACCCCCTGTCCCCCAAGAACAGAACTTCATTATTGTCAGGAATCAACCTCAATCCACTAGCTGCCATCCATCCTCCAACCGCCTCCAAGCACTCACACAGGACCTTCACTACCTTCACTGGTTCTGAGTTGAAAGAGAGGTAGAGTTGGGTATCATCCGCATATTGATGGACACCAAGCCCAAACCCCCTGATGATCTCTCCCAGCAGCTTCCTGTAGATGTTAAAAAGCATGGAGGGGAGGACGGAACCCCGAGGCACCCCACAAGTAAGTCTGAACACTCATCCCCCACCACAACTTTCTGGACACAGCCCAGGAGGAAGGAGCAGAACCACTGTATAACAGTGCCCTCAGCTCCCAGCTCCTCTAGACGGTCCAGAAGGATGTTATGATCGATTGTCGCGACCAAGGCAGTTTCAGTCCCATGAGAAGACCTGAATCCCAATTGGAAGGGATCCAAATGGTCTGCATCCTCCAGGCGTGCCTGGAGTTGTTCAGCAACCACCCGCTCAATCACCTTGCCCAAGAATGGAAGATTTGAGGCTGGGCGATAGTTGGCCATACTGGCCGGGTCTGAAGATGTTTTTTTAAGAAGCGGTTTAATGACCGCCTCTTTCAGCTGGTCTGGGAATGCCCCCTCACAGAGGGAAGCATTCACCACCCCGCAGAGCCCATTGCCCAGCCCTTCCCGGCTTGCTTTTATTAGCCAGGATGGGCAAGGATCAAGGAGACAGGTGGTTGGTTTCACGCATCCAAGCAGCCTGTCCACATTCTCGGGGGTAACGGATTGAAATTGATTCCATGCAACTTGACCAGACAGGGCTCTAGCACTCTCTCGCCCCGACCCTGCTCCCACGGTGGTGTCTACCTCCTTCCGAATATGAGCAACTTTATCTGCATAAAAATTTGAAAAATCGTTGCAGGAGGTCTTGGGGTCTTTACAAGGCCCCGGTGCTAAAGGTGGTTCCATTAAATTGCAAACCACCTGAAAGAGTCTCCTGCTACTATTTTCTGTAGATGCTATAGAGGCGGTGAAGAAAGTCTTCTTCGCCATTGCTATCGCCACTTGGTAGGCTCGACATTGAGCTCTAACCTGTGTCCGGTCAGATTCGGAATGAGTTATCCGCCACCGGCGCTCTAGCCGTCTCAACGATTGTTTCATTGCCCTCAGATCCGTGGAAAACCACGGGGCTGTCCGGGCTCCATGCAATCGGAGAGGGCGCTTCGGAGCCAAACAGTCAATAGCCCTGGTTAACTCCACATTCCAGCGGGCCACCAGGGAATCAGCTGAAAGGCCACCAACACTCTATAGGATGCACCGAACCATAGGAGGGGGAGAACAAGGGGAAAAAAATTCTCCCCCTCTCCGCTCAGCGCCCCTTCAGCGAAGCGGGATGAGAAATGGAGCCCCTTCCATTTCTCCTCCAGCTTCACTGAAGGGGCGCTGCGCAGAGAGGAAACATTGTGCAGTGCCTCTCCAGAGAAGCAAAGCCTGGAGAGCAAGAGGGATCGGTGTGCACCGACCCCTCTCATTCTCCAGGCTTCAGGCGGCTTACCACAAGCCTTCGGAGATCAGCAGGAACTTGCGCTGTGCTCCAAAGGCTTCAGGCGGCTATCCCTGAAGCCTGGACAGCGAGAGGGGTCGGTGCGCACCGACCCCTCTCGCTCTCCAGGCTTCAGCGAAAGCAATGCGTAGCCTCTGGAGCGCGGAGGGAGCGCTCCCTCTGCGCTTCAGAGGCTTCGTGTTGCTATCGCTGAAGCCAAGGAGCCTGCATTCGCTCCATAGGACGCACAAACATTTCCCCTTAATTTTTCGAGGGTAGAAAGTTGTCCTATAGAGCGAAAAATACGGTAGTCATATATTCTCCTATCGGCTCTAATAATAATATTGCAGTGGTGACATTAACAGTGCAGGTAAGGGGATTTTTGTGATTTTTGTAGTGCAACTCATGATTTGTGAGTTGTGCCCGTGGCTATGATGTGTGATTTGATGGTGAGTTTGGGGAGCCCCAATGCGAAAAGAGTGAGGATCCTTGAGGATCCGTGCTTCAAAACCACATTTTTGGGCCACCGTATGGTCAGGAAGCCGTGGATCTGAGTTTTTTGTGGTGCAGGCTGTGCCCCTGGACATGATGTGTGATTTGACGGTGAGTTTGGGGTGGCCCAATGCAAAAAGCGTGAGGATCCATGAGGATCCGTGCTTCGGAACCACGTTTTTGGGCTATGGAGTGGCCAGGAAGCCGTGGATCCGAGTTTTCTGTGGTGCAGGCGCTGCCCCTGGACATGATGTGTGATTTGACGGTGAGTTTGGGTTGGCCCAATGCAAAAAGCATTAGGATCCATGAGGATCCGTGCTTCAAAACCACGTTTTTGGGCCACGGTATGGTCAGGAAGCCATGGATCCGAGTTTTTTGTGGTGCAGGCTGTGCCCCTGGACATGATGTGTGATTTGACAGTGAGTTTGGGTTGGCCCAATGCAAAAAGAGTGAGGATCCATGAGGATCCGTGCTTCGGAACCACGTTTTTGGGCCAGGGCATGGTCAGGCAGGCGTGGATCTGAGTTTTTTGTGGTGTAGGCTGTGCCCCTGGGAATGATGTGTGATTTGACGGTGAGTTTGGGTTGGCCCAATGCAAAAAGCGTGAGGATCCATGAGGATCCGTGCTTCGAAACCACGTTTTTGGGCCTTGGAATGGCCAGGAAGCCATGGATCCGAGTTTTCTGTGGTGCAGGCTGTGCCCCTGGGAATGATGTGTGATTTGACAGTGCGTTTGGGTTGGCCCAATGCAAAAAGAGTGAGGATCCATGAGGATCCGTGCTTCGGAACCACGTTTTTGGGCCATGGAGTGGCCAGGAAGCCGTGGATCCGAGTTTTCTGTGGTGCAGGCGCTGCCCCTGGACATGATGTGTGATTTGACGGTGAGTTTGGGTTGGCCCAATGCAAAAAGCATTAGGACCCATGAGGATCCGTGCTTCAAAACCACATTTTTGGGCCATGGAGTGGTCAGGAAGCCGTGGATCCGTGATTTTTGCGGTGCAGGCTGTGCCTCTGGACATGATGTGTGATTTGACGGTGAGTTTCGGTTGGCCCAATGCAAAAAGCGTGAGGATCCATGAGGATCCGTGCTTCGAAACCACGTTTTTGGGCCACGGTATGGTCAGGAAGCCATGGAGCCGAGTTTTTTGTGGTGCAGGCTGTGCCCCTGGGAATGATGTGTGATTTGACAGTGCGTTTGGGTTGGCCCGATGCAAAAAGAGTGAGCATCCATGAGGATCCGTGCTTCGGAACCACGTTTTTGGGCCATGGAGTGGCCAGGAAGCTGTGGATCCGAGTTTTTTGTGGTGCAGGCTGTGCCTCTGGACATGATGTGTGATTTGACGGTGAGTTTGGGGTGGCCCAATGCAAAAAGCGTGAGGATCCATGAGGATCCGTGCTTCAAAACCACGTTTTTGGGCCTTGGAGTGGCCAGGAAGCCGTGGATCCGAGTTTTTTGTGGTGCAGGCTGTGCCCCTGGACATGATGTGTGATTTGACGGTGAGTTTGGGTTGGCCCAATGCAAAAAGCGTGAGGATCCATGAGGATCCGTGCTTCAAAACCACGTTTTTGGGCCTTGGAGTGGCCAGGAAGCCGTGGATCCGTGATTTTTGTGGTGCAGGCTGTGCCTCTGGACATGATGTGTGATTTGACGGTGAGTTTGGGGTGGCCCGATGCAAAAAGCGTGAGGATCCATGAGGATCCGTGCTTCAAAACCACGTTTTTGGGCCACGGTATGGTCAGGAAGCCGTGGATCCGTGATTTTTGTGGTGCAGGCTGTGCCCATGGCCATGATCTTTGATCTGATGGTGACTTTGGATTGATCTAGTGCAAAAATCATAAGGATTCATGAGGATCCGTGCTTCGGAACCACGTTTTTGGGCCAGGGCGTGGTCAGGCAGGCGTGGATCTGAGTTTTTTGTGGTGTAGGTTGTGCCCCTGGCTATGATGTGTGATTTGACGGTGAGTTTGGGTTGGCCCAATGCAAAAAGTGTGAGGATCCATGAGGATCTGTTCTTGAAAACCACGTTTTTGGGCCATGGTATGGCCAGGAAGCCATGGATCCGTGATTTCTGTGGTGGATGTTGTGCCCCTGGACATGATGTGTAATTTGAAAGTGAGTTTGGGCTGATCTAGTGCAAAAATCATGAGGATTCATGAGGATCCGTGTTTTTTAACCATGTTTTTGCGCCATTGCGGCACCACGAAACAGTGGATGCGTGATTTTTTTGGTTCCTCCTACAGACTAAGATGTGGTCTACAGTAGCATGGTGTTTTTATTTTGTTTCAATATAAAAATCATATGAATTCATGAGGATCCGTGCCTCGGATCTATGTTTTTATGGTACTGCAGCGCGGCAAAGTGTTGGATCCACGTTTTTTATAGTCCAGTTTGTAGGCGTGCTTTCTAGGTGTGATTTGACACTGCATTTGTTGGAATTATTTTTAAAAAAGTGGAGGATCCATGAGGATCCGTGTAGATCCGCCTTTTATGGAGACCCCTGAACTCTGAACAGATCACCACACATAAGAATCGGGATCGCCCTTGCAGCGTTAAGGGAAGTGGAGTGGAATCTCACTCCGTGATCCAGAACTCAATTAAGCCGGGCGCGGGCTAAATTGAGATAGTTCCTCGGAGGTAAGTCCTCACTGTGAGTTCAGCGGCGCTTCCTCCCAGCTCCAGTAAACATGGGGAGTAGGATCGCAGCCTTCCTTCGTCTTAGCTTTTTGAGGCTGCATTCTTACGATTACTCGAAGGTAAGCCCCATTGAGTTCAAATGGACTACCTTCTGAGGAGGCACTCTTAGAGAATTTGGTTTACACGTGTTCTATTAAACGTCTGGAACTAACGCCAATAAGGCAAACTGAAAGACAGAGAGAGGGAGGGGGATCGTTTCACAGTACAGATTCAGAGGATCGAGTGCATGTAGCCTTAGCCGTTTGGGAGAATAAAGGGTGGATCTCTTCCGCCTCCCCCACCAGCAGCGATCCTTCCCAAATCTCCTCGGTTCCTGCAAGTACCAGTGTCCATTACCGCACAGAGGAAGGAAGACCCGCTAGAAAAAGACGTCTATCCACCCAAACAAGCGTGCCAAAACAACACCCAACATCCCCAGTTAAAACCCATCAGATCCTCTGTTTGCTATTTGCTGGGCGTTAGACAAAGAGGTGGAGACGGCGGTGTGTTTTGACAGATTTCGGCCCTAATGGAGACCTTCCTTGCCACTCCCCATCGCCCCAGACTTTTCTTGACCCCTACACAGAAGGTCCCATATAGGTTTGGGGATGGAACTTTTCAGAGCCTGGGTTTCTGTACGTTTACTTGGAAGTAAACCCCAGTCCATCCGGTGGGATTACTCGCTTACATCCTCCATGCCTTGAAAGACGTACCAGAAATGCCACCTCATCTTAATATTGACATTAAAAATTAATTTCTTAATCATTAAAAAAAAAGATCACACACAAACGAGGTCTGGAAAGAAATTATATTTTAAAAGCCCGCCCTCGTGCGATTATATTTTGCGGGTATTTTAAAACCTTGATGTGTTAAGGAATCCGTGATATTGATATTGATATAGACATGAATGAATGAATATGTGGTGGATGTGAGTCCCTTAGTCCCCAAATCCTTCTTTTAAAAAACCACAATTATACTCTTTCTTCCGTTTCCCAGCGTTCAGAGATCCCGATCCGCGGCCTATTTAACATTTCAGTCTCATGCATGCTTATCTATAGGAATCCGGACGCGACTGTGGGCTAATTTGTTTGAACTGAATCCACTAAAAGTTCCAATCAGCTTTAGACGCCGATTCTAGACACATTTGCTTTGAAAACCAACCCTATAGGCTGCAGTCCTCTACCCGGTTACCTGGGAGTAAGCCACATCGAACACAATGGATTTACTCCTGAGTAGCCTGCGAATACGGTTGCCCTGTCAGCCTCTTAAACACGCCCACTCGGAAGTAGCTTCTGTTGCAGACCAGTGTGGTTTTACACCCGAGTAGACGCATTTAACTTTGCGATACCTAGCTCACAGCTCAACCCTATGCAAAGAAATCCAGCTGTGGCCCACGGGGCTTACGCCCATACTAGGAAAGTGTGTTTGGGATCACAGCCTAGATCTGTGCTGCGGGCAGACCCCCACCAATCCGGAGTCAATCCGGTTTCACATCGGAAGCCCCGCTGGCGCTTAAATATGGCGGGGGGCTCTTTTTGAATGGCGTGGGATTGGCCAGCTACGTAGTCTGGTGTGTCTCAGCGATTGCGACCCCCTTAGTTTTGGACCCACAATTACTCGCATCTTTTCGGATGACGCTCCCTGAACCCCACCCGTGCTGTATGCGCTTCTGCCAAAGAGGATCTGATGTGGTGATGGTTGTCGGTGGGGATAATGGAAAAAGAGCGGCGGGGGTGATGGAGAGAGAGAGAAGCAAAAACAGCCGCGCTCTCTTCTCTTGGACTTTCCCTCTGCATTAGGTGAAAATCCCAGGCAATTATAGCATTACAGGGAAAGGAGCGAGTGCCTCCGTGTTCAAAGGCAGGGGGATTTTCACAGCCTTTTCAAGGGAAATTGCTTCTATTTCAGACTGAAATGCACACACCCAAACACGCGTCCTTCTAATACACAAGCCGAGCGAAGCAGAAAGAAAGGGACGTGGGGAGGAAGGGGAGGTAGACAGCCGGCTGGATGGCGGGGTGTGTCTCCTTCCCTCTTACAATGGGATGCTTCTTCAAACAGACACCAACCCTTGGTGGACTTATCTTCACCACTCCTTTTTAAAGCTCCTCTGAAAATTAATGATTTTTTTAAAACCTGGAAATCATAACTGAAATTCATCACTGGCGACAACCGTGCTTGGCAAGACAAGTTCAGGTGGTTTAAGACTACCGCTGCTAAACCTGAGCTGCGGATGCCCCTTTTGAAGCATAAATTGAGGCACCCGGTGCCACTGACACAAGAGTGGGATTGATTGTGCTAGTTGGGGCTTAGTAAAGGTAAAGGGACCCCTGACCATTAGGTCCAGTCGTGGCCGACTCTGGGGTTGTGGTGTTCATCTCGCTTTACTGGCCGAGGGAGACGGCGTACAGCTTCCGGGTCATGTGGCCAGCATGACTAAGCCGCTTCTGGCGAACCAGAGCAGCGCACGGAAACGCCGTTTACCTTCCCAGCAGAGTGGTACCTATTTATCTACTTGCACTTTGACATGTTTTCGAACTGCTGGGTTGGCAGGAGCAGGGACCGAGCAACGGGAGCTCACCCCATCGAGGGGATTTGAACCGCCAACCTTCTGATCGGCAAGCCCTAGGCTTTGTTGTTTAACCCACAGCACCACCCGTGTCCCCAGCTTGGGCTTACATCTGAGCAAATATACATAGGGCTGGGTTCGAGTTTTTTTAAACAAACAAACAAACAAACAAACAAACAAACACAACAACAACAAAGCCCTGTTTACAGAAATAGAAACATTTGATTAACTCATATTTAGGGAAACTGGAATCTCCCCAATGGAAATACATTGGCTTGCTTTGCTTTGACTCGACAAAGCTGAGAGCTATTTTTGCTACAACTGATGTTGCTGATATGCTTTCTCTTCCTGCTTTCGGCTCTCTTCAGATCTTGGTCTACAAGTTATACCTTTCTTAGGCTGCCCAATCAGACTTCTGAGTGGGGCTCCTAACCATTTCTAGGCATGTTTCCTGCTTGGCAGGGGGTTGGACTCGATGGCCCTTGTGGTCTCTTCCAACTCTTCTATGATTCTATGATTCATAGGTAACTCTCATTTTCAATGGCATTTGCTTCCAAGAAGGGGTGTATAAGTTAACCGGCACCATTCCTATTGTTATTGGAATCCGTCTTTCTCAATTGAGGAGTGTGCCATTTGGGGTGTACTCAAACCGTTGGAAGGCTGCAGTACCTGCTGTGGCGGTGGACCCCAATACAAGAGAGACATGTTTTGTTGCAGCCAGGGCAGATGAAGGCGTCTGGTTGTGCTGCCGCCAGTGCACCAAGCATTTCTTCTCTCTGCGTTCCTGCCAGCAGTCCTTCCTCCTCTGGTTACTGCTATGAATACACCACCTGTCTGCCTGTCTCCAGGCACTGCAGTCGTCTGCAAGGGATTCCAAAGGGCGAAGTTGATGTTGCCAGCTTTCATGTCACATTTGCAGACATCTTTGTAATGCCTGAAGCCAGCTCCCCATAGAGCACATCATTGGGAATCCTGCCATCTTCCATTCTGTGGACATGGCCAAGTCATTGTCGAGGCACCATTGCTAAAAACGACTAGCCATGGTAACTACCTTCTGCTACCAGTGTTGGAGGCAGCATGCCTGGGAACCTCAGCTGGTGAGAGAGCATTGCTATGCCCAGGAGCTGCTTGTGGGCTTCCAATGGGCACCTGGTGGGCCACCGGATTTAGATGAGCCCAGTGAGGTTCTTCTTGGGCTCTTATGTAAAGCAAGAACTTGATTCACTCCAGCTTCCATCAACACCTACAAGTATGGCCAGTGGTTAGAGATCATTAAAGTTTATGTATTATTTATTATATTTATCTCTCACCTAATCAGTTAGATAAGGGATGCGGGTGGCGCTGTGGGTTAAACCACAGAGCCTAGGAGTTGCTGATCAGAAGGTCGGTGGTTCGAATCCCCGCGATGGGGTGAGCTCCCGTTGCTCGGTCCCTGCTCCTGCCAACCTAGCAGTTCAAAAACATGTCAAAGTGCAAGTAGATCGATAGGTACCGCTCCGGCGGGAAGGTAAACGGTGTTTCCGTGCGCTGCTCTGGTTCGCCAGAAGCGGCTTAGTCATGCTGGCCACATGACCCAGAAGCTGTACGCCGGCTCCCTCGGCCAATAAAGCGAGATGAGTGCCGCAATCCCAGAGTCGGCCATGACTGGACCTAATGGTCAGGGGTCCCTTTACATTTACCTTTTTTAATCAGTTAGATGCTGGCCCCTGTCCTTCAAGCAATGAAGACCAGCTTCATAACCCACCCCCAGGAAAACTGGTTCTTGGCACCTTTCTGTCTCATGAGACATTGGAGTCCACCTTCTGGGGTGAAATCAAATTGCTGCACTAGCAGCACCCAAGTGACCTCCCTGGAGCGCAAGCCCGGGCAGTGTGTCTGGAGGTTCTGGGCTGCCCAAAGGAAAGTAGAGCGATAAGTTTGGCATCAGCTTGGCTGCAGGTGTCTCCAGAAGGAGGCATACAAAGTGCCGTCCAACTGCCTTAGGCCTCCTAAGCCTTTTCTTCTCCTGAAGATCCTACAAGGAGTTTTGGGACCAGAGTTTTCCTTGTAGGTGGGCTGCCTTTCCCAGGTATTTTATTACTGGTATGCTGGAGTAATAACAAGCACTCCAGCAACTTCCAGATGGGGGCTTAATAATGTACGGAGGTCACTGAGCTATTGCAAATGGGTCATTGGCAACAGGCTTTCTAAAAAAATGTGCATGCACAAAGAACGCTGCATAAAATGTGCATGTACAAAGAGCACCCGTTCCACAATAAAACCTAACTGGAAACAGCTTCCTGGCAGCAAATCTTTTCCAAACGAAAGAAAAAAGCACCCGAAAGTGTGGGATAACCACCATGATAGAGATATTGTATAACCTCCTCCCAGATTTACAAATCAGGTAAAAGGTAAAGGGACCCCTGACCATTAGGTCCAGTTGTGGCCGACTCTGGGGTTGTGGTGCTCATCTCGCTTTATTGGCCAGGGAGCCAGCGTACAGCTTCTGGGTCATGTGGCCAGCATGACTAAGCCGCTTCTGGTGAACCAGAGCAGCGCATGGAAACGCCGTTTACCTTCCCGCCGGAGAGGTACCTATTTATCTACTTGCACTTTGACGTGCTTTCGAACTGCTAGGTTGGCAGGAGCAGGGATCGAGCCATGGGAGCTCACCCCGTTGCGGGGATTCGAACTGCCGACCTTCTGATCAGCAAGTCCTAGGCTGTGTGGTTTAACCCACAGCGCCACCGCGTCCCTACAAATCAGGACCTATGGTCAATAAAAAGATTGCCCGCAAGTGAGCTGAGTCAAACCAGAAGCAGCGGGAGGAGAGAGCTTTCCTGGAGGGGAGATGTAATTGTAAAAAGTGGAATGATGACGCTCCCTCTCTCTACACATGTCACACTATACAACCCCTCCCCCCACAAAAAAAAAAACTGTTTTAGAATCTGGTCCAGGAAAATGGTTTGCTGTGTGGGGTTATTTACCTCTTTTTGTGGGGAAAGTTTTAAACTGGTGGTGCTTGGTTTTCTTCAGCACAGATGATATAATATTCTGGAGGACACTCTGAGATCTGTATGTGGATTATTGTTATTAATTTATTACCTGACTTTCACTCTAAGGTCCCCGGATAGGTTACAGCATCACAACACACTATTTAAAACAATTTAAAACAACTTAATTGTGAGGGTGATAAAGGCTTTGAAAGGTACATATTATTTTCATATTATTACAATAAATCAGCATAGTGAAAGGCTATCCTCAGAGGGGTTCACCTGACTCTTCCTTTAACATCTTTTCAAGCCTTTAAAAACAATTATTTTATTACTGTAATGCCTGCATTTCAATGTGGTTTAAGCTCTGTGGCTTTTAGCTCAGCAAATAACTTTTTCTTGTGGCTCTCTGTATCATTGCTGAAATAGTGTTAAGCTCTGCTTTGATGTGGCTGTCCTGTGTGTTTGTGCTGTTATTGACTCATGCTTTAAACTGTGGTTTTAAAGTCTTTGTCCACCTGTCTTGCACCCAGAGAACTCAGGATATTGACCAAGTGGTCAGCGGAATGTAAATATGTAAGAAATGTCCACTACTCTTGTTAGAAGTGGCTCAGGGGATCATTCTCCTAACCTGATACAGTTGGGTTGCCAAATTTCAAACAGTGAAAATCCGGACAGGAGCTTTTTTGGGGGGGCAAAGTTGTTGAGCTCGTTGTGCAAAATCGCAAAAAAATGCCGTTTTTGAGCTATTTCTTATGGCAAAAACGGCATTGCCAACATGGGCTGAAATACGTCTGGATTTCCCCATACATTTTCACGATTTCCGCCCAGGCACCGCTGCTGACTTCGATATTGTGAATATGTCCAGGAAAATCTGGACGTATGGCAACCCTAAATCAGTTTTCATTTTTGGGGAGGGGGGGAAGCCTCAGCCCTGGGAACCAAATGTGGCCTTCTAAACCTCTTTACTTGGTCCTCAGATATCTCCACATGACACACCTCATGTTGTACCCTGAATATCCTCCCCCCAAAAAGCTGGAATGTGTCCCTTAACTCTGGTGATGCCTCTCTTTTGTTCGGATGGAAGAAATTAGCCTCCTTTATATAGCCCTTTATATAATGAATTGAAAAAGGTATTTAAATATACCTTCTTGAAGAAACCAGAGGCCTTTCTCCTGGGCATAGTCGGCCAATTGGTGCCAAAGAAAGATAGAACTTTTTTTATGTATGCCACAACAGCAGCAAGAATACTTATTGCAAAGTATTGGAAAACACAAGATCTACCCACCCTGGAAGAATGGCAGATGAAGGTGATGGACTACATGGAACTGGCGGAAATGACTGGCAGAATCCGAGACCAGGGAGAAGAGTCGGTGGAAGAAGATTGGAAGAAATGATGCTGGATAGAAACTAAGTGGTCTTTAGCTGTAATGTTATAAGAGAATACGAGAAAATGGTTATTAATAGGTAAAAACTTAATGTTATAATATTTTAAAATTGAAGATTAAGATGATTGAAGAGGGGAGGGATTTGCGGAATTAAAAATTTGAATTGGAATACAGAAAAGGGAGGCGCGAGGAGGTCCGGAAATAAGCAAATGAAAATATGTGATGGAAAGACTGAATTGTTTTTAACTATTTTTATTTTGTATTTTTCTTTTCTTTTCTTTTTTTCTTTTTCATTTTGTAATTTTTTGAGAACCTCAATAAATATTTATTAAAAAAAGAAAAGAAATTAGCCTCCGTCACAATGATAACATTTACATGAATTGCTCCACCCACTTCCCCCTCTGACGTAGTTGCCTAGATCAGGGTTTCCCAAACTTGGGTCTGCAGTTGTTTTGGGACTACAATTTCCATCATCCCTGACCATTGGTCCTGCTAGCTAAGGTTGCTGGGAGTTGTAGTCCAAAAACAGCTGGAGACCCAAGTTTGGGAAACCCTGGGATGATCATGTGGCCCTTGGGTTGAAAGCACGTTCCCCACCCCTGCCCTGTGTGAGGATGCTGTGGGTGGTATACATTTCCCCTTAACACAGATATGTCCCATACAGCAGATGTGTTGCCTGACAGCTAAGAAGAAGAAGAAGAAGAAGAAGAAGAGTTTGGATTTGATATCCCGCTTTATCACTACCCGAAGGAGTCTCAAAGCGGCTAGCATTCTCCTTTCCCTTCCTCCCCCACAACAAACACTCTGTGAGGCGAGTGGGGCTGAGAGACTTCAGAGAGGTGTGACTAGCCCAAGGTCACCCAGCAGCTGCATGTGGAGGAGCGGAGACGCGAACCCGGTTCCCCAGATTACGAGTCCACCGCTCTTAACCACTACACCACATTGGCTCCCCAAAAAAGCTAAGGGAATCCTGAATGAAAATGTCACCTTAGCTTTGAGTAGAGGTGGTTTGAGACAAGCCATCACCTCTCGCCCTGTTGGTAATAGGAATACTTATCCACTAGTGAGGGCAACCAACACAATGTTCCCTCAAAGTGGTTGGACTCCCAAGTCCCTACAAGCCCCAGCCAGATTGATCGATGTTCAGGAATGATGATGATGATGATTTAATTAATATGCTACTTATATGCCAAAATGGCCTCTTCTGAGCAGATTACGGCATAATTAAAACACACAGTAGCAAATCCACTAGGGCATTAAATCAGCCTTAATTAAAATATACAATAAAACAAACAATTAAAAAGCATAACAAATCATTAACAAAAACCCCCCACAGTTAAAACAATGAAACCAGAAGTTCATTTCAGGGAAACGCTTGCCTAAACAGGTGCGTCTTCCAGAGATGGCAGAATGCCAACACTGAGGGAGCCTCTCGCATTTCAGCAGGCGGGGGGCATTCCACGTCACTGGTGCCACCAGTGCAAAAGCCTGCCTCTGAGCATAATGCGCTTACCAGGCAGTGATAGGGATGATGGGAGTTGTAGTCCAACAGCATCTGAATGGCACCATGTTGCCTAACCCTCCTCTGTTGGGTTGCTGTGAAGTATTACGCATGCCCAAATGGCATGATGCAAATGGTAGGTCCCCAGATGATTAGAATGTCATTTTTTTGCTCTGCTAATCAGCAACCTTTGAAGAGCAGAGATGTGGTGCTCTGGGTTTTTAACCCTTTTCTTCTCATGCCATCTCCCCCACTCCTCTGCCCCAAGCTGTTGTTACTTTTGTAGGGGGATAAAAGACATGGAATGATGTATGTAGTGATGTATGGAAGTGAGAGCTGGACCATAAAGAAGGCTGATCGCCGAAGAATGAATGCTTTTGAATTATGGTGCTGGAGGAGACTCTTGAGAGTCCCATGGACTGCAAGAAGATCAAACCTCCCCATTCTGAAGGAAATCTGCCCTGAGTGCTCACTGGAAGGACAGATCCTGAAGCTGAGGCTCCAATACTTTGGACACCTCATGAGAAGAGAAGACTCCCTGGAAAGGACACTGATGTTGGGAAAGATGGAGGGCACAAGGAGAAGGGGACGACAGAGGACGAGATGGTGGGACAGTGTTCTCGAAGCTACCAGCATGAGTTTGACCAAATTGCGGGAGGCAGTGGAAGACAGGAGTGCCAGGTGTGCTCTGGTCCATGGGGTCACAAAGAGTCGGACACGACTAAACGACTAAACAACAACAACAAAAGACATGGAAAATATATTTTCCTGTGGCCATTATAGATGCTGACATGGCCCTTATTAACCAAGTGGAGTAGATTAATAATATGGAACAGTTGTTCCTCTCTATAGAACTGTGCTACCAGAAAAAAACAAAGAAGGCCTCCTCTGTACCACATACGGTTCATCAATGATGAGGGAAAGGTACTCTGCATACACTCAGAGGCAATGATAATTGCAAATAGCTGCAAAAATGGGCTCTCGTGGTTAAGAAAAGGCAAATCCACACTCCCGCCATGCTCCCCTTTCTGAGACATTTGTGATGCTCCCCTTAATGACCCCCATACCGGTGGAAGCTCTCTTAAGAAAACAAATGTCTTTGGAGGTGGGGGGAGGGGAAATGGGTGGACAAGAAACAGGGCCTTCTCACTGCCTGCCCCCTTGTGACAGAACACAGCTGGTCCCAGCTTTGAGAGGTGCAAAATGTCTGCTGGCTTTGAAACAACTTGGAGGAAAAAACTAGCATTGATATTTTTTCCATCACATTTCACAGAGGGAACAGACCTTTGAGCATATGAAGCAATGTAACAATGTGGTTAAAAGCCTAGAGTTATGAAATAGGAAAGCCACAATTCAGGTCTTGTGGCTGACATGAAAGGGGCTTCTACATCTTTCCGAAGGGACTGCATTCCTTTTAAAGGAATGCAATGATGTAATGCATGAGAAATGCTTTGAAGGCTCTGTGGCAGCCTTTCCAAACCTGGGGCTCTCCAAACGTTTTGGACTACAACTCTCATCATGCCACAGACAGCACGGCCTAGGACCCTGGTACCTACGGGACTGCCTCTCCTGGCATGCCCCACGGAGGACCTTAAGGTCTGCAAATAATAACACTCTGAAGATCCCAGGCCCCAGGGAGATTAGACTGGCCTCGACCAGAGCCAGGGCCTTTTCGGCCATGGCCCCAGCCTGGTGGAACGCTCTCTCACAAGAGACCAGGGCCCTGCAGGATTTGACATCTTTCCGCAGGGCCTGCAAGACGGAGCTGTTCTGCTAGGCCTTTGGTCGGGGTTCAGTCTGATTCTTTTCTTTCTGTATAAGAACAAGCATTAAAAGGCCTCCTAGCCCGCTCACAGGTCCTTTATAAGACCAGTGGTAACATTTGGCCCTAGGGACGTGGCTAGCGCTGTGGGTTAAACCACAGAGCCTAGGACTTCCCAATCAGAAGGTTGGCGGTTCGAATCCCTGCGGCGGGGTGAGCAACTGTTGTTCAGTCTCAGCTCCTGCCAACCTAGCAGTTCGAAAGCACGTCAAAGTGCAAGTAGATAAATAGGTACCACTCCGGCGGGAAGGTAAACGGCGTTTCTGTGTGCTGCTCTGGTTCGCCAGAAGCGGCTTAGTCATGCTGGCCACATGACCCAGAAGCTGTACGCTGGCTCCCTTGGCCAATAAAGCGAGATGAGCGCTGCAACCCCAGAGTCGTCCACGACTGAACCTAATGGTCAGGGGTCCCTTTACTTTTACCTTTAACATTTGGCCCTGGAGAATATGAACCACTCTCAATTTTACCCATGGACTGCCATCTGTCCAGATTTTAATTTGTTCTGAACTAATTTTAAGATGTATTTTAATTAATTGATTGCCTGTTTTTATGTTCTTAAGTTCGTTGATTACTGTGTTAGTTTTATGATGTTAGCCGCCCTGAGCCTGGCTGGGGAGAGCGGGGTACAAATAAAAATTTATTATTATTATGATGGAGGATAGTTTGTAGAAACCAGCATAATGTACAAAAATAAATTTTATATTCCTTGCTCCACCCACTTTGCATATGCACATCATCATTGGCGACCACACACTTTAGGCTGTAGACGGTTTTGTCTACCTGAGTTCCACCATAACCAGCAACCTTTCCATCAGTGCTGAGCTGGACACACGCATTTGCAAGGCAGCTACGGCAATGGTTTGCCTCTCTAAATGAGTGAAAGAATGCGAGATGCTAACATCCGATATCAAAATGAAGGTCTACCAGGTTTGCGTGTTGAGCATGCTGCTTTATGGAAGCGAGACATGGGAAACTGGCAACTGTCAGGAGCAATGCTTCTGTGCCTTCCAAATGCACCGTACAGTGGTGCCTCGCAAGACGAAAAGAATCCGTTCTGTGATTCTCTTCGTCTAGCGGTTTTTTTGTCTTGCGAAGCAAGCCCATTGAAGGATTAGCGGATTAGCGCTATTAGCGGCTTTTAGTGGCTTTTAGCGGCTTATTTGCTGATCGGATCAGCTGATAAGCGGCTTAGCGGCTTAGAAAAAGGGGGGGGGAGGAAAAAAACCCAGCAGGAACTCGCAAGACATTGTCGTCTTGCGAAGCAAGCCCATAGGAAATTTGTTTTGCGAAGCACCTCCAAAACGGAAAACTCTTTCGTCTAGCGAGTTTTCCGTCTTGCGAGGCATTCGTCTTGCGGGGCACCACTGTACTAGGAGGATTTGGGGTAACACATGGCAGGACAGAGTTTCAAACAAAGATGTGCTCTTCCAAGCCCATATTCCCAGCATGTTGGCACTCCTGTCTTGGCGCCATCTACATTGGCTTGGTCATGTCTACAGAATGGAAGACGGCAGGATCCCCAAGGAGGTGCTGTATGGGAAGCTGGGTTCAGGCACCAGATCCATTGGCGGACCAACTCTGCCAATTTACAAAGATGTCTGCAAAGATGTCTGCATAATCTGTGTCTGTGGGAATCCCTTGCAGATGACCACAGTGTTTGGAGACAGACAGTGAGGTTGTGCATCCATAGCTGTGACCAGAGGAGGAATGACCACTGTGAGGAGCGTAGAGAGAAGAAACGTCATGGTGCATCTGCTGCAGCACAACTGGACGCCTTCATCTGCCCCGGCTGCAACAAAACATGTCTCTCCCATATTGGTCTCTACAGCCACAGCAGGCAATGCAACCTTCCAACAGTTTGACTTCACCTCCAAAGGCGCACCCCTCCATTATCTCCCGAGACAGATGGATGCCAACAACAAACAACAATGAGCAGGGACATTGGTGAAGCTGGCTAAGCAGATGTAGCTGTGTATTATCAAAAATGCCACTGAGCCCTTAGCCCAGGGAGGAGAACCTGTGGCCCTGCAGACATCAACACCCTTCAGCCCCAACCAGCATGGCCAATGGTTGGGGAAGGTGGGCTACAAGTAATAGTGCCACTGTATTCTGCTCTGGTCAGACCTCACCTGGAGTACTGTGTCCAGTTCTGGGCACCACAGTTCAAGAAGGACACTGACAAACTGGAACGTGTCCAGAGGAGGGCAACCAAAATGGTCAAAGGCCTGGAAACGATGCCTTATGAGGAACGGCTAAGGGAGTTGGGCATGTTTAGCCTGGAGAAGAGGAGGTTCAGGGGTGATATGATAGCCATGTTCAAATATATAAAAGGATGTCACATAGAGGAGGGAGAAAGGTTGTTTTCTGCTGCTCCAGAGAAGCGGACACGGAGCAATGGATCCAAACTACAAGAAAGAAGATTCCACCTAAACATTAGGAAGAACTTCCTGACAGTAAGAGCTGTTTGACAGTGGAATTTGCTGCCAAGGAGTGTGGTGGAGTCTCCTTCTTTGGAGGTCTTTAAGCAGAGGCTTGACATCCATACGTCAGGAGTGCTCTGATGGTGTTTCCTGCTTGGCAGGGGGTTGGACTCGATGGCCCTTGTGGTCTCTTCCAACTCTATGATTCTATGATTCCATGATTCCTTACTATAGTAGAAGAGGCAGGTGATGGACCACAGGGAGAGAACAGGGATATCCCTGGAGATGATAGGGCATGTGTGTTTTTTCCAATCAAGTGTGCCCCCTAGTGGTCATCATCTGCTTGACAAGGAAGCTTGAGCAAAGGCTTCAACTGGAGCCTTTGGTACTGGAGTAGCCAATAGGGTGCCCCCTGGATGTTACTGGACTGCAACCTCCATCAGCCCCAGCAAGCATGGTCAAGCATCAGGGATGCTGGGGGTTCCTAACAAACCACATCCAGAGAGATCCACATTGACTACCACTGCTCTGACCAGACAAGATGGTGGAAGGGAATCTTACATCTGGGTCTGGCCCAGAGTTGGGTATCTACATTGCGGAGGCCTCTATTCAAAGGCAGAAACTGTGTGTGCCAGGTGTGTGCATGTGCTGCTGCTTAACCCTTCCCCTGCCTTCAGCTCTACTTTTACCTCAATTAAGAACATAAGAAGAGCCTGCTGGGTAATGCCAATAACCCATCTAGACCAGCATTCTGTCCTCAAAGTGGCCAACCAGATGTTTGTGGGAGACCAGCAAGTAGGAATCAAGCACCCCGGTTTCCAGTATGGATATTCAGAAGCATTGCTGCCTCCAACTGTGAAGGTACAGCACAGCCATAATGGCTAGTAGCCATTGACAGTCCTCTCCTCCATGAATTGGGGGTCCAATATCAGAAGTCAATATGACTGGGGAGAAAAGTAGCTATGGGGAGAGGGTCCAGCTGCCTTCACCCCCCTTTTTTTTGCTCTGGCAGAGGTCATATCTCAGTGTTGGGGACGTGGGTGGCGCTGTGGGTTAAACCTAGGGCTTGCCGATCAGAAGGTCAGCAGTTCGAATCCCCGTGATGGGGTAAGCGCCCGTTGCTCGGTCCCTGCTCCTGCCAACCTAGCAGTTCGAAAGCACATCAAAGTGCAAGTAGATAAATAGGTACCGCTGCGGCGGGAAGGTAAACGGCGTTTCCATGCGCTGCTCTGGTTCACCAGAAGTGGCTTCGTCATGCTGGCCACATGACCCAGAAGCTGTACGCCAGCTCCCTCGGCCAATAAAGCGAGATGAGCACCACAACTCCAGAGTCGGCCATGACTGGACCTAATGGTCAGGGGTCCCTTTACCTTTACCTCCAGTTTTACAACGGATCTTGGATGGCAGGGCTAGGAAGACCAGTCTCTAGTTAAGTTATCATAGGGAAGAGCCATAGCACAGTGGCAGAAGACATGCTGTCATTGCTGGCGTCTGTACTACCCTGTTTTCATTCCATGGAGAAGCTGGGAAGGCAAGGCCTGCAGCACCACGGAGAGCTCCGTATGAGCCACTTGCTCTAGTGAAGCACCACCAACTAGTGGAACCTTGTAAAGGTCTAGCCTTCTGGCTTGAAGACCAATACTTCTCCTGCACTCCATGGCCTCCTGCTTGATGTGCTCCCTATGCTGCTGGTCTGGAAAGGTAGTTCAGGAGGCACTCCGTACCTCAAGCCCAGAGAAAGGTGGACCTGAAGGTGTTAGCCCTGGGTGTAAAGGCACTGGTGCTTCAGAGAGCTCCTGCCTTGCCAGCCTTGAGGTCAGTGCTCCCCAGAAATAAGCATCAGACTCAGGGTTAGGCTTGGTTCCTTAGCCAGTTACCCTATAGCATTGACGGCCAGACTTGGCCCTCCAGCTGTTTTGGGACTACAATTGCCATCATCCCTGACCATTGGTCCTGTTATCTAGGGATGATGGGAGTTGTAGTCCCAAAACAGCTGGAGGGCCAAGTTTGGCCATCACTGCCCTATAGCCTCCACCTCAATGTACTGGCCACTGTTAGAGTCATGATACAACTGGCAGGGCATTGTTGCAACAGCCGTCAGTGGCTTACTTTCCATAAACACAGTTGGTATCTATCCCCATGTCTCAATTTTAATTCCATGAGAACATCCATCTTTAAGGGAAGACAACCCTTTGTGGGAAATCCTTTGTAGGATATGACTCACAGTAGTAGTAGCTCTGTTGTTGTTGTTGTTGTTGTTCAGTTGTTAGTTGTGCCCGACTCTTCGTGACCCCCTGGACCAGAGCACGCCAGGCACTCCTGTCTTCCACTGCCTCCCACAGTTTGGTCAAACTCATGCTGGTAGCTTCAACAACACTGTCCAACCATCCTCTGTCGTCGCCTTCTCCTTGTGCCCTCCATCTTTCCCAGCATCAGGGTCTTTTCCAGGGAGTCTTCTCTTCTCATGAGGTGGCCAAAGTATTGGAGCCTCAGCTTCAGGATCTGTCCTTCCAGTGAGCACTCAGGGCTGATTTCCTTCAGAATGGAGAGGTTTGATCTTCTTCCAGTCCATGGGACTCTCAAGAGTCTCCTCCAGCAAGAAGCTCTGTTAGGACAGCAAAAAGAGCAGTGTTTGGGACATACCATTGTTGTTTTTTTTTGTTTTTTTTTATAATAGTTTTTATTGCATTTTTTTCAGGCACAGACAGAAAACAGAAGAAGAAAAAAAGAAAGAAAAATATAAAAAGAAAATAAAAAAGGTCATAACCCTTCAACAGCTTATTCCAACTTTCCATCGAACTTCCCCACATCTCCCGCACAATGCATTCTTAATAATAAATTTATCAGCAAATTGTAACCTTGTTTCATGTGTTTCTTTGGTACTTTCAATTGCAATTTAAGTTTAAATCCCTTATTGTCCATTTACTCTTAAAAACGAAATGTATTATCCTTTTTAACATTTAAACTTTGATCCCTTCAATATTGTTATCCAATTTCATAAGTATTGCACTCTCATTGCTGGGGCTAGCATTTCAAATTATGCGTCATTTTATAGTTCATATAACTTATAAAATTTTTGCAGATAATTCTTAAATTTTTTCCAGTCCTCCTCCATTGCTTCTTCTCCCAAGTCTCGGATTCTGGCAGTCATTTCGGCCAACTCCATATAGTCAATCAGTTGCGTTTGCCACTCTTCCAACGTGGGTAAATCTTGAGTCTTCCAATATTTGGCGATCAGAATTCTTGCTGCAGTGGTAGCATACATAAAAAACATTCTATCCTTCTTTAAAACCTTTTGGCCGACAATACCCAAGAGGAAGGCCTCCGGTTTTTAAAGGAAGGTGTACTTAAACACCTTTTTTAACTCATTGTAGATCATTTCCCAGAAGGCCTTCACTCTTGGGCAAGTCCACCAAAGGTGAAAGAATGTTCCTTCAGCCTCCTTACACTTCCAACATTTGTTATCAGACAAATGGTATATCTTAGCAAGCTTGACTGGGGTCATGTACCACCTGTATACCATTTTCATAATGTTTTCTTTCAAGGCATTACATGCCGTAAATTTCATACCGGTGGTCCATAATCTTTCCCAGTCTTCAGACATGATATTGTAACCAATGTCTTGAGCCCACTTTATCATGGCTGATTTAACTGTCTCATCCTGTGTATTCCACTTAAGCAGCAAGTTATACATTCTCGATAAAACCTTGGTCTTTGGTTCTAACAACTCTGTCTCAAGTTTCGATTTTTCCACCTGGAATCCGGGACATACCATTGTTGTTGATGATACTGTAATGAACAGCAGTGGCTGGCGACCATTTGGGCTGGTAGGTGGAAGGCAGGGAGGCCAGCAACAGGTGACCCAGTGACAGGTAGAGGCAACAAATTTTAGTTTTGTCCCCATATGCCCAGGACTGTTTGTAAGAAAGCAGGCAAGTTGGGGGTTGACTGAGGGCAGACTGAGGTTGGTGTGGGCCTTTCCCATATGCCCTGACTGACAACTAGCATTGCATATGGAATATTTTGAAAATGTACTGTACGTTTGCTATTTTTCACTGAAGTCACTCTGAATATTATTTTAGTAGAAAAGTGGACCTATGCCCAGGACCTATGCCCTCACCTATGCCCAGGTTACCCTCCCATTTGAACCTCCCCAGACTCTGAGATTTTCAGGGGAGGCCCTTCTCTCTGTTTGGCCACCCTCAGAGGCCTGTTTGGTGGGAATGCAGGAGAGGGCCTTGTTGGTGGTAGCTCCCAGGCTTTGGAACTCCCTTCCTAGTGAGGCCAGATTGATTCCTTCCTTGCTGTATTTCTGCTGGCACGTAAAGATTGTTTTATTTTGGCTGCTTTTAATAGTGCTGTTTTTCGTTATCTTGCTATCTGTTTCTTAATAGATTTGGTTTTTTCATCATTTCAATTCCATTATAGTTTAATTACGGTACTTTTTAGTTATTATCTTTTATGGGTTTTTAGCTTTCTGTGTTTTAGCTGTGCTTGTTTTATTTTTTTGTGAGCTGCCTTGAGTCCTGGTTTTGGCAGCATATGATATAAATGAATGAATGGATGAATCTAATCTCTAAACTGCTGAAAATCCCTCTCAAAATAAGTTCTTCCCTAAGAGTAGATCCTTGACAAGAATTGTTTGAACTGTTGTTTTCACTCAGAGCAGGAAAGGAAAGTTATATCTGGAGGTATTTTCTTTTTTAAAAAACACTTATTTCTAAAGGTGCTAAAAAAAGTGTCCAAGTTGCTACTTGTATTGTATTTCAATTGACTTCAGATATATGTACTGATATTTTAAATTATATGTGTGTATTTTAATCATTTTTATATATGCAGTTTTTAAGCTGCTTATAAATGAAATTGTCCTTTTTATTGTACAGGATTATAAAATTGCTTTGGGATTTCTCATGGGAAGTAATCCATAAGTTAAATTAATAACAAGAACTTGATTTTACCTCCCAAAGGCTAACAAAAATAATTCTTATTATTAATAATAAACATAACACTGGAAGAAGAAATGGAGAAGAACACGGATTCTGTAAGATGGATGTCCCAAAAAGGGAGAAGAAAGTAGAAAGTGGGGAGGATTTACAATGCCTCTCCCCCATTTTAATCACAAAAGACGGAAAACTTTGTCAATGAAGAAAAAGTCTTGCCTTCCGTGGCAAGAGCCAGTGTGGTGTAGTGGTTAAGAGCGGTAGTCTCGTAACCTGGAGAACCGGGTTCGCATCTCCGCTCCTCCACATGCAGCTGCTGGGTGACCTTGGGCCAGTCACACTTCTTTGAAGTCTCTCAGCCCCACTCACCTCACAGAGTGTTTGTTGTGGGGGAGGAAGGGAAAAGGAGAATGTTAGCCGCTTTGAGACTCCTGAAGGGGAGTGAAAGGCGGGATATCAAATCCAATCTCTTCTCTTCTTCTCTTCTTTCTTCCCTTTCTTCTTCATAAACAGAGAGGACAAGGGGTCACAGCCCTGGGGGTTTCAAAAGATGGCTTTCCCCTCTCCGCCGAGGGAGGATATTCTTTTCAACTGTTTACAAATTAGAGAAAAGTGAGGACATCTTAATGTTACTGACAAATGGGCACCTGTCCTGTTTTCTGTGGTTTATTTGGTGTGTGTGTGTGTGTGTGTGTGTGTGAAGTTCAACATCCTTTAGTTGGGTGAGTTGTTTTTTCCACATTTCATTTCCATATTATTCATTCATTCATTTCATTTATTCTCATCGTATAGGCCTGAGGTAGGTTACAAGTCCTTATTAGACTATCAGTGCACCTGATGAATTGCAAAGTAAGAGGTTAGCCCCCTATCCCTAGGAGCCTACAGCCTAATATTCAACACAGGGATGTCAAGAGAACAGATCAGGTTCTCAAACTCTCCCTGTCCTACAGTGTGTAACAACCACTTCAGTATTGCTGGGGGTGTCAGCGAACTGCTTAATTTTCTTGTTCTACAAAACAAAGCACAAACCCCACTCATATTTTAATTCCAAATTCTCTTGTCTTCTAGATGTCTGTCTTTATGTACAAAGTTCTATGAAGTCGATCTCCATCTTTAGAAAAAGATAGTATTAGTATTATTATTTAGAATGGCATTTTATCAGATTTCCATCTCATCCTTTCTCCCAACAGAGCCCAATAAAATGCAGACCCGCATACAGGTAGACTTGACCGTTCCACCAACATCCACCCTGAATGGACCTTGTGGACCACCAATGGTCTGTGGACCAGAGCAAGAACCTCTTTCACTATATAGACTTTATAGAGGGCCGATGTGGTGCATAGGCTTAGCCATGAAGCGTTGTGAAGCCTATTGAGTGACCTTGGCCCTGTTGCTGTAGAATCATAGAATTATAGAACTGTAGAGTTGGAAGCATAGGAGTCAACTCATAGAGGTTGAGGTCCCTTCAGTTCCCCAATAAAATATTTGAGGGGCTGCCTCCCAAGTTTATGAGCACTGTCATTCAAATGGTGTCTATGTGTGCTCCATATCTTGTGACTCATTATGTGGGGTGGGACTCCCCTCCAATATTTTATTAAAGTTGGCACCTTTCATTGGAAGGGACCCCATCTAGTCCAAACCTTGCAATGTTGGATTCTCAACTAAAGCATCCAGGACAGATGGTCATCTGCATAAAAACCTTCAAGGAAGGAGAGTCCACCACCTTCCACTGTTGAACAGCTCTTACCATCAGAACGTTCCTCTTGATGTTTAGTCAGTATCTCCTTTCTTATAACCTGAAGGGAACCCAAGAGTCATCTATTCCAATCTATTCCAATCGCCTGCAATGCAGGAATGCCAACACACAGTCCCCTGTCCAATTGGAACCAGACCCTGCTTAGCTTTGCAAATGTGCTAGCAGTTTTATTGCTGCACCACTAGGAGGACAGCTTTTTTGGAAATGTTTGAAAGAAGGTTTCCAAAACTGGAATGCATGGAATGTTTGCATTTAAAAACATATTTATTTATTTATTTTTTTGGGGGGGACTCAACACGAAATGGTGTTTGGAAGGGAAGATGTGTATCTTGTTGTAAAGACATTTCCTTTTAGTAAGAACTTCCCTGCCATAGACAATAGGTAAAGGTCAAGGGACCCCTGACCATTAGGTCCAGTCGTGGTCGACTCTGGGGTTCCGGCGCTCATCTCACTTTATTGGCCAAGGGAGCCAGCGTACAGCTTCCGGGTCATGTGGCCAGCATGACTAAGCCGCTTCTGGCAAACCAGAGCAGCGCACGGAAACGCCGTTTACCTTCCTGCTGGAGCGGTACCTATTTATCTACTTGCACTTTGAGGTGCTTTTGAACTGCTAGGTTGGCAGGAGCTGGGACCGAGCAACGGGAGCTCACCCCGTCGCGGGGATTCGAACCGCCGACCTTCTGATCGGCAAGTCCTAGGCTCTGTGGTTTAACCCACAGCGCCACTCGTGTCCCACATGCCATAGACAATACAGTACTCTTATTTTTTTCTTTTATGACTACCCCACTTCCCTAATCAAGAGCATGTGTCTTCCTGCCCCACTCAGACCGGAAGGATATTGGAATTTGAAATATTTGAAATATATGCACCAGGGCTTTTAGCTTGGCATTTTTTGCTCCCAGGGATTCTTTCAAGGCAAAATATGTCATTTTGTGTGTGACCACACACAACACACACACACACACACACACAAACACACACACACACACACACACACACACAGAGAGAGAGAGAGAGAGAGAGAGAGAGAGAGAGAGAGAGAGATATTACTGGCAACTATGCCAGTGATTCCACCATATTGAGAGGGACAAAGGTACAGCCTTCTGATCTGCAGGCTGGTGCCCCCTAGTGGTGTTCCATGCAAAGCTGGCTAGAGATTTTTCTTAACTCAGGCAAGATCTTTGTTGGGACAATTGCAGTGGCAGACCTTGGCGTCTCAAAATTCAGTTGTGCCCTGTGCAATGCCAAAATGACTATTTAAAGTGGTAAAACATTGTTTTAAAACTGTATGGTTTAAAAGCTGTCTAGGACAAATAGCCTGTCTCTGTATAAAGCTCACTCCTGTATCCACATAGTGATGGAATAAACACACATGAATCTCTACTGCCACCTCCTGGCCAGAACTATTGAATGCCCATCTGCTCCCAGCCAGGAATTGCAGTTTTGATGAAAAGCTATAAAAGTCACTTTCACAAATGAAATTTATTTGGCTACAGTATTTGCATTTCTCATGCATGTTTTCCTTGTGCAGGCTTCCTCAAACTCGGCCCTCCAGATGCTTTGAGACTACAATTCCCATCATCCCTGACCACTGGTCCTGCTAGCTAGGGATCATGGGAGTTGTAGGCTAAAAACATCTGGATGGCCGAGTTTGAGGAAGCCTGTCCTAGTGTAACACTGATATGGGCTAGAAAATCACACAAAAAACAGCTGACTCCCACCCTCCGTCTCATATGGCCAACACATAAAATGGGATCTAAACAGTGTAATAAATGAATAGAACGGGTAGAATATTCTTACATGAAGATATAATTTTCCCAAAAAAACCTGTGCTTTGCACCCTCTTTGAGTGTTTTTGCCTGGCTGGGATATGTCCTTGAACTCTGCTAATGCTTCTTGTTTGCCCAAAGAAAGAATAAAGAGGGGTGTGTCTAGAAACTAGCCTAACTGTACAAAGGTAGAATTTACATCAGCGGCTCCTCCCACTTTTGCCTCTGGCCCTGCCCACTACTGGGGTGTGACCCCTGGAGGACTGTCCAGAGGGGAATGCAGCCCTTGAAGAAGGGTCTTAAGCCTGCTCTTAAAGATGTTACCTGTGGGAGCAGACTGAATGTCACCCATGATGTGGGTGCCCCATAGATGTGGTGCCACCACCAAGAGTGACCTGTCTTGTGTTACCAACCACCAAGCTTCTGCTATGGATAGAACCACAAGTAGGGAATCTCCTGCTGATCGCAACACCCAGGTCACCTGCTAGTGAGGAAGACCGCCCCCTAGGGCTTTCTGTGCCCACAGCAAAATTTTAGCTCAGTAGTACACTGAGGACTAGGGGACGCGGGTGGCGCTGTGGGTTAAACCACAGAGCCTAGGACTTGCCAATCGGAAGGTCGGCGGTTCGATTCCCCGTGATGGGGTGAGCTCCCATTGCTCGGTCCCAGCTCCTGCCAACCTAGCAGTTCGAAAGCACCTCAAAGTGCAAGTAGATAAATAGGTACCGCTCTGGTGGGAAGGTAAACGGCGTTTCCGTGCGCTGCTCTGGTTTGCCAGAAGCAATTTAGACATGCTGGCCACATGACCCGGAAGCTGTACGCCGGCTCCCTTGGCCAATAAAGCGAGATGAGCACCACAACCCCAAAGTCGGCCACGACTGGACCTAATAGTCAGGGGTCCCTTTACCTTTAGTTCACTGCCAGCCAGTGCAGTGTACATTCAGGATTGGGTACTATGATTCCTCTTGTCTGCACCTTCTTGCAGATGGGCATCTGTATTCTCTGCCAACTGAAGCTTCTGAACAGTCTTCAGGTATAGTCCCACGGAGAGAACACTACCGTAATCTATCCAGGATCTATCTAGGAATGGCTGTAGATCTGCATAGGTGCCCCTAGGCAGTGAGATCACATGAGGCTGTAGTGACAGCCTGGAAGAGAGAGAGAGAGAGAGAGAGAGAGAGAGAGAGAGAGAGAGAGAGAGAGAGAGAGAGAGAGAAACAGCACAATTAACTTAGACTACCTTCCGTACCAAAATAAAAAAGGCAACACCAAAGCACTCCCATGGCTACAAGTTAAAAAAGAGGCACATTTTGACACTGTCTCTGGCCCAGGTGTGAAAGCAGTGCTCCCCCCCCTTAAAAAATGTTTTGGGGTACTCTCATTTTCCTACTCATATTGAAATATTGCCCCTCAACGAGGCCAAACTTAGATTCACAAAATGTTTAGGGGTATGCGTCCCCCTGCGTCCCCCCTGAAAAAGCACTGTGTGAAAGTACACACACACACACACACACACACACACACAGCAACACAGCCTAGCATAATTGCATTTGCAGCCACAAGGTGGTGATAGATCTCTTTGAGCTATCCACACAAAAGTTGCAAGCCTAGTTCTGATGGCCAAGTGTGTAGGAGAAAGCTGCAAACTGACAGTAGTGTAATAAACTCGTTAGCATTTATTAAAATGTCACAAAGTAGCGAGAGAACTTGAGAGGCCCCTTGCACACTTCTCCAGGCTGAATGTGAAAGCAGGCTGATTTGGTTAGGCCAAGGGTCAGCAAACTTTTTCAGCAGGGGGCCGGTCCACTGTCCCTCAGACCTTGTGGGGGGCCGGACTATATTTTGGGGGGGAAAACGAATGAATTCCTATGCCCCACAAATAACCCAGAGATGCATTTTAAATAAAAGTACACATTCTACTCATGTAAAAACATGCTGATTCCCGGACCGTCCGCGGGCCGGATTGAGAAGGCGACTGGGCTGGATCCAGCCCCCGGGCCTTAGTTTGCCTACCCATGATAAAGAGAGGAGCCCAGATCTCACAACAGCTGCTCCCCCCTTGAAAACACAAATGCCAGCATAACATAAATGGCTCTAGCACACACATCTCTTGCAAGGCGAAGAGCAGAAGTCAATGGGAAGGTGGTCAATCTTTATTGGGCAGAATACCAGTTTCTGGAAACCCCAGGAAGGGAGGATTCTTTTGTTCTCGGGTCCTTCTTGTGGGTTTCTGCTGGACATCTCTGTTTGGCCACTGGGAGGAGAGGATGGTGGACTGGACAGGCCATTGGCTAGACCCAGCAGGCTCTTCTTATGGTCTTACGTTTCTATACAAGCACACACACACTTCTCCACCCCAAGGAAGCAAGAGGCATGATCACAGCTCAAGTACACATTCAAACCAGACAAAAACGCCTGGAGGGAAGTGAGTAGGAACACTGATGGATGTATAGCCTGGGAAGGGAGTGTCCCAAGGATCAGATATGGAAGCCTTGAGGGATGAAATTCACCTCTGGAGAAGAACAATAGCAGTGAGCTAGGTGGACCAGGCTTGGTAGAAGGCAGCTTCCTAAGCTACTTGTCCCATCTGACTGATTGCCCTCAGATCCTTTTGAAGTGTTGGTGTGTAGCTGATGCCTGGACAGCAACCTCCAGGCAAGAGCTGAGGAGGCCTTGCCCACCTTCAACACCTCACCACAGGCCATTTATTTGGACCTTGGTGGAGGTGCAGAACAGGGCCTTCTTGGTGGCTGCTCCCAGACTCAGGAACTCCCTACCTGGAGAAGCCAGACTGGCTCTCTCCTTGTAGACCTTTTGCCAGCAGGTGAAGACCTTGTTCCAATAGGTTTTTGGGAACTGACTGCTTGTAATGAAAGGGCTGATGCGTGCTGTTTTTATTGAATTATCTGTATGTTTTAATATATTTTATATTTACATATAGTTTTTATTCTATTAATGTTTAATTGTTTTTAAAGATTATTATTTTTTATTATTAATTAAATTTGTATACCACCCTTCATCTGAAGATCCCAGGGCGGTTCACAACATAAAAATACAAAATGAGAACACAAAAATGTATAACAAAAAACAAACAAAAACAAACCAATTAAAATAATTTTAGCTGTTCCTGTTTTATCTGTAAGCTGCTTTGAGTCCCTTTCTAGGGAGAAGGTGGGGTATAAATGATTATATGATTATGATGATGATGATGATGATGAGGGGGATGGTGATAATTTATTTAAACTGAAACATACTTGATGAAAGCCCCAACAAATTGGGCCACACAAGGTGAGCTCCACTGAACACACCCAGCCTGAAGAAGTTCTGGTCCTTGTAGCCCCATCTAACTGAATTATTTTGACGTCGGCTGTTAGGGGAGAAGGCCAAGGCCAAACCTGGGCTATGACCTTCTCTTCCAGGCAGGGCCAACCAAGGAGGCCCACATTACAGTTTTAACTTTCCTGCCCTGCCAACAAAGTCTGCAGAATCTCACTCGTAAGGACGAGCTGAGGAAAACACGAGAGAACAGAAGGTTTCCTCAGCGGTCTGAGCTTGAACTGTTGGTAGCCGCCGGGGGAAGCGAACTCTGTCATGCTGAAGGAAGCCAGGCCCATCCTCTAAGCCTGCTCAGTCATGTTTTCAATGCTCATGTTGGGTGGCAGTGTTGCAGGGCTAACCCCATGACCAAATGGGTTGCAGGTCAACCTCGACTCAATTTCCCGACTGGTCAGCACCATCTGATCAGCAAAACACTCCTCCCTGCTGAACCGAAATCAGAAAGGCTGTAAGCTTGGGCTGCCTGCCAGTGAGATTTTGCCTCAAGCCACAATCCGTGTTTGAGGGAGACCCTCTTTTGTGTTGGTGGGACCCCAGCTACAGATGGTTCTGAGGCAGTATTTTGGAATTTCCCACTCTGAGGCACTGTAGGAGATTCAAAAGGGCAGCTCACAGACCCAGCCACATGTTGTCAAGGGCCTAGGGACAGTTGGGCTCTAAACCTGGGTGTTGTTCATAGCAATAGTAATAATAGTGATGTTTAAGGGGCAGATTGGGCTTGTCAACCTTGGAAGGTAGCCCATCTTGGAGAAGAAGAAGAAGAGTTTGGATTTGATATCCCGCTTTATCACTACCCGAAGGAGTCTCAAAGCGGCTAACGTTCTCCTTTCCCTTCCTCCTCCACAACAAACATCCTGTGAAGTGAGCGGGGCTGAGAGACTTCAGAGAAGTGTGACTAGCCCAAGGTCACCCAGCAGCTGCATGTGGAGGAGCAGGGAAGCGAACCCGGTTCACCAGATTACGAGTACACCACTCTTAACCACTACACCACACTGGCTCTCAATAAAGGAAAGGAAAACTCTCATCCTAAACCTACGTTGCCTTGAGGGATATCTTCAGGAGAAGAAAAGACTCAGGACCAAACCCTACACAAATCCAGACTGGAGACGCTGAGACGGTGGGATGGCACTTTGTACACCTTCTTCCAGCAACTCCTGCATCCAAGCTGGAGCTAAACATCTTGCTGTGCTTTCCTTTGGACCACATCAGCAAGGCTGAGAGGTGGTGGGTCTTGTCACCTGGGCAACCCAGGACCTCCAGACGCACTGCCCAGGCTTGCGCCCCAGGGATGTCACTTTGGTGCTGCAGAGGAGGTGGAGAAGGAGACATTTCCCTCAAGCATCAAAATGCTCTGAGCCAACCCTGTGGCAGATGTATTCAGGAGTTCCTGCTTCCAAGCCATGGAATTAGCCCTCAAGAACTTTGAACAGGTTGATCTCTATGGAGAGAAGTGGCTTGGCTCTTCTGCCATTGAAGGGAGCCTGCAAGGTTGTGGAGGGCAAGAGGGGAACATTATAGCTGCTTATGTGCTACCTGACTCAGTCTGAGGTTTTGGCATTCACAAACCAAGTCCTACATGGTTTGAGGCCCAAGTGCTTACAGGATCACATCCTGTAAGATGTGACTGAAGAGACCAAGAGGAGATATGAGAGCCATCTTCAAATATCTCAGGGGCTACCACATAGAAGATGGAACAAGCTTGTTTTCTTCTGCTCTGGAGGGTAGGACTCGAACCAATGGCTTCAAGTTAAAAGAAAGGTGATTGTGATGAAACATCAGGAAGAACTTCCTAGCAGTAAGAGCTGTTTGACAGTGGAACAATCTCCCTTGGGAGGTTGTGGACTCTCCTTCCTTGGAGGTTTTAAAGCCAAGGTAGTCATGGATGCTTTAGCTGAGATTCTTGCATTATAGGGGGTTGGGCTAGATGACCCTCAAGGTCCCTTCCAACCCTACAATTCTATGATTCTATGAACTCCCAATACAAGCCCACCTGTGCTTTGAGTTCTGTAGGGGAGGCCCTTTTGATGGTGTTACCAATGAGCTCGGGCCCCATAGGTGGTGAACTGTAACAAGGCCTTCTTCAAGGTGGCACCCTGTTTGTGGAATGGCCTCTGCTGTGTGTGAGGGGGGGGAGGGAGGGAGGGAGAGAGAGAGAGAGAGAGTCTACCTCCTACATGGTTGGATTGCCAATGAAGACAAAAGACATATGGAAGCTTTTGAGACATGACGACCTGCCCCTTGCAATCTCAGCAGCTCACATTGTTTATATTTCGTATTTAAGGTTGTGTCTTAAATATGCTTTATTGTATAGATTGCATATTTGCATATTGATGGCATTCACTGACTTTGGCTTATATAAAAGAAAGGGTTGCATAAAAATGGAAATGATGATCATGTAGATGATAATGATCTATAGTAACAAATTGTGGAAAGTCCAGTTTAAATCTTTTTGAAGTCTGTGCCAGAATATAGAACCTACTTTCGGAGTTTTAGGGTTAGAGGTTGGGAACGTTTATCAGCCGAAGGGCCACATTCCCACAGGGGCAACTTTCTGGGGGCCACCTGGCCAGGGTGGGCGGGGCCTAAGGCAAAGGTGGGTGGAGCAACCATATGACCCTTGTAAGGTAAGCTACATTCTTGCCAGGCAAAAGCCAGGGATGACTATACACACAAACGTAAGCAAGAGTCATGGTCACAATTAAGGACACATTTCAGACAAGAGGGTGCGAAACAGGGATGTGATTGGAGAGGGTGTGTGGCCTCAAGAATGGGGTGCTGAGGACTGGATAGAACAATCTCATCCAATTATTTTTTTGGGGGGGGATCCTTTCCATTTTAAAAATGCAGATGTGTGGTTGAGTCCATCATGCTCTTCAGCTTTCCAAACATGGGACGCCTCATTTGCTAGTCCCTGACCTTTGGACCCAGGTGGGCAGGCATGTGTTGCTAGCAATGATTTACAGGCTGTTCACTGCCCGGCATATTTCTTGATTGAAATCACAGGGTTTTTTTGCTACCTGGCGCACACAGTGATTGAATCCCAGGCCTTGGTTGACATGCTACTGATTGAATCCCACCGGGACCTGCCCTCCTTCCATAACCTGCAGAACCCATGAAGACAAGGAAGCACAACCAGATCTTCTGAGGGCTGCTTTTGATGTTGATATAGGGGAAGAAAGAACCCTCTTCTGGAGGAATTAATATGCCTTCTCTGTGTAAAGCAAAGCTCCGTTGCAACGAACAAGTGTCCCCAACATTGCAAATTGCCGTTATCTCCATAACCACTAGATGTCTCTCTTTATCATACAGAAGAAGGACCCGGGTTGCAATAAACTACTGATTGTGGTTTGCAAGGTAATGTGGGCACTGGGCAGTGATGATAAATCATAGGTAGGGAACTATGGCTGGTCCTCCAGTTGGACTCCAGCTCCCATCACCCCTAACCATTGCCTATTCTGGGTGGGGCTGATGGGAGGAGGAGTCCTAACAACATCCAAAGGACCACAGCTTCCCATTCGTGTTATAAATCCAGTGGAGCAACCCAGAATATGATTCTTTTCTCTATGGCAGGAGTAGCCGTAGAGCACAATGAGTCAGTGTGTCTGGCTGAAAACAGAAGGTTGGTGGTTCGAGCCCACTCAGGGACGGCTGTGGACATGATTCCTGAATTGCAGGGGGTTGGACTAGATCAGGCGTAGGCAAACTCGGCCCTCCAAATGTTTTGGGACTACAACTCCCATCATCCCTAGCTAACAGGACCAGTGGTCAGGGATGATGGGAATTGTAGTCCCAAAATGTCTGGAGGGCCGAGTTTGGGGATGCCTGGACTAGATGATCCTCAGGGTCCCTTCCAACTGTACAGAGTAGATTCCAAATGCAGCCTCGCCATAGATTTGTATAGCAGCATTATAATTTTGCAAGTTGTCTTCTTAGTTCCTTTCCTAATGATCCCTAGCATGGGATTTGCCTTTCCCACAGCTGCTGCTACATCTTAGAAAAAGCATCTTGTTGGCCACTGCAGAAATTCCATATGGGGGACACATAATGTTGCAATGCTCTGAACTCTTTTGGCTGCTTTTCAGACACACTTCTGTTATTAATCTATTGAATGATTTTTAAAAATCATTAATACGCAAAATCGGAAGCTCAAAGTGACTTGGCAATGTAAAACAGATCAAAGCCATCCATCTAGACATTGCAGAGCAAAGTGAAGCGACTACTGATCTATCAGAATGTTTTCCAGGAAAATAATAATAATTCATAGATTAGATGCTCACAGGAAAGAACCTGGAGGGAATATTTTCCACCAGGGCTTGAACACTGCTGTTCTGCAGAAGACCTTATGACTAATTTTCTTAAGCTACAAAAGTCTGCAGCACCATAATATATCATATGGTGAGCCCAGGGTTTATTGAAGAAAAATTGGAATGACAGAGGTTTATGTTTTTTGGAATATGATACATGGTGTATGTTATTAAAAAGCATTCTCTCTCTCTCTCACACACACACACTCACACACACACACACACACACACACACACACACACACACACACATTACCTCTGAGCCCTTGCACAAGGAGATGCGCTTTCCCAACTATATGCCACTAAAGAAGACTTTGGCCACATTCCCACTGTACGTTTAAAGCACTGATGCCAGTTTAAACAGTCATATAGCTTCCTGCAAGGAATTCTGGGAGCTGTAGTTTGTTAAGGGAGCTGAGAATCGTTAGGAAACCGCTGTTCACAGAGCTACAATTTTCCAGAGTGGCTTAACAGTCAATCCCTCGTCACAGGGAACTCTGGAAATTGTAGCTCTGTGAGGGGAATAGGGGTCTCCTGACAGCTCTCAGCTCCCTTAACAAACTACAGTTCCCAGGATTCTTTGTGGGGAAGCCCTCACTGCTCAAAGTGGTATGATACTGGTTCACATTTATTGTGCAGATGGGACTTGAGAAAGGAGGAGGTCAGATTGTACTAGGCCTCCATTAGGCGAGAATTTTACAGAATTTTGAAGGTTCATGGCCAAGAAAGAGAACCTTAGCAGATGTAAATGGTGAAAGATTTATACAATCTGACAGTCCTTTTTTCGGGGGGGGGGATGTTTAGGGGTACTCTTATTTCCCTACTCATATTGAAATGTTGTTGTTGTTTAGTCATTTAGTCATGTCCGACTCTTCGTGACCCCCTGGACCAGAGCACGCCAGGCACTCCTGTCTTCCACTGCCTACCGCAGTTTGGTCAAACTCATGCTGGTAGCTTCGAGAACACTATCCAACCACCTCGTACACTGTTCTCCCCTTCTCCTTGTGCCCTCCACCTTTCCCAACATCAGGGTCTTTTCCGGCGAGTCTTCTCTTCTCATGAGGTGGCCAAAATATTGGAGCCTCAGCTTCAGGATCTGTCCTTCCAGTGAGCAATGAGGGCTGATTTCCTTAAGAATGGAGAGGTTTGATCTTCTTGCAGTCCATGGGACTCTCAAGAGTCTCCTCCAGCACCAGAATTCAAAAGCATCCATTCTTTGGCGATCAGCCTTCTTTATGGTCCAGCTCTCACTTCCATACATCACTACTGGGAAAACCATGGCTTTAACTATACGGACCTTTGTTGGCATGGTGATGTCTCTGCTTTTTAAGATGCTGTCTAGGTTTGTCATTGCTTGAGGCCAAACTTAGATTCACAAAATGTGTAGGGGTATGAGTACCCCTGCGTTCCCCCAGGAAAAAAAGCACTGTGAACTGAGAAGAAGACAGAGTATAGAGAACCTTAGTAGATGATACCACGAATCTTAGAGGGTGGGTGTGTTATAAGGGAGGAAAAGGTCTCCAAGCAGCTTTTCTCATGGAGTGATCCAAAGCGACTGACTTTAAAAGCAATGAAGAACAACCAACAAAAAGCTAAAATACAGCTATACAGCTGGAAGGCCACGATACTACCCTTCAAATAAAAAAAAATGGATAAATGTGGTTCCAGATGTGCCTCACTGGATTACACAAGCTAGAGACCAACACTCCAAAGGCCCGTTCTCATCAGGTTGCTGCCCTCTGAAGGAGGCCCACAAAGAAGGACCTCAGATGATGATTGAAGTTGGTCTGGGTTGGTTCATGTGGGAAGAGGTGGTCCTTGAGGTACAAGGGTCCTCAGCTAGATGCTTTATAGGTCAAAATCTATTGTGTTTGAATTGGTGATATATGTTTGGATGGTTCTGAGCCAGTCAACAACCTGGCTGCCAATTCCTTCACCACTTGCAGTTTCTAAACTGTTTTCCAAGGCAGCCCAATGTATGATGAAATGCAGAAGTCCAGCCTAGAGGTTCAGACAACTGAAAGTAGGCTGTCCTTGTATACATTGGGGAGCAGTTCAGCCACCAGCTGATGGAAGCTGATGGAAGGCAGTCTGTGCCATCGAGGCCACGGGAACCTTAAGTAACAGTAGCTTATCCGGAAGTGCATATCCCTAGCCTATTTACTTGACTATTATGTACTGAAGTTCTCACCCTGGGCCAGCAGGGGGATACTGTAGATAGTTTTCACTCAGGTCTACATATGCAAATAAGGGATTGAAAGTGACATTCAGTGATTGGATAGTTACAGAAAGTGTTACAGTTGCGTTGTAGTGGAGCTCTATATAAGCAGGCTGGCTGAACCCTTCAGTTCAGTTCTGTTCTGGCCTATGAATAAACAAGAGCTGTTTGAAGAATCGCTGTGTCGTCTGATATGTTCACCCACAACTTAACACTGACCTTCAGAGAGAGCGTAACTCCATTCAGAACAGGCCACATCCCATCCATCCCTTAGAGTCTCTAATAAGCCCAGCTTGTATACATAATTGTCAGCACTTTTGAATTGTGCTTGGGTACCAACACACAGCAGGTGAAAATTATATAACTCAGGTCTGTGCTCCTGGTAGACCCTGAAAAGCAGTAGGTGGTAGTAGTTTTTTGCAATAGCAACAGCTTCAAGGGCAGCTCTGCACAGAGCAGATTGCAGCAGCCAATCTTTCCAAATACACAGATGACAACAGCCAGATCCCTGCTCTCTCGAGGGTTCAAATCAAACTGCTTTGTGCTTGGGTTCACAAACCATGGAGCAACTATAATTGTGCTGGTTTTAAAGTGGTCTAAGCTTTGCAAAGCCAAAATGCCTTGTAAGTAATTACAGTACTCAGAATGCTTTCCTTTGGTGCTGTAGATTGACCAAGTGCTTCCTAGTGAATGGAGGTCCCTGCGGTCTCAGCTACACTGATTAATTAAAAATATGTGTGCTGGAGAGCATATATGTATGGTTCTTTAAAGCTACTTACATTGGAGTAAGTCTCATTGAATTCAATGGGACTTACTTTGGGGCAAACATTAATAAAATTGCTCTGTAAATGAACGAATTACATCTTTGCAGGAAATAACAGTAATGGGGGAAAGAACCTACACATGCGTCCTTCAAACTCAGTTCCATTATTCCCATATACAGTAAGTGTACCATACAGGATTGCAGCCTCAGGGTTGTCTCCAACTAAGTTCTACTCAGAGTAAACCTACTGAAATTAATGAACCCTGAGTCATGTCCATTAACTTCAATGGGGCTACTCTACCTTTTACATCAGGGGTCACCGACCTAAGGCCCATGGGCCGGTAGCGGCTCACGGAGGTAGTTTGACCAGTCCACAAACCGCCCCTGAACCGAGCTGCTTGCTTTTGCGCTGTGCTAAACCGGCGCAGCGTGATGTGGGGACTCACTTCCGTGGTGCTGAAAACCACATTTGCACAGATGCAGACACCGAAAATCTCTGCGGGACTGATCTCCACAGGATCCGATCCAGCCCAGGCAAGATAAACCTTGCTGACCCCTGTTTTACATTCATTGAAATGTTTAGCCCACCCTAAGCATAAACTTTCTCTTTTGGGAAAAAGGCGATGGCAAACGTAGACAGCATCTTAAAAAGCAGAGACATCACCTTGCCAGCAAAGGTCCGTATAGTTCAAGCTATGGTTTTCCCAGTAGTGATGTATGGAAGTGAGAGCTGGACCATAAAGAAGGCTGATCGCCGAAGAATGGATGCTTTTGAATTCTGGTGCTGGAGGAGACTCTTGAGAGTCCCATGGACTGCAAGAAGATCAAACCTCTCCATTCTGAAGGAAATCAGCCCTGAGTGCTCACTGGAAGGACAGATCCTGAAGCTGAGGCTCCAATACTTTGGCCACCTCATGAGAAGAGAAGACTCCCTGGAAAAGACCCTGATGTTGGGGAAGATGGAGGGCACAAGGAGAAGGGGCCGACAGAGGACGAGATGGTGGGACAGTGTTCTCGAAGCTACCAGCATGAGTTTGACCAAACTGCGGGAGGCAGTGGAAGACAGGAGTGCCTGGCGTGCTCTGGTCCAGGGGGTCACGAAGAGTCAGACACGACTAAATGACTAAACAACAAAAACAAAGCATAAACTTGGGGCAAAAACCATAAATATATATTATCCTCTACAAACAAGATAAAATGCAGCAGGTTCTAATAAAATCCAAACCGATTGTGCTGATAGCAGGCTGAACAGCTGTTCAAGCAGCACTGGTTGGTACTCCCTTTTTCAGTTGGAGGGCTACAAAAACTTCTGGCAAGCAAGAGTCATTATCGGAGTTCAAAGGCACATTCTATTCAGATAGGAACACTTGAAGGGGGTGTAAAGCGGGGTCCATGAGGGGTGTGGCATGGGGACAAGAGGTGTTTCCTGGGAAGAGTTCTGAGGGCCAAATAGGGAGACCTGGAGGGCCACATTTGGGCCTGAGCTTTCCCATTCTTGCCCTGAAGATCTGTCAGTTCAAGAGAGCAGCACTCTCTGCTCCCCATTTATTAAGAATATCCAATGAAGGGTGAGGCACTGCCTCCTTTCTTCCCTAAAAACGTCAAGCAACACAGCAGCTCTGCATTCTTTCTCCGCTAGGCCCTGGCTGTACTGATTTCCAGATGTTTCCAGTGCACCAGCTGTGGGTCACCTGCAGGCTAAATCAACTTCAACTCAGGACTGACCTGCGATAAACTAGTAATGTAAACAAGCCGAGGCTGGAAGGACGTGTCGATTTATTTATTTAGGGTTTTCTTTTCTTTTCTTATATATATAAAAAGCTTGTCCGATTCCCCCAGGCTCAGGGAGAATATCGGGCTCTTTGCGGAATATAAATATAAAAATCTTCAATATGAAATATTCAAAGTCAAGATAAAGCTGCAGCGCTTGAATGTTTCCTGCCCAAAATCATGGGGCAGATTTCCGTATGGTGGATCGGTTGGCACCAGTGTCCCTTTATACAAGCTTTCGTAACCTGGTGCCCTGCAGATGTTTTTGGGACTGCAACATCCATCGGTCCTGACTCTTGATTATCCTGGCTGGGGCTAATGGGAGTTGGAGTCCACAGTGTCTGGAGGGCACCAGATTGGCTACCCTTGTCATAGCCGGCGTGGTGTAGTGGTTAAGAGCGGTGGACTTGTAATCTGGTGAACTGGGTTCGCTTCCCCGCTCCTCCACATGCAGCTGCTGGGTGACCTTGGGCTAGTCACACTTCTTTGAAGTCTCTCAGCCCCACTCACCTCACAGAGTGTTTGTTGTGGGGGAAGAAGGGAAAGGAGAATGTTAGCCGCTTTGAGACTCCTTCGGGTATCAAATCCAACTCTTCTTCTTCTTCTTCTTCTTCTTCTTCTCCTTCTCCTTCTCCTTCTCCTTCTCCTTCTCCTTCTCCTTCTCCTTCTTAGACTATGACAATCTGTGTGGGCCCAAGGAATTGTGATCCAGAAACATCTGGAGGACAATAGGTTGGCAAAGCTTCCTTCTGAGTTGTCTGGCTCTCTCCAGTAGAGTTGCTAGACATCCAGGTATGAACAGGTTTGCCTGGCCATCTCCAGGAGCGTGAGAGTGCTTTTAATAATAATAATAATAACAATAACAATAATAATAATAATAATAATAATAATAATAATAATAATAATAATAAATTACAAAGAATCATAGAATTGTAGTTGGAAGTGACTCCAAGGGTCATCTAGTCCTATCTCCTAGCCAAGGTGTGAACACCTTTGTGTAGGGTAAAGACATTCCTCCCCATCAGTGTTTCCTGGTATGGACACCAATGGAAGACAAATTGGTCACTAATGAAGCCATGCTGATGTGAGCAGCAAGTGGAGAAGGGGTGATTCAACACACTGAAACCAGCCACAAATTAGCTGCACTTGAAGGAAGTGAACACACCCCACTTGTCCAGGATATTCCTGGTTTGGTTATTCTAGTTTCAACCACGTCTCAATAAGACACCTGGTCAGTAGCATTTCACTGATGGAAGGAACCAGTGGGGCTTATCATGACCCATAGACACCCAGAGCTTCATCTGGAGGTGGGGGTTAACTCACTTGAACCACGTGGATAGATGATTAACCATTAAAGCAATAGAGGTTGCCGACCCATTAACCAAGTAGGAAGGCTTTCTAACTGAGGTGGGGGCTGCTTTGGATGCCTCCAAACTCCCAACCTAAATTGCTTTCGTTTACCACCTTCTTACTGTTATCTCTTCTCTCCCATCTGCTCAGAGGTGTTACCTCTTTCCAGCTATCATAATTTTGGCTGCATTCTCCTGAGGGCAGAGACCTGCTTTTGCGGCTGTTGCATGTGTGAAGCAACCCTACAGCCGCTTTGCACTGTTGTTGTTGTTCAGTCGTTTAGTCGTGTCCGACTCTTCGTGACCCCATGGACCAGAGCATTCCAGGCACTTCTGTCTTCCGCTGCCTCCTGCAGTTTGGTCAAACTCATGCTGGTGGCTTTGAGAACACTGTCCAACCATCTCTTCCTCTGTCATCCCCTTCTCCCTGTGCCCTCCATCTTTCCCAACATCAGGGTCTTTTCCAGGGAGTCTTCTCTTCTCATGAGGTGGCCAAAGTCTTGGAGCCTCAGCTTCAGGATCTGTCCTTCCAGTGAGCTTTGCACTACAATGCCAAATTGTCCCAGGTAGGTTGGCGGAAGCTGAGATAGCTTGATTGGGCAATGATAACGATGATGGTATACTAAACGGTTTCTGCCGTAGGTGCTCGTTGTATCTTCAGTTGTTTTTTTGTACTATAAATAAATAAAAAAATAAAACTTGTTTTTATGTTGCATTTGTAAATCGCCTTGAGACATGAATTTGTGGAATGGTTTTGTTTTGTTTTTTAATTTTAATTTATTTAACATAATTGTTACAAAATATAAGCAAAATATTGCAAATACATACATACATACATATTTCAAATAAGCACATATATATGAAAAAAGGAACAAAAGAGAAAAAAAGAAGAAGAAATAGAGAAAAGAAGAAGAAAAGTTGGAAGAATTTCTTCCAAATTTATTCTACAAATACCTCAATATGCAAATAATAATAAAATTTCATTGATTGACTTCCATCGCTTACGCTGCACTTCCTATATACATTTTAAGCAAGATTGTATCTGTTACATGAATTTGTAAATAGTAATAATAGTGCTGCTGTGGCTGTCTCTACAGCTGTTTTCTGATCTGTTGCGGAGATCTCCACAGATAGCTCCCATGCATGGGCATAGCCAGGAATTTTGTTGGAGGGTGGGGGCAGGCATTTGTTAGGTAGGCAGAACCTCAGATTTGTATTGATTTTTACTGATTTTTACTGATTCAGGAGAGGCAGCTGCTCCACCGCCCCCCTGGCTACACCCAAGCTGGCATGGGTAACTATTGACCTGACCATCCAGTCTGTGCTGAACTTGATAGGAGGGGTGTGTGTGTGTATTTCCATTAACATCCATCGCTGCACCTGGAACTGGATCGAGCCCATGGGAAACATACTGTAGAGTAGAAACTCATGGGTCTGAAGGACGGTGGTTGCCAGATTGCACATGTCTCAAGCCCCAGATCTGAAGGAAAGGAAGACTCATGAGCAGGATTCATCTAATGTGCCCTGTGAGTGGAAGCCCTGTGGAAGGACTTCCACTTGTGTGATGGGGGTTCCAGGGACACTGGTGGCGCTGTGGGTTAAACCACAGAGCCTAGGACTTGCCGATCAGAAGGTTGGCGATTTGAATCCCTGCAATGGGGTGAGCTCCCGTTGCTCGGTCCCTGCTCCTGTCAACCTAGCAGTTCGAAAACACACCCAAAAGTGCAAGTAGATAAATAGGTACCGATCCGGCGGGAAGGTAAACGGCGATTCCGTGCACTGCTCTGGTTCGCCAGAAGCGGCTTAGTCATGCTGGCCACATGACCCGGAAGCTGTACGCCGGCTCCCTCGGCCAATAAAGCGAGATGAGCGCCGCAACCCCAGAGTCGGTCACGACTGGACCTAATGGTCAGGGGTCCCTTTACCTTTACCTTTACCTTACCTTTCACTTCAGAGGCCTCTCATCTCAGGAGAGGTGTCTTGCCCCATGGGAAGAGACCATTGCTGCACTGCCTCTTCTGAGATGGTGCCTGTCAGTCGCAGTAAGCTATTCATATTATTGTGGTAAGTATCTGTACTAAAAAAAAATGAATAATTAAAAAAATGTGCTGTCCAATTGCTTGGGATCAACCGTTTCATCTGTCAAAAAGCTTGTCTGTTCACTCAGTTTATTAGTTTTTATTTTCGTTTTCAAACCCCTCTTTTTATTCTAGATTTTTGTGGATACAGTTTAAAACGCAAGTCCCTCTGGGAAATGATATATAATGAACTGAAAAAGGTATTTAAATATACCTTCCTGAAGAAACCAGAGGCCTTTCTCCTGGGCATTGTTGGCCAATTGGTGCCAAAGAAGGACAGAACTTTTTTTATGTATGCTACAACAGCAGCAAGAATACTCATTGCAAAGTATTGGAAGACACAAGATCTGCCCACGCTGGAAGAATGGCAGATGAAGGTGATTGACTACATGGAATTGGCAGAAATGACTGGCAGACTCCGAGACCAGGGAAAAGAGTTGGTGAAAGAAGACTGGAAGAAATTTAAAGACTATTTACAGAAATATTGTAAAATTAATGAATGCTAGAAGGATGTTGGATAGAAACTAAGGGGTTTCCAGCTGTAATGCTTTAGGAGATACAAAAAAAAAGGTTTATAAATGGGTAAAAGCTTAATGGCAAGGATTTGCTGAACTAACAAATTGAAGTGGAATACAAAGAAGGGAGGTATGAGGAGGTCTGGGGAAATAAGTGTAAGGAAGATATGTTACGGAAAATTATTTGTTTTTTAACTGTTTTTATGCTGTATTTTGTATTTTGTTTCTTTTTATTTTTCATTTTCATTGTTATATTTTAAAAACTTTAATAAATATATTTTGGGGGGAAAAACAAAAAAACGCAAGTCCCTCTTTTGCGGGAGGGGCACAATAACAAGAATGGGTAAGTGAATGAATGCACACCAAGAAAAGGCAACTCATTGTAAGAGAGCTACTGCCAGGGCCAGGATCACACCAGTGGAAACTCACACGGTGCAGAAATCCACATGAACCCCAAATTTCATTAGCGGGTTTCTGCCCCTCATGCCTATGGTGGTAACCTTGAGAATGTGTGGGCAATTTGAAAGTATGGCAAATTTTAGAAGCCAAGATTGTGAACTAAGGGGGTCTGCTGTGTATACCTGAGGGTGAGGTTTCATCGCCCAGCACTGCGTCATGTTCCCCATGACTGACATTAAGAAACCAAGCAAATTTTGCAAAAGTAAACAGATGCATGCATGCATAGCTTGATTTGCATATACAAGGACTGCAATTTGGACTGATTTACTTATCATTTATTTCTTGATAGCATTTAGGACCTCACCCTTTAGCCAAAATACGGCTCCTGGAGTAGCTTACAAAAATTAGCATTAAAATGGTCCCTGCCCTCAGGTTTAAGATCTAGAAAGATAGGACATGCTAGGAAAATGGAATGGGTGGGTGCGTGGGGGAAGAGAGAAGAGCAAGTTCAATGACAAGTTCTGAAATTAGAGTTCTTGTACTGCAAAGAAGAGCGACAACTCCTTGCCAAGATCAGTGATGGATCTGAGTACTTCTGGAGTTACAGCCCATTTTTAATTTACAAAGGTGTTTTTAAAGTATAGTTTGTTTTCTCATTGTTTGATTATTCAGGCAAATTAACTGATGAAAATCTGAAGTTCTTATCTCATAGACCTGCATCAATTACATACGCTTTTAGGTAGGGATGGACAAGTCTGTCAATTCTGGTTCTCTCAATTTCTCATTTTTCCAACCTTAAATTTACTTCTCTACATTTCCACAACAATCTGTGTTTTTCTTTTTTAAAAAAAATATCCTCACAAAAATTTGTCAACATTTTAACACAAATGTAACCAAATATTCACATTTTGTTGATTTTTTTATTAATACACACATTCTTGCAAGTCATTTCCCCATATACAATGCATTCTGTATGTCATCCTCACTGCAATTAATCCAGAATGTGGCAGCTAGACTGGTGACTGGGAGTGGCCGCCGGGACCACATAACACCAGTCCTGAGAGATCTGCATTGGCTCCCAGTACATTTCTGAGCACAATTCAAAGTGTTGGAATTTAAAGCCCTAAACGTCCTCGGTCCTGTATACCTGAAGGAGCGTCTCCACCCCCATCATTCTGCCCGGACACTGAGATCCAGCGCCGAGGGCCTTCTGGCAGTTCCCTCGCTGCGAGAAGTGAGGTTACAGGGAACCAGACAGAGGGCCTTCTCGGTGGTGGCGCCCGCCCTGTGGAACGCCCTCCCACCAGATGTGAAGGACATAAGCAGCTATCTTCTCTTTAAAAAACATCTAAAGGCAGCCCTGTTTAGGGAAGTTTTTAATATTTAATGCTGTATTGTTTTTAACACTTGATTGGAAGCTGCCCAGAGTGGCTGGGGAAACTCAGCCAGATGGGCGGGGTATAAATTAATAATAATAATAATAATAATAATAATAATAATAATAATAATAATAATAATAATATCTGCATTGTGCCCCACACTGTCCCCAAATATAAAGCATGATTGTACCCATTGCTGAGGCGGGAGAACTGAGTTGCAAAATTTGGAGCTGTGCGAATTTCAAAGGCTGGCTTCAGTCTGGTTTGTGTATCGCTCCGAGAAGTGCGATTTAGGTCGTTTCTCATTAAAACATGAACCGAATTGACTTTCCCTAGGCAATCTAGAAATGAGTACTAATGAAAAATGCCATGCATTTGCTATGGAGCCGGGGTCATGCTGATTCTGTGACCTCCCTGCTTGGATAATTCCACTCTTTCTCCTCCTTCTTGGGTCTCCCTCCCGCCTGCCTGAGTCCCCTCCATCTCTTCTAAGCTCCCCTTTGCCTTCCAAGAGCAACAAGGAAACCCAAGGGGGGCTGGGGTTGCAGAGGAGGGCAACGCAAAGCCTTGGCAGCCTTCAGCGGCGTTACCCGCTTGCAGCCACGTCACATTGAGTTTCCAGAGTTTGTTGTGATTCACAGCAACTGCTGCGCACAAGATACCGTCCCTTCCTGGCCCACCCTACTGGGAGGGCACTTGAGGGCTCTGCAACAGCCAAAACATAATAATCACACATGAGGATTATTATTATTATTTTCCAAAAAGGGAGAAAAGCTCTTCTGGAGAATGTATGGTATAACAATGATAACTGATTTCTGCAGGGTGGCAATATTCCTGACTGCAGTTGGTCTGGGGTGGCTCAGAGGGGTAGGAGGTGGAAGCCAGAAACTAACTCCTACACCACACTGACTCTCAAGGTGCATTTAGGGGTTATTTATAAGGAATATGGAAGTTTGGTGATGCTCCTTTTCCTTCTCCTCCTGCGCCCCTGAGGTCCAGTGCCGAGGGCCTTCTGGCGGTTCCCTCGTTGCGAGAAGTGAGGTTACAGGGAACCAGGCAGAGGGCCTTCTCGGTAGTGGCACCCACCCTGTGGAACACCCTCCCAGAAGATGCCAAGGAAATAAACAACTATCTGACTTTTAGAAGACATCTGAAGGCAGCCCTGTTTGTTGTTGTTGTTTAGTCGTTTAGTCGTGTCCGACTCTTCGTGACCCCATGGACCAGAGCACGCCAGGCACTCCTGTCTTCCACTGCCAGCCCTGTTTAGGGAAGTTTTTAATCTTTAATGCTGTATTGTGTTTTTCATATTCGGTTGGGAGCTGCCCAGAGTGGCTGGGGAAACCCAGGCAGATGGGTGGGGTATAAATAATAATTTTTTATTATATTATTATTATTTTTATTAAGACACCTGGGTCTGGCATTAAGTATCTAGTTGTGCAATGCCAGATGAGTCTCTTAGGAGCTCTTGTCCAGCAAGTTTTTTTAAAAATAAATAAATAACAGATTTGCTTGACCAGTTCACAAGGTAACCAAAGAAAGAGTGTGTAAAATATGGCTGGTTGTAGTAGTTTAAATAGATTCTTACTGATAATTTCACTTGAATATGATTCTTTTTAGTGCATTTTTTTAAAAAAAAAAACCCTCTAAGGGTTTGTTGTATGTGTGATTTAGCAATTCTTGTATTGTTGCAATTTTTACTCAAGCGATGTGAACACTTCTTGTATTATCATCTCTTGGGAGACCAAAGTTCAATTTCCACTTGGCCATAAAGCTTGCTGGGTGACCCTGGGGGCCTGTCACTGCCTCACAGCCTGACCTACCTCACAGGGCTGTTGTGGGGATTAAATGAGGAGAAGGAGACACATATGCAATAAATAAATAAATATTATTTCTTAAGGCTAAGCCGTCATGCCAAAATATTAGTTACAGGTAGGTAGCCGCGTTGGTCTTCAGTGTACCTGAAGAAGTGTGCACGCACACAAAAGCTCATACCAATAACAAATTTAGTTGGTCTCTAAGGTGCTACTGGAAGGAATTTTTTTATTTTATGCCAAAATACATTGAGCATATTTAACAATTAAAATAAACCCATTTTTTGGGGGGGAGGGCATATTTGAGACGCATTTCTTTTTTGTTCAACATCTTTTGATATTTCCTGGAGTATGTGTGTGTGTGTCCTAAAGGCAAAACATTACCACTATGGGGGAAACTCAAGTTGTTGTGAAATATACATGATTAAATTTTCTCAGGTCTTTATTGATTAGATTTTTCAACAGCCAGTGGGAGAGTGGCAGTGGAGTAATTGAATCCCAGACACAATGCTGGGTGTGTTCTTTTGTCTTTCCTCCTTCTGGGGTGGGTGGAGCCGGTTATCTAGGGAGGGGTGAGGGTAGCCAAGCAGTGTAGTCTTTCAATATACACAGTGTCTGCCTTTGAGTAGCCACCACTGTGCTCCCAATTCACATGTTCCTTTAATATTCCAAGTAACTGGAAAGTAAAGGTAAAGGGACCCCTGACCATTAGGTCCAGTCGTGGCCGACTCTGGGGTTACAGCGCTCATCTCGCTTTATTGGCCAAGGGAGCCGGCGTACAGCTTCCGGGTCATGTGGCCAGCATGACTAAGCCCGCGTCCCTCTAACTGGAAAGTACCGTGGTGTTAATACTTCCAAAAACTGCCCCCCCCTTATAAAGAACATAAGATGAACCATGGTGGATCAAAATAAAAAAGAAGTGTGCATGCACACGAAAGCTCATACCAAGAACTAACTTAGTTGGTCTTTAAGGTGCTACTGGAAGGAATTTTTTTATTTTGACTATGGCAGACCAACACGGCTACCTATCTACTACTGGAACCATGGAAGGCACCACATTGAGCCGTATGAAATGGAAGTCCATCAACCTCACCAAGAAACTGAAGAAGTGTGCATGCACACGAAAGCTCATACCAAGAACTAACTTAGTTGGTCTTTAAGGTGCTACTGGAAGGAATTTTTTTATTTTGACTATGGCAGACCAACACGGCTACCTATCTACTACTGGAACCATGCTGGATCAATCCACTATCCTCAGGGCCAGATTTAGGTTTGATGAGGCCCTAAGCTGGACACGGGTGGCGCTGTGGGTTAAACCACAAAGCCTAGGACTTGGCGATCAGAAGGTCGGTGGTTCAAATCCCTGCAATGGGGTGAGCTCCCGTTGCTTGGTCCTTGCTCCTGCCAACCTAGCAGTTCAAAAGCACGTCAAAGTGCAAGTAGATAAATCGGTACTGCTCCGGCGGGAAGGTAAACGGCATTATAGTGTGCTGCTCTGGTTCACCAGAAGCGGCTTAGTCATGTTGGCCACATGACTCAGAAGCTGTACGCCGGCTCCCTTGGCCAATAAAGCGAGATGAGCGCCGCAACCCCAGAGTCGGTCACGACTGGACCTAATGGTCAGGGGTCCCTTTACATTTACGTTTAAGCTGCTGAAGGTAATGGGGCCCTTTATATATCCAGCTGTCCTTTGTCAACAACAAATTGTATCTGTTTTTTTGTGTTGAATATATGTTATATGGTAATTAAGTTTGAGAACCATTGTATATAGAAATGAGCAAACCAGTGATATTTTAGGGAGCAGGCTAGCAGGCAGGGCCCATTACTTACACCATAGGAGCCTACACAACACAACACAACACAACACAACACAACACAACACAACACAAAACAAAACAAAACAAAACAAAACAAAACACTGTTGCTGTATGTAGGTTTTATTTTTTTTAAATTTATCTTACACAGTGGACACTCGGGTTGCGAACGTGATCCATGTGGGAGGCATGTTCGCAACCCACAGCGCCGCATCTGTGCACATGCAGGTTGCTATTTGGCACTTCTGCACATGCACAAAGCGCAATTTAGTGCTTCTGCGCATGAGTGACTGCCAAAACCCGGAAGTAACCTGTTCCGGTGCTTCTGGTTTCTGGCGCATCGGTATCCTGAAAACGCGCAACCTGAAGCATCTGTAACCCAAGGTATGACTGTATTTTGCAAATGTACATCCAGGTTTTTTTCCCCTTTAGATTTTTTTGGGGCCCCTAAGAGAGTGGGGCCCTAAGCTATAGCGTCTTTAGCTTATACGTAAATCCTGCACTGACTATCCTCTCCTCTAACCAGATGTGGGGAGAATGCTGTTGTATTCGGGTCCTGCTTTTGGGCTAACCATTGGGGCATCTGGCTGGCAACTGTGAAAGCAGGATGCAAGACTAGATGGGCCACTGGCCTGATCCAGTTCTTATTTTTGACCTGGGATTTATACACTTTCCCCCAGAATTCAACAACTAAAGGACCCCCTCCACTTCCAATTCCTAGGATCTACCGTATTTTTCGCTCCATTGGACGCACCGGACCATAGGAGGGGGAGAACAGGGAAAATTTTTTTTCTTGTTCTCCCCCTCTAAAACAAGTTGCGTTCAATGAACTATAGGACTTCGCATGAATTTAAATGTTAGCCCCAGCAAAGAGAGTGGAATATATATGAAATTAGATAATATAATGAAAGATTCAATGTTTAAATGGTTAAAAAGGATAATATGTTTGATTATAGAGTAAACGGATAACAAGGGATTTAAACTTAAATTGCAATTGAAAGTATAAAGTAACACATGAAACAAGGTTATAATTTGCTGATAAATTTATTGTCAAGATTGCTCTGTGCGGGAGACGTGGGGAAGTCCGTTGGAAAGTTGAAACAAGTTGTTGAAATGGTTGGTTTTCTTTTTCTTTCTTTCTTTTTCTATACTTTTTTCTTTTCTTTTCTCTCTTTGGTTGTTTTATACTGTATCTGGAAAAAATGCAATAAAAACTATTTAAAAAAAATAATAAAACAAGTTGCGTTCAAGGTACATTCACCAGAGCTTGTGGGGCTGGCGGTGGGGGGAAGCGCTGCTTTCCCCCACCGCCAACCTCAAAGATCCCTGAAGCCTTTGGAGCGCAGCGCCCCGCTGCCCTAGAGAGGTTTGCGCGCAGCCGTCCCCAAGCTAGAGCAGCGAGATGGAGCCCTCCGTCTCGCTGTTCTGGCTTGGGAACAGCCTTGCTAGCTTCTGCAGGACAGTGCGGTGAAGGCGCCCCGCTGCCCTAGAGAGGTTTGCGTGCAGCCGTCCCCAAGCTAGAGCAGCGAGATGGAGCCCTCCGTCTCGCTGTTCTGGCTTGGGAACAGCCTTGCTAGCTTCTGCAGGACAGTGCGGTGAAGGCGCCCCGCTGCCCTAGAGAGGTTTGCGTGCAGCCGTCCCCAAGCTAGAGCAGCGAGATGGAGCCCTCCGTCTCGCTGTTCTGGCTTGGGAACAGCCTTGCTAGCTTCTGCAGGACAGTGGGGTGAAGGCACCCCGCTGCCCTGCAGAGGTTTGCGCGCAGCCGTCCCCAAGCTAGAGCAGTGAGATGGAGCCCTCCGTCTCGCTGTTCTGGCTTGGGAACAGCCTTGCTAGCTTCTGCAGGACAGCGGGGTGAAGGCACCCCGCTGCCCTGCAGAGGTTTGCGCGCAGCCGTCCCCAAGCTAGAGCAGCGAGACGGAGACCTCCACAGTGCTCCGTCTTCCTGTTCTGGCTTTGGGCTTAGCGGCGCAGCCTGCATTCACTCCATAGGACGCACACACATTTCCCCTTAATTTTTGGAGGGGGAAATGTGCGTCCTATAGAACGAAAAATACGGTAAGTGAGCAGAGCCCTCCCACATCTCTGAACAGCAGCTATGTCCTCAGCCCTATCCACTGATGAGCTGTACGAGGACCTTATATTATTATTACATTTTTTATTTATACCCCGCCCATCTGGCAGGGTTGCCCCAGCCACTTTGGGCGGCTTCCAAAACATACAGAAAACATAATCAAACATCAAACAGCAACAATCTGATCCAATATAAAAAGTCACGATAACTTTAAAATAAACAACTTTTATCAGACAAAGCAACATTCAACTACCAGAATCTAATTGTGAAGAGTAAAATTAGACACCAGCAAATAATAATTAAACGGTTTACACTTATCAGCCACAATAAAGAATTACCAATCTATAATCAATAAAAATAACAGCAAGTCACAATGCATAAAATACCACAAAACATACAAAACCACGTTAAAGGATCAAATTGAGAAACAAGGACACACAACTTGTAAAACTATCCCCACCCCCCGAACCAGATTCAAGTCCCGGACTGGAAGATTTTACATTTAACCCAAAGTTCTTTCTTAAAATGGAGCAAGCATGGATGCCTGAGATTCTGAAACCAATTCCGTTGCAACAATGCCACAGATCAAGACATCAGCAGCCGACACACCTTTGATTTGATGATGTAGGTGTCAGGCTACCCTTTGTGGAATTTGTTGGTGGCTGATACTGCATTGCGTGGATGTTTGGTTTAAACAGGCAACGGATCAAGCTCAGCTATTGGCTGAGTGAGCCTGGCCCACGCCACTGCGTTACCTGATCAAATTAAATCCAACAAAGGGGAACCGGTGTAGACAGGCTGCTCAACACAATCTTAAGAGAAATCAGGCTGAAGTGAATTGCGCCAGCTCCAAAATCTATCAGAAGCAAGTTCAGCCCTGGTGGAGTTTGTTCAGCCCAAATCGTTAATCATTCACCCTAGGATTGCCTGTGAAAGCAATCCTAGAGTTAAATCAAATTAGTGCGTTCAAACTGAATTACGCCTAATCATCCTAAGAGGCAAACCTCTCTCTTTTGAACACACAATAGCAAATTTCTGAAAGGTTAAATATTTGAGACCCTTTCAGTTCTTTTTGGTAAAGGAAACAAATATTTGAATTCCAGGCACACAGAGAGGGACCGCTTCCAAAAACAGGGCGATATTGTTTTCCGAAAATGAAATGCATTTTAATTTTGGGTTGCTGGCTGCGTGTACCGTCCTTTCACAACCGCATGGCATGCAGAAATTTTTTTTAAAAATGCATGGTCTTCTTGGAAGGAGAAAAGTCTGAAGTGCGGGGGCTGTTAAGGAAGGTGGCATTGACCTTTATTTCCTTCTCTGAAAATTTAGCCTATGGATGTAAAGTTTTGGCATGGGATTCCGCCAAGTACTGTCGGAGGCTGAATTCCTCTATAGACCAGTTGCTGGGAATCAACAACTGATTAAAGAACAGCCTACTGGATCAGGCCTACGGCCCATCCACCCAGCAACCTGTGGCCAACCAAATGCCTGTGCGAATCCAGCGAGCAGGATCTGAGCGCAAAAGCCCTCTCCCCATCTTCTCTTCTCCCTCTTTTTCAAGAGGATACCATGGAGCAAGGGTGGCGCTGTGGGTTAAACCACAGAGCCTAGGACTTGCCAGTCAGAAGGTCGGTGGTTCGAATCCCCGCGACGGGGTGAGCTCCCGTTGCTCGGTCCCTGCTCCTGCCAACCTAGCAGTTCGAAAGCACGTCAAAGTGCAAGTAGATAAATAGGTACCACTCCGGCGGGAAGGTAAATGGCGTTTCTGTGTGCTGCTCTGGTTCGCTAGAAGCGACTTAGTCATGCTGGCCCGGAAGCTGTACACCGGCTCGCTTGGCCAGTAAAGCGAGATGAGCGCCACAACCCCAAAGTTGGTCACGACTGGACCTAATGGTAAGGGGTCCCCTTACCTTTACCATGGAGCAAGCTCCAGTCACGTAGTGCAGAATCCAAAGCTATTCTTGTGAATAGGAAGTAACACAGGGCCTGTGGAAGAAAAGGGTGAGAGGAGACCAATCAGCAATACAAGAACCTGCTGGATCTTCTGTCATGGCCTCTCGGTAGATACCAACATTTGGGAACTGGCCTTCTATGGTGAGAGAAGAGGGAGGCAGAGAGGCATAGCCAGGCATGCAGAGCTTCATGAGATACCATGACCAAACCTTTTTTTTTTAATAAATATTTTTTATTAGGGATTTCAACATAACAATTTATCAAAAATACACCATCCACATGTCCCCCCCACTTCCCCCCCTCCCCTCTTGCCCCCTAAAAAGGAAAATGTTATGTACTGAGTTGAATAGGATCCAAAAGGCAGCAGTCGAATTGGTCCTAGAACAATAGGGTCCAAAATGCAGCAGTATGATTGGTCTGCAGGAGCCACCCAATCCAGCTCCAGATGGAAGTGAATCCACAACCTGATTGGCCTACACGAGAATCCCGGAATTAGCCAATCACGTGCAGCCGATTGTGTAAATAATGTATATAAAGCAGATACTTTGGGGGAACTTCCATTCTTCCTCCCAACTATGAGCTGAATAAAGAGCATGAAATCCACTCTCGACTCCGAGTATATTTCAGAAAAACCCACCCTCCACCCCAGCCCGACTTCCCTCAGTTCCTCTCTCTGGTTTCTTAACACATGTTATTCTCTGCATATTATAAAATTGTAAAGATCCTCCATTTATCTATCTGTATGTTACCAATAAAAAATTTGTGAGTGTTTATTCAAAACCTGCCAAGGAGTCCAGTTCACTTTGTTGTTTCTTTAAATACGTCATAAAAGGTTCCCATTCGTCTTTAAAATCACAGTTATCCTTGTCGCGTAGTTTATGTGTCAATTCTGCCAATTCCACGTAGTCCATCGGTTTCTCTTGCCACAGTTCTTTAGTCGGGATTTCCTCATTCCTCCATCCTTGTGCTGTTAAGACTCTTGCTGCCGTTGAGATACCATAACCAAACCTGATACGGTGGTTCCCAAGAGGGAGGAGGCAGTTTTTGGATACTGCATGCTATTTTGAATCAATATGGTGGCCCGAAACATTCTGAACTCCGCCACTTCAGATGCCTCTGGAAATATTGCTGCCCAATTAGGTAGGTCTGTTCCCAAGACAGAGGAGTGGATTTTGGCCTGCGCTTGAATGCCATCAGACACTGTTTTGAATTCGGCTGGTGGACCAAACAGTTACAAACTGTGCTAATCTGTATGCCTCTGTATATATTTGTAATAGTGACAGCTGATATTGAGCCATGTACCAAGTGTGTAATCCTGCAGGGGTCTGCTCCACCATCATGTTTAGGGAAGTTTTTAATGACTGGTGTTTTAATGTATTTTTAATATTTTGTTGGAAGCCGCCCAGAGTGGCTGGGGAAACCCAGCCAGATGGGCAGGGTATGTATGTATGTATGTATGTATGTATGTATGTATGTATAAGGTAAAGGTAAAGGGACCCCTGACCATTAGGTCCAGTCGTGGGCGACTCTGGGGCTGCGGCGCTCATCTCGCTTTATTGGCCGAGGGAGCCGGCGTACAGCTTCCACGTCATGTGGCCAGCATGACTAAGCCGCTTCTGGTGAACCAGAGCAGCGCACAGAAACGCCGTTTACCTTCCCGCCGGAGTAGTACCTATTTATCTACTTGCACTTTGATGTGCTTTCGAACTGCTAGGTTGGCAGGAGCAGGGACCAAGCAGTGGGAGCTCACCCTGTTGCGGGGATTCGAAGAGTCTTAGGCTCTGTGGTTTAACCCACAGCGCCACCCGCGTCTCATATGTATGTCCAGTATGTATGTATGTATGTATGTATGTATATGTGTATGTATAAATAAATAAATATCTTGTGGATTCCAGCTACTGCTATTCAGAAGCAAGCAGCCTCTTGACTGTGGAGGAAAAGCATAGTCATTGTGGCTAGCAACCATGAATGAAACGTGCTGCAAATGAAGCCACTTAATGAATAAACCAGGCTGCAGGTGGGGAGATTCCATTTCTTTCTTTTTAAAAAATTATGTTCATTAAAGATTTCCTTGGTTTACATGCATTGTCTCGGGAGATTCCATTTCTGAACGGTTCCTTGCATTACCTCCCCACCCCACAAAAACAACCCTCCCTGCAAGAAGAAACCTAGCACAGCAGGAAACAGAACTGTCCTCTTATTGGTGCAGCAATAAAACCGCTAGCACATTTACAAAGCTAAGCAGAGTCTGGTCTGGTTACAAACTGGATGGGGGAACACGTGTTGAGATTCCTGTATTGCAGGGGGTTGGACTAGATGACCCTTGGGGTCCCTTCAAACTCTTCAGTTCTATCTATGATTCTATGAACCTTAAACTGTCAAGGAGTTTTCCCGATTCCTTCTTCCCTATATATGGGGGAGCATTCAATATTTCTACCCCTTCACTCTGTTAGGTGCCCTTGCAGAGCAGGCCTAATCTAATCGTCACCCACAGCACAGTTTTTCTGCTGGCAGGTGAAGAGGTTTTTGGGAACTGGTCACTTTTAATGAGGGTCATGCTGTTTCTGTTGAGATTGTCTGTATGCTTTTGTTTTTAATTACAGTTTTTTCCCTATGTTTTTAGCTGTTCTTATTTTATCTGCAAGCTGCCTTGAGATTGCCTTTCCCCCCAACAGCCGCTGCCACACAAGATTTGTGCAATATTTAATTACTATCATTCTTAATTGTTAATCGCCTTCCACATGCACGTCTCCAGGCAATGTAAAGGGTTCAAATCTGTACTTGACCTTGCAGCTCACTGGGTGATCTTAGGTCAGTCACCGGCTCTCAGCCAATAGCCTGTCTCACACGGGTATTAAATTGGAGAGGGGGAAAAAACCCCCATGTACACCACTTTGAGCTCTTTGGAGAAAAAAGGTGAGATATAAATGCCAAAAAAAGAGAACAACCTGTAATAAAAACAGCAAAGAAAATACAATATATTATTATTAATTGAATTTATTACCACCCTATACCCGGAGGTCTCAGTGCTCGATTAAACCCCTCCCCAAAAATATACCTGTAAGGGGGTTACATAACATGATGCAGTGTAGTGGCTTCCTCAAGCTTGGCCCTCCAGCTGTTTTCGGCCTACAACTCCCATGACCCCTAGCTAGTAGGACCAGTGGTCAGGGATGATGGGAATTGTACTCACAAAACATCTGGAGCAGGCTTCCTCAACCTTGGCCCTCCAGATGTTTTGAGACTACAATTCCCATCATCCCTGACCACTGGTCCTGCTAGCTAGGGATTAATGGGAGTTGTAGGCCAAAAACAGCTTGAGAGCCGTGGTTGAGGAAGCCTGGGTTAGAGTGTGGAACTAGGATATGAGAGAACCAGGTTCAAATCCACGCTCAGCCATGAAACTCATTGGGTGACTTGGGGCCAGTCACTGCCTCTCAGCCTAGTCTACCTCATGGGGTTGTTCTGGGGATTAAATGAGGTGAAGCAAAATACACCACTTCGAGCTCCATGGAGGAAATATATATATATATATATACAGTGGTACCTCTGGTTGGGATGCGGGTGGCGCTGTGGGTTAAACCACAGAGCCTAGGACTTGCCGATCAGAAGGTCGGCGGTTCGAATCCCCGCGACGGGGTGAGCTCCCGTTGCTCAGTCCCTGCTCCTGCCAACCTAGCAGTACGAAAGCACGTCAAAGTGCAAGTAGATAAATAGGTACCGCTCCAGCGGGAAGGTAAACGGCATTTCCGTGCACTGCTCTGGTTCTAAGTTGCTAAGAAGCAACTTAGTCATGCTGGCCACATGACCTGGAAGCTGTACGCCGGCTCCCTCGGCCAATAAAGCGAGATGAGCGCCGCAACCCCAGAGTCGGCCACGACTGGACCTAATGGTCAGGGGTCCCTTACCTCTGGTTACGTCCACTTTATTTTATGTTCTTTCAGGTTACATCCCATGGCGACCCGGAAGTACTGGAAAGGGTTACTTCTGGGTTTCGCCGCTTGCGCATGCACGCAAAATGACGTCACGCGCATGCGAAGAAGTGGCGAATTGCGATCCATGCGTGCGCAGACATGCCGCTGCGGGTTACGCTCTTTTCATGTTGCGAACGGGCCTCCGGAACGGATCCCGTTCACAGCCAGAGGTACCACTGTATACCTTCAGTAGAATAAATAAATGGATGCTGTAAGTAAATAAACAAATCTGTCATTTTTAAAAAATGGCAGGCTTTTAAAAACGGCACACATATTAAAAGCATCAAAATATAGACAAAATCAACTGCTGCTGTTGTTTTTTTAAAAAGACCTCCAAATGCTTGGAAACACAGAATTGCAGAATTGGAAGGGACCCCTTCGGGTCATCTAGTCCAACCCCCTGCAATCCACTAATCATTGCTGGATAATCCCTGGCAGGTGGCCCCCCGACCTCTGCTGGAAAACCTCCAACAAAGGCAAGTCCATCACCTTGCCAGGTAAGTCCATCACTAAGTCCATCACCTTGCCAGGTAAGTTACCATCAGAAAGTTCTTCCTGATGCGTAAGGGGAAGGGGGTTGGGGAGAAAGGAGAGTTTTTAGCAGGCTGCGAAGCCAGCAGGGCAACAGGCGGGGAGTTTCAGAGACCAGTAGCTGCTGCTCTGGCCGAAGATCGACTTTCCCCTTCTCGGATCCACCTCTCCGTCCTCAGCTCAGGACCCGAAGCTCGCCTCTCAGCCTCGCTCTAGCCGAGCGCAGCGCTGCCTCCTTTGCGCCGCTCTCCGCCGGGAGCGCGCGGGAGGGGGGGGGAGGGAGGCGGAGCGGAGGGGGCGGGACTCCCCTCCTGGCCCCGCCCCCGGCCTTCGCTTCCCTGCTCGGGGCCCCGCCCCCGGCTCGCAGCTGGGCTCGGGCCGCCGCCGGCCTCCCTATAAAGCGGCCGCCTCCAGCCGCCCGGCTGCTGATCCGGCTCCGCGGGGGAAGGAACGAGATGGTCAGCCCGAGCGCCGCAGCAAAATGCTGGATGGACACCGCCTGCTCCGCTGGCTCTTCTTCTCCTCCGCCTCCTGCGCGCTCCTAGTGCTGCTGCTCGCCGGCGCTCCGGGACCGTCCCTTGCCTACTTCGGGTAAGTCGGCGGCGGGCGCGGCTGCCTCACCTCGGGGGCTGCTTTTTAGCTGACACCCCCCTAATCTCCTCTCCAGAGGTAACGCGGCGGGGTCGGACTCTGCAGCCGGCGATCGCGTGGCGCTCCGACGCTTTGCTCGCGAGGAAGCGAGCCCCGGGCCGCCGCTGGCTGCTCCGGGATCGGTTGCCTTTGGATCGCGCTGCGCTTCACCCGCGCGCAAGCGACGCTGCGCTTCGTGGGAAGTAAAGCGCCGCTGGGTATTCGGGGGCCGGTAGGAGCAAGGGGAGCGGGATCTGGTTGCGGTGGCTGGGGCTGCAGCGCTGTGCGCGCCTCCTCGCGAGTAAAGCGCCCTCGACCTGGGAGGGGCCTGCTTCAGAGCAAACCCGCTGTCCGCTTTTTATTTGTTCGTAAAATGCTTCCCTGGAAACGGAGCTTGTCTTTTGCACGTTCACCTTCGTGCCTTCCTCTGCCCCCACTACAACCTGCTAGCACCGTTCCCCCTCGCAGCCGTGGCGTGCGCCCATCACCGTACCGTCGAGTCTGCCTCTTCCTCCTCCTTTCTCCAACATGCTGCTTGCAAACCCTGAGGTTTTGCAACTTTTGCATTTCAGCCAAAGCCTCGACGCCCTTCCCTATTCTCTCTCCCTTCCATTTTCATATAGGGCGCCCGCTGTGCCCCCTCCCCACCCCCACCCCTGCGTGACTTGGCAGCAATCCGGCTGCCTCTGTCTCCCTTAGGTGTGCCCCATAATCCCGCTTCACCTTCCAGCTGAGAGCGGCAGGTTGCTCGCACACTCGCTCCGGCGGCGTCCCTGCCCGCTGGACGACCCGCGAGCGCTTCTCTCCGGCGCGTAAAACGCACCGCTCCAAAATACTATACTGCATAAGAAAATCTCCTGCAGGCTGCTTAACCCAGCCTCTATGCAGTCTGTATTTTCCCCTTAATAAAACCCCTTTTCAGTATTTTCCCCTCTCTCCACCCAAAGCCCACCACATCTCCCGGCAAAGTTTTTGCAGACCCCCCCTCCCTGCCCTGTAGGAATGTTTAGGGATGAGGGGTGCACTTTGCACGAATCTTACCTGAACCACCTGTTTTCACTCTCCCTTCTCCGCATTATAGGTTGTTCAGGATGTTTTGCAGCATCCAGGGCTGTTTGCTATATAGACCAATCCTCCCCTTCTTTATTATCCCCCTCCCCAAATTATTTGGGGTCAGGTGCATCCGACAAGCAGCAAACGATTCCTTGTTCCACGCAGTCACCCTTCTGAAAATCTGATTGCATTGAATTGGAAGGGACAGGAAGTGGGAGAGGAGTAATTTGGTGGTGCTACTTTCCCTGCAGAACCAAGCGACTCTCTTGGGGTGTGTGTGTGTGTGAAACACAAATGCACAATTTTTGTCTCCCCTCCCCTCCTTGCAAACTACCTGTGTAGCCCCTTTTGACGCTCTTTCCAAAGAAGACACATTGACTCTTCTTAAATGTGTGTTAGGAAATGTCCAAAGATTGTATTGTGTGTTCCTCACCCTGCAATGAAAATCTTCGGTAGATTGCATAAGAACAATACGCTGTTCCTGGGCTACCGGTGTCAAAGTGGTGGGTGTTTTGGGAGAAGTGGCAAAGCTTAAGGGGGCTGGGTCTTTGCTTCTACTTTGGCATTCTAGCAATGACCCCTCCCTTCCTCCCTGGTGCTGCTTGTGTGGGTGACTCATGAGCCTTGTCCTGGGCAAAGATGATGGCAATGTCAACCTGTTTAAACCCTGTGGATTTGCTTTATGTTGGCATTAGGCTGTTCTTGAGAAATTGGTCTGAGTCTCAGTGCTGCTGGTGGCGAGTTGGCCTTTCTGCTCAAGCCATGTCTCCTGGTTTGCTTGAACTGCATCCCTTTTCCACGTTAACTTCATGTCTGAAGTTCCAGGCTGTCAGCTGGGAACAGTTTGTTGAGCTCTTTCCTCGCTCCGCTTTGCACTTTGGAAGAATATCCATTGCTTGGCTTGCCTTGAACTTCCCTGGAAGCTGAGCAGGCTTGGAAGAGTGAGGTGAGAGGGTTTTTTCTCTCTTTGCTATAAAACATTGTGCTGATCTGGACGCCCTCTATTTATTTTTCTTTTCCGTGGCGTTTAGTGGTGGGGAGCAGCCTGGGTTCTGCAAGCTGACATCGGTTTTAAATGTTTGTGGTCACTCTTCCTTTCTGTGTCTTGTGAGTTTTTTGCTGGCCGTGCAATTTACAGATGACTCTGTTAGGAAATGGCAAGATACATTTTATTTATGGGATGGATCATGCTGGTTGTTCCTTATAGCCATAGGCTGGAGTGGCTTGTGGAGCTGTGCTACCTTTTGAGGCTAAATTGGCTCCCTGTAGAACAAACGTAGAAGGCAACAGTCTACTTTGCCAGATGCATGCTCCTCTTGCAACCCTACAGGCCAATCAAGGATGTAGCCCTCTGATTCCATATCTACCTGCAGTGGCTTACAAGAACAGGCTCCTGTAAGAAAAACCAAAGTATTTCATTTACTTGTTGCTCACCTGGAGTTCACAGGTGGGAGGCATTTTGCATGAGAATGGTAGGTATCTCCACTAAGGAGATGGTGGAACTTAACCACTTAGTCTGCAAGATCTTACATTGGAAGCCAGCTGTGAGAATGAGCTTTAGTCACCAGGGGTGTACATTGATGCTGCAGAGATGGTGTGTGAGATTTCTGCTGTAAGGGGCATCAGGGCTCCTGTGAATGCGTTTGTCAAGATGCAATTGCGGGGTCTGGAATGTGCGTTTCTGGTGCCCTGGTGTGTGTGTGATCAGCTCTTTCTCTCTCCCACCCTGCCCCAGCTATAGTGATTACTGCTGCCATGTGTTTCTAAGCTCTGGCATTTGGTGGGCAGGCAATCAAAGAGAACAGCGAGAATAAGCTGTTTCTTTTCTTCTTCCTGTATTTCATAAGACTCTGTGTCTGGGAAAGTGCCCTCCCCCCCTTTTTTTAAAAAAAACCTCACCGGCCTGTCTTGGAAGTATGTCCCCCACCCTTCTGAGCTGGTATGTCTGAGTCCCTCCCCATCCTCCCTCCTCTGTGTGCCTGCTCTGATTTCTGCAGCTTCCTTTCTGGAAATGCAAAATGGGTGGGGAGCTGTCATAGGTCGAAAGGCTGTTCTTCTGATCTCAGATCCTTCCCACCGGAGAGGAAAAAAGGAGCAAAACTACTGCGTGCTGGGTGTCCTGTTGTGACTGCTGTCTCTCTCTCCTTCTTACTCCCCCATCCGCCAAAGACTTGCTACGTCTTCCCCTGTTTTAATGAAGTTTGAAAGAGAAGCCCAATCTGCTCCTGTTTGATCAAAAGCATCCCTGTGGCTCTGTGTTTTGCTGCCCCTTCTCCTAATTAATCCTGATGGCAATTGGAGCAATTGGATGCAGTTGTAAAAAGTTGACCTTCCTTACCACTTGTTAAAACCACTCTAGTTTGAGGGGGGTGGGGAGCGGATGGTTTTAAGTGCAGTTCTGGCTCCTGCCAGCAGAGGGGTCCATTAATCCATGAATTAAGTTTATTAAAAAAAACAAAAAACCACCACCCCCAACTACCCTCTGGTGTTAAGACTCGCAGGTGTATCCTGTTCTCTAAGAAAATAAAATATTTTCATGGGAAAGTTTCTTTTTGCACTCTCCCTCCCTCCCCTCGTCTTGTTCATTTCTATTTATTTTGTTTCTCTCTGGGAGGATCCATTCTCTGTAGGCTGGGATCGGAGGCAAATAGCCAGCCTCTCACCCCCCCCCCCAACCCACAAGCACCATAGCAAGATGAGGTTTCTGTTTTAGTGCAGAAAGAATTAAATAAAATGCAAGGAGGTTGCTTTAACCTGCTTCCCTCTGTAACTTCCACCTCTTCAACCTGCTGAGGTCCTCTCCTTGAAGCGTGGCCATTGCTTGCCTCCTCTTAAACCTCGATGCTTAATGGATGTTTTGGATTCCCGACAAGTATCATACCTGGAAAAGAAGCACTCCTAAGTGTGTGTGCGTGCAGGCACATCACAATCAGGCACGGATCTCTTTCTGCATAGACAAGAGGAGTCTGGGTGCCACATATGGTGGAATAGGTATCTGCTTATCATACAATTGCAGAAGTTGGATGCTTTAGCTGAGATTCCTGCATTGCAGGGAGTTGGACTAGATGACCCTTGGGGGTCCCTTCCAACTTTACCATTCCACGAAGGAACACCAAGGGTCATCCAGTCCAACCCCCTGCAGTGCAGGAATCGGTGCATGGGTGCAGAACATGGCACTTGCCCATTGAATCCTTTCCACATGCAAGAATGTTGAAAAGGTCACTTAATTCATGTGTGCGATGCCTTTCAGAGTGACAGGGGAACCCAGGGCGTTGCAGGGCTTCCTGCAGTGTGGCTGATGTGCATGGGTGCATTGCAAACCCACAGGGAAAGAGCGTCACTTAATACGCCAGGCATGGGCATTAATGGGTGTTCAGGGCATGCCTTTAGAGAGAGACTGTTCTGCAGAAATGTTAATGCCTATTAAGGTCTCCACTGCAGGCAGAAGGCTTGACTTTGCTCAGTGTTTATAACACAGTTGATGGCTGTCAGATGGGGGAGGCTGATGGTTTCATGTGCTGCTTGTGGGGTTCCCAAATACCTCTGGTGGTTAGGTAGAAGCAGGACATTAGACTAAGTCCATCCTTCCAGCCTGGTGCCCTCTGGAAGTCTTGGAGTATAGCACCCATTGGCCTCAGCCTGCACCAGGCTGGGGATGGACAGACCCAGCGAACTATTAGCGTGGTCTAGCGCTGTGGGTTAAACCACAGAGCCTAGGACTTGCCGATCAGAAGGTCGGTGGTTCAAATCCCCGTGACGGGGTGAGCTCCCGTTGCTCAGTCCCTGCTCCTGCCAACCTAGCAGTTCAAAAGCATGTCAAAGTGCAAGTAGATAAATGGGTACCATTCCAGCGGGAAGGTAAACGGCGTTTCCGTGCACTGCTCTGGTTCACCAGAAGCAGCTTAGTCATGCTGGCCACATGACCTGAAAGCTATACGCCAGCTCCCTCAGCCAGTAAAGCGAGATTAGTGCCACAACCCCAGTGTCGGTCACGACTGGACCTAATGGTCAGGGGTCCCTTTACCTAGCTGGTCTCTGATATTGTCCTCATGCACCTGTGGCTGGAGCAGAAACCTGTGGGGTCCTGATCCCCTTGCGACCAAGCCTCCTCTTTGCTTTGCCTCTTGCTGGGTTTTGTTCTTGGTCACAACACGGTGTGACGGAATGTCAGGCAAGAATGTTTTGAGCTGTCTTGGATATCGCAGCAGCACCAACTGTGCAAGGTGCATTATGGAGCAGGGTAGGAAAAATAAGTGCCCAGGCAGTGAGGTAGGTGTCTAAGAATGGAGGGGTGGGAGAAGTGGAGATATTGCCATGGGATGAATGTGAGTAAACGCTATTGCAATGCATCCTGCATCTGGTTGGCCACTGTGAGAACAGGGTGCTGGACTAGACGGGCCATCGGCCACCAGACTCTCCTTATGTTCTTCAGGCCTGGGTTTGCCATGGGATGAATGCTATGGAGGCTTCTTGCTGGAATAAAAGGCGGAGGCAGTTCTAGGCTGATGGGATGGCATGGGAGAGCGGGCAGAGAGTACTGAAGGCAGGAGGTTTTTGGGTGATGAAGCTGGAACTGGGAAAGCCTTTGGCATGATGACTGTGCAGAATTCCTTGGGCAGAGCAGATCCTCATCACAATTTGGGGCAAGTTACCGTATTTTTCGCTCTATAACATGCACCAGACCATAACACGCATGTAGTTTTTTAGAATAGGAAAACAAGAAAAAAAATATTCTAAATGAAATAGTGGATATATGATTTTTGTGGTTCATGCTGTGGCCACAGACATGTGATCTGACAGTGAGTTTGGAGTAGCCCAATGCAAAAATCCTGAGGATCCATGTGGATCCATGCTTTGTAACCACGGAGGAGGGAAGGAAGGGGAACCATGGATCCTCTGCTCACGACTGCAGCAGATCCCCCCCGCCACCCGCAGGCATTCGCTCCATAACACGCACAGACATTTCCCCTTACTTTCTAGGAGGAAAAATGTGAGTGTTATGGTGCAAAAAATACGGTACATCCTCTGTGCTTGGGAAAGGTGGTGGCTATGGCAAAGTGTGCTTTTAACGTGGACGTTGCCTTTTGGAAGATGCTTTGTAAAGAAACGAGCAATCTGTGAGGATGCTTGCAGTTTCCACCAAATCTGTTCTGGCTACAGCTGCTTGGAACACATTGCGCGGAAGTGTCCCTTGGAACCTGGTGGTAATTGTGTAGGGGACAGTCTGGCCAAACATTTGTAACTGTTGCCTCTTACGACTTTCCCAGTGTAAGCAGCTGAGGAAATCACCCTTTGTCAATTACATAGGCGCCGACTCCATGGGGCTTGAGGGGGCTCGAGCCCCCTCAAAAAATTTTTTGGGGGGGCTCAGCCCCCCCAATAATCTCGGGCGGGCGCCCTTCCAGCAGAGCGCCGCCGCCGTCCCCCGCCTCCTCCCCACCTGCTCCTTCGCCAGCCAGCCAGCCGCGTGCCCTAATCGGAGAGCCCCGGCCGGAAATCCCGCGAGAACAGGGGAATCCCGACTGGCCACACCTCCCAGCCAGCCAATCGGCTGGCTGGGGGGCGTGGCTTGCCCTACTTAGGGCCGGAGCCACTTTATTTGCATATTCATGAGCTTATTTATTATTCATGAGCTTTCCCGGGCCCCCCCAATATTTTTTCTAAGTCCGCGTCCCTGGTCAATTAACTTGCAAATATTTGACTACATTGTATGAGCTTCAGTATTGACTGGACTCAACAGTCCCAGCTGGTTTGGAAGATGGTTTCTGGATTAACCCAGGAAAGGTCACTGGGGTCCCCAGTGTTGGCAGCAGTTCATCTCTAGCTACCTGATCATGGTAGAAAAGGAGGATGGCTATCATCACTGTGTCTTATGCATCTCATTTCCAGAGGCAAATGGTGCCAGATAGAAAGGGAATTCTGGGCTAAGACAAACCTCACTCTGATGCAATCTGGTGCCGTTTCTGAAGCTGGATGACACGCTTTACTGCTGATAGGCGAGCAGCAGACCGTAGTTTCTGGCTGTGATGTAGTTTTATAGTTTTGCAAGAACACCTGTAGATGTTTCAGTCCACTGCTGACATCCCAGGAGGTGCAATGGTGGAGGGTGGAGGAGATCCATGTGCCAGGAGTCATAGGGCTGTATCTGACAGTATTCGAATCCAAAACACTCCTGCATGGCTAACTTAGGTTCATTAATTTTAGTGGGTCTTTTCTGAGTAAAATTCCCTTGGCCACAATCCACAAAATCCTGACAGAAAGGGGAACTTGTTCTTTGTACTAGGGTCCAGATGCAGGAAACGTGAAGAGTTCTGGAGCATGTTCCAAAATCTGTTTTCCATGCATTCCCCTTTGCCATTTATTACATCTTTATATCCCTGCCTTTTCTTCCAAGGATCTCAAGGCAGTTTGACTCAAGGCAGTTTGAAGTAGCCATAGCTGAATGGTAGAACATCTGCTTTGCATGCAGAAGGACCCAGTTTCAGTCCCTGGAATCTCTAGGGAGGGCTGGGGAGAAGACCCCAGTGTCAAACCTGGGAAGAACCTCTCCTAGCTAGTGTAGACACAGGAGGTGGACCCTGCGGTCCTTCCAGGCTGGTTCAACAATGGCTTCCATCACTCTGGACCACTGCCCTTGCCGGCAAAGGCTAATGGGTGTACAAGGAAGGGTGAGGGCTCTGGGTCCCCATCTCTGGTAGAAACAATGCTGAGCTCATTGGACTGAGTTTGTAGAAGTCAGCTTCCTAGGAGATCTGTACCGCCGAACGTCCCCAGTTCCCCTTTGGCAGTGGCAGTCAGCAGCCCGGAGCCAGCCTGGTAGCAGATTTTCCCAGGGACAGATCTGCAAATCCAGGGACTGTCCCCGGGAACCGGGGACATCTGGTAACCCAACCTTGGTGTGATCAGCAGCAAAATATTGGACACAGCGGAAAGGAAATGCTTGGGGAGGCTGTGGGAGAAACCAATCGGATCTCTGTTGTTTCAACCATCTGGTTGGCCACTGTGTGAACAAGATGCTAGACTAGATGGGTCCAGCAGGTTCTTCTTACCATCTTAAGAGGGATGGTCATAGACCTTGCCCCAGAATCTCCTGTTAAAGCTTAAAGCGAGTGGAATAGGCCACCCTCCTCTGTGCTGTGCAATGTGTGTGTGGTTTCGACGGCCATAACGTAGGAGCTGTCTGCAGCACCTGCCTCAGTCTTTGGCTTGGCCTGCAGCAGCTGTTGCAACGTGCTTAATGCTCTTTTCCAGTGAGTCTTGTTGGCATGTCAGCTTTCCTTAAGCCTCTGTCTGCCTGTATAGGTTGCGCCAGCTGAATTGTCCTACTTTAGACTGTGCTGGGGAAGCTAAGCACCCTTTTGTTTCTTCAAGTGGAGACCCTGCTAGCAAAACCCTGGGCTACTCCTAGGGCAGTCATGGGCAGAAGGTGGATCAGGATCTGCTGGTAGATCTTCAGGGGATCTCTCTCCTCTCGTGTTGGACGGTGAAACGGACAAAGCTAACCAGGAGTGGACTTCTGTGTGAAAGGACTGTGTTCGGTTCTGCGGCTGAAAACAAATTTTCATACAAAGTGCTATGACTGCAGAGAGCCAAGCTTGACCTGATGCAGAAGTCTTGTGCTTGAAACTTTTGATATCTCTCTCTTTCACCCCTCCACCCTTTAACTGAAAGCAGGTAGTTTGGATTGGTGTTGTGGTGCTTGGAGATGCGGTGTGTCTGTTAATAAAAAAACCCCCTCAGAAGCGCCACAAAGATCTTCTGCTGGTAGCTAGAAAGAGCAGGGCTGTCTCGGTGGTTGTTGTTGTTTAGTCGTTTAGTCGTGTCCGACTCTTCGTGACCCCCTGGACCAGAGCACGCCAGGCACTCCTGTCTTCCACTGCCTCTCGCAGTTTGGTCAAACTCATGCTGGTAGCTTTGAGAACACTGTCCCACCATCTCGTCCTCTGTCGTTCCCTTCTCCTTGTGCCCTCCATCTTTCCCAGCATCAGGGTCTTTTCCAGGGAGTCTTCTCTTCTCATGAGGTGGCCAAAGTCTTGGATCCTCAGCTTCAGGATCTGTCCTTCCAGTGAGACTCAGGGCTGATTTCCTTCAGAATGGAGAGGTTTGATCTTCTTGCAGTCCATGGGACTCTCAAGAGTCTCCTCCAGCACCAGAATTCAAAAGCATCCATTCTTCGGCGATCAGCCTTCTTTATGGTCCAGCTCTCACTTCCATACATCACTACTGGGAAAACCAGAGCTTTAACTATACGGACCTTTGTTGGCAAGGTGATGTCTCTGCTTCCCCCCCCTGTGGTGGGCCCCCACTTTGTTTAATGCAAGCCTAGTAGCATCTACTCTGCCTGGCATCAGCTCGGCATTCCAGGATCTTGGGTAGGGATGTGTGGTCCCTCCTGCCACTTTCTGCCTGGTTCTTTTTCAAGGAGAGATGCCAGGGACTGAAGCCTCTTGCATGCAAAACACCTGCTCTAAGAGATGGGTTAAAGGAAGAGGAGGCAACCCAAGTAGCAGAGGTTGGTAAAACAAAAACCCAGTCCTGGTTCTTGGTAGATTGTAGTAGGAGGGGAGATATCTCAGGTGTGGTGGACTTAACCTGTCTCAGGGCGGGCAATGTGATCTGCTTGCGTACAGCCCCGTGGTAAAATCATTCCAGATCCTACAGTGCCACTGGTATGTATTTGCAGATGATTCCTCCTTCCAATCAAGAAAAGGAATTCTTTGTGAAAGTAGCAGAACTCCATTCTTAGCAGAGGAAGCCGACTTGCCACATCAGATTATTGTTGGTCCTGACTGTCACCAGTTCTCCAGGGTTTTGGGCAGGGATTTCTCTTTCTCTGCCCTACCTGGATATTGAACCACACAGCCTTAGCCACACAGCCCTTCTCCAGACTAGCATCATAGAAAGCTGCCTTATACCAAGGCAGACTTTTGGCCCATCTTGCACTGACTGGCAGGGGCTTGTCAGGTGGGGGAGATTCCCAGAGATGCCATTGGGTATAGGATCTCTGCAAAGCAGGTGCTTTCCCGCTGAGCTTTAAAGCCCTTATTAACCATGAGATTAAATGAGAGGTGCTTCGGTTTGTTGGGGCTACATCTCTTCGCACAGAATTCCTTAGATAAGAGGAGCAGTAGTGGACCAGTCGGGAACTTGACCAGGCCAGGGGTGTAGTTTGGTGGAAGGGTACCTGCTTCCTAAAGTTTAACATTCCTCTTCTCCTGAGCTTTTGGCTAATTAAACAATCTATGTGTGGGTGGGTGGGGCATTGTTTTAGTCTGTTATTATGTATTTTTATGTTTTTATATTGTAAACCACTCTGTGATCCTCGGATAGAGGGTGGTTTGTTGTTGCTGTTGCTGTTGTTTAGTTATTTAGTCATGTCCGACTCTTCGTGACTCCATGGACCAGAGCATGCCAGGCACTTCTGTCTTCCACTGCCTCCCGTAGTTTGGTCAAACTCATGCTGGTAGCTTCAAGAACACTGTCCAACCATCTCGTCCTCTGTCCTCCCCTTCTCCTTGTGCCCTCCATCTTTCCCAACATCAGGGTCTTTTCCAGGGAGTCTTCTCTTCTCATGAGGTGGCCGAAGTCTTGGAGCCTCAGCTTCAGGATTTGTCCTTCCAGTGAGCACTCAGGGCTGATTTCCTTAAGAATGGAGAGGTTGAGGGTGGTATAGAAAATAATCATAGTAGCAGGTATGTGTGTAAGTCGGGCCTGCATTCGGGACAAGGGAGGACCCTGGCTTGAGAAAGAGGTGTAGCTTAGTGGTAGAGAATCTGCTTGAGTGCAGAAGGTTCCAGGTTTGATCCCCGTCATCTCCAGGCCTGAAATCCTGAAGAGCCACAGCCAGGGAGTGTAGGCAGTGATGGATTGATAGCCTGACATGGTAAATGGCAGCTCTCTAATAGATGTAACACATCAGTCAGAGCCAGTGTGGTGTAGTGGTTAAGAGCGGTAGACTCGTAATCTGGGGAACCGGGTTTGCTTCCCCGCTCCTCCACATGCAGCTGCTGGGTGACTTTGGGCCAGTCACACTTCTTTGAAGTCTCTCAGCCCCACTCACCTCACAGTGTTTGTTGTTGGGGAGGAAGGGAAAGGAGAATGTTGGCTGCTTTGAGACTCCTTCGGGTAGTGATAAAGCGGGATATCAAATCCAAACTCTTCTTCTTCTTCACAAGCAAAGTGATCTGTCTGTGTATATATACATGCCCTGGAGATCTCTGCAGTTTTAAGCCAAACCTCCCTGCCTGTTTCACAGCATCCTGATAAACGAGACTCCTTCCTAGTAGCAGCTATTAATGTTGCTCTTGTGCATCCAGGGCACCAGCAGCCGTGTTAAACAGATGTCACTTGGGTGAAGCAGCCTGCTTGAGCCACCGCTGCTCCGTTTCACGGTCTGCCGAAGCAATTGAGACAGCTGGGGCTAATCTCCAGCAACCCCAAACTCCCCCCCCCTCTCTTTTATTTCGAGCAAAGAATTTTTGGCCTTTCCAAATGTGTGGCCTATCCAGGAATTGGAGCAGCGGGACAAATCTTTCATGGTTGCCTGTTAATGAGATGGTGTCAGCCCAAAGCTATGCTGCTTGTCTGGCAACTCGGCTGTGTTGGCAACTGGGGGAGAAGCAGGCTGCGTCAGGTGGTCCTCTTCTTTTTCTTTCCTGGGGTAGGTTGGCGGGCCTGGATAGGGTCTTCACTAGGTGATGTGCCCACTGGGATTTCCAAGGTTCTTAACCGTAAACAGTTGTGTGTTTTAAAGGAGAGTGATTATGTAGGGTTAGGTATATCGTGGCATATCGGAATGAGTGGAACTTGTCAACTCCATTTTTTTGGTTTTTTCCAGTGTGAAAGATTGGTATGCTCTATTTCCCCACCAGCGTGTCATTTATTATTATTATTATTAAAGAAAAATCCCGTGCATTTATTTAGACACATTTGTACATGTGCCGTCTTGTCCTCAAACTTGGGCAGCAAAATGCTGGCCTGGCCTTGTAGGGGTGTCCCACTTAGTGGACCCGGATGGTGCTGTGTCGGGCCGGTGTTTGGCTATATTCCACACACAAACATACCCTCCTCTTACCTGAATGGGGAGGGTGTGGTATGTTGTGTGTTAGATGCAGAGACATCATGTTTTGACACCATATGCATTGTTGTTGTTTACTTGTTTAGTCATGTCCGACTCTTCGTGACCCCGTGGACCAGAGCACGCCAGGCACTCCTGTCTTCCGCTGCCTCCCACACTTTGGTCAAACTCATGCTGGTAGCTTTGAGAACACTGTCCCACCATCTCGTCCTCTGTCGTCCCCTTCTCCTTGTGCCCTCCATCTTTCCCAACATCAGGGGCTTTTCCAGGGAGTCTTCTCTTCTCACGAGGTGGCCAAATATTGGAGTCTCAGCTTCAGGATCTGTCCTTCCAGTGAGCACTCAGAGCTGATTTCCTTAAGAATAGATCGGTCTGATCTTCTTGCAGTCCATGGGACTCTCAAGAGTCTCCTCCAGCACCATAACTGACACCAATGCATAGGCCTAGCTTTAAGCATGTAAGGTCTACGCAACCTGCAGTACTGCCATAGCTGGAAGAGGATATGAGAATTTGCTTTCATTTTCGGAAGTAGCGCTGAATGGCTTGACTTGCGTTCTTTCTCCCTTCGCCCCCTGGTATTGGTAGTTGCTCCAAAGGTGTTCAACCAATGCAAGCTGAAATAGCTTCCCCATCTAAATCAAAGCACGAAATTTTGCCTTGGCGAGTCGGTCGTCCTGGTGGTTTAGCCAGCTCTTGGCAAGATGCTTGAACCACAGTATCCGTAATACTCAGCAATTTGCCCGATTGTTATGCTTGGCCGGGTGTGTGGATTTCCTTTGTGAGCTTAGAGCTACTATCTTTATTAGCAAAATCCGGCTCTTTAAAGAGTCCCCAACCCCATGCTGATTCAAGTCTGGAGGACGGTGTGATTCAGTGGATAGTGGGGTGGGACTGGGAGAGCTTTTCATCTGCCTCTGCCTTGCGTGCAAAAAGGGAGGAATCCCACATTTTGGCAGAAGCATCTTCCCGGTTTCTAAGTTCGCAAGATGTAGCTGAGCTTTATTAGATACTCTAGCTTGGGTTGGGCCCTAACCGTAAGTGCCTCTTAATTCTAAAGCCTTGCAAATGGGTTGCCCTGCCCATAAACAGCACAAGCCCCCAAAGTCCTGCAGCTGCCTCCACTTTTACTACAGCTGCCTCCACCCAGCATGATGTCATGCCGTGACATCAGCATGGGTTTTTTTTGGAAGCCAGTGGGTTTACTCCAGTTGCTGACATAACCCTTCCATGTCCACGGCAAAGCCATGCTGGGTGGTGCAGTGGTCATAACACAGGCAGGAAGAACTGGGTCAGGATGGCCTGTGTTGAGATTTGGGTTGTGTCTACATTGCTTTAGATCAGGGAAATGTTTTCAGCCCATGGTCCATGTTGTTTGTTCATTTATTACTTAAATTCGTACACCACCACCCTTCATCTGAAGATCACAGGGCGGATAACATAAAAGTGCAAAAGGAAAACACAAAATACAGTTGTTGTTGTTGTTGTTGTTTAGTCGTTTAGTCATGTCCGACTCTTCGTGACCCCCTGGACCAGAGCACGCCAGGCACTCCTGTCTTCCACTGCCTCCCGCAGTTTGGCCAAACTCATGCTGGTAGCTTCCAGAACACTGTCCCACCATCTCGTCCTCTGTCGTCCCCGTCTCCTTGTGCCCTCCATCTTTCCCAACATCAGGGTCTTTTCCAGGGAGTCTTCTCTTCTCATGAGGTGGCCAAAGTCTTGGAGCCTCAGCTTCAGGATCTCTCCTTCCAGTGAGCACTCAGGGCTGATTTCCTTCAGAATGGAGAGGTTTGATCTTCTTGCAGTCCGTGGGACTCTCAAGAGTCTCCTCCAGCACCATAATTCAAAAGCATCCATTCTTCAGCGATCAGCCTTCTTTATGGTCCAGCTCTCACTTCCATACATTAGTACTGGGAAAACCATAGCTATACCTCGGGTTAAAGTTGCTTCAGGTTGAGCGTTTTCAGGTTGCGCTCCACGGCGACCTGGAAGTAATGGAACACGTTACTTCTGGGTTTTGCTGCTCACGCATGCACAGAAGTGGCGAATCGTGACATGCAGACGCGGGTTGCGTTCTCTTCAGGATGCGAATGGGGCTCTGGAACGGATCCCATTCGCATCCAGAGGTACCACTGTACAGTGGAACCTCAGTTTCTGAACATCTCGGCTGCCGAACGTTTTGTAAGCCGAACGCCAAAAACCCGGAAGTAAATGCTTCCAATTTTGTATGCGCCTCGGAAGTCGAATGGCTTCTGAGGTGCGTTTCTCCTTTTTCTCAATGAGATTTGCTGACCGCCCATTGCGCCTCAGTTGCTGAAAATTTCAGAAGTCAAACGGTCTTCCGGAATGGAATACGTTCGACAACTGAGGTGCCACTGTACATAATTAAATATAAAGCGAACACCCCCCCCTTTCATAGACAATCTGGCAGTGGGTGGGGCTCGCAAGCAACAAGGCTGCAGTTGTTTGGGGAGGGTTTGTGATGATGGAGGGCGTACCTGCAATGAAACGAAGTTGTGGCTGTGCAGAGGCAGACAGCAAGGCCAATGATTAACTTAGCCTTGTAGATGCCGCAGTGGCAGACATGAGACTGAAGGGGTAGAGGGGAAATATGCAGACCTCCATGGTACCCCCTTAACAGGAAACCATTTCTGTTTAATCATTACTGGGCACGTGCTTTATCTCTTATTTGGACATTTCCTGTGAGCAGGTAATTTAATTGGCATTCAAGGCAGGAGGCTGAGTGTTCAGAGTGGGGTGGGGAGAGGAAGTTAACTGCAATACATATATTTGCAGGGGGAGAAAGCTTCTCTGTGTATTTTGTCATAGGAACATAATAAACTGCCTTATACTGGATCCCTGTACATTGGGCCCTGACTGGCAGCAGTTGCAAAGGAACAGAAGAAGCTGCCTTATACGGAGTCAAGCCAATGGGCCATCTAGTTCAGTAGTGTTTGCACTGCCTGGCAGGGACTGTCCAAGGTTTCAGACAAGAGCCTGTCTGGAGATTGAACCCTTCAGAGGTCTTCTGTAAGTCTGGTAGTTGTTTTTCTCATTGACATCTGGTGGGAGGGCGTTCCTACCGAGGAAACCAATTCCGTTTGTGTTTAAAGCTGAATATATCAAATTCACCCTTTCCAAAATCATCTGAGAACCGAAACATGACCATCCTTCAAAATTTGCATGTCAAGGAGTGGAGGGGGAGCCGGAAGTTGCAGGTCTTTCAGCAGAGCAGATACAGAAGCCCTGTGGTACCATGACTCTTCATCTACTGTAGCCTGATGGAATAGCAGCTGTGGATGTTGCTTAAAAGAGCAGCCTGATGGAGTAGGTCTTCAGCAGAGCTGATAGAGAGGGACCCTCACCTATATAAGCTGCTGGAAGGACCACTCTGCTTTCCAGTCCTCCTCAGCTCGATGTCTGGGTCTTAAGTTGCAGCCCAGATGTCCACTTCACCTGTACACATGAGCGAGGAAACCATGTGGATAAAGAAATACCGTATTTTTTGCTCTATAAGGCTCACTTTTTCCCTCCTAAAAAGTAAGGGGAAATGTGTGTGCGCCTTATGGAGCGCATGCAGGCTGTGCAGCTATCACAGAAGCCAGAACAGCAAGAGGGATCACTGCTTTCGCTGCGCAGCGATCCCTCTTGTTGTTCTGGCTTCTGAGATTCAGAATATTTTTTTTCTTGTTTTCCTCCTCCAAAAAACTAGGTGTGTCTTATGGTCTGGTGCGTCTTATAGAGCGAAAAATACGGTATATGGCTGCTCCATCATGTCAAGTTTGGCCTAGCAATGGGCTGGGTTGTCACAGCCATGCAAAGCGCCACCTGAACTGCTCTACTTTGAATAAGCTTCAGGAAATGACACAAAGCATGCAAGCATTCAGTGACATCATGGGGAAGGACATAGCAACCAAGCTTTGGCAGATAGCGCAGATGAAGTTATTGAGGGTCTTCCTTTTAGAGGATGAATGACCCATCTGCGGTTTGTCTGTGGAATAGGACAGCAAGCAAGCCCTGTTGTTGGTTTTAAATCTTGTCTGTTCTCCAGTGAACTTTCTTTTTCCCTGTTTGCAGAAGCACAGTTGTAACTGATGGGAAGAAACACTGGACTCAACAGGCTGGCAAATGCCAAGGTTTTCTGGTCTCCGGATGGAAAAAGCAGACCAAAATCTCCTTATGGCGCTTGTTCCAAGGAGTTGAAATAACTTCATGTCTTGCATGTTGCATGTGGTTCTCAGCTTCTGTTTCTGATATTAAATTGCTTATTTTCCAGCAAGAGTTGAGGGTGGGGTAACTTCATGGCTCTGGTTTTTTAAAATGAAGAAAAACTTGGGGAGTGTGAAAGCATTTTAAGACTGAGTTACTCCCTCTGGCTTCAAATTTGGCAGCCGTCTGCAATATTAAGAGTACGCAATAGGTCCTCCACCGTGTCGGTTCATGAACTTAAAGCAGATACGCTGCTGAGTTCTGAAGCGAAGCTGGGAAACTTGCTATCTGAAAAATATCAAGTCGCTGGAATTTCCTGATCTTTAAAAACATAGAGTGCACATGCACACAGAAAGCTTGATGTCAATTCAATATTGAGTAAGTTTGATCTTAAAAATGCACACACCCTGTGATATTCCTTCTCCTGCAAAAGGTTTGCAACCTGTGCGGAAGGCCTGGAATTCAATCTACAGCATTCCCAGGGAAGCCTGGAAGAAATGCCTTTATTAGGTTTACAAATGGGTAAAAGCTTAATGGTAAGGATTTGCTGAACTAACAAATTGAAGTGGAATACAGTGGTACCCCGCAAGACGAACGCCTCGCGAGACGAAAAACTCGCAAAACGAAAGGTTTTTTCGTTTTCGAGTTGCCTCGCAAGACGAATTTCCCTATGGGCTTGCTTCGCAAGACGAAGCTTGCCCCGGGGACAGCGGGTCTTCTCTTTTGAAGCAAGGGGCTGCAGGGAGCGCGCGCAGGCTTCGGCATGCCGGCAACCCTCCGCCAGCAGCGGCAGCGCTGCCGCTGCTGGCGGAGAGGTCCGCGAAGCCTTGGCCGGACAGCTTTTGAAGGCAGGCGGGGGGGGGGAGCAAAGACTTTCGCCCCGCCAGCCTTCAGAAGAGGAAGGCTGGCGGGGGGCAAAAGTCTTTGTCCCCCCTGCCTGCCTTCCCAGGGGCTTTTAAATCGCCCCGGACAGCGGAGAAGTCCTCCGCTGTCCGGGGCGATTTTAAAATGCCGCCCGCCAGCATTTTAAGATCGCCCCGGACAGCGGAGAAGTCCTCCGCTGTCCCGGGGTTTTTTAAAATGCTGGGGGTGGGAAGAAAAGCCCTTGCCCCCCCCAGCCTTCAGAAGAGGTCCGGGGACAGACTGTCCCCGGACCTGGTCTGAAGGCGGTTTCCCTAGGAACGCATTAATTGATTTTCAATGCATTCCTATGGGAAACCATGCATCGCAAGACGAAAAAACCGCAAGACGAAGAGAATTGCGGAACGAATTAATTTCGTCTTGCGAGGCACCACTGTAGAAAGAAAGGAGGTATGAGGAGGTCTGGGGAAATAAGCGTAAGGAAGATATGTTATGGAAAATTATTTGTTTCTTAACTGTTTTTATGTTGTATTTTGTATTTTTTTAATTTTATTTTTCATTTTCACTGTTATACTTTAAAAACTTTAAGAAATATCTTTTGGGGGAAAAAAGGAAGAAATGCCTTTATTGAGACACTTAGTAGTTGCTCTTAAGGCACGGGTGAATCCATCAACTGCAGCTTCTCTTTTTTTCAGTTATCCCCATCAGTTTGCTTCAAACCCCCCACCCCCCCCAAAAAATATCCACATGAAGATTCACCAGCATTTCTGTGTGAGTTGTCCTAAAATACCCATCTTTGCAAAGTAATTTCCCTTCGAAGCTACTGGATTATATTCTTGCTGTGGCAGTTGTGACACCTTGTAATAATAATAATAATAATAATAATAATAATAATAATAATAATAATAATAATTTTATTATTTATACTCCACCCATCTGGCTGGGTTTCCCTAGCCACTCAGGGTGGCTTCCAACGAAACACTAAAATACAATATATTAAACATTAAAAGCTTCCCTAAGCAGGGCTGCCTTCAGATGTCTTCTAAAGGTTTGGTAGTTATTTTTCTCTTTGACATCTGATGGGAGGACGTTCCACAGGGCGGGCGCCACTACCGAGAAGGCCCTCTGCCTGGTTCCCTGTAACTTGGCTTCTCATAGCGAGGGAACCGCCAGAAGGCCCTCGGCGCTGGACCTCAGTGTCCGGACAGAACGATGGAGGTGGAGATGCTCCTTCAGGTCTACTGGACCGAGGCCGTTTAGGGCTTTAAAGGTCAGCACCAACATTTTGAATTGTGCTTGGAAACATACTTGTGCATCTATTGTCTTTAGCTCCCAGTACAGGTCTCCCATTGCAGTTTGTTGCTTGAGTCTTCAGGGATGAACATGCTGTAAAATTCAGTGATTGCGACTGAAGCAGCTGAGAAGCCAAGTGAAGGTAGACTGTGTCATTAACTATTGCCTCTAATTGGCCTGATCTGGGGTGGATTCGAACAGGACATAATAGAGAGTGTAGGGCTGCTATTAAATCTTGGTCATTAGAGCCTTATTTACCTTGGTTACTTGCCTCTTGGGCTGCTTTATTCTCTGAAGGAGCAAACCATGAATGAAAATAGCTTCAGCGAGGGGTGTGTGTGTGTGTGTGGCGCACTGCCACGCCACTATGTGCTGTGATCCCGCCAGGCAGCTGAGTCAAAGCAGGTCAGCGATTCTATGGGAGACCTACAATGGAGAACTGGGTATAAGCAGGTCTCCCTTTAACGCTCCTTTGAAGAGCCTCGCAGGATCAGACCAAAAGTCCATTAAGTGCAGGACCTTGTCTCTGATGTTGGCAGCAAGTGATGTAAGGCCTGATGGGAATTTTTGATTTGGGTTTTTTTCAAAACCCCCAAGGCAAATGATGCTAAAGTTGCAAAGGGCAATTTCCACTGGAAAGTTATTCAGTGTCCTAGAGAGTGAACCTATTTGGAATGTTCTGTTTTGCTTAAATTTAGCGAGCAAAGCTAAATGCTTAAGCTATTGATCCTGCCTGATAACTGCATTTCCAATTGTGTCCATCCCTTGTCACTAATGAACTTGCAAAGCAGAAAAATAATGCCCCTCTCCTGCCTGTTTTCCAGTTTCCCACTCCAGATCACTGAGCAACCAATTGCCTCTGGGAAGCCACTTAGTGGGGTGTGAAGGTAATTTCTGCCCATTGTTTTGTATATTGAAATATAATGCCTTCTGAAGCGGAAAGTTCTGTTTGGCTATCACCCACTCACATGTCCAGCTGCCCTGGACAAGAGAGCTTGGTGGCAGAGCTGGTGCATTGTTATGCCAAAGGTTCCAGGTGCCAGGTTAAGCCTCTGGCATCACCAGAGTGGGGTTGGGAAAGGACTCCTGGAGGGCTGCTGCCAGTCAGTGTAGGTAATGCTGAACTAGGTGAGCAAATTGTCTGACACGCTCTTATATTCTGAAAGCCACCCCTGTTGTTGCATATTGCTGCATTGTTTTGATCTTGCCTTCCAGAAACCAGGAGCTGAAAGGTACAGTTATATCTGCTTTCACTGATGCAACATGGTGACCCAGAGTTCGAATGCTTGGGTGGGGGTGGGTGGCTTAATATCTGTCCCCATTTGTTCCAATGGAATCTACCGTATTTTTCGCCCTATAGGACGCACTGGCCCATAGGACGCACCTAGATTTTTTTTTGGGGGGGGGAAATAAAGGATTTTTTTTTATTTCCCCCTCCCCCAGGCGCGGGCCCCCAGAACAGGACCCAGAGCGATGCCGAAGCTGCGTGCAGCTTTGGCATGGCTCTGGGAGCTTGCGGGGCTGGAGGAGGGGGAAGCCCTCCGCCAGCCTTCTAACCAAGTCGGGGGACAGCGGGAAAGGCGCGCTGCGCCTCCCCGCTTTCCCCCGAGCTTGTGGGTCTGGCGGTGGGGCTCTCCTGAAGCATGGAGAGCGAGAGGGGTCGGTGCGCACCGACCCCTCTCGCTCTCCAGGCTTCAGCGAAAGCCTGCATTCGCCCCATAGGACGCGCACACATTCCCCCTTCATTTTTGGAGGGGAAAAAGTGCGTCCTATAGGGCGAAAAATACGGTAAAACTGCATAAACCTCAACTCTGATCTCCCCACCTCACCCTGATGGTTTACTTTTCTGGTGCCAAATGCTGCCAGCCCCTCCAAAGCATTTCAGCCTTTCCTTGTAGGGAGCATGTTTTGACCTCTGAGCATCTTGCTCGCTCTCCTCCTGAACGTTTCTCAAGCTTTATAACACCCTTTTAGGGGTGAGACCTATGGGCTGTGTAGCTGCCACTGAGATGAGGGACTGTTGCAATCAGGAGCTTGAGTGTCTTGTATTGCTCCAACTGCATCAGGCATATGGAAAAAAACCCCGTATTTTTCGCTCTGTAAAACACACTTTTTCCCTCCTAAAAAGTAAGGGGAAATGTGTGTGTGTCTTATGGAGCTATTGCAGGCTGCGCAGCAATCCCTTTTGCTGTTCTGGCTTCAGGGATAGCCGCGCAAAACCTCTTCAACAACATTTGATTCAGAATATTTTTTTTCTTGTTTTCCTCCTCTAAGAACTAGGTGCGTCTTATGGTCGGGTGCATCTTGTAGAGCGAAAAATATGGTAAATCATATTCTGAACTCTTTTAGATGAGGTGGGCGAAATCTGAACAATTGGCAGGTCCGGGGGGGGGGAGCAGTAAATAGGCAGCTGGTTTATATGTCGGAAGGTTGGTATTATCCACCTTACCTGGCAGAGGCTCGTTGGTGTTATAGACAAGGGTCTCTCCCACCAATACCTGAGATGTTGGGGGTTGAACCTGGAATGTGATGCATGCAAAGACATGTGCGTTACAACAGAGCCACAAGGCTTCCTTGTGTTCTCTGACTTGCAAGGCGAGGCCCATCTGAACTGCTTGTCAGCTGCCACCAAGCACCAAGCTTTTTGTTTATGTATCCTTCTGCTTGTAAAAGGGAAGAAATTTGCCTAATGCAATGGAAACCTCCAGTTCCAGGAGGGGAGGACTGTAGCTTTTTAGGCCGCAGCTTGGGAGAGGACCTCGGCCATGCGCTGCTTGCTTCTCTCTCCCTCTCTCTCTCTCTCTCCTCTCCAGGAAGTTCAGCCAGAGAAAATATCAACAGTTCCATTAAAAAGTCTGCCGGTTTTGCTAGAGTAGTGAAATAAACATACCTGTAGGCAGAGCGGATTGAACCGCACAGGAAACATTAACTCGAGAGAACACACACAGCGCCCTCCTTGCTCTCCCCTGTATAATCTGCCCGCTAGAAAACATTGCTGCATGCAGATGGCAAGGAATAAATCAAAACAGCAGCCGAGGGGATTGTGCGGGATGTGGGGAGAGAGGGGATCGGTGGGGGGGGGGGGTAGCGGCGCGGGAAGAGGAGAGACCCAGCTTGGATTGAATGCAGAAAAACTGGAGCGGCGTAGCCAACAAAAAGACTTGTGCCTCTGAACTCGAGAGGCAAAGCACGAAACTGGAGCTGTGGACACGGCGAGAGCCAAATTGAGCCACTTTGTCTCTCTCTCTGCTTGTTGCAAAAGTGGGGAGTGCCTGCAGTTCAGGGGCAGAGCAGATGTTGTACAAGGCAGGGGGTGCAAGAGAGGTCAATTGCTGGCCCCTGCCATCGAGTGAAAATATTTTGATGTGGCTGCGAAAGAGGGTTCTGCCTTGGGACTCTGGAAGAGTTGCTACCCCTCCAGAGTTTTCCACATGATGAGTATACACCGAAGTGAAGCAAGCTGCCTTATCCTGAGTCAGAGTCAGACCATTGGCCCATCTGGCTCAGTACTGTCTACACAGACTGGCAGCAGCGCTCCATGGCTTCAGGTAGTGGTCTTGCCCACTTCTACCAAGAGATGCCGGCTTTTGAACCCAAGGCTCATTCAGATCAGGTGTTCTGCCAATGAGCTCTGACCCTTTCCTAAAAGGTAAAGGGACCCCTGACCATTAGGTCCAGTCGTGGCCGACTCTGGGGTTGCAGCGCTCATCTCGCTTTATTGGCCGAGGGAGCCGGTGTACAACTTCCGGGTCATGTGGCCAGCATGACTAAGCCGCTTCTGGCGAACCAGAGCAATGCACGGAAGCAGTTTACCTTCCCGCTGGAGTGGTACCTATGTATGTATGTATCTACCTGCACTGGCATGCTTTCAAACTGCAAGGTTGGTAGGAGCAGGGACCGAGCAAAGGGAGCTCACCCCGTTGCAGGGATTCAAACCACCAACCTTCTAATTGGCAAGTCCTAGGCTCAGTGGTTTAACCCACAGCGCCACCCGCATCCCAACCCTTTCCTAGGTGAACACTAATTGCCTCTTTATTGCGAAACCTTTGGGGTTTGGGGCCTGGGTCCAAGGAGTCATGACCTGGAACGGTGTTCCATTGGTTTGAAATAGGCCAGATCTTTGGGGCACAGGCATTTTTTGTAAGATCACTTTGGGACATGTGGTAGCAAAGGAGTGAGAAGAGATCTTCTTGAGTCTAGCAAAAATTAAATGATCTTGGCTGTAACCAGCGAGTCTGATAGGTTTTCAACTTTTCCCTGAACTGTGTTGACAAATGTTTCTATAGGTGCATGAGTGTTTGTTCAAAGCCAGGACTTCCCTTGATGGCCACTGCTTTCTCCTTTGACGCCTCTGGAGTCCAACCCATCATGGATCACATAAATTAGGACAAATGTTGACATGCTGCATCTGATGTGCCAGTTTTGGTGACACTGAAATTGCAACAGGAGCGCAGGAAACTGTCTTGTACAGAGTCAGGCCATTGGTCTACGTAGCTCAGATTGCCTACACTGACTGCCAGCAGTTCTCTAAGGTGGGCATTCCCAGCTGAGGAGTGCTGAAGAATTTGCCTTGAGGGAATGATATAATAGAACCTGGTATTTTGCATTAGCTGACAAGCTTTTGCAGAGAGAGAGGCTGGCTAAAAGCAAAATCTCACGATGCCTTTGATGCTGATTGGCTGCCTTTTTGTTTTCTGTCTTAATCAAATCCGGGAGAGCTTGGATTCCACAGACTCTTCCTGGAGAGAATCCTTGGCTTGAAGCTGGGTTTCCAATGGCGCTTGGATACATTTGATTTTGTCTTTAATATCGTGCACTTCTCTTGGGACAGTCTTCTTTGTTTGCAGAAGTTTGGCATGAACAATGTGGGGAGGACCATTAGAGCATCTGCTTTGCATGCAGAAGGCCCGAGGTTCAATCCCAGGCATCTCTAGGTAGGGCTAGGAATGTCCCCATCAGAAATGCTGGAGAGCTGCTGCCAGTCCGTGTAGGCAATACTGAACTAGATGGACCCAGTGGTCTGACTCAGTCTAAGGCAGCTTCTTATGTTCTGCCCACTCTATAACATTTGTTCTTTGGTTGTGTGTTTGAATGTTGGACCTGTTCACCAGTAAAGGTAAAGGTAAAGGGACCCCTTACCATTAGGTCCAATCGCAGACGACTCTGGGGTTGCGGCGCTCATCTCGCTTTATTGGCCGAGGGAGCCGGCGTACAGCTTCCGGGTCATGTGACCAGCATGACTAAGCTGCTTCTGGCAAACCAGAGCAGCGCACGGAAACGCCGTTTACCTTCCCGCCAGAGTGGTACCTATTTATCTACTTGCACTTTGACGTGCTTTCGAACTGCTAGGTTGCTAGGAGCAGGGACCGAGCAACAGAAGCTCACCCCGTCCCAGGGATTCAAACCGCCAACCTTCTGATCAGCAAGTCCTAGGCTCAGTGGTTTAACCCACAGCGCCACCCGCGTCCCCGGACCTGTTCACCAACAATGATGCTAATAATCTACTCCCAGGAGTGTGCCATTTGCACACTCATCGGCCCTGTGTCTTTATATGCAATGCTGTGATAGCTGCCCTGTTCAAACCAGGCTCTCTTCTTCAGGAAAAACCCATCCGTTGACTCCTTGCCAAACCTTTTGGGTGTAGCAGTTTTCCCTGCCTCATAACTCCACTTTCCCCTTCTGGCATGTTGTAATCTGGCAAGAACTAATTCCATTGGAACATGCCGTGTGAAACCTGGGCAGTTCCTGTGGCCGGCCTCTCCAGTTTCATTAAATAAAAAAAATTTCCAGGCCCTCCTGGGCAGGATGATTTTACCATCCTTCTCTCCACTCCCCCCCCCCAAAAAAAACCCCTCTCTGCTCTCAGGGATGGATGGAGATGAGTGAAAACTTGGCTGTCAACACAGAAATGTTTGGCAAGCAAGGCTTCTTGGTTGACTCCCATCGCTCGGCTTGAAGGCTGGTGAATGGTGACGAGAGCAGAAAGATTCCAAGTTTCAACAGATTTAAAGGGGGACAGACACCCAGAAACTACAAATACTGCAATTCACAGCTCCTTCGGCCACCTTCAGTGGCTGCTGATCTTATTGAACTTTGCATTGGGGGTGGGAAAACCTCATTCCTTAAATTTGAGCTAGAGTGGGAAACCTGCATCACTCCAGATGTTGGAGACTACAACTCCCAAGATCCTGTCTGTTGAGCATGTTGGCTGGGGCTGATGGGAGTTGGAGTCCAGCGACCTCTGGAAGGCTACAGGCGAGTGTCAAAGACTTTCTTATTCAGGCAGGCATTTAAAAGGCAGTATTTGGCTTTCTGATTTATCCCGATCTTACTGTTTTCTTCTCTGTGGTTTATTTTATTTGTGCGGCTTAGAACTGCTTATGAGGAAGCGCCATATAAATGTCTCAAATAGCGTTTTTATGGTGTTGTTTGGCTCTGTTCAAAGTGCAGTTGTAGGATGAAGTCCCATTTTGGTTCCCGTGGACTTTACCTGTGTTAACATGGCTGAATATTCATAATATTCAGAGAAATCTCTCTGCATTTCTGCTAGGGATTGATAAACCTGCCGCTGTTCAATTTCCCAGTTGCTCATTTTCCCAATATTTTAAGTTCAGTTCACCACATTTCAACATCAAGTTTGTAATTATTTAAACAACAAAATGCCCTTCACAAAATTTGTCAGCGTTTTAGGGCACATTTCTTGCAATACGTAGTTTTGCAAACAATTTGCCCCTGAGTTTTGTATGTTGTTTTCACTATGCATTTTTATTCACAATATATGCAATTTTTGCGATTGCTTTTTGGGTTGGAGAGATGCGTCACCATTCAGAAAAATGCAGATTTCAAATAGCTGCCTCCTGCCTATAGGGACTTACTGGCATCTCATGTGATCTCACTTACTGGTTTGCACCTTTGGGTCTGCTGTGACTTTAGATGTCACAATGTCTACTTGATTGTATTGAAGCCACTGGTAGCTGCAAGCTTGGCCCGGGGTGGAAAGATGGTTCAAACATTAGAACTGAAAATTGGCTGTGCGTACAGTGGTACCTCGCAAGACGAATGCCTCGCAAGACGGAAAACTCGCTAGACGAAAGGGTTTTCCGTTTTGGAGGTGCTTCGCAAAACGAATTTCCTATGGGCTTGCTTCGCAAGACAAAAATGTCTTGCGAGTTCCTGCGGGGTCCCCCCCCCTTTTCCCCAAGCCGCTAAGCCACTTATCAGCTGATCCGCTAAACCGCTTATCAGCTGATCCACTAAGCCGCTAATAGCGCTAAGCCGCTAAGCCGCTAATGGGCTTGCTTCGCAAGACAAAAAAACCGCAAGATGAAGAGACTCGCGGAACGGATTCTTTTCGTCTTGTGAGGCACCACTGTATTGCACTTCATGGAAAAACTCACCATCTGAGTTTTGTGGGATGCTGTGAAACCCAGAGGACTATGCAGCTGTCTGGTGGACTCTCATAGGTCAACCATTGCCCGCATCTTAATATGGTCCCTGCTGAGCATGAGTTTGTCTGGAAATGCCTCTAACTTTTACCCTGGCTGCTTGCCTTTTCCCTACGTATCTTGGGAAGTGTTTTCATCCTCTGCTAGCCTTGTTATGGACATATGTCTTCCTAGCTCAGTCGGTAGAGCATGAGACTCTTAATCTTAGGGACATGGGTTCGAGCCCCCATTGGGCAGAAGATTCCGGGGTTGTTGGGGGTTGGACTAGATGACCCTTATGGTCCCTTCCAATTCTACAATGCTGTGATTCTGTTTTACACTCCTATTGTTCCAAACTCTGCAGAGCTCTGTTGCTTTTATGTATACTTGCTGTACTCATGCCCTTTGGTTGCTTCATCGTTCTTGGTTACAGTGGTGCCCCGCAAGACGAATGCCTCGCAAGACGGAAAACTCGCTAGACGAAAGAGTTTTCCGTTTTGGAGGTGCTTCGCAAGACGAAAATGTCTTGCGAGTTCCTGCGGTTTTCCCCCCTTCCCCCCCTTTTGCTAAGCCGCTTATCATCTGATCCGATAAGCCGATAAGCCGCTAAAAGCCGCTAATAGCGCTAATCTGCTAATCCGTCAATGGGCTTGCTTCGCAAGACGAAAAAACCGCTAGACGAAGAGAATCACAGAACGGATTCTTTTCGTCTTGCGAGGCACCACTGTATTTCCTTCCCCTTTTTCTCCGATGCCACCACATACCTGTTAAAATAAGCCATTTGAATTTTTAAGAAGAAACAACTTAGCTGCCCTCTGGTTCGGATATGATTTTTGGGAAGCGCAAATTAGGTTTTCAGTCCAGTGGTACCTCCGGTTAAGAACTTAATTCGTTCTGGAGGTCCGTTCTTAACCTGAAGCTGTTCTTAACCTGAGGTTAACCACTTTAGCTAATGGGGCCTCCCGCTGCCACAGCCGTGTGATTTCTGTTCTCATCCTGAAGCAAAGTTCTTAACCCGAGGTACTATTTCTGGGTTAGCGGAGTCTGTAACCTGAAGCGCCTGTAACCTGAAGCGCCTGTAACCCGAGGTACCACTGTAAAGTGCAAACTGAATCAAATTTCTCCTTCACCCATAATCTCTGGACCAGGGTACTTAACAAGCTTTGGAAATGGGATAGGCTTTTGCTCCTGCGATCGTGGTCTCTCTCTCTCTCTCTCTCTCTCTCTCTCTCTCTCTCTCTCTCTCTCCTCTCATTCCCTGTACAATGCACGCTCCTTTATGGCTTGTATTTGGGTCAGTCTAAATCAGTATGGTAAGTTCTGCCTAAATCTTGGATCTATTTTTAGGTGGGTAGGAAACCCTCATGGCACCCTGTGGGGGAGCCCTTTACATAACTGGATTGCTCCCAATTACTGCAGTTTGAACACAGCCTAATCGGATTGAAGTGCTTTACCGCTTTTTAAAAATACTGCTGGGTTGAGGTGCAAAGGGAGGTTGCTTCGGTCACCAAAACAGTCTGTTTCTTTCCTTTCTTTTTTCCTTTGCTAAATGTTATATCTGATCAGCATATGTGGGACCAGGAAACAGTTCTGCCTGCTCCTGTAGCATGTGGCTTGTGAATTGCGACCATTGATAGGTCTCCTGTAACGCACATAGTAAGGGACACGGGTGGTGCTGTGGGTTAAACCACAGAGCCTGGGACTTGCCGATCAGAAGGTCGGCGGTTCGAATCCCCGCGACGGGGTGAGCTCCTGTTGTTCGGTCCCAGCTCCTGCCAACCTAGCAGTTCGAAAGCACGTCAAAGTGCAAGTAGATAAATAGGTACCGCTCCAGCGGGAAGGTAAACGGCGTTTCCGTGCGCTGCTCTGGTTCGCCAGAAGCGGCTTAGTCCTTCTGGCCACATGACCAGCTGGACGCCGGCTCCCTCGGCCAATAAAGCGAGATGAGCGCCGCAACCCCAGAGTTGGTCACGACTGGACCTAATGGTCAAGGGTCCCTTTACCTTTACCTTTAACACACATAGTATTTGGTCTGGGTTCCTCTCTATTCATGTCCAGCGGGGAGGACGAGTTGTCTTACTGCTACAATTGCTTGCCAATCCTCAGGCTTCCTTACGCAAAGACAAAGATCTCGTGCCATGAATCTGCCTGCTGATCGGAACGGCATGTGCTGCCTTCGGCAGTCGGAACGGCAGGACTGCAAACCCGATCCCAAAGTTCGAGCGTTATGTCGCTGGACTGTCCTGATCTTGGGAGGTCATGAGAACAGGCGGAGGTGAAATGGTTAACTTTTCACACCTCTGCCTTGGGTGTTGCAAATCCCCCGTTTAATCAAGAGGCACGCCACCTTCAGAAAGCAAAGCCTGCCTCGGCCAGTGTTCTGGTTTCCAGCATTTCTCGACACTTGCTGAGGAGTGGTTTTAAGTTCTAGAAGGCAAAGATCCCAGTCTGCTGCAGCTTGGATGACAAATTGCTCCTCCGAAGGTGCTATTTGCCTTGGGAGGAAACCCCCAGTGGTAGCTGTGTGGGGTTCCCCACCCTCAAAGCAAACTGCTTCGATGGAGGGATTTCCCTTTGAACCGGTTTAACATCCACCCACCCCCAACACCAATTCTGCCCTGCCACCAGCATGCTGTGGTCTCAATTGATCAGCGCCCTTTCAGTGCATTTTTTTAAAGTACATGTTAAAATGCTAAGACACATTTAATGTTGTGTGTGTTTTGGCCAATTACGTGGAGTCGGCTGGAGGGCGAGTTCAGCCTGGTCTGCTTAAAGATGCACTAGATGTTGGCCTTTCAGTGGGGTGCCCTCCATTGATCCGGCTGTTGGCAATGGAGTCCGTGTTTGCCCTTGATCTGATGTGCAGCTGTTCCAGCATCGCAGGTGCAAACAAAGTGCTATCTCTGGCAAGCAAGGTGCAAACACTTTTCCACCAGCCTCCCTCCTTCGGTGGTGCAAACAAAATCATGGACATGCCCAAAGTGCTCAGTGGTTTGAATTTGCCCCTGAGCCCCACTTCAAGTGCCGAAGTCCTCATGCAGCGCACATTGGCCGTTTTTACGCAAAAAGTTATTATGCATTGTGCTGCTTTGCTCAGTTACGCAGCTATACTTTTTAGCCAATATATATTTAACAGCTAACACAGAAGATTGACCCAGTGGCGTGTAATGCTAACAGGGAGCGAGGCTCTCATTCACTTATGGCTTATGCAAGAAATCCTGTTTACGATAACAAGTGCTGTGCCAGAATTTTACCCTATGGTTTTTGGCTGTTCTCCCTTGAAAAATGAGCAAAGAGGAGCTTTCTCATGGGGTGGTGGTGCAGGGGTTTCATTGCACTTACTGCAACGTTGAGGTGTCTTAAGTCCCCACCATCCCCATGCTGCAAAATTGCATCACCAGCCACTTGAACTTTGGAGTTTTCCGGGATAGGGCCAGATATAGGTTTGATGAAGCTACTGAAGGTAATGGGGCCCTTTATATGACCAGCTGTCCGTTGTTAACAACATATTGTCACTTTTTTGTGTTGAATATATGCCGAACACCACCACCACCACCAACAATTTATTATTTATACCCCACCCATCTGGCTGAGTTTTCCCAACCACTCTGGGAGGCTCCCAATTGAGTGTTAAAAACAATACAGCATTAAATATTAAAAACCTCCCTAAACAGGGCTGCCTTCAGATGTCTTTTAAAACAGGATAGCTGCTTATTTCCTTGACATCTGATGGGAGGGCGTTCCATAGGGCGGGTGCCACCACCAAGAAGGCCCTCTGCCTGGTTCCCTGTAACCTCACTTCTCGCAATGAGGGAACCGCCAGAAGGCCCTCGGAGCTGCACCTCAGTGTCCGGGCTGGATGATAGGGGTGGAGACGCTCCTTCAGATATACAGGACCGAGGCTGTTTAGTGCTTTAAAGGTATGGTAATTTATGGACCTAATGGGTATCTCAAGCCATCTGCACATGTTGCCACACAACCAGTCCATGCAGAATGTAGGCACCCTATATATAGAAATGAGCAAACCAGTGATATTTTAGGGAGCAGGCTAGCAGGCGGGGCCCATGACTTACATCATAGGAGCCTACACAACAAACACTGTTGCTGTATGTAGGTTTTATTTTATTTGTTTTTATATCTTGTATTTTGGAAATGTACATCCAGTTTCCCCCCCTTTAATTCTTTTGGGTCCCCCAAGATAGTGGGGTCCTAAGCTATAGCTTGTTTAGCATATACAGTGGTGCCTCGCAAGACGAAATTAATTCGTTCCGCAAGTTTTTTCTTCTTGCGAGTTTTTCGTCTTGCGATGCACGGTTTCCCATAAGAATGCATTGAAAATCAATTAATGCGTTCCTAGGGAAACCGCCTTCAGACCAGGTCCGGGGACAGTCTGTCCCCCGACCTCTTCTGAAGGCTGGGGGGGGGACAAGGGCTTTTCTTCCCACCCCCAGCATTTTAAAAAACCCCGGGACAGCGGAGGACTTCTCCGCTGTCCGGGGCGATCTTAAAATGCTGGCGGGCGGCATTTTAAAATCGCCCGGGACAGCGGAGGACTTCTCCGCTGTCCGGGGCGATGTAAAAGCCCCTGGGAAGGCAGGCAGGGGGGACAAAGACTTTTGCCCCCCGCCTGCCTTCAGAAGAGGTCCTGGACCTCTTCTGAAGGCGGGCGGGGGGCGAAAGTCTTTGCTCCCCACCGCCTGCCTTCCAAAGCCGTCCGGGACAGCGGAGAAACGTGCTGCCTTTCTCCGCTCTCCCGGGAAGGCAGGCAGGGGGGAGCAAAGACTTTCGCCCCCCGCCCGCCTTCAGAAGAGGTCCTGGACCTCTTCTGAAGGCGGGCGGGGGGCGAAAGTCTTTGCTCCCCCCCGCCTGCCTTCAAAAGCCGTCCACGATAGCGGGAAGCGCTTCCCTGCTATCCCGGACTGCTTTTAAAATGCTGGCGGTGGGGAGCAAAGCCTTTCGGCCCCCGCCGGCCTTCCTGGACCTCTTCTGAAGGCCGGAGGGGGGGGGGAAAGGCTTTGCTCCCCACCACCAGCATTTAAAAGAGGTCCCCGGAGATTTCCCTATGGGCTTTCTTCTTGCGAAGCAAGCCCATAGGGAAATTCGTCTTGCGAAGCGCCTCCAAAACAGAAAACCCTTTCGTCTTGCGGGTTTTCTGTCTTGCGAGGCATTCGTCTTGCGAGGTACCACTGTATGTCAATCCGGCACTGTTCCTGGGTGCCCCTGCTTTGATTAAATCCCAAGGGAAGACTTCCTGAGCTAACCCATTTCACACAGGCATCAAGGTGGTACGGGATAAATTTATCATGCGGGTTCAAGTACAGAGTCAGCTCACACCAATTGGTCGGAGTTTATTCAGTAATGCGTTACACAAGAGTCCATAATTCTCTGGGAGCATTCCATTATTGAACACACTATATAGGAAAACATAAGTCATCTTGGCTGTTTCGGTCTCTTCCCAGTCACTTTGTGCCATCCCATCACCTCCACCACCTCTCATCCAACCACAGTCCTTGGAAACTCAACCCATTTTTCTTTACTGTACACGCAGAGCCATCCTTGTACTGTATCTGGAGTCATTTCCAGCTTGACAGTCAATATTAGGGTCCTTCTAAACTGGTTCTTGGATGTGGGTGGCGCTGTGGTCTAAACCACAGAGCCTAGGGCTTGGCGATCAGAAGGTTGGCGGTTCGAATCCCCACGACGGGGTGAGCTCCCATTGCTTGGTCCCTGCTACTGCCAACCTAGCAGTTCAAAAGCATGTCAAAGTGCAAGTAGATAAATAGGTACCGCTCCGACGGGAAGGTCAATGGTGTTTCCTTGCGCTGCTCTGGTTCACCAGAAGTGGCTTAGTCATGCTGGCCATATGACCCGGAAGCTGTATGCCGGCTCCGTCGGCCAATAAATCGAGATGAACACCACAACCCCAGAGTCGTCTATGACTGGACCTAACGGTCAGGGTCCATTTACCTTTACCATTTCAGTGGCCTTGGTGGCAGCCAGGCTCTTCTGTTCTTCTCTTCCCAAGGGACTTTTTAATATCAGGAAGTGCGGGCAGCCAGGGGAGAAATATTGGGAAATAATATTTGGTAATATTTACTGGAAAGAAAAACATACGCCCCACTCTCATCCACCTGCAGCAGAATTTCCTAAAAATCTCTAAAATACCAGGAGCCAGTTCCATAGCAACTCAGAGCAGAGCCTTCTGTGTGGCTGCCCCTGCTTTTGTGGAACAGCATCTCCACTGATGGAAAACAGCCCCTCCCCACTATTTGTACTTTCTGGAAACAAACTGAAGGGGGTTGGACTAAATGATCTTCAGGGTCCCTTACAACTCCATGATCCTATTGGTCTCTTTGCCTTGGGTGTTTTTTTCCTTGTGTTGGTTTGCAAAACCCTCCTTTTAGTTGTTTTTGCCGCATGCTTGCAAATTGCCTTGAGGCTTAAATGTGATGTGTCAGTTAATGGAATGCTAAAATTAGGGTTGGTGGGATCAGGGAAGCTCGAACCCCTGTAGCCGGTGATTTTTTTTAAGCATCCAAAGAATGAGGCAGAAAAATGGAAGCTGCTTTTCACAGGGGGAAGGAAACTCTGGGGAAATGGAGAGGACGGATTTCTGCACAGCTCTAATGAGAATCAAATTCTGGCAGCTTTGCAGCTAAGTTGGCTTAGTTTTTCTGAGATAAAGGAAACCAGGAGAGGGGGAGGAAGAAGTGATGATGGCAGCGGAGGCTGCATTCATGCAACACTCCCGTGGGAGCCCTTCCTAGCCAAACCACATTTTCTGTGCATCTTATTATTTCTTAATTGCCTCCATATCCCACCTTTCCCGTAAGGTGGTGTGCAACATTCTCCGTCTCCCCACAACAACCCAGTGAGAGGTAGGTTAGGCAGAGAGTGAATGACTGGCCCCAGATCACTCAGGGAGTTCCCTGGAAAGCTGGGGATTTGAACCCTGGTCTCCCATGTCCTGGTCTGACACTCTAACCACTGCGCCATGCTGTTGTCCAGGAAGGCAGTGCATAGCCAGTGCAAAGTGGCTGTTGGCACGCAGTCCAGAAATCTACCAGCAAAAGGATCCCGTATGAGCAGTGCTTTCTTTCCCTTCACAACGCAGATTTGTCCTTGTGAATTGGCCTTAACAAATTCAGACTTTTTGAACCCAGGACTGTTTGTCCCGGTGGGTTCTACAGGGTCTCAGGACAGAGATGCATTTTGCTGACCCACTACCTGAAGGTCCCGGCAGTTTGAACCAGAGAATTCTTGGCATGCCAAACTCTGCTGTGGACTCTGCTTTGCCATGGAGTAAAAACGGTTCCTTTTCCTTTGTCCTGGGAAACCTCAAGGTTGGGGGCCAGGTGTGGCCCTCCACAGCTCTCTGTCTGGCCCTTGGAACTCTCCCTAAGCCACACCCCTCACTGGTCCTTCTCTCCTTCCTTGAGTGTTTTCCCCTGGTTGGAATGTGTCTTCGAAACGCTGATGGATGCCACTTGGCTGGATGGAGAGAGGCGTGTGAATGTGTGGAGAAGCTACTGTGCAAAGGTCAAATTTGCATCCATTGCTCCACCCACTTTTGCCTCTAGCCTCACCCACCACTGGCAGGTGGCCCCTGGAGAGTTGCCCAGAAGGGAATGCGGCCCTTTCCTGCTTTATCTCATCAAGGATCATGTCTTGCAGTGGGTAGCTGGCCCCATGCCCTCCAAGTCTTGATGGACTCCAATTCCCATCAGCCCCAGCCAGTGTGGCCAGTAGTCAAGGATGATGGGGGCTGTAGTCTGTCAACATCTGGGCTTCTGGAGCTCCCCCATGCATGGTGTCTTCCTTAAGTAAGCAGAACTAGCCCAAGAAACAGTATTTGAATAAGAACCAAATGCTTCTCCTTCCCTTCTCCTCTACATTCTTGGCCTCTAATTTTCCAGCTGGGGTGTTGGTGGGGGAATCCCTCCAGTGTGGTGTAGTGGTTAAGAGCGGTAGTCTCCTAATCTGGGGAACCGGGTTCGCGTCTCCGCTCCTCCACATGCAGCTGCTGGGTGACTTTGGGCCAGTCACACTTCCTTGAAGTCTCTCAGCCCCACTCACCTCACAGAGTGTTTGTTGTGGGGGAGGAAGGGAAAGGAGAATGTTAGCCGCTTTGAGACTCCTTAAAGGGAGTGAAAGGCGGGATATCAAATCCAAACTCCTCCTCCTCCTCCTCCTCTTCTTCTTCTTCTTCTTCTTCTTCTTCTTCTTCTTCTTCTTCTTCTTCTTCTTCTTCTTCTTCTTCTTCTTTTGCCCGTCTCGTCTGTCTGCAGCGGCCTGTTTCCGACCCAGGCACATAAGCAGCAAACCTCGACTGCGCTTATTGGAGCTGCTGGCAGCCTGCAGCACGACGGCCTGTCCATCACGGAACTGTTTTAAATTTAGGAGGTGAGACCGAACAAAAGGCTGGCCGTGCTAGGGAGACAAATGGGTGGCTGATTACGAAAGTCAGCTGTGTGTGTGTATTGTTTGGCACTGGCGGGAGCGGTCAGAGACAGACACGCACACATGGCCCGTGACGGGTGTTGCAGGAAAGCTGTCCTTAAGGCAGGAGAGAATGTCAGACGAGCCCAGCTTCTGCTCCAGGCCAAAGACCCATCTAGTCTAGCATTCTGCTGTCATTGTCCAACTAGATGCCGCTTGGAAGATGCTCATAAGGAGGACCTGAGTGCAACAGCGGCTCCCTTCCTACTTGGAAGCCCCAGCATCCTGCTTCCATATATATATAGGCACCTCTAATGATCCACCACCATTTCATTTCTTCTGCATTTCTTAAATTCTTATTGCCTTTAATTATCTTAACTCACAATTCACCTCTTTAACCATTTTTGCATTAATTCAAATAATTTACCTCACAAAACTTCTTGCAAACCTACAAATGTAATGTGGTCATCACAATTACTTTTCAAATAGTCTGTAAATTTACACCAGTCTTCTGTGAATCTCTGGTCCCGCAGGTTTTGAATTCTTCTGGTTAGTTTATCCAGTTCTGCATAGTCCATCAAATTCATCCTCCATTTGCCCCAGCATCCTGCTTCCAACAGGGGAAGGTACCAGTGGTTGTAGCCACAGCTAGACTCATGTGCCATGGATTTTTCTAATCCTCGTTTGGAGCCATCCGAGTCAGTGGCCATCCTTACCTCTTGGCTACTCTCTGTGAAACCTGCGCTGGCTCACCCCACTTCCAGATTCCAGCACTCTGCTGTGGTAATGGCTCCTCATGGCATGTTATGAGAGTGACCCTGCTTAACTTCCATAGGGGCTGCCAGATCACAGGGCACATTTATATGCAGAGATTTCGATATGGCAACATGCATCTGCTCTGCTTAAATACGATTCAGAACTTCTGCAGAGTAGTGGGGGGGGGGAGGTATTTGTCAGGAAACTTGTAGTTCTGATACTCTTGCTAATTTGAACTTTAGATTCCCAGTTGTTGGCATCCATCTGTCTCAGGAGACAATGGAGGAGTGTGCCTTCAGGGGTGAAGTCAAACCATTGGAGAGTTACAGCGCCTGCTTTGGTTGCAGAGACCGATATGGCAGAGACATGTTTTGTTGTAGATGGGGCAGGTTGGTTGTGCTAATGCAGATGTTGTTGTTTAGTCATGTCCGACTTTGTGACCCCATGGACCAGAGCACGCCAGGCACTCCTGTTTGGTCAAACTCATGCTGGTAGCTTTGAGAACACTGTCCCACTATCTCGTCCTCTGTCGTCCCCTTCTCCTTGTGCCCTCCATCTTTCCCAGCATCAGGGTCTTTTCCAGGGAATCTTCTCTTCTCATGAGGTGGCCAAATTATTGGAGCCTCAGCTTCAGGATCTGTCCTTCCAGTGAGCACTCAGGGCTGATTTCCTTCAGAATGGAGAGGTTGGATCTTCTTGCAGTCCATGGGACTCTCAAGAGTCTCCTCCAGCACCAGAATTCAAAAGCATCCATTCTTTGGCGATCAGCCTTCTTGATGGTCCAGCTCTCACTTCCATACATCACTACAGGGAAAACCGTACGGCTTTCAGCAAATGCTGAGGACCCACCTCTTTAGCAGGGCCTTTTACAACCTGCCTTATTTCTCCAATTACAACCTGTTCCAAACTTTTTTTAACATTGTGCTTGAGTTGTTGTAACATGCCCTGGGACCTTGGAGTGAAGGGCAGGTAATAACTTATGAACAACAACAACCACCCTTCAACCTAAACATAACTCCCATTTGATATTAAGCTTTTCAACTAAGAGGGTCAGAGTCATCTTCAAGGGCAGCCCCGTGTAGAGTAAAGGTAAAGGGACCCCTGACCGTTAGGTCCAGTCATGGCCGACTCTGGGGTTGCGGCGCTCATCTCGCTTTACTGGCCGAGGGAGCCGGCGTACAGCTTCCGGGTCATGTGGCCAGCATGACTAAGCCGCTTCTGGTGAACCAGAGCAGCGCACAGAAACACCGTTTACCTTCCTACTGGAGTGGTACCTATTTATCTACTTGCACTTCATGCTTTCGAACTGCTAGGTTGGCAGGAGCAGGGACCGAGCAACGGGAGCTCACCCCATCGCGGGGATTTGAACCGCCGACCTTCTGATCGGCGAGCCCTAGGCTTTAACAATCCAATCCAATGTGGAAGTTGCTACAGCATGAGGCATTCAAGGGGCTGTCGCCGGCAAACCAACTGGAGCTGGAGAAAGGCAGTTCCCGCCGAGGCCACCTGAGCCTCCGGTGACTGTGTTGAACCCATGATCGCCCGCAAGTTGCAGGCCTGCTCCTTGCAAGGAAGATCAACCCCATTGAGAGCAGCCTGGCTCCCCACCTCCCAGATGTGGGAACTTGGGACACATAATGCCTCTGTCTTTTCAGGATTCAGATTCAGTTTACTGGCCCACATCCAATGGGGGGGGGGGAATTAACAGTATCTATGTTGCTGCAAAGAATCTTGGAGGTGGTTTGCATGGATCTAGCAAGTCATTAGTCGTGGGAGGGAAGGAATAAATCTTGGCAAGCGCAGTGCCAAAAAGCCGAAGCAGAGTGGGGCGAGGGGAGATACCTGAGATGAAGAGTAAGAAATTCCAGCCTTCTCCGCTCTGTGTACATTCCATTGATACTGCCAGTCATTTTGCAGCCTAGAGAACTCTTTCTTCTTTCTCTTCCCCCTCCCCACCGTCGCATGATCAGCCCATGGTAGGGTTTCGATGCTGGCTCCCAGCTCCCATCGTCCCCAGGCAGCATGGCCCAATGGTTAGCGGTGTTGATAGTTGTAGCTCGTGTTTCTATTGGCAATATGTTCGTGTATGCAATGATGGCAGCCAGAATATTAGTGGCAAGAAACTGGAAAAATGAAGCAATGCCTACAATAGCAGAGTGGCAAGCCCCAAGGATAGAATATCTACAGCTAGCAAAGATGACAGGGAGAGTAAGAGATGAATTGAAACTGAATGTATATAAAGAATGGAGAATATTTAAAGAATACCTAAAAAAATATTGTAAGAATCAGAATCTCCTGGCAGAACTAGAGTGAATCTTGTAAATAAAAGGTGGAAATGATATTATGTTTGGACGTACGAAAATGATTAAGTAAATTTGAGACTGTGCATTATAAAGGAAAGAATAGATAAAGTAAATGAAAATATTTGGTAGTCTTTTTTAGCTAATTCACAGTAATGTTTTCTTTTTTTGTGAGTTTGTAAATATGATATGGCATTTACATATATGAAATGTATAGGGTTTTTTGTTTTAATTTTTCTTTTTATTTTCTTTGTTAGTTTCTTGCTTTGTGTCTGTATTAAATGTAGTTGCGTTTTTATATTTTTTAATTCAAATCAATAAAGATTTATTAAATACGATAGTTGTAGCTCGACAATACCTGGAGGGGCGCCAGGATCCCCAGCCCAGTTGCCATATCACTTCTCTGTTTAATGCTGAGAAGATCCCTATGTTGGCCTGTTTCAACAAGTGGCGCATGGTGGGACAGGCTGTGGTCTGAAACCAAGACCACGTTCATACCATACATTTAAAACGCTGTCATACCAGTCATGGCTTCTCCCAAATATTCTGGGAGTTGCTGTTTAAGGGATCTGTTTGGAGACCTCCCCCGGTCACCTCCCAGAGCTGCAATTCCCAGAGTTCCCTAGAAGAATAAGAATAAGAGTTTGGATTTGATATCCCACCTTTCACTCCCTTTAAGGAGTCTCAAAGCGGCTAACATTCTCCTTTCCCTTCCTCCCCCACAACAAACACTCTGTGAGGTGAGTGGGGCTGAGAGACTTCAGAGAAGTGTGACTAGCCCAAGGTCACCCAGCAGCTGCATGTGGAGGAGCGGAGACACGAACCCGGTTCCCCAGATTACGAGAATACCGCTCTTAACCACTACACCACACTGGCTCAATCTTCTAGGAAGATTGATGGTTAAATCACTCTGGGAATTGTAGCTCTGGGCAGGGGAACGGGGCTCACCTAACAACTCACAGCACCCTTAACAAACTTCAGCTCCCAGGATACTTCAGGGGAAACAAAGACTGTTTAAAGTGGTACCATAGTGCTTTAGATGTGTGGTGTGAATGTGGGCCAAGTTATTCTTCTCTGGGTTTTCTTAAAGCTTACTCTTTAGGAAGTGGGAGGTTTGGGACAGGAATGCAATATTTCCTCAGCATCTCATCAGGCCTGTCAGCCCACTGGCTGTTAAATGGGTGTTTTTGCTCTTTGATGTTGTGGGGTGGGACTTGGCACATCAAAACTCATGTGTAATTGGGGAAGCATTCTTTTGATATCTGCAAGTGAGGGGGGTGGTGGAATCGTCCTGTATCTTGAGTCCCCATCCTAAACCCAAAATACTTGTTGAGGAGAGCAAACTCTGAATTTCATGTCCCAGCACAAAGGAGGTGGAAGAGGCAGACCTTGAGCATCTCTGAGATCCATGGCTGCTGCTTCCTGGCACAGTGAGGAACAGCTTTTGTAAGGGGGCTGTGGCAGGCCTGGTCCTCCTGAGAACATGGAGAAAACCCTGCCCATCTAGTCCAGCATCCAGTTCTCACGGAGGCCAAACCAGAGTCCCATGTGAAGCTTGCAAGTGGGACCTGAGTGCAACAGCACTCTCCCCGCTTGTGATTCCTAGCAGCTGGCCTACTGAGGCATACAGCCTCTGACAATGGAGGTAGAACATAGCCATTGTGCCTATGGGCCAGTGTTCACCTCTTTCTCCCTTCCAACCATTCAGGTCCCCACTGCTGTTGGGGAAAGGCTGTAGCTCATGAGTAGAGCACCTGCTTTTTGCATGCAGTAGTTGCTTGGCAAGATCCTCAAACCGACCCCCCCCCCCATTGTTGTTGTTGTTTAGTCGTTTAGTCGTGTCCGACTCTTCATGACCCCATGGACCAGAGCACGCCAGGCACTCCTGTCTTCCACTGCCTCCCGCAGTTTGGTCAAACTCATGCTGGTAGCTTTGAGAACACTGTCCAACCATCTTGTCCTCTGTCGTCCCCTTCTCCTTGTGCCCTCCATCTTTCCCAACATCAGGGTCTTTTCCAGGGAGTCTTCTCTTCTCACGAGGTGGTCAAAGTATTGGAGCCTCAGCTTCAGGATCTGTCCTTCCAGTGAGCACTCAGGGCTGATTTCCTTAAGAATCGATAGGTTTGATCTTCTTGCAGCCCATGGGACTCTCAAGAGTCTCCTCCAGCACCAGAATTCAAAAGCATCCATTCTTCGGCGATCAGCCTTCTTTATGGTCCAGCTCTCACTTCCATACATCACTACTGGGAAAACCATAGCTTTAACTATACGGACCTTTGTTGGCAGGGTGATGTCTCTGCTTTTTAGGATACAGAGACATCACCTTGACCCCCCATTAGGGTAAATAAATTCACACAGACACGGATATTTTGTTTAAGGTTTTTGGGCAGAAATTTGGCCACAACTTTATTGATTACAGGAATGAGAGCGGTATTGGCTTAGGAATTGGCAAGACTATATCTGACTCCTGCCCTGTTTGCAGGAAGTCTGTACGGGTAAACCACCCAAAGGGAAATTGGGGGAACCCGCCTGCAGCTCCCCTGGTGTTCCCAGAGGCCTGGCCTGGCCCTCACCCTTCAAGTGGACTTCGGACAGGAATCAGGCCCTGGTTTCCTTTAACGGAATACCCTTGAAACTGGAGGGGCAGGCGATGGCTGACCTCCCCTCCCCCGTTCACCATAAGCCCAGTGCCTAACCGCCAAACCTTACAAAGTTGTGACAATTGCTAAGAGGTAGGCAAAAACCAAGTGGCTCGTGCCAATTTGCCCAATGGAAAAAAATTCATACCCGGCCCCCGACTTAAGCCAGGCAAGCAACCAAAGTCCAAAGCAAGGCCAAAGGATCTAAATTAAAGGGAGGGTGGGTGGGTCTTCGACAGCGTGAAGCAGGAGCCAAGCACACGTCGTGCTGCCGCTTTTATACTTCCGCCCACTATCACCCTTTAACATGATTGGGCAATAGCCCTGGGTGGTTGTGGTGCCACCCTTGCATGAGCGCGATAGCTCCACCCACGCCAGGGTAGGGGGAACCAGGTTGAGAGCTTGCCCGCAACCAGGACCGTCTATTAAGATGATCCCATTTCCCTGACATTTCCTGGTGAACTGCTGCCAGTCCGTGTAGACATTGCTGAGCTTGATGGGTCCAGTTGTCTAAGGCAGCCTCCTCTATTCCTGTTGGCAAATGATGCTTCTTGCCTGGCCTCTCCCTCTAGGGATGAGGAGTTGAGCCTTCCTATCTTCAGTGATTTATCAAGTAAGCTTTCAGCAGCTCTGAGTGACAACAGTTCTTGTTGCTCTCCCAGGAGTACATGGCCAAAGCCAGGAGGCATCGCACGCAGGATTCATCTTTGGATAAAACAGCAAAGTCCTTCTCTCCAGTTTGTTGACAGGGCTGGAATGCTAATTGGTTGGATTACTACAAGCAAGAATCTCTTTGTGATTAAAAAAAGATGCCCCTAGTGACAAATTTGGTTCCTCCTCTTAAATAGGTGCATGCCGCAATTGTTGAATTCCATCACTCCAGCTTATGCCAGGTTTTTTGGACTATAATTCCTATCGGTCCTCTCCAGCACGGCGAAGGCTGCCTTAATTCTGCAGTACTCCAAGACTATAGTTGGATGATGCTCCTAATCTTGCAGTAACTGTTTTGCTGGTCTATAATGTCCCCTTGAACTCTGATGGTGCCTCTTGCTTCCTAGATCTACAGGCATGTTTAAGTAAATGAACACTTGTTGCTCCTCCCAGTTTTGCTTCTGGCCCCTCCCACACCTGGCATGTGGCCCTTGGAACATTGCAGCTCTTGTCCTGATGAATCCCTCTGTCCTCCGTCTGCCTGAATCCCCTTGAACACCAAAACAAGCTGCGTGTCGGACGCACGTTCAGGACACACTGCCGCTCTTGGCATTCCAGCTGGGGACTCCGATGACCTTGTGCCAAAGCTGGAGGGCTCAGCTGGGTCTCTTTTGACACAGTGGCCGCACATGACCCCCCCACCTTTCCCCCATCCTTTTCATAAATTGCATAAAAGAGTTTTAAGGGATTATATGGGTGCCATGCAGAGGCTGCTCCCAGCTAATGTCCTAAGCCCTGGGCATGGATCTGGTTTGTAATTCCTGTCCTTGTGAACTCTTTCTAAAAAGGGAAAGCACCTGGGCCACAAAATATCAAAATTCTATCGCAAAAACGTACTGCTTATGTACACAAAACCTTTGTCCACAGCAACCATGGAGAGTGTTTCCCTCTCTGTCTCTCTTTTGAAGGGGGAATAATCTTTGATTTTGAGATTTCAGATGGTGGCTCAGCTGTGTTGAAGAGTAATTGGGGCTGTTTGAACCCTTTCAAGCACCACAGGATAGCTGGCATAGAACTACTTGCAATAAATTAGGCCAAAGATCAAAGAGGCGCAGATTAACCTAACGCAGGAAAACCTTTCCTATGTGGAAAGGCTGCAATTCTTTGGGGGTTTGGAGAAATGACTACTAAAGGGGAGGTGGACATGATAAAGGTAAAGGGACCCCTGACCATTAGGTCCAGTCGCGGACGACTCTGGGGTTACGGCACTCATCTCGCTTTCTTGGCCGAGGGAGCCAGCGTACAGCTTCCGGGTCATGTGGCCAGCATGACTAAGCCGCTTCTGGTGAACCAGAGCAGCGCACAGAAACACCGTTTACCTTCCTACCGGAGTGGTACCTATTTATCTACTTGCACTTTGACGTGCTTTCGAACTGCTAGGTTGGCAGGAGCAGGGACTGAGCAACGGGAACTCACCCCGTCGCGGGGATTCGAACCGCCGACCTTCTGATTGACAAGTCCTAGGCTCTGTGGTGTAACCCACAGCACCACCCGCATCCCTACAGTGCCACCCGTGTCTTAAAATTCTGCATGAACAGGAGAAAGTGGATATTCTCTAGTGGTGCTACCCATTGAAGTGAAACGTTGGGAGATTCCGGACACTGCTTCATGCTGCACAGAGTTAAACTATGGAACTCCCTTCCACAGGGGGCTGTCACCGACTTTGGATGGCTTTCAAAGAGGATTAGACAGGAGGAGAAAGCTCTAGATGGCTACTAGCCACAACGGCTATGTTCTGTCTCTGTTGACAGAGACATTCCGCTTCTGAATACGAGTTGCTTGAAACCCTGGGAGGGGAGAAGACTCCTGTGCTTGGGCCATAGCTGTCAACGTTTCCCTTTTTTTAAAGGGAAATTCCCTTATTCATCAGTATGCGGATGCGGTTCATCAGTATTCATCAATATGCAGTATGCGGGTGTTCATCAGGATGCGGATGACACCCAGCTCTACCTCTCTTTCAAATCAGAACCAGTGAAGGCAGTGAAGGTCCTGTGTGAGTGTCTGGAGGCGGTTGGAGGATGGATGGCGGCTAACAGATTGAGGTTGAATCCTGACAAGACAGAAGTACTGTTTCTGGGGGACAGGAGGCGGGCAGGTGTGGAGGACTCCCTGGTCCTGAATGGGGTAACTGTGCCCCTGAAGGACCAGGTGCGCAGCCTGGGAGTCATTTTGGACTCACAGCTGTCCATGGAGGCGCAGGTTAATTCTGTGTTCAGGGCAGCTGTCTGCCAGCTCCATCTGGTACGTAGGCTGAGACCCTATCTGCCTGCGGACTGTCTCGCCAGAGTGGTGCATGCTCTGGTTATCTCCCGCTTGGATTACTGCAATGTGCTCTACGTGGGGCTAGCTTTGAAGGTGACCCGGAAACTACAACTAATCCAGAATGCGGCAGCTAGACTGGTGACTGGGAGCGGCTGCTGAGACCACATAACACCGGTCTTGAAAGACCTACATTGGCTCCCAGTACGTTTCCGAGCACAATTCAAAGTGTTGGTGCTGACCTTTAAAGCCCTAAACGGCCTTGGTCCAGTATATCTGAAGGAGCGTCTCCACCCCCATCGTTCTGCCTGGACACTGAGGTCCAGCACCGAGGGCCTTCTGGCGGTTCCCTCACTGCGAGAAGCCAAGTTACAGGGAACCAGGCAGAGGGCCTTCTCGGTAGTGGCGCCCGCCCTGTGGAACCCCCTCCCACCAGATGTCAAAGAGAACAACAACTACCAGGCTTTTAGAAGACATCTGAAGGCAGCCCTGTTTCGGGAAGCTTTTAATGTTTGATGTATTATAGTATTTTAATATTCTTTTGGAAGCCGCCCAGAGTGGCTGGGGAAGCCCAGCCAGATGGGCGGGGTATAAATAATAAATTATTATTATTATTATTATTACTTATTCTGAATAGGATTCCTCGCAAGAAAAGGGGAAAGCTGACAGCTATGGCTTGGGCCCAGCTTCCCAGGCTTCCACTGGGGTATCTGGTCTGCCACTGTGAAAACAGGATGCGGGGCTAGACAGGTCTTTGGCAGGATCCCCCCACCTCCTTTGTAAACGTCCTGGATCACAGCCTCTTTATGGAACCAAAGACCTCGCTTGAGGACCAGAATCCGGCGTGACTTCAGGATTCTTGCTCAGCAGCCTTAGTTCCCAGCAGTTTTAGCCAATCCCTAATTCTGGCACCAGAAGTGACTCTCTCCGTGTGTGTGTTTCCTCTTTTTAGCGCTGGGGAAAAGTACCCAAACTTCTTTACGGCAGCTTTTCCTGACTCTCCAGCTTCCACCCTCCCTGGCACCTGGTTAGAGGAGAGCCTGAGCCAGGACCTCGGGTGATTGGCCAGCAATCCTGGTCGCAGTGCCAACAGATGTTTCTGCTGCTTGTGTTCACCTCTTCCCCCCACCCCCCACAGCCGGTGCCAGCCTGGTCCCCATCCAGCATGTTGTCACCCGGCACTGGGAACACTGTCCTGGCTACACTTCGCTGCACGTTTTTGTGAGAGAACAGCCGGGCCATGTGTTGCGAAGCAGCTCTGGGAGAAGGAACAGGGAGGGACCCATGTTCTTGGTGGGTTGGTTTATTTGTTTTCGAAGGCTTCCTTCCCAAAAATTAGTCGGGCCCTTAAGCCGTGTCAGGATCTGGGTGGGCTTGCAGGTACAGGGATATTGGGGAGGGGAGCTAGCAGGCCGCTCTCCAAAACGGACTGCTCTGTGGGTGGAATAGAGGGTTGAAATATGGTTGCTTTTTGCGTATGTGAAATATATACGGAGTCGAGAGTGGATTTCATGCTCTTTATTCAGCTCATAGTGGTGAGGAGGAATGAAAGTTCCCCCAAAATATCTGCTTTATATGCATTATTTACACAATGGGCTGCACGTGATTGGCTAATTCTAGGATTCTCCTGTAGGCCAATCAGGTTGTGGATTAACTTCTATCTGGAGCTGGATTGGGTGGCTCCTGCGGACCAATCAGACTGCTGCATTTTGGTTCCTATTGTTCTAGGACCAATCAGACTGCTGCATTTTGGATCCTATTTTTCTAGGACCAATCAGACTGCTGCATTTTGGATCCTCTTCAACTCAGTACATAACAGTATGTGTGGCTCCTTTACACTTCCTGCTTTAGAGAGCTTAAAAACCAGTGTTTCCCAATCTTTGGGGTCCGCTGCCCCCTTGGTTCCATGAATTCATCCCTCTACCCTATAAAGAGCGTTGTTCAGAATAGCAGCTTGCACGACCTACTAAGGAAGATAAATAAAATGCAAAACAGTAACAAGGAATTGCTCATTTATTAAATCTAAGTACAGCTACTTAGTTTAATTGAGTTGACAAAATTGAACTTAATCGGTGGTACCAGCTTTTCAAAGTCTGATGGCTGTGTGCATTTTCAGTGCCCCCAGGTAATCCCACCACTCCCCCAGGGGGTAATACTGTTGCCTTTGGGGACCGCTGGCTTAAACCCTTGCATTTGACTGTGAGTTTGAGGCTTCGTCAGGCTTCTTCCACCACCCAACTTGCTTCACTCCAGATGTTTTGCGCCACATTTCCCATCAGCCCCAGCAAGGGCGATGTTATGGCCAACTACCTCTGGAGTGGGGGTGTGTGTCACTAGCTTGGGGAAGGCTGAAGCAGACCTTTCATACTGGGCAATTGGGACTTCACTGCAAGAAGAGATCAGGGCGTGCAAGCTTGAAATCCAGCTTTTCATTTTGAACTAGGTTGGTTTTGAAACGGGGTACGCCATGCAAAACCTTAGTTACGTTAAAGTTGCAACAAAACTCTTGTTGTGTGGAGTGCTACTATTCAATAGTCCAAGCACTCTGATCCATTCCCTAATCTCCCTTTGTATCAGGTTTTTCATCCCAGCAATTGCATTTCATGACTGCTAAGGTGGCACTGTGGGTTAAACCACAGAGCCTAGGACTTGCCGATCAGAAGGTCAGCGGTTCGAATCCCTGCAGCGGGGTGAGCTCCCGTTGCTTGGTCCCATCTCCTGCCCACCTAGCAGTTCAAAAGCACGTCAAAATGCAAGTAGATAAATAGGTACCACTCCGGCGGGAAGGTAAACGGTGTTTCCGTGCGCTGCTCTGGTTTGCCAGAAGTGGCTTAGTCATGCTGGCCACATGACCCGGAAGCTGTACGCCGGCTCCCTCGGCCAATAAAGCAAGATGAGTGCCGCAACCCCAGAGTCGGCCATGACTGGGCCTAATGGTCAGGGGTCCCTTTACCTTTTTAAAGGATGCCTAGCCCTCACTGGGTTTTTAAAAACCCATTTTTCCAAGGGTTTGGCTCATTTTTACTCAAACCTCCGGGTTTCCACAAGCCTGCTGCTGCCTTCCTCTTTATGCATGGATGGTGCTGTTAAGGCTGTTTAAGGAATGGCACACACACCTTGGACATTGGAAATAATGGGAGTGATATTACACACCCGTTGGCATTCACGGATATGGCATACATGATGGCAGGTCGTTGCTTGTGGCCGCGTTGTGTCTGAGCCTCAAGATTACTGACGTGGGTTGCCTTCTTCTCCTCTCCAAAGGTTGACTGGGAATGAACCCTTGACCATCCTCCCTCTGACTTCAGAAATGGAGGAAGCTGCCGTCAAGGCCCATTACAAAGTCTGTGACCGCCTGAAACTGGAGAAGAAGCAGCGGAGGATGTGCCGGCGAGATCCCGGTGTGGCCGAGACCCTGATGGAGGCCATCAGCATGAGCGCCCTTGAGTGCCAGTACCAGTTCCGCTTTGAGCGGTGGAACTGCACCCTTGAGGGGCGCTATCGGGCCAGCCTTCTGAAGAGAGGTGAGCAGTCGGAGGAGGGAGGCAGTGGAACGGGAGGGGGGGGGAGCTTCTGGACTGAGAACTAGATGTGGCCCTCCAGGTGTCTCTGTCTGGTTCTCGGGGCTCTCACAGCTTGGGGGTTGGTGGTGGGATGACAATGAGTGGTCAGAGGGAGAAGAGGGAACAGACTCGGAGGAGGAGGTATCAGAAGCTGCAGAGGCAACAGGGCTTAGTGAGCTGGGAGAGTCTGCGATAGAAGTCCAGAATCAGAGGCTGAAGCTGAAGCAGGAGAGAAGGTGGCCAAGAGGTAGAGATGAGTCCGACTGGTGAGGAATCATGGGTGTCTCCCTCTCCTGCTGCAACAAGCTCCCCTCTCCCCTGATCTCCCAGGGGATTAAAGGATTGAGGAGATGTCACCTGACTCACCATGTTGAGGAACATTGGGAGAAGCTACTCTAAGCAAAAGCTGGTTCCTGTTGCGTGCATGGAGAACACTCGTTTTTCGTGATTCTGGCTTTGTCTGCCATTTAGAGTGGGGCAGAAGCTAGACAGTGCATAAACATCTCACCTTCATTTATTAGAAAACCTATGTTAGTCAGCCTTTTCTAGCTTATGGAATTTCATTTTCAGCAAACACTGTCCTAATGCTTCCGTGCGCACTCTGTGGGCCACAAGGATTGTAATAATAATAATTTATTACTTATACCCCGCCCATGTGGCCGGGCCTCCCCAACCACTATGGGCGCGGCTCCCAACAGAATATTAAAAATGCGATCAAACATTAAAAACTTCCCTAAACAGGGCTTCCTTCAGATGTGTTCTAAAAGTCAGATAGTTGTTTATTTCCTTGACATCTGATGGGAGGGCGTTCCACAGAGCGGGTGCCACCACCGAGAAGGCCCTCTGCCTGGATCCCTGTAGCTTCACTTCTCACAGGGAGGGAACCGCCAGAAGGCCCTCAGAACTGGGGTGGAGATATACAGTGAGGATTTTAAAAGATGTAAACCCAAACCCAGGTGTGTGTGGGTGTGTGTAGCCCTGTAGGTTTTACTGGTGCCATCCTCCTCTGGGTAACCATGCCATTGCCCTTTGCAGGTTTCAAGGAGACAGCCTTCCTTTACGCCATCTCTTCGGCAGGACTTACGCATGCCATGGCCAAGGCCTGCAGCGCCGGGCGGATGGAGCGATGCACCTGCGACGAGGCCCCCGACCTAGAGAATCGGGAGGCCTGGCAGTGGGGTGGCTGCGGCGACAACCTCAAGTACAGCAACAAGTTTGTCAAGGAGTTCCTGGGGAAGAAGTCCAACAAGGACCTGCGAGCCAGGGTGGACTTCCACAACAACCTGGTTGGCATGAAGGTGAGGCTGTGTGAGTGATGGAGGCGATCATTGTTATTTCTTCTTCTTCTTGATTGATTGGATTTATATACCGCCCTATACCTGGAGGTCTCAGGGCAGAAAGATCAACAGGAAAAACTACAATATATATAACCAAAATAAAAACAACTACCCTCCCCCAAGAAAGAGCCACATTTTAAAAGGGCATAGTATGTCAATCAGATCAACCAAAGGCCTGGTTCTTGCCTGACACCTAAAGGTGTGTAATGAAGGCACCATGCAAACTTCCCTGGGGAGAGCATTCCACAGATGAGGAGCCACTGGAGAGAAGGCCCTGTTCTTGTGTTGCCACCCTCTGGACCTCTCGAGGAGGAGGCACATGAAGAAGGGCCTCAGAAGATGATCACAGGGTCTAGGTAGGTTCCTATGGAGAGAAGCAGTCCTTGGGTTATTGTGGTCCTGATACTGCCAACATGGATAGCATTAAAAGAGGATTAGACAAATTCATGGAGGAGAAGGCTATCAATGGATTTTAGACATGATGGTTTCCAAGGTCAGAAGCAGTAATGCTACTGAATTCCAGTTCCTAGGAATCGCAGGTGCTCAAGTCCTGCTTGCAGGTATCTTATTGGTCAGTGTGGTTCTCCCCACTCTCTAGACCAGCGGTTCTCAACCTGTGGGTCCTCAGATGTTGTTGGAGTACAACTCCCATCATCCCTGAGCTCTGGCCTTGCTAGCTAGGGGTGATGGGAGTTGTAGTTCAACAACATCTGGGGACCCACAGGTTGAGAAAGGCTGCTCTAGACAGAGTTGGCAGGTCAGGTTTTGCATCAAAGGCCAATTCTCCCCTTGCCTTTGAGGTGATGCTTTGGAGAGAACTTTGTAGCGTTCCCAAATGGGACTTCTTGCAGGAAAAGAACAAGTACTATGGAAATCTGTTGCAGTTTAAGTGGGGAGAATGAAAGGGATCGCACTCCAACAACTCAACAATCTGATCATTCACGGCCTTGTTGCCACTTAGGCTTTCCCAACAAGTGCAGTTGCACCCAAAACTTAAAGGCTGCTATAAGCTGGTTGAAGTCACTGAGATTCTGTTTCAGTGCAAACAAAGAGAGCCTCCATTGGGTTGGGGGGGAATAAAGGGGAGGGAAACTGATCACGGTAAGCTGACACTAATAAGATTTGGGTTTGAGCAGTGTGTTAATCAGACCTGAGAAGATTCACAGGAGTGTTGCTATGGGAATGGCTTTGGGGCGTGGGCATGGGTGTCTGTGTAGCTTTTCTGAGACAGAGAGCTGTCGGAAATGTTTTGTGCATGCACATTGAGCAGGGGAGATCTAGAATCTGCAGGTTCTTGCAGAACAGAAAAGCTGGCATTTCTGACAAGGATCTTGATTGGGTTTCTGTCCTATTTTCCCCCTTCCTAGCACAGCCTTTCTTGGCTTGGTGTCCTCCTCCAGATGTTCTGGACCACTGGCTGGGATGGATGGGAATTGTGGGCCAAAGCACCTTGAGGGGTCCAGATGGGGAAGACTGGCCTCAAAGCTCAGGACTTGTGTGGATGCGGAGCATGTCCTATATGAGAGTAGGCTAGGTGAGAAGAGTGACCAGCTCAAGGTCACTTGGTGGGCTTCGTGGCTTCATGTGGATTTGAACCCTGGTCTCTCAGGACCAGTTTTGATGCTATTACCCCTATACCATGCTGATTCCTCCCCACCTAGCTCCTTAACTGTGAAACTAGAACCCAGGTGACCCTATACCAGTAACCCCTGTCTCCCCACACTTCTGTGGGAGTATGGTAGGTGCAGTGGGGAGTGGTAGTGTGTACAGAACACTTTGAGGATTTTGGCTCTTTGTTGGTATTAAAAAGGCAAGTTTGTAGCTCTTAAGTTTACAGAGTGATGCTTCCAAGTAGGCTGGACATCTCTGGGTTAAATTACCAGATGGATGTATGAATAGACTTTCCTTGGGTATCCTGCATAGCTCCCAGCCTATGACTAGCCAGAGAGACAGATAACAAGCGCTCAATAGAGTTTATTCTAGGTTTCCCTGCAAGATTGACCCTGAATTTGAGCAGTGGTTATTTAAAGATGCTTGCTGTATGTGCAGATTAAATTCTAATCTAGGGGTGCAAGGAACAGTCAAAGGAGATATAAGACCTGTCCTATGCTTTGCTGCCATTCCAAACACACACACCCAGCACAATTCTCCATTCCAAATCTGTTTCCTTAGCCCTGCGGCTGCCATGCAATGGGCCCATGGTGGCTTGGTGAACCATGCCCTGTTGGCCTCTTGCTCTGCTTAGTTAGTGGCCAGGCCCCATCCCACTTCAAATGTTTATCTGTTAACAGAACTTACCCTGTTCAAAGAATCCTGGGCATTGTCTCTTGAGGGGACTGAGGAATTCTCTGGCTCTGTAACTTCACACACAACTACAGTGGTACCTTGGGTTACATACGCTTCAGGTTACAGACGCTTCAGGTTACAGACTCCGCTAACCCAGAAATATTACCTGGGTTAAGAACTTTGCTTCAGGATGAGAACAGAAATTGCACAGCGGTGGCGCAGCAGCAGCGGGAGGCCCCATTAGCTAAAGTGGTGCTTCAGGTTAAGAACAGTTTCAGGTTAAGAACGGACCTCCGGAACAAATTAAGTACATAACCATAGGTTCCACTGTATGACTCCCAGGTGATAATTAGGGAGTCTGTGTCAATTTCTCTAAGCTTAAATTTGGTTCTCCACATTACCATGCAATTTATTTTTTAAGTCCTGAAAATTCACCAGCCTTTGGGTGCAAATTTCTCCTAGAACCACCCGTTGTTGTACGTAACGTTGCCTAAAACGACTCTTTTGCAAAGCTGTTTCCTGGAATAGAATGCATTTTTTTGTAAGTTTTCACTTTTTACCTCCAACATATGCATTTCTATGGATGTTACTTGGCTGGAGAGCAGCATTGCAAAATTCGGAGAAGTGTGCATTGCCAAGCATGGCTGTGTTTTGTTTGGTTCTCGTATTGTTTCGGGGTGGTTTGCCGTTAAAGGTGAGCTGCATCAAAGGGTCTTCCCCATCCTTTATGACGGTTGAGAAATACGCTCTGGAAATAGGCCGGTCTGTTGGGCCCTCTGAAAGTGTCTTCTCCATTGCCCTGGCTTGGTGGTCTCTCAGCGGTCTGGAATGTTGTGTTTTCCATTACACACACACACTTGCTGCGCTTCTGATCGTAATGGCTCTCCTGAGGCTCAGTAGACGGGTTTCTCCCTCCCGACCCTTTGAGCTATTGGCAGGCGGGATTGCTTGCTGCTATGGGGACAAGGGGAACTTTTTTCCTGACCCTGCGCTGGAGAATTTGAGTGACGCAAGTCTTCCAATGCCACGCTTGCCGTCCAGCCCACCCCTTTGCCGCCGCTTTAAAAATTTGCTTCCCGGTGAGGATTTCATTTCTCCCTTTTTCACACCCACCTCAGCAGTGTCTCTTTGTCCCAGAAGAGTGCAAGAATCACCCTCTTTGACCCTCTTGCGCCCATTTCATGCCTCGCTCTAGCGCTTACGATATGACCTCAACGCCGGTGACAAGGCCAGCTTGTCTGGCACGGGGGGTTGAGGTAATTAGCCAGAAGGACTCGGCCAAGCTCCTTCTTTCTCTTTCTCGGTGAGGGGGGGAAAAAAACAAGCCTAAGAATTCTGCAGCTTATTTAAAAAAAAGAAAATGAAAGCATCTCCCCTGGCTCCTGCCAGATCCATCCCAGTTCATTCAACTATTCTTGGGAATGGGAATAGTGGAGAAAGAAGCAGGAGTGAGAAACCAAAGAACTCTCTATCTCCCACCCTCCAGGCCTCCCATGTTCCAAGGTTGCTAGATGATTTTCATGTATATTAAAAACGAGCGGCTATATAATTCCAGCAATGCCCCCCTCTCTTCTGCATATGGTACCTTCCCCCCTCCCCTGAAAAAAAAAGACCTCCCCTCGATTGCAATTCTCCCTTTTGTGTCCCATTAATGAAAAGTCAGAGTGTTAGCACACTTGATTTTGTTCCACCAGGCCAGAGTTAAGTGATGTTTTAATTAAATCTGCCTCTCCGCCCCGGCCTCTTGCCCATGTTTCTCAGCAAAGTATCATTAAGCATAACTTTCTGACTACCTCTCCGGAGCGTTGCTAAGTTCCGTAATCCCCCAAAGGGCTGACCCCTTCTTTCTTTCTTTCTCGTTCCCTTCCACTCCACCTCCCCCCCACCCCCGGTGAGGTATGTCTGTTCAAGCGTGTCTTACAAATCTGAGGGGCACCATGAAAGGGGAGGCTGTTACCCTGGGCAGGATAATATCCATGTTTGCCCTTCCCAGTCTTGCTGGCTTCATCAGAAGAGGAGGAGGAGAGCCTTCTGGTATCAGGCCAAGGGCCCATCTAGTCTAGCTTCCAGATGCCCCTTATGGGAAACCCACAAACAGGATTCGAACAGAAGAGTCCTCTGCCCTCCTGCGGTTTCCATCAGCTGGTACTCAAAAGCGTTGCTGCCTCTGACCGTGGACGCAGAGCCACTGACAGCCCTCTCCTCTATGAATTAGTTGAATTGTCTTTGAATTTCATCCAAAGTGTGGGTGCTCCCACAAAAATACTGATTTCTTACAAAAGAGGAGCAAGTATTCTAAGAGAATGGAAATCAAATCAATTATACCAGTTAAATGAATAGTCAAGACATTGGGGGCGGGATAACTTTTCAAGCCCTGCTTTTGAGCTTCCCCAGAGACATCTGGTTGGTGACCAGTGCTGGATTTACGTATACAGTGGTGCCTCGCAAGACGAAATTAATTCGTTCCGCGAGTTTTGCCGTCTTGCGATTTTTTCCGTCTTGCGAAGCACAGTGTCGGGAAAGTTTTGGAAAAGCTTCAAAAATCACCAAAGTCTTTAAAAACCTCAAAAAAGGCTACCACACCGCGTTCTATGAGTTGCTCCTCGAAGCCAAGTCGCAACTGTATTAATGGTGTTAAGAAAAAGGAAACAAACTTGCAAGACGGGAAAATCGTCTTGCGAAGCAGCTCAAAAAACAAAAAACCCTTTCGTCTAGCGAGTTTTTTGTCTTGCAAGGCATTCGTCTTGCGAGGTACCACTGTAAGCTAAACAAGCTTAGGGCCCCACTCTCTTGAGACCCCCCCCCAAAAAAAAATTTAAAGGAGTAGAAACTGGATGTACATTTCCAAAATACAAGATAAAAAACAGATAAAATAAAAACCTACATGCAGCAACAGTGTTTTGTGTTGTGTAGGCTCCTATGATGTAAGTCATGTGCCCCGCCTGCTAGCCTGCTCCCTAAAATATCACTGGTTTGCTCATTTCTGTATATAGGGCACCTACATTCTGCATGTGCCAATGGCTTTAGGGAGTGCCTGGCGTGCTCTGGTCCATGGGGTCACGAAGAGTCGGACACGACTAAACAACAACAACAACCTATTAGGTCCATAAATTACCATATAGCATATATTCAACACAAAAAACTGCGACAATTTGTTGTTGACAGGGACAGCTGGACATATAAAGGGCCCCATTACCTTCAGTAGCTTAGGGCATGGGTAGGCAAACTTAAGGCCCAGGGGCTGGATCCGGCCCAATTGCCTTCTAAATCCAGCCCGCGGATGGTCCGGGAATCATTGTGTTTTTACATTAGAATGTGTGCTTTTATTTAAAATGCACCCCTGGGTTATTTGTGGGGCACAGGAATTCGTTCATTTTCCCCCTCCAAAATCTAGTCTGGCCCCCCACAAGGTCTGAGGGACGGTGGACTTGGCCCCCTGCTGAAAATGTTTGCTGATCCCTGGCTTAGGGCCTCATCCAACCTAAATCCGGCCCTGTTGGTGACTGTGAGAATAGGATGCTAGACGTAATGGCTCATTGACGTGATCAAGCCTAGGCTATGCTCCTCTTCTCATGTGTAGAGTTCTGGGAACCTCTTGTCAATCTTAACAGAGAACACTTGTCTTCGTAGCTTTTAGAAGCGTTCTTTTTAAAAAGGAGAGAGGGCACAGTTCATTTGCCTAGAAGCCTTAACTCATTTGTTCCCCACAGCACCATTTTGCTGCCGGCTCGCTTGCCTTGCCCATCATTAACGCTCAGTTCCTTACCTGCAGGTCATCAAAGCTGGCGTCGAGACCACCTGCAAGTGCCACGGCGTCTCTGGATCCTGCACTGTCCGGACGTGCTGGCGGCAGCTCTCCCCCTTCCACGAGATTGGCAAGCAGCTGAAGCAGAGGTACGAGATGGCCCTCAAAGTGGGCAGCACGACCAACGAGGCCACGGGCGAGGGGGACATCTCCCCACCCAAGAAGTCCATCCCGGGCCACGGCGACCAAATCCCACGGACTACGGACCTCGTCTACATTGACGACTCGCCCAGCTTCTGCCTGGTGAGCCGCTATTCGCCCGGCACGTCGGGCAGGAAGTGTTACAAGGAGAAGAACTGTGAGAGCATCTGCTGCGGCCGGGGGCACAACACCCAGAGCCGCGTGGTGACCAGGCCCTGCCAGTGCCAGGTCCGCTGGTGCTGCTACGTGGAGTGCAAACAGTGTACGCAGAGGGAGGAGGTCTACACGTGCAAGGACTGATGTGGCGCACGAGAGGGGTCTTGCACACCAGCCGATTGCCTTTGCTGATGACGGGAGAGGGCCCACACAGGGAGGTGAAACAGGGTTTGAAAGGGTGTTTTTCACGGTTGACTTGAGAAGCGATGCCGAGATGGTGTAAGCACTTTGTAGGGTACAGGTGACCCCCCCCAACTCTTGCCTTCTTGTTTCCTCGACCTTCTGCCCCCTTCTCTGCAAACCCAGCTTCTGGAGACAAGTGCCTATTGCATGGAGTCCGTGTCAATTGTGTGCTGTTGCGAAAAATGCAACAAAATAATTTGTGGCGACTGAGATGGGATCCCTAGCGGTTTTCCCTCATCACTGACCTTCACGAAACTTTGGCTACATCAGGCATTCTCTTTTGGGTAGAGAACCTTCTGGCCTGTAATCTGGATTGTCCTATTTGTTCCATGGCTGCCTTGAGATTCATGGTGAGGAACGGGAAAAAAGCACCACCCCGTTTTATGAAGAATTCGATACCAAAAGCGTATCAAGGGAAGGGGTGGTGATGTCGGACTTCAGCACCTCTTTAAAGGAGGAGAGTCAAAGTTTAAAAAGTTACATACTGGGATCTCCTAAAATAGGATGTTTCAATGTGGCCTGCTTGATGGAAGGCGGTTGTGGTTCCTCAACGTGGAGGGTTTGGTTTGACCACCTCAACTTTGAAGCAGACATTGTGAGATTTCCTTCCAGATTTCAAGACGTCCCATTGCATTGCCCCACTTCAATCCGCCTCTCACTTCTTGTCACCTTCACGATCTACTTTTGTAAATGATGAAAACCACTAGAGGCCTTCTTAAACTTTCCCAGGGACACACCAGCACTCTATAACTCCTTATTGTTATTGTTTTTATTTTGTACCTCTTATTGCTCCAAAACTCACCCTGTGGATGCTGCCTTAAATTCCATTACGTATTGAAATCCTAACTTCTGGACATGCAAGTTGCCTTCCTGGTTTTATGGAGAAACCCTGTTGCCTTATAGGCTGCAATGCTGCTTTGACTTTTCCTCGTAAGCCGTTCTTGACCGGATCGCACAACCCAACTTACTCTACATCTCTTCGGATCTCATTCCAGTTACACTCAACAGCGATAGTGGTTTATACCGGCACAGATCTCTGTAAAGATCTTTGTAACATTTCCCTCCTTAAGCCGCTAGATTGAGGCATCATGTGTGTTAGAAATCAAGTACAACAGCAGTGCAAATACTGGGTTCTGAGTGACTGACTGGCGACCATCAAGAGGGGAAGGGAAGCCAGAGAAGAACCAACAGCAGTGACCAAAACCAAAGGGTGGTCTGGGCTACTTGCGATTCTTCCATTGCTTTTTTAGAATTGGAACGTTACAGATCTGATAACTTGGCTGCGACAATTTTCCTCCTTCAACAATACTACTTGGATCAGAAGCGGCTAGCTAACTTCTTGGCAAAGTGCCCATTGTAGGCAGTGATCAGCATTTCTGATTCTCCAGTAGTAGCATTTTTTTAAACTTTTTTTTTAAAAAACCTGTTGACCTGGTTTTCAGTGGGGAGCTGGATAAGAAAAAAAAAAACTTCTGCATGGTTTCCGTTTGTGTGCCTGGGGCTGTCCAATCTTCGAAGGGTGCCCTCTCTATCTTTTCCCCCCTTTACTGCCGCTTCTCTAAAATAATAATAAAAAATAGTAGCCACTTGCCTCGTATCTAAGCTATATTATTGAGCATCTACCGGGAGGGGATGGATTTGACTGGCTTTGTATACTGTCAGATTGGAAAACTGATTGAGGGTAGTCAAGAGGCAATGCCTGCTTTTGCTGGTCCAGGATTCTGCAAAATTGGAAGACGGTACTTCTTGTCCATCTTTTGGAAGGCCAGATGGGACCGGTGGCAACAGATGTTGAACCTCAAAGACACATATTCCCCTCCCTCTCTGCCCTGGTGGCTCTCCATGCAACAGACTCCTCAATCTGAACTCTGTCCTTGGGTGTCACACCAGATGGACCAGTCCTGAAGTTCTGTGCAAATTGGTTTAAGAAAAGGCTGAATAGAAACCTATTATTCAATGTGGATATATATAAATATATATATATATATGCGCCTAAATATAAATATGGAACATTTATTTATTAAGCCTTTCAGAAGTACCTTCTTATGGTTTCAATGTGGTATTATGTCCAGTCCTCTCTTGAGCATGCTTGAGCTCTCCTCCCCACCTTGTTTTGCACGCCCACATAACTTTATCCAAATCATTACTTCTTTGACAAAATTTAAGATGCATGCCACATTCTCCAGATTTTCTTCTTGTGTGTGGGATCTGGACCACTCAGCTCAGTCCTTGCTCACTGGAAGAACCTGATCGCAAATAGTCAGGGAGGAAAGTTTAGGCCAGTCCACATTTTTTTCAGCGAACTGACCTGAATTTACACCCCCTGGGTTTGATGTGCGACTTGGAACATAATTTTCCTTTGGATCTTGCCCGTCTCCAAATTGAAAAAAAAAAGTATTTCCAGATGCAAAAATGGGGTAGAACCAAACAGATATAGGGATTGATTCTTAAGAATTTGATATGAGGTAGAGCAGGCATAGGCAAACTCGGCCCTCCAGATGTTTTTGGGACTGCAACTCCCATCATCCCTAGCCAACAGGACCAGTGGTCAGGGATGGTGGGAATTGTAGTCCCAAAACATCTGGAGGGCTGAGATTGCCTATGCCTGGGCTATGGGTACTGACTCATCCATGCCTGATCTCGCTATGGTACCTTAACTATTACAGTTATGCTCCATTCTAAACTGGGGGCAGGGCCAGACTGAGCTATTTCGCTGCCCCAGGTGAAACCTGTTTGAGTGTGTTGAGTTGCGGAGGGCCACCATTTATGTTTTTCTCCCTAGGGAGTGTTTCCCAATTTGCAATTGGCAAGAACGAGTGTATAATCTGGGAAACTTTTTGCCAAAGACACTGACCCCAAAGATCTGTGTTGAAGAGGAAGTGAGGGGATTTCTTCCCCCCATTTCCGAGCCAACAACTTTGCCTGTTGCCCTGTGCAGCCCCCATGATTGGGGTAGCCTTGTGCCTTCCTGGGCCTGTCCCCCTTATCAGCTGTAGATGACCTTGCTTTCTGGATCTTTGCCCAGGTTGGCTGACGAAAGGCAGACATCCTTTCACACACACACACACACACACACACACACACACACACACACACACACCAGTTTCTTGCTTTTGCTGGGGTTCCTCTCTTGTGAAACCATCCTGATTGAGACCAGCGTGCAATGAATTGGCTTTAAGTTAAGTGGAAGAAGGGGTAGCCCCACCTTGAGGGCTATTGGCTAGGTGATAGTCTTAATGGCTGTAGCTCAGTGGCAGAGCAATTGCTTTGCCTGCACAAGATCCCAGGTTCCATCCTCAATATCTCCAGGTCAGGCTGGAAAAAGTTCCAGTCTGATACTTGGCAGACAATACTGAGCTAGTTTCACTCAATGGGTTGCCGCTGGTGATAAACCTGGCTGTAAGGAATCAAACCCTTGCAATGGATGCCACTGTGGTATTTTGCCATGGAGATCTGGCTAAATGTTGTGTTCACCGGAAAACAAAAAGTGTGAATGGGCTTTTTCTTTCTTTGACATCTTGCCCATATGGGAAGGATGGCGCTGTAGCTGACTGTAGGAACCCAGCTTTGCTGCAAATATTGATATGCCAGTTTGAACTGGAGTTGGGGGAACCCGCAAAATGCCCGCATTCTATTGCAAAAATGTTCTCAAAACGTGGGGGAAACCATCACGGGTCCTGTGCAATTTAAAAAGGAGCAAATCTCTGGGCTCACTTAGGACTTCCTGTAGAAATCTGCATAGGATCACAGCCCTAAATTATATTGCATCTCAAAGTTGGTCAGCTTCTAACTGGGTGGCAAATTTGAGTGTACCATTAAAGACAATCCTGTGAATTGTTACTCCTCAGTAAGCCCTATTGAGATACTTGCACAAGTAAGCGTGCATTGGATTGCAGCTTCAGATTAGTAATTTTACCCCCAGTAAAGGGGAAGGAGGGATTCTGCATTTTCTGCCTCCAACACCAAAATGTCTTAGGCCCCAAATCCTGGATGGATTTGGTGAAAATGTGTCAACCTTCTGAACTGAGAGCATTGCAGTAGTAAAAGGCCAACTTTTTAGGACTTCAGATAGGCAGAGTAGTGAAATTGCAGGTGTACATTCTGGGAATGTGGCCCCCATTTTTTTGTACATGCTTGCCTTGTTGAAACCTTGTCCCAGATCACACATCACAGTAAACCACAGTCAGCGATTTTGCATGAACACACCTATTCTTGCGTACAGAGGAAAAGGGTCATGACTCCTTGCCTAGTCTTATGTCTAAACCAGGGACTGTGGTGTATCTCAAACAAACCATAATTGGCTACAGATCATGGTTTGCTTGGGGAGCAAAATAAATCCTATTCCTTGGTTTGAATGAATGCAAGCCAACGACCATGGTTTGTTATTCCCCAACTCTTGCAGGGAGGTGCAAAATGAACATAATTGGCTTATGCACAGTAAACCATGGCTTACCCTGATGTGTGAACATGGTCTTATGTGCAGCTGTGCAAAGAAAGGAGAAGCAGAGCATCTCTTGCAGTCCTTTCCCACCCACATTTGCTCAGAAGTTGGTCCCGCTGAATTCTATAGGACTTCCTCCTGAGTAAGCGTGTGTAGGAGTGTGGCCTTTGAGCTGAGAGGCAAAGGAGTGAGTGAACTACTGAGTGGGAGAAACTCCTCTTTGTATAATAATTCACGCACTGAAGCCCGGGTGTTTCTGTAAGTATTTAAAAATGTATTTATGTTAATGCAAATATTATTGCTTTCATGTTATATAGATATATATATATTGTAAATAGTAAGGTTTATTCTCCTGTGGTTTTTTTAAATATATATATATATATATATAAATAGTATTGAGGCACATGCATTGAATTGTATAGGCAGGTGTAATACACATTATTATTATTATTATTATTATTATTATTATTATTATTATTATTCCCCTTTTGAGATTGGGCTAGCTTTTATGGGGCTTTCATCAACCCAAGGCCATATTACAAGTTGTCCTCCCCAGTAAGGTTGATGCTAGTGTGCAGTGCTTTCCTTGCCTTAAATCCTGGGAAACTAACGTGGTGTCTTACATACTATGTAGGATTCAGACTGCCCTCCAGCCCTGACCATTGGCCCATGCAGACTGAGCGCGGTGAGGGTTATGAGTCTCTACACAATATGAGGACAATATGTTGGCTCCCCCTGCTATCAATGTTGGTGGAGAGACAATTGACCAGGATCCAACACGCTACCCTTTGGAGAAGCTTCCAAAGGCTGGCTTGTGTCCAGTGAGACTTTTGATTTCGAGTTTAACCCCCGAGCTGAATCTCAAAACTGCTCTCGACTCTCCTTGGTTTCTGAAAAAACCTTTTTGTGTCATGGAGATGGGCGAGGGAGTTTCTGTTGTTTGTGGAACTGCAAGTCGAAAGCCCGCCGGGTTCTGCGTAACTAGCTAGCCGTGTTGGTTCTTTAGATGCTCCCTATGAAACAGAACGAGGGAGAGAGAGAGAGCCCTCAATCCAACCTTCACCCACCTCTCGGTGTTGTTAGACTGTAGCTCACATCAGCCACAGCTGGGCGTTGCAGTCCGACAACATCTGGAGGGTACCATGTGGGTGAAGAGAGGCCTTAAATTCCATTAAGTTTTAATGAAAGTGTCCTCTAGTAGCTGAGGGCCAGCAGATCCCTTGTATTCTACACCTTCCATTTTGCTTCTCTTTGTTGCTTAATCTCTTGCAGCTGTTTCATAAGTTAACGTGTTTAGCAAATGCTCCTAATATACACACAACGATATTTTGTAGTAATATATATGCAATATAGGTGCACACTGCAGAGGATGTTTCGCTCAGCCATGGTGCCTTGTAGCAAATGCCTTTGTGACCATCTGCCTTCTGCATATTTATGGCAGTTTTGTGGAAAGCCAGGAGAGTCAGTGTTAGGGTGTCTTTTTGCCAGACAAAATGAACAAACCCAGGAGGATGTGTTTTGTTGAACCTACTGAAGTTGCAAAGAACCTGTGGCCGTCCATGCAGTCACCAATTGACTTAAATGGGCATGTTGAGACTGTTGCTCCCCTATTGAATTGTACTGGGTCATGATCATGGTGTTCATGGAGATGGGTTTTTCATCATCTGCCAAATTCCCACTGGGTCCAAGAAATATCTGCTCTTAATGGGTTTTTTGTTCCATGACCTAGCAGTGGGCTTGTTCCTATTTGTAGCCCAAAAGTAGGTCTTTGACCCAAAGCTGAAAATGATGTGTTGTTTTAACACATTGGTTATGCCTTAAGGTAGACACTTTCCTGGTCTCCAAGAACACTTTTTGCTGCTTCAATCTAAGGCAACTGGTTCTATTGTGACAATCATAAGGGTTGGCTCCTTTGTAAAACATGGAGCGACAGTACACTTTGACTGTCAGTCTTTTCCAGGCAAAGTGTAAATCTGACTCCACATGAAACCTAATCAATGAAGGGGAGAGGATGGAGAAGAACCTGCCACAGCTATGCTAGCCCAGGGCCAGCTAGGGGCAACCTAGAGAAGGCTGGAACATAGGCAAGTCATAACATAGCAAGTCATAACCTTGGTCCATCTAGCTCAGCATGGTCTATCCTAACTCGTGAGCCCCTTCTAGGGTTTCAGATGAGGCGGACATTCTCAGCTCCTCTTGGAGATGCTAGGAATTGAACCTGGAATGTTCTGCACACAAAGCAGACTTGGTTGAGCATAGCACCAGTGGATTGTGCATGAGTTGGACTGCTGTGGTGGCCATCTCGCCTCTCATTGATTTCCTATACCTCTCTCTCAATCTTGATGGAAACCACATTGAGTCCTATCAGGGGAAAAGGCGGGCTATAAATAAATGTATAATAATAATAATAATAATAATAATAATAATAATAATAATAATAGGTTCTCCTTGCCCAATCAACCTTGTCTTACCGACATTCTTCTTCTAGTGGGGTGCACCCATTATTTATATAAATTACTATTCAATAATATAGTTACAAACTACTTTCCCTAAGCTGATGTAACTGAGACAGCTTTTGTGGTAGGTTTTCCAGTGTTACATTCAAACCCACAAAACACCACACCAGGTCCTGTCTTCTAAGACTGCCTGAGGCAGCCCTTGACTTGCGGACCTCTAGGTGGTATTGAGGCTCCGATTCCCACCAACCCTAGCAAGCTTTGCCCATTGTTAGGTACGATGGGAGCTGTAGTACAACAGCTAGAGGTCACCAACTTGGGGAAGGCTAGGCCGAAGGTGGAGGATTTGGTAGTGTGCATAGAAAGTTGTCAACGTCCTTTCAGGTGGTAAAGGCAGCCATGTGGTTGTCCTTGAGATGGACCCAGGATATGATAAGTTGATGTCAGGTGCCGTAATAAAAGGGTTAGACCTGTTAGGTCTAACAGGGTAAGACCTGTTAGGGTCTTACTTCCAAGACATGTGAGGAAAGGGGGAAGTACAATGCTTTCCTTTTGAAGCTAAAAGTACAGCCAAAATGGCACCCCCATGTCAACTGGTTTTCTCTCCCTGCCAGAAAAACCGTTAGGATCTCTTTCCCTTGCATGTCACAATTTGGAGTGGAGATTGTAGGGGTGGGGAGTCTTAAAATGATGTCGAAAAGGCTGTAGCTGTGTGGTAGAGTGTCTGCTTTGTATGCATAAGCTCCCAGGTTCTGGCATCTCAGGGTAGGTTTGGGAAAGATCTCTGCCTGAAATGCTCTAGAGCTGTTGCCAGTCCGTGTAGACACCACTGTACTAGATGGGCCAAAGGTTTGAGTCTGCGTAAGAGAGCTTCTTGTTTATCTAAGCCAATGCAAGAGGGGAGGTGGAGAACTCTGCAGGAGATGTGTTCAGCAGCACTTTTCTTAAATTTCAAGATTCACCGTTTCAGCCTCTATTTATTGGTTTGGAGAAAGACACGGAGAGGTGATCTCCCTGAATATGAAACAAACAAACAAAACCAGCCTTTGGGTATGAATGATTAAATTTTAAAATTGCCATCTGAATTGGATCAGCATCCTCCGTTTCTGTTTTTAGTAAAAAAAAAAGTATTGTTTAGCTCATTAATGGTCTCTGATTCCATTTTTCATCTAGGAAGCATGAACGGGGACTTGTTGTGCAAACTGAGTTCCTTTTGGGAAGGGTTGTGAGGAGCAAATTCTGACATATGACGGATTTGTAGTATGTATTATTATATTTTCCAGGGGGCGGGTTTGGGGTGGTTAATGTCTTATGGGAGCCTAAATTATTTTTCTCTACCTCATATGTACAGCTTTGTTTAGGTATAAATCTGATTCTTGAGTGACTGTGGAGAATGTATTTAAATTATTTAACATCTTTGTATAACAAATGAGAACAAATGAAACAATAAATGTATTTTAAATTATATCATGGAGCCTGTCTTGATATCTTGCTGAGGTGGAATGATGGCCCGGGGGGGGGGGAGGGAGTGTGGGTCCCATGGGTCTTCCAAGACTTCTAGAAGTCTCCAAAAAGAGAGTGCTTTCCACCGGTAGAGCAGCTGTCTATGTAGTATGATGTTGTGTCCAACTCTTAATCATTGAGGAGTTGTGAGGAACCTTTGGCCTTCCAGATGTTCCTGAACTACAACTCCCAACAGCCCCAGCAAGCATAGCCAATGGCAAAGGGTGATGGGAGTTGTAGTTCAGCAACAACTGAACTACAAGGTTCCTCTCACCGCCCAGTAATAGAAGGTTGGTGTACAGTACAATCCAGATAACATGGGTTAGAAGCTTTCTATAGCCAATTCAGCTAAACTATTTGTGGAGTGCAACCACACAGTCCATGATTATGCTATCGAATTTGGAATAAAGTTCATGAAGAGATAATAAAGATTTTTTAAAAATCGTTCAACAAGAAACCAGATGCGTAATTTCTGGGATTAATAACAATTGACATCCCCATAAATAAGGAAAGGATATTCTTATACGCATCTGCTGCCGCAAGAGTTCTTATAGCAAATAACGGGAAGGGAGACAAAATACCCACAATAATAGATTGGCAAATCAAACTTACTGAATTTGTTGAATTGCCCAAAATGACGACAGCTATCGGAGGTCAAACAAATCAAAATTTAATAAAAGAATGGAGTTGCGTGAATGAATATATGAAAAAACACTGCCCCGGTACAGAAATATTGATGTGTAAAGAAGGTTTGTAAGGGGAAAAGGTTACAAATGCAAGTAAAATCAGAATGTTTGTCAAATACAATATAACAATACAACTGTAAAGATAAGTTATAGAATTAAGGTCAAGCAACGATGGAAGGAAGTAAAATTTTAACTCACATTTCAAGTTATTTCGAAGCAATGGTGAGGGGGTGAGGTAGGGGGATGCTTTGTGTTACTAACATGTACACATGTTTAAACCTTTCTTTCTTTCTTTTATTTTGTAGAGATAAAAAGTTCATTTATTTATTTTTTAAAGTATTTGCTCCTATGGCAGGTAGTGATCACCACCAACTCTGGTGTCTTAGAAAGGCAGAATAGATGAATATATGGAGGAAAAGGCCATGTTTTGCCTCTGAATACAGCTCGGTCCCTGCTCCTGCCAACCTAGCAGTTCGAAAGCACTTCAAAGTGCAAGTAGGTAAATAGGTACCGCTCCAGCGGGAAGGTAAACGGCGTTTCCGTGCGCTGCTCTGGTTCAACAGAAGCGGCTTAGTCATGCTGGCCACATGACCCGGAAGCTGTACACCGGCTATTCGGCCAGTAAAGCGAGATGAGCGCCGCAACCCCAGAGTCAAACTCAAGTGGGGAGCACTGTTGCACTCATGCCCTGCTTGCAGGCTTCCCATAGGTATCTGGTTGGCTACTGTGATAACAGGATGCTGGACTAGATGGGCTATTGGCCTGATCCAACTGCCAGGTTCCACTTATGTTCTTAGAATCATAGAATTGTAGGGTTGGAAGGGTCCTAGAGGGTCCTCTCTAGTCTATCCCTCTGCAATGCAGGAATCCCTGACAGATGGTCCATGCAAGCTCTTTTTTAAAACCTCCGTAGGAGGAGATACAACCTTCTTAGGTAGACTCTTCCATAGTCAATCAGCTTCTACTGTCAGAATGTTCTTTCAGATGTTTAGTCCGAACCTCCATTCTTTGAATCAATTGGGTTGAGTCCTTCCCTGTGGAGCAGCAGAAAACAAGCTTGCTCCATCTTCCGTGTGACCCCCCCTTCGGATATCAGAAGATGCCTGTCATAGCACCTCTCGGTCTCCTCTTTTCCAGGCTAAACATATCCAACTCCTCCAATGGTTCCTCCTAAGGCTAGGTTTCCAGACCCTTCACCATCCTGGTCCTCCTCATCCTGTGTGTGTTCCAGTCTTTCAATATCCTCCTTAAACTGTGATGCCCAGAACTGGACTCAGTACATTTGTAGATTCTTTGTTCACTTCAAAGTTCCATTTAGCTGATGGAATTTATTCCCTTATCTATATCTCTTCAGGGTTGTTGACTTTGAATGGCTGGACATTGAACTCCAATGGAAAATGGGTTCCACATATAAGGCAGACACTACCTGCTCTCACAAATGCATAATGAGACTGAGTTGGGTCAAATATCCATTTATGCATTGAAAGTGAGGGCCATTTTGACCCTAAATCGAGACTTCGTTGCTGCAGTGTACTTACCCTAAGCCTTAATCCAGACCTCCTTCTGTCATTTGCTGTCTTGCCTTTATACAGGCTGATATTGCGATGCCTTTGTTTACTTTGGCTCTTTGACTAAGACGACAGGCGCACAACACCCATCTCTCCCTTAATGTGGCTTTTGCCATATGGGCCTCATACTGCCGAGATGTTAAAACACCCTATTTATTTCACAAACCACAAATGTGCTTGTTTAAAACAAAACAAAAGTCTTTCCAGTGCAGGCTGGGAACAGGATCACTCAACCCTTTAATGAATTTCAGTTCCTCATGGTGGTTGGTCTGTGTAGCTGGCTACCGCCTTAGAGCAGTGATGGGGAAACCTCTGGCTGACTCCAACTCCCATCAACCTTAACCAGCACGTCAGAGAAGATGGACACTGCAGTGGAGAAACATCTGGAGGACAGCAGCTCCCTGTGTCTTTCAGAAACTCACACCTTCTAAAATGCACCTTCACAAGTATGAAAGGGTCCCCACTTTGGACAGCGCCCCCTCCCCAAATCATAGAGGGTGATGAGAGTGATTGCGGCGAAGGCCGTAATCCAGTCATAGGCAAAATCCAGCCCTCCAGATGTTTGGGACTACAATTCCCATCATCCCTGACCACTGGTCCTGTTAACTAGGGAAGATGGGAATTGTAGTTCCAAACATCTGGAGGGCTGGAGTTTGCCTATGCCTGCCGTAATCTTTCCCGTATCTTTACTGAACGTAGCATTGGAATGGCTGGGGTTTTTCATTTAAAAAGCAGCTGGAAGTTTGTAAACATACGCAGTGCGTTCCCCCCCTTAAAAATATTAAGGGGTACTCTCATTTTCTTACTCATATTGAAACACTGCCCCTCAATGAGGCCAAATTTAGGTGCACCAAATGGTTAGGGGTATGCGTCCCCCCAGAAAAAAAAGCGCTACACACACGCAATATCATATGTTCATTTATAGTTCGTTTGTTGATGGAATCCATTGATATACCCTGAAATTGAGGTCAGGTGCAGTAGCAGAAACATTATTACAGTCATTCATTCATTTATATGAATTAGTCATTTTTTAAATAAAAAGATAGCTCAGTGTGTCTTATACTGTTGTTGTTTAGTCGTTTAGTCGTGTCCGATTCTTCGTGACCCCCTGGACCAGAGCACGCCAGGCACTCCTGTCTTCCACTGCCTCCCGCAGTTTGGTCAGACTCATGTTTGTAGCTCCGAGAACACTGTCCCACCATCTTGTCCTCTGTCATCCCCTTCTTCTTGTGCCCTCAATCTTTCCCAACATCAGGGTCTTTTCCAGGGAGTCTTCTCTTCTCATGAGGCGCCCAAAGTCTTGGAGCCTCAGCTTCACGATCTGTCCTTCCAGTGAGCACTCAGGGCTGATTTCCTTCAGAATGGATACGTTTGATCTTCTTGCAGTCCATGGGACTCTCAAGAGTCTCCTCCAGCACCATAATTCAAAAGCATCAATTCTTTAGTGATCAGCCTTCTTTATGCTCCAGCTCTCACTTCCATACATCACTACTGGGAAAACCATAGCTTTAACTATACGGACCTTTGCTGGTAAGGTGATGTCTCTGCTTTTTAAGATGCTGTCTAGGTTTGCCATTGCCTTTCTCCCAAGGAGCAGGCGTCTTTTAATTTCGTGGCTGCTGTCACCATCTGCAGTGATCATGGAGCCCAAGAAAGTAAAATCTCTCACTGCCTCCATTTCTTCCCCTTCTATTTGCCAGGAGGTGATGGGACCAGTGGCCATGATCTTCGTTTTTTTGATGTTGAGCTTCAGACCATATTTTGCACTCTCCTCTTTCGCCCTCATTAAAAGGATTCTTTAATTCCTCCTCACTTTCTGCCATCAAGGTTGTGTCATCTGCATATCTGAGGTTGTTGATATTTCTTCCGGCAATTCTTAATTCCGGCTTGGGATTCATCCAGCCCAGCCTTTCGCATGATGAATTCTGCATATAAGTACAAAAATTACAACTAATCTAAAACTGAAACAGAATAGAAGCTAGAGCATAAGATGAGGTTGCTAGATGAGGCCAGTGGGCCGTCTAGTCCAGTATCCTCTTCTCAGGTGCCTGTGGGAAACCAGCAAGCAGGATTTGAACACAAGAGCCCTCTACCCTCCAGCGGTTTCAGAAGCATTCAGAAGCTTTGCTGAATCTAATTGCAGCATTCTTATACATCAGAAGAGGTATAACACAACCCACCTGCTAAAAGGGACCACCATTTCTAAAATCCAAATCAACACTAGATTCCAGTATTGTCAGCTGAGGCCTGGGTGAACGCTTCTGGTGGAAGAAAAAGTTCTTTGCATGTAGAAATGTCCAGATGCAATTCTTACTAAATAAAATCAGTCTGAAACTCTGGAAAGCTGTAGTGGGTTTAGGGGTTGCTCGTGCGTAAGTTGCTGCCACTCCTGGCTAGGTTACCTGGTTGAACCCTTTCTGACTGAACAGCCTCTAGCATCGTGACTGTCTCAGTCGCTGGCAGAATCCGTCAGTGGGCGTTTCTTAAACCTTTTCCAGCATAAAAGTTGTTTGACGCCAAGTCTCCTCCTACTCTCCCTGCGTGGAAGTCTTCTGCGCAGGGAGGGTGTGGGCAGCGGAGGACCCGTACTCTCTCCGCTGGTCTCCGGCGAGGAATCTTGGAGCCTCCTCTCCGATTCCCTCATCTGCCCCCCTTCTCCACTGATAATCCCAAGGCTGCAGGTTCAATCCCTGGATGGTGTTACGCTGATTTCCTTCCCCTGCAAATGGGCTGCCCTTCTCCCTACTGGGACCCTCTCCGGCATCCCTCTGGAGCCTTCCCTCTACCTCTAGCTCCGATGGCAGTTCCCTGACAAAAGCCATTGACCCTTGTTATAGATCAGGGGTCTCTAAATCAGGCTTCCTCAAACTCGGCCCTACAGATATTTTTGGCCTACAACTCCCAGGATCCCTAGCTAGCAAGACCAGTGGTCAGGGATGATGGGAATTGTAGTCTCTAAACATCTGGAGGGCTGAGTTTGAGGAAGCCTGCTCTAAATTTACTGGCTGAGGGAGCCGTTTGTCTGTGGACAATTTTCCCAGGTCATGTGGCCAGCATGACTAAGCCGCTACTGGCAAAACCAGAGCAGCACACAGAAACACTGTTTACCTTCCCCTCTGGAGTGGTACCTATTTATCTACTTGCACTTTGATGTGCTTTCGAACTGCTAGGTTGGCAAAAGCTGGGACCGAACAACGGGAGCTCACCCCGTCGCAGGGATTTGAACCGCCAACCTTCTGATCAGCAAGCCCAAGAGGTTCTGTGGTCACAGAGCCACCCGCGTCCCTTGGCAGCTCTCACTGTAGCCAAAATTGAGCTACGGACCATTGGTCTGAAGTGACCTTTGCTCCCAGATGGGGATATTATGGAGGACAGCTGCTTGCCACATCTGGATCAAAAGCTCCCAACAGTTTGGTTGATTTGTCTCCTGACAGAGAAAGCCGCTACCCAAGATCCTTTTCGACTGGATATGCCAGGACTCAAACCTGGAAGCTTTGAGATGCGAGACAAATCCTCTACGATGGGCCCTTCTAATGGCATCAAAGGTTGTAAAGGTAAAGGGACCCCTGACCATTAGGTCCAGTCGTGGACGACTCTGGGGTTGCGGCGCTCATCTTGCTTTATTGGCCAAGGGAGCCGGCGTACAGCTTTCGGGTCATGTGGCCAGCATGACTAAGCCGCTTCTGGCGAACCAGAGCAGCGCACGGAAACGCCGTTTACCTTCCCGCCGGTGCGGTACCTATTTATCTACTTGCACTTTGACGTGCTTTTGAACTGCTAGGTTGGCAGGAGCAGGGACCGAGCAATGGGAGCTCACCCCGTCGCAGGGATTCGAACCGCCAACCTTCTGATTGGCAAGTCCTAGGCTCTGTGGTTTAACCCACAGCGCCACCCGTGTCCCATCAAAGGTTGTAGCTGCAGACATCTCCCTGTTTCGACAACCCCCGTTAATTGGTGTGCATACTTTCTGCAAAAAAAAAGAGAAAAAGCTCTTGGACCCAAACAAGGAGCCATTGATGGAGCTGCCATCTTTCCACCGGCTTTGCGACCACCGTGGGGAAGGCAAATTCAACTTGGGCGTACCTGTCATATGTCAGTCGACGTTATGCCCAACTTCTCGCTGGCATGGAGCAAAGGGAGATGGAGTTTCTTCCCTTCACTCTCTCTCTCCCCCCCACCTCACCCTTCCCTCCTCGGCGGGGTTTGTTTACGCTCCACACGGCGGGTGGGTCTGCTTTGCTTGGGGCTCCCTCCCTGCTCCCAGCGATGCCACCCAGCTCCACTAAACGTTATCCTTTTTTCCAGCCCCTCTCTTGAAAAGGCTCGGTGGGGGGGGGGGTGTACTCTGCGAGGTAGCGCAGGGTAATAAAAGCAGCTGTCGCCTCAGCGCTGGGCAAACAAGTTATGTCACACTGTTTAGTAAACCCGTTTCCCCTTCGCACTGTGGAAAGAACCTGTCCTTTTTTTCTAAACTCCTGGAAAGTATAACGTCTGCCGTTCCCTCCTTGCCCCCTCTCTCTGCTTGCCCCTTCCACATTTCAACGTGTTAGGCTTATTCCGTTTTCTGGGAAGGCTCCAACTTTGATTTTGTTTTGGTTTTCCTTACAGGTTTCGATTGTCACTTGAGATCCCCATCTCTGCCACACCCTGCCAGCCCCTTCTGAATTCTCCAGATAAATCTGAGGGAGCAGTTAGCATGGGTTTTATTTTCATTGGCGGCTGTCGGGACTGGGACCGCTCTCTCTTTTCCGTATAGAGAAGAAGACCTATTAATCAATACTACACAGCTGACACTTCAAACGGTGGGGATACGACTTGATTAATCAATGCAGGAAATCGTAGCTCGCAAAGAATGCGTAATGGGACTTGGCTTCAAAGGACAGCTTTGGGCCAGGATTTCAAGCCTTGTGAAGATCACGCTTGTCTGTGTGTCAGAACAGAGAAAGCCCAGCCATTAGGGAACTGGGACACAGTCTTCAGCACAAGCTCCTTAAACCTCGTTGACATCAATGGGATTTAAGGAGCCTAAATGCAGGCGGGATTTGCAGCTGTGATTCCAAATATAAAAGGGGCTTAGGCCAGGCACTCGCAAGGTCTCCAAGTGGTGACCTGGGAACAGGAACGGAAGCGGGCCATCTGGCTCTGGTCAAGTGAGGGAACGGCAAAGGACCGGTGGCCACACCAGTTGAGGGAATGGTTGTGGCTCTGTGGAAGAGAGGCCGGAGAGCCACTGCTGGTCAGTGTGGACAATGCTGAGGTAACTAGACTAGTGGTTGGAATCGATATAAGGCAGCTTTGTAGGTTCCTATATTCCTTCCCACACCATTCTGAATTTAAGAGAGGTAGCATTTCAGTTTTGGGGTGTGGCAATGAGGGAGCGCAAAACTTTGTCTGAGGACTCAGAACTGGCCTTTTGTATTCTATTGAAAGCCAGTGTGGTGTAGTGGTTAAGAGCGATAGACTTGTAATCTGGTGAACCGGGTTCGCATCTCCGCTCCTCCACATGCAGCTGCTGGGTGACCTTGGGCCAGTCACACTTCTCTGAAGTCTCTCAGCCCACCCCACTCACCTCACAGAGTGTTTGTTGTGGTGGAGGAAGGGAAAGGAGAACGTTAGCCGCTTTGAGACTCCTTCAGGTAGTGATAAAGCAGGATATCAAATCCAAACTCTTCTTCTTCTTCTTCTATTGATGTTGTTAGCATATGTCTGTATCAGGAGACACTCCCCCTCTCTAGGAAACTTACAGGAAAACTCTGCACTTCACCTCCTATCATGTGCCTATCTAGCAAGCATGCATTGCTGGGTTGACTGCACCGTAAACATCCGACACTCCAGGAAGGGCTGGGAATGTTCCCTGCCTGAAACCCTGAAGAATCGCTGCCATATTGTATAGACAATATAGAGCTAGATGAATGGTGGTCTGAGTGAGTGTAAAGAAGCTTCCTAAGTTCCTATGATGTTTATACACCCTGATCTCCAAGTGGCAAGACACACCAGGGGTTCCAGCACTTACCCAAGGCTCAGTTTCCTTTGAATGGAAGTCAACGTGGTATATTTAGAATATATGGTTGTATTTAAACACACACACACACACACACACACACACACACACACACACACACACACCCTGATCATAGGATGGAGGATCTTTGAGCATTAATACCCCAGCAGATTTTGCTTCGCCTTTAGGTTTCCAGGGAAGCCCCAAGTCACAGGTTGGGTTCCATCACAGAGCAGACATATCTCAGTATCTCCAGCTTCCAGCATCAGCCCAGAGAGGACTCTGAGAGACACTCCCACTGTGCCCTGTCAGGGGGAGGGCAAAGCCATACATATAATCTCCTCACCTGGCTGGGCAAGTTCCTCTTTGCTCTTTCACCTCATTCTAGCAACGCAGAACATCTGCATGTCTGAGCTCCATAGCTCAGACACCACTTTAAGCTAAAGGATGTCTCTGTAAGTAGATTACCATTTTAAGCCTGCCTAAACAAAGTTGTTGCTATCTGTTATTCTTCAGCAAGTTCTGAGTAAACGTTTGTGTGATTATTGTTTTAAGGGGGAGAAAAGGGCGAAATGTCGTGAGAACCGAGTCTGCCTTAAAGCACCCTGAATTACTTAAACCGAAAGTCTTAATCTAGCCTATCTAAGCTTCCCCTTCTAAGCTGCAAAGGGATACGCTCTGCTGAACTCGCAAACGTGAGGGAGGAATGATAATATCTAATAAATATATCCTCTTTTTTCTTTAAGAGAGGATATATTTATTAGCTATTAGAAAGAAAAAGATAAAGAAGGTTCTTTTTATCATATGGGGTGGTCTTGTAGTAAGATTAAAGCTTACTGGGAAATGATATATAATGAATTGAAAAGGATGATTGAAATGTTTGTAAAAAAACAAAACCCAGAAGCTTTTCTTTTGAGAATTATAGGGACAGAACTACCTAAATTGTATAGAAATTTATTTGTGTATGCTACTATAGCAGCAAGAATGCTACTAACCCCAAAATGGAAAGAAGCAGAAATCCCAGAAAAGGAAGAATGAATACAAAAACTGATGGAATATGCAGAAATGGCGAAACTTATCGGAAGAATAAGAAATAAAGATAACAAACTTTTTATAAAAGAATGGAAAACGTTAGCAGGTTTATTGTAACAACCTGCAGTTTCATAGCAGTATATACAGTATTTGAAGTAGATAATTAAATGAGCAAATTAAATGAATTTGGGTCGGCAGAAGATAAAAGGGACACCTGACCATTATGTCTAGTTGCGGACGACTCTGGGGTTGCGGTGCTCATCTTGATTTACTAGCTGAGGGAGCCGGCGTACAGCTTCTCGGTCATGTGGCCAGCATGACTAAGCGGCTTCTGGCGAAGCAGAGTAGCACACAGAAACGCCATTTACCTTCCCGCCGGAGCGGTACCTAATTATCTACTTGCACTGGCATGCTTTTGAACTGCTAAGTTGGAAGGAGCAGGGACTGAGCAATGGGAGCTCACCCTGTCACAGGGATTCGAACCACCGACCTTCTGATCGGCAAGCCCTAGGCTCTGTGGTTTAACCCACAGCGCCACCCACGTCCCAGGCAGAAGATATTAAAAATAAATTTAAGGAACTGCAGAAAGAGGGGGGAGGAAGTCAAGCTTTGAAATGTTAAAATGATTGTAAAATTAATGAAATGTATAAACCTGAAAAGTATAAAAATATAAAAATATCCTCCCTTAGCATCTATACACATCCCAAATGGAGAGCCCGGGGATTGAACCTGGGACCTGCTACATGCAAACCAGATGCCCTACCACTGAGCTATGCCCCTCTCTGTTTATGTGAGAAGTGTTTGGAGTTGATATCCCGCTTTATCACTACCCGAAGGAGTCTCAAAGCGGCTCACAATCTCCTTTCCCTTCCTCCCCCACAACAAACACTCTGTGAGGTGAGTGAGGCTGAGAGACTTAAGAGAAGTGTGACTAGCCCAAGGTCACCCAGCAGCTGCATGTGGAGGAGCGGGGAATCGAACCCGGTTCACCAGATTATGAGTCTACCGCTCTTAACCACTACACAAATCCCCCTGGCGCAGCTCCTTCTGGTTGCCCGCCTGTGTTTTCTTCCACAAGGGCTACCTCTTGCGTCCACACATTTTCGCCGCGTTTCTCCCTTCTTAGCCTTGAATCATCTCTGGATCCTCAGCCAGCATCCACCAGGGAGCCAAGTCCCCACTCCGCTCTTTGCCACGCCCAGACTCCTCCTTCCTGTTTTGTGTGAAAACTCCTCTGTAGCTAAGATTTCTCTTGGCGCCCCTTCAGGAAGTCAACGTCTTCTTTGGAAACAACAACTCAGAGGGGAAACCAGGTGATGCAAAGCTCCCCATCAATAAAGCAGCCACGGTGGCCTCTGGAGAAACGCAACCCGGTTTCAGACGTCCCGTCGAAATCCAGAGACCGAGCCTCAGCCGGATCCCTTCCTTCTACTTCCCTGCTTACTCTGATCCACTTTCCCTCGCCCTCGGCCTTGCAGCCTGTGTGCTTTGGATCCGGTAGCATCCCTCGCTCTTCTGGGCGACGGGAGACGGGGACATATATTCGCCGCACGTGTTAAAAGAGCAGATAAACTCTGGGAAGCCGCCCGCTTCCAAAAGTGAGTCATCCCGAGAACCGATCTGGACAAACAGCTGTGCTAACATTGACTAAGTTGCTTATTAAAAATATTGGCAGACGAAGAAGAATCGCTCACTATTTGATCATCCCCCCTTCTCTGTCTTTCTTTTCTTTTCTTTTTTGAAATTAGCAAAACAATCCAGGGAGATTTCAGAATAATATTTTCGGGTCAAGATAAGGCCTGTTGTTCTTCGCTGAAAAACCGCCCGCCTTTCCTCTCTCTGAGAAGTGCTTAGGGCAGAGGAAACTGATTTTTGCCAGCCGTCGCACCCTTCCCAAAGGATGGCAACTTAATCTGCTCCCTCCTGTAACCCTCCCTCAGTTTTCATAGAAATGGAGCAGGCCAGAGACCTGTTGTTGCAAAACTCACTGAAGGGAAGGGAGCCTGATTTGCTACTTGTCTGTTAATAGTGGATTACCGTATTTTTCGCACTATAGGATGCACTTTTTCCCCTCCAAAAATGAAGGGGAAATGTGTGTGCGTCCTATGGTGCGAATGCAGGCTTTTGCTGAAGCCTGGAGAGCGAGAGGGGTCCGTGCGCACCGACCCCTCTCGCTCTCCAGGCTTCAGGAAGCTATCCCAAGTCTTGCAAGCCCGGCGGGATGTACCGCGGGCTCGCAAGGCTTGCGGGCAGCAGCCTGCACCCAAAAGCTGGGGACAGCGGGGAGGCGCAGAGCCGCCACCCCGCTATTCCCCGACCTGATCTGGAGGCTGGCGGGGGGAGAAGCAAGCCTGCTTCTCCCCCCCACCAGCCCCACAACCTCCAGATCAGGTCGTGGAAAAGCGGGATGGCGGCGCTCCGCTATCCCGCTTTTCCCCGACCTGATCGGGAGGCTGGCGGGGGGAGAAGCAAGCCTGCTTCTCCCCCCCCACATCCCCACAACCTCCAGATCAGGTCGGGGAAAAGCGGGATGGCGGCGCTCCGCTATCCCGCTTTCCCCCGACCTGATCGGGAGGCTGGGGGAGGGAGAAGCAAGCCTGCTTCTCCCCCCCACCAGCCCCACAACCTCCAGATCAGGTCGTGGAAAAGCGGGATGGCGGCGCTCCGCTATCCCGCTTTTCCCCGACCTGATCGGGAGGCTGGGGGAGGGAGAAGCAAGCCTGCTTCTCCCCCCCACCAGCCCCACAACCTCCAGATCAGGTCGTGGAAAAGCGGGATGGCGGCGCTCCGCTATCCCGCTTTTCCCCGACCTGATCGGGAGGCTGGGGGAGGGAGAAGCAAGCCTGCTTCTCCCCCCCACCAGCCCCACAACCTCCAGATCAGGTCGTGGAAAAGCGGGATGGCGGCGCTCCGCTATCCCGCTTTCCCCCGACCTGATCGGGAGGCTGGGGGAGGGAGAAGCAAGCCTGCTTCTCCCCCCCACCAGCCCCACAACCTCCTGATCAGGTCGTGGAAAAGCGGGATGGCGGCGCTCCGCTATCCCGCTTTTCCCCGACCTGATCGGGAGGCTGGCGGGGGGAGAAGCAAGCCTGCTTCTCCCCCCCCACATCCCCACAACCTCCAGATCAGGTCGTGGAAAAGCGGGATGGCGGCGCTCCGCTATCCCGCTTTTCCCCGACCTGATCGGGAGGCTGGGGGAGGGAGAAGCAAGCCTGCTTCTCCCCCCCCCCCACCAGCCCCACAACCTCCTGATCAGGTCGTGGAAAAGCGGGATGGCGGCGCTCCGCTATCCCGCTTTTCCCCGACCTGATCGGGAGGCTGGCGGGGGGAGAAGCAAGCCTGCTTCTCCCCCCCCCACATCCCCACAACCTCCAGATCAGGTCGGGGAAAAGCGGGATGGCGGCGCTCCGCTATCCCGCTTTCCCCCGACCTGATCGGGAGGCTGGGGGAGGGAGAAGCAAGCCTGCTTCTCCCCCCCACCAGCCCCACAACCTCCTGATCAGGTCGTGGAAAAGCGGGATGGCGGCGCTCCGCTATCCCGCTTTTCCCCGACCTGATCGGGAGGCTGGCGGGGGGAGAAGCAAGCCTGCTTCTCCCCCCCCACATCCCCACAACCTCCAGATCAGGTCGGGGAAAAGCGGGATGGCGGCGCTCCGCTATCCCGCTTTCCCCCGACCTGATCGGGAGGCTGGGGGAGGGAGAAGCAAGCCTGCTTCTCCCCCCCACCAGCCCCACAACCTCCAGATCAGGTCGTGGAAAAGCGGGATGGCGGCGCTCCGCCATCCCGCTTTTCCCCGACCTGATCGGGAGGCTGGGGGAGGGAGAAGCAAGCCTGCTTCTCCCCCCCCCACATCCCCACAACCTCCAGATCAGGTCGGGGGAAAGCGGGATGGCGGCGCTCCGCTATCCCGCTTTTCCCCGACCTGATCGGGAGGCTGGGGGAGGGAGAAGCAAGCCTGCTTCTCCCCCCCACCAGCCCCACAACCTCCAGATCAGGTCGGGGGAAAGCGGGATGGCGGCGCTCCGCTATCCCGCTTTTCCCCGACCTGATCGGGAGGCTGGGGGAGGGAGAAGCAAGCCTGCTTCTCCCCCCCCCACATCCCCACAACCTCCAGATCAGGTCGGGGGAAAGCGGGATGGCGGCGCTCCGCTATCCCGCTTTTCCCCGACCTGATCGGGAGGCTGGGGGAGGGAGAAGCAAGCCTGCTTCTCCCCCCCCACCATCCCCACAACCTCCCGGCTTCAGGAGAGCCCCACCGCCAGCCCCACAAGCTCGGGGGACAGCGGGAGAGGCGCAGCGCGCCATCCCGCTGTCTCCCGACATAGTTTGGAGGCTGGCGGAAGGCTTCCTCCTCCCCCAGCCCCGCAAGTTCCCAGAGCGATGCCAAAGCATGGCTCTGGGTCCCGTTCTGGGGGTGGGGGAAGCTCGGGCTTCCCCGCCCCAGCCCCGCGCCTGGCGGGGGGGGGGGGATAAATTTTTTTTGCCTTTATTTCCCCCCCCCAATCTAGGTGCGTCCTATGGACCGGTGCGTCCAATAGTCCGAAAAATACGGTAATTAAAGGGAGGGAGGTCTGCTTGATGTCTGTGCTAGGAAACAAAAAAATTTCCTTCCAGTAGCACCTTAAAGACCAACTAAGTTAGTTCTTGGTATGAACTTTCGTGTGCATGCACACTTCTTCAGATGCGTGAAGATTCTTCAGAAGAAGTGTGCATGCACACGAAAGCTCATACCAAGAACTAACTTAGTTGGTCTTTAAGGTGCTACTGGAAGGAATTTTTTTTATTTTGACTATGGCAGACCAACACGGCTACCTATCTGTAATTGTGCTAGGAAACGTCGGGGCTGGAAACCAGATGCGGCCCCCCGAGGGCTTTCTGTCTGGCCCTCACATCTCTTCTCAAGTCATATCCCATGCTGGCAGTTTGGGTTGCCACCAAAGGTTGGGCAAAATACAGGACAGGTCGGGGGTGGGAATTGGGGGGCACACACACGTTCACTACACCAAATCTTCCCGCTCCTTCCCCCACAGTAAACCTCCCTTACCACCTTACCAGCCCTGTTCTTCCCCTCAACTCACGTCGTCTTCTTCTTTGGCGATCCCTCGTAGCCGAGTAAGATTGTCTTCCATAAACATGGTTTTAACAGTGAGTCCGTAAGTGACTGTGGAGGCCAATTCTGGTTCCACACGTCCTTCCCCAGTGGGGACATAGGTTTACGGGTGGGAGCTGATCACGGTGAGGGTTTGCCAAGTGTGCCTTCCTCTTAGCGCATTTCTCCCTTGTGTCCTGAGTTCAAGAGTCACCAAAGCCCATGAAAAAGAAGAAGAAGAAGAAGAAGAAGAAGAAGAAGAAGAAGAAGAAGAAGAAGATTTTGGATTTGATATCCTGCTTTATCACTACCCGAAGGAGTCTCAAAGCGGCTAACATTCTCCTTTCCCTTCCTCCCCCACAACAAACACTCTGTGAGGTGAGTGGGGCTGAGAGACTTCAGAGAAGTGTGACTGGCCCAAGGTCACCCAGCAGCTGCATGTGGAGGAGCGGAGATGCGAACCCAGTTCACCAGATTACGAGACTACTGCTCTTAACCACTACATCACACTGACTCACATAGTTGGGCAGGTGCCAGGGTAAATCGCTGGCTCCCATGGGTGAAGTGAGTTGCAGCTCCAAGCCACTTGCCCATTTTGATGCCAGAAGAGACCCAAACGTGGAGGGGGAGGCAAGAAGGAGGAGGAGAAATCATGTTGGGGCCATGGAGGGAGCCAAGCAGCGGTGGACCTGCACCATGCTAGACTGGCGGAGTCAGCTGAGCGCCAACGAGAGGGAAGGAAGGCGAGGAAGGGAGAGGAGGTTGCTCCTTCTGCCTTTGCTCTATTGTTGCTCATGTCGGCCTGGGCTCCTTGTCAGCCACACCAACAGAGACACAACCACTATTTTGGGCTGGCCAAGCTTCAATCTGAGGGGAAAAGGCGTCCTGTTTGAAGTGCAACCAGGCAGGGGACACTTTTGTTCAAAATGTCGGAATGTTCAGGGATGCAGGAGAGGATATGTTGTTTGATTATAGCATTTCCAACTTGTGTAAACAAGTTCACAATTTAGCAGAGTAAAATTCCCCCTTTTAAACTCACAGTGGATGCGTTAGCTCAGGCTCGCTAAAGCCTCTATAATAACTGTTCTGGTATTTCCCCCTTATTCCCTCATAAAATATAAGACACGACACAGTGATGGACTACATGGAATTGGCAGAAATGACCGGCAGAATCCGAGACCAGGGAGAAGAGTCGGTGGAAGAAGATTGGAAGAAATTTAAAGACTATCTACAGAAATATTGTAAAATTAATCAAGGATAGAATGATGTTGGATAGTAATTAAGGAGTTTCCAGCTGTAATGCTTTAAGAGAATATGAAAAAGGGTTATAAATGGGTTAAAACTTAATGGTAAGGATTTGCTGAACCAATAATTAGAAGTGGAATACAAAAAAGGGAGGTATGAGGAGGTCCGGGAAATAAGTTAAAGGAAAATAAGTGATAGAAAATATGTGTCTTTTTCTTTTTAACTATCTTTATTTTGTATTTTTCTTTTTTCTTTTTTACTGTATTATTTTTAAAAAAACCTTAATAAATATTTTATGGGGGGAAAAAGACACGACACAGTCTTCTATAAAAGTATAAAAAGAGTTTACTCACTCACATTTTGTTCACAATCGGATCCCAGAAGGCAGACTTAGCTTAGAAAAGTAACATACACCTGGAAACTATCTCATAAGGAGACAGTCCCTTTGTCCTCTCTTGGCTGGAGGCCAAGAGAGCATCTTTGGCTAAGCAGATGTTGCTTCTTTGACAAATGTAGTCAGAGAGAGAGAGATGGCTGCCCTGCCCTGCCCTGCCCTGTGCTTTTGTCATTACCTGCACAGGTGAGGCCACACCCACCTCTAGTCACAGAGGAAGTCTGTTCCAGCCTAGAAGGAAACAGGAAGTTTATCTGCTGGCTGGACAAACATTCCTCCCCATGTGTAAACATGTTCACTCTAGGAGTGTTGTACTTGACTGCTCTTGTGTTTCGCATCCCACACAAAAATGGTCCCATCCCATTTTTCTAGCGACGGGTGGCAAACTTACTGGCAATACTTCTCACCCTCATTGAGGGTTTTTGCTTGGCTGGGGGGCATCCTTGGACTCTGAAGGTGCCTCTTCCTTGTGTAAATGGAGGACAGAGAGCTCAGTGCGAATGTCTGTGGAAACCAGCCTACTGTTCAAAGGCAAACATGATCTTCATTGTCCTGCCTCTGGCCCCACCAACCACTAACCTGTGGCCTCGGGAAAGTCGCCCAGAAGGGATTGTGGCCCTTGGTTTTCCGCCTCTGCCCCTAGTTAATTGGAACGTATCCATTTGCACCATGCAGTTGATGACAGCCTTCACTGGAGAGACTGTTCAGCCTTCCAGAAATGTGCCTGCAAAACATAGTTTCACAGCAAAAACCAAACCAAAGCTGATTGTCTCTCTCTGTCCTGGTTTTAATGCTTGCCTTCCTTTCCTTTCTTTTGCCCTATGTAAATTCCGCACAATGTCTGATCTGATCTTTGCCCTCACTTATATTATTTTAAACGTATTTCCCAACATGCTGTGGAATGTGGGATTATTCCTTGTAATGCAGGACTGAAAGAACCTTCCAGAGTAATAACTCAGTTCCCCAAATCAGTGGCGTGTGTTTTTGGGGTTGTTTTTTTTTTTAAGGCCCTGTTGCTTTTCCTAATGAAAAAGGGGGATTTAAGAACAAGATCTCGAGGCCTCACAAAGGAAAACAACATCATAATAATTCAAAAAATCCCTTTCCCAATGCATTAAAACCCTTTAGTATTTGACGGAGCCGGCAATTTAGTAGCTTAATCCATTTGGCAAATGCGAGACAGTGCAGGCCTCAATGCTCCCCGGCTTGGAGGTTTTGTTTGGGAGAGTGTTTGCTAACTGGATTCAATAAGGGCAGGAAAACGCTCTGCTTGTTTTAATCAGGAGGCAAAAGACAATGTCCAACGTTGTCTTGGCTTTGGGAAAGCGAGAGAGCCTAGAGGTCTGAGTTGCTGGAGGGCTGTTGTCCCCGAAACACGGCCGTGCCATCTGGTGGGAATTCTCCTCTGTCCGCTGGCTGCCCCCCTCCCGATTTCAACTAGGCAAATGCTAATCTCCTGACATTTCACCAAGCAAACAATATTCCAGGTTGCGATACAATGCAGGCTCAAGCAGGAAGGAAGGCACTGTGGCGCATGCAACAGAGGCGAGGATGCACAGAACAGGCTCACCTGCGCATCCTTATTTGAGATCATAGAATCATAGAATCATAGAGTTGGAAGAGACCACAAGGGCCATCGAGTCCAACCCTTTGCCAAGCAGGAAACACCATCAGAGCACTCCTGACATATGGTTGTCAAGCCTCTGCTTAAAGACCTCCAAAGTAGGAGACTCCACCACACTCCTTGGCAGCAAATTCCATGGTCAAACAGCTCTTACTGTCAGGAAGTTCTTCCTAATGTTTAGGTGGAATCTTCTTTCTTGTAGTTTGGATCCATTGCTCCGTGTCCGCTTCTCTGGAGCAGCAGAAAACAACCTTTCTCCCTCCTCTATGTGACATCCTTTTATATATTTGAACATGGCTATCATATCACCCCTTAACCTCCTCTTCTCCAGGCTAAACATGCCCAGCTCCCTTAGCCGTTCCTCATAAGGCTCAGATGTGAGGGACCTGTAGCCCTCCAGATCTTGTGGGGCTCCAGATCCCATCATGCCATAGCCAATGGCCAGGGGCAGGGCCCATTAGCCTTGGTGAGGCCATCATCCCAGGTAGAAGCCTAGGAACAGTTGGGAGGGCTGGCAGATTTAAAAACGTAGATGTGTTCCGGATCACACATTGCTTTGAAAAGTGGGAATTGGGCACTGTATTTTTCGCTCCATAAGATACACCCCACCATAAGACGCGTCTAGTTTTTAGAGGGGGAATGCAAGAAAAAAAAATATTCTTTAAAGGGAGCGCTGAGCAGCGCCTGTATGCATCCCAGGCTCTGCTCAGCGCTCCCTTTCATGAGCCGCGTGGAGCGTGTGTGCGGCGCTTGCAGGCTTTTCCCCGAGGAGGGAGAAGGGCAGCCCATCTCCCTCCTCGGGGAAAAGCCCCCAAGAACCACACACACGCTCCATGCAGCTCTTTAAATGGAGCACGGCTCTTGGGGGCTTTTCTGGGAGGTGGGGGAAGGGACAGAGCATGACTAAGCCAGAAGCTAGAACAGCGAGAGGGAGCACAGCGTTCCCTCTTGCTATTCTGGCTTCTGGGATAGCTGTGCAGCCTGCATTCGCTCCATAAGATGCACACAGATTTCCCCTTACTTTTTAGGAGGGAAAAAGTGCGTCTTATAGAGTGAAAAATACCGTAGTTGCTGTCATGGACTGGCAGGATTTAGAGGAGTGGTGGGAGGCACCAGCTGGGGATCCTTTGAAGCAAAGACGGCTCAGAGCCAGAGGAGTGGTGGTGGTGGTGGTGGGGGGACGATGAGCAGTCAGAGGGAGAAGACTGGGAAGAGGTGGTGTCAGAAGCTGAAGAGGCAGCCGATCTCATTTTGTTTTGTTTAAATCTTTATTTCATTTAATTATTATAACATGGAATATATGCTCTAAGGCAGCGGTTCTCAACCTGTGGGTCCCCAGATGTTGTTGGACTACAACTCCCATCATCCCTGACCACTGGTCACGCTGGCTAGGAATGATGGGAGTTGTAGTCCAACAACATCTGGGGACCCACAGGTTGAGAAACACTGCCTAAGGTATGCAGTGTAATGTATTACATTAATAAAATCTCTGTTTTCCATTCTGTATCTGTATCATTCTATTATTGTGACTTCCCTCCATCACAGCTCGACATCCTTTAATATATTTTGAAATTATCATTGTGTTATATACATTGACTACTTTGGCCCCCCGAACAATCTTAACAATAATTTTTCCTTATGTTTCCAAACTTAATCCATGCATATCATGGTTTTGGAACAGTACTTTCTAAGCAGTTCCATTCCTCCTTAGGTTTTTGATTCGACTAACGTCTAATGGCTGCTGTCATTTTAGCCAGTTCTATAAATTCACATAATTTGTTTAACCAATCCTCTATTGTGGGGACGACGTCCCCTTTCCAATTTTTAGCTATCAACAACCTGGCAGCAGCCGTGGCATATAAAAAAATATTCTTTTCTTATCATTAGGGGTGTCCTTAGTGAGCTGGGAGAGGCTGGGGCGGAGAGCAGTCTAGAATTAGAGGCAGCAGTGGAGGCTGGAGAGAAGGGGGACCGAGAGGCAGAAATGAGTCTGGCTGGTGAGGAAGCCAGGCTGTCTCTCCCTCCTGCTGCGACCAGCTCCCCTCCCATCTGGTCTCCCAGAACACGAAGAGGTATGAAGAGAGTGGAGTAAAGGCAGGCAAGACGACGGAGGCTCAGATTAGTTGGGAAGGAACCAGGGATGGAGGGGACTTAGGCAGCTCTGGGAAGCCAGGGATCTTCTGTCCCCAGAACAGCCTCATTGGGGCAAAATTTACTTCTCTTCCCTCCCCCTCCCCTTTTATGAAGATCACCCGCTCTGAGACCCCACAGCTAATTCTCCCCTGGCCTCTTCGCTGGCCCAAGTAGGACCAATTCAGCCAGCTAGCCCTGGGGGTTTATCAAATTGATTTTTGATTTTTATTGTTATTCATGTTTTTATACTGTATTTTATGCTGCTTTTATAATTAAGTGTTTTAAATTTGTTATTAGCCGCCCTGAGCCTGGTTTTTGAACCGGGAAGGGCGGGGTATAAATTATTATTATTATTATTATTATTATTATTATTATTATTATTATTATTATTATTGCTGACGTACTCCAGGCACCTGCTCTCAACAGTTTCTCATGAAAATCAAATCTACCCCCATCCCTAGCTGGGGAGGTGTGGTCTAGTATACGAGAACTAGCTATGATTCCTGCATTTCAGTGGGCTGGAGAAGATGGAGGACTTCTATGATTCTATGATAAGAAGGTGCAGAATTCTGCAGACAATTGTGTGTGCACCATTCAGGGTGTGAAATAAACACAACCTCTCCTTCCCACGACGGGCTGTGTGTGCATGCGCACACACACATGCGCTTGAATTTTTTTGGCACAATTACCCCCCCCAAGTTCAGATGTTACAGCCAGTTTTGCTTTATATGCATATTGGACAGGATACTAAATTGCAGAATCACTCACCAGGCTGTATCTCAACTCCCTTGATTTAATGTCAGATCTCTCCACATAACATAACTCGTCTCCCTTATAGAATTTGTTGAACTACCTTTGAGAGATCAGAGGATAGCCTGGACGCAGTCTGGAGGAGAGAGCCAAGTATGATATACAAAAGAAAATGTCTGGGCACGCTGCCATTGGAATATCATCAGATACGAACCAATCCTAAGGGCATGTTGCGAATGAAAGGTAAGAATCTGTCCTCCCCCGCCACCCCTCTTTGAAAGTATGTGGAATGGGATGAAAAAAGTAAACGAACGTTGATCGGTGTTTGATTGTCTAGCAAATTTACTATGGAAAATTGCGGGGTCTCTGATGAATAGTTGGAGGGTTTGAACGCCGGCCTGTGCCAATAAAACCTAAATGTATCTTTCAGAAGTAAAGATAACAAGGAGCTCAGCTGAGATGCGAGGAACAATATGAAGGGTAAACATTGCATTTTTAAAATAAATCAATCAATCTTTTTTCTTCTTTTTTAAAAATGGAAAATAAGGATCCAATTAGCGGGAGGGATTGCATAGATTATACAAAGGAGATAAAAACGGGGAGATGTAATTGGAAACACTGACGCTCAGTATCAAACTATCCAAAGCATGTTATCTAAGCTGAAATGCTTTTCTCAGAGAATGAAAGGGTCGATGCTCCCGCGGGGGTTAGCAGCAGAGAGCAGGCAACGACAAAGTTGCTGGATTTATGCGAGGCTCTCACTTGAGATGTTGGTAGCGTCGAGGGAAGGAGAGTGCTTCTGGATCTGACCAAAGGTCCATCTAGTCTGGCAATCGGTTGCCACGGCAGTCAACCAGGCATCTTTTCAGCTGGACCTGAGTGCCACAGCACTGTGATTCCCTGTGATATTCAGGGGCAGTGGAGACATAACTTAGCCCTTGTGGCTAGTAGCTACTGATTGTCTTCTCTTCTGTGAACTTATCTATCCTCTTTCAAAGACATCCATTTTGGCCATAATAATAATAATTTTTTATTTATATCCCGCCCTCCCCAGCTGAAGCCAGGCTCAGAGCGGCTAACAACAGTAAAAATAACACGGTTTACATAAAATCACAATCAATTAATTGAAATACATTCTAAAATCAATTCAGAGTCAAATTCATGGCAACCATTGGGCTAGAGTTCTTTGAGGATTAAAGAAGGAGAGAGGGGGTCAGACTGTGCCTTGGCCAAAGGCCTGGTGGAACAGCTCTGTCTTGCAGGCTCTGTGGAAAGATGTCAAGTCCCGCAGGGCCGTAGTCTCTTGTGACAGAGCGTTCCACCAGATTGGGGCCACGGCCGAAAAAGCCCTGGCTCTGGTTGAGGCCAGCCTAACCTCTCTGTGGCCTGGGACCTCCAAGATGTTTTTATTTGAAGACCATAAGGTCCTCCGTGAGACATACCAGGAGAGGCGGTCCCGTAGGTATGAGGGTCCTAGGCCGTATAGGGCTTTAAAGGTTAAAACCAGCACCTTAAACCATCTCGCTGCTTCTTGTAGGAGCACGTTCCAGAGTTAAGCTCTGTGCTGTGCGAATGAATATTTTCTTTTGTGGCAGCAAATGGCACATGACTTACGCCCTAAATATCTGAAAAGCTGCCTCCTTTCCTACAGACCTTCTGGGTGCTAAGACCAGCAGAAGGGGCCCTCTTGCTAGTTTTACCTTCCCTCAGAAATTCGGGTAGTGGTGGACCAGAAGAGAGCATTCTCTGCGGCAGTCCCTAAATTGTGGAAATCCTTCCTCATTGTACAGGTTTCACTGAATGCTAAGAATGCACCTGACCTGGGACACCTGAGATGTTTGATTCCAGGGCCGCCTTATTACCGTAACTCTGCTTAACTGTTTTTTAATTCTGAAGTGCAACACAAGCAAAACATGAGTCTACAGTGTGATGCAGCAGCAAAAAAACCCCAAACCCTAATGCTATTCTAGGCTTCATCAGCAAAAGTATAGTGTCCAGATCAAGGGAAGTAATTGTTGTTGTTGTTTAGTCGTTTAGTCGTGTCCGACTCTTCATGACCCCCTGGACCAGAGCACACCAGGCACTTCTGTCTTCCACTGCCTCCCGCAGTTTGGTCAAACTCATGTTGGTAGCTTCGAGAACACTACCCTACCATCTCGTCCTCTGCCGTCCCCTTCTCCTTGTGCCCTCCATCTTTCCCAACATCAGGGTCTTTTCCAGGGAGTCTTTTCTTCTCATGAGGTGGCCAAAGTATTGGAGCCTCAGCTTCAGGATCTGTCCTTCCAGTGAGCACTCAGGGCTGATTTCCTTCAGAATGGAGAGGTTTGATCTTCTTGCAGTCCATGGGACTCTCAAGAGTCTCCTCCAGCACCAGAATTCAAAAGCATCCATTCTTCGGCGATCAGCCTTCTTTATGGTCCAGCTTTCACTTCCATAGGGAAGTAATAGGCCCTCTCTATTCTGTCTTAGTCAGGACACACCTGGAATACTGTGTCCAATTCTGGGCACCACAATTTAAGAAGGATATTGACAAGTCAGAAGGTGTGCAGAGGATAACAACCTAGATGATCAAGGGTCTGGAAACCAAGCCTTAGGAGGCAAGGTTGAAGGAGTTCAGTCTAGGAAAGAGGAGAGGATATACGCTAGCCATTTTCAAATGACCACTGGGAGGAATGTAGAGAGAAGGAAGGGCATGAGAAGCCTTCTTATTAGGTATTTTAGGTCAAGACATACCGAAAGAAAAGAGGACTTTATTTATGTATGCCACTACAGCAGCAAGAATGTTGATTGCACAAAATTGGAAGACTGGAGAAATACCAACCAAAGAACAATGGCAAGAGAAGTTGATGAACTATGCAGAACTGGCAAAAATGACAGAAAGACTAATAGAAAATGACAACAGCGACTTTGAAAAAGAATGGGGACCATTTATATTATAGCTGCAGAAACAAAGAAAGCTGATAGACTTGATGGCAGGATTTAAATAAACATTCACACTATTATTGTTGTTTAGTCGTGTCTGACTCTTTGTGACCCCCTGGACCAGAGCACGCCAGGAACTCCTGTCTTCCACTGCCTCCCGCAATTTGGTCAAACTCATGCTGGTACCTTCGAGAACACTGTCCAACCATCTCGTCCTCTGCCGTCCCCTTCTCCTTGTGCCCTCCATCTTTCCCAACATCAGAGTCTTTTCCAGGGAGTCTTCTCTTCTCATGAGGTGGCCAAAGTATTGGAGCCTCAGCTTCATGATCTGTCCTCCCAGTGAGCACTCAGGGCTGATTTCCTCCAGAATGGATCGGTTTGATCTTCTTGCAGTCCATGGGACTCTCAAGAGTCTCCTCCAGCACCAGAATTCAAAAGCATCAATTCTTCAGCGATCAGCCTTCTTTATGCTCCAGCTCTCACTTCCATACATCACTACTGGGAAAAACATAGCTTAGAAATTGTTTAGAAGATAGAGAAGTATTATGGTGTATTTACTTTTATTTTTATGTTTTTAAGTTCGATGTTATGTTGTTAATAACGTTTTCTGTTAAGAGGTAGCAAAGTGGTTGAAAGGAGAAACAAACCAGTTGGGGGAAGCCTAGGAGGGGAAGGAGGAAGGAATATATAGTAAATGTTAAGATTTTCAGATGCATGTAATGAATGAAAAGAAAAATGAATAATGAAGAAGAAGAAGAAGAAGAAGAAGAAGAAGAAGAAGAAGAAGAAGAAGAAGAGTAGTAGTAGTAGTAGTAGTAGTAGTTTGGATGTGATATCTCGCTTTATCACTACCCGAAGGAGTCTCAAAGCGGCTAACAATCTCCTTTCCCTTCCTCCCCCAGAGAAATGTGACTGGCCCAAGGTCACCCAGCAGCTGCATGTGGAGGAGCGGGGAAGCAAACCCGGTTCACCAGATTACGAGTCCACCACTCTTAACCACTACACCACACTGGCTCTCAGTGACAGAAGAGACAGAAGAAAGGACGTGGTCAGAAAGGACAGAAAGGACAGAAGAGACAGAAGAGAGACAGAAGAAAAGACGTTGTGCAACTTAAGCAGCACAAGCAGACGCCTTCATCTGCTCCAGCTGCAACAAAACATGTCTCTCCCACATTGGGCTCTACTGCCACAGCAGGCGCTGCAACCCTCCAACAGCTTGACCTCACCCACAAAGGCACACTTTCCCATTGTCTCCTGAGACAGATGGATGCCAAGCAAAGGGCTGTCTCATGGAAGATGGAGCAAACTTGTTTTTTCCTGTCCTGGAGGGTAGCACCCAAACCAATGGATTCAAGTTACAAGAAAGGAGAATCCGACTAAACATTGGGAAGGGCTTTCTGACAATAAGAGCTGTTCGACAGTGGAACAGACTCCCTCGGGAGGTTGTGGACTTTCCTTCCTTGGAGGTTTTTAAGCAGAGGATGGATGGCCATCTGTCATGGATGCTTGAGCTGAGATTTGAAAGCCTTGCCAGGCCGTGGTCATTCACGCCTGCTCGGCCCTCCAACCACGCCTGCTTCCAGCCTCCCAACTTCACGTTTGTGCCAGCCTTGGTGTGACGCCTGTGGCGTTTGCTCTCCTAGGTGACATCATGCTGGGTCATAAGGAAAGGGTTAAATGAGTGTGAAGTGATTGGCAGTGGCAACCCAAGGGGAGGAGTTAGAGTTGTTGAGGAGTCAGTCGGGTGTTAGAGAAGAGAGAGGGAGGATAAGTCTGTGGGTTGGGATAGTTTGATATGAGAGAGTGAGATAATCTGTTAAGAGGAGTCAGATAGGCAGTTGGGATAATCAGTTAGAAGTTATTAGGAAGGTATAGGCCGGTAAAGAAACTAAGATTAAGAAACTGACAAGAAAAATTATCCGAAACCATAAACTTGTTAATGCTTATAAAATAAACTTGTTTACAGTGGTACCTCGGGTTAAATCTTAATTTGTTCCAGAGGTCCGTTCTTAACCTGAAACTGTTCTTAACCTGAAGCACCACTTTAGCTAATGGGGCCTCCTGCTGCCTCCGCGCTGCCAGAGCACAATTTCTGTTCTCATCCTGAAGCAAAGTTCTTAACCCGAGGTACTATTTCTGGGTTAGCTGTAACCTGAAGTGTCTGTAACCTGAAGCGTCTGTAACCTGAGGTACCACTGTATTTGGATTAATGTTAACAACTGTCTGGACTCCGTGTGTACTCGAGAGAAACGGGTTGGTGGCAGCGGGGAAGCGATCACAGCGGTGGCACAGGGATCAATAGAACGTCAAATGTCCGGGGACCCTGTGTGATCCGTCCATGTAGCCATCTCAGCCTTGCCTGGGTAACGGCTGCAATCCTGACCCCACTTACCCAGGAGGAACCTCATTGGATTCAGTAGGCCTTCTGATTAGACATTTTAGGCTTACGCTGCGAGTCACGGCAGCCTCCCCCTCTCTCTGAAACACAGAGCAGTAAAGAACTCTAATTAAAGATTATCCAATATTGCTTGCAAGGCGAGGGTTCTCTGGAAAGAAGGGGGGGGAAGGTCTAGAAACGAAGCAGCCAGCAGCGCAAACACTTGTGATGGGCTGGCAAAATGCCCTGCATACCAAGCAATCCTGTCTGACTAGCCCAAATCCTCTGAGGATGGGAAACCCTAGTTCCATTCAGATTCGTAACAACTGCAGAGAGATGAATCAGCGCGGTGATATCACTCCTGCCTTGATGCTAAGGCACCAGTTACATTTCGAGCCCCCAAGAACGCTCAGGGGCAGCCCAAGACCAGGGGGGAAAAGAGAGAAGGGAATAAAATGAAATAGACTTTCCACTTGCGCGCCTGGTCTATTGTTCTCCTGTCCCTTGAACTGCCTGCCAAACTTGCCTCCTACTCCATCCCTTCGGCACGTCGGTAATGGCAGACTTCTCCCCCAAAGAGATTTCCAGCCCATTCTCCCTTTGTGGAGAATGCCTCTGCTAAAGACCATGGAATATTTTGCACCTCCTGGAGCAGGTGGGAGGACAGACGCCAGGAGACGGAGGGAAGCTCCATATCTCCCGACGTGACGTGACTTTTTCCAAAGAGGTCCTCCTCGCTTGAGTCAAGATGGATATTTTTTTCCACCTGGGATCCTCCTTCGAGATCGTTCGCGGGTGAAGGGAAATAAAGAAGGGTCATACTCCTTAAATGCAAGGCCGTACATATTGCAATTAGGGACGTGGGTGGTGCTGTGGGTTAAACCACAGAGCCTAGGGCTTGCTGATCAGAAGGTCGGCGGTTCGAATCCCCGTGATGGGGTGAGCTCCCGTTGCTCAGTCCCTGCTCCTGCCAACCTAGCAGTTCAAAAGCACGTCAAAGTGGAAGTAGATAAATAGGTACCACTCTGGCGGGAAGGTAAAAAGCATTTCTGTGTGCTGCTCTAGTTCGCCAGAAGCAGCTTAGGCATGCTGGCCACATGACCCGGAAGCTGTACGCCGGCTCCCTCGACAAATAAAGCGAGATGAGCACAGCAACCCCAAAATCGGCCACGACTGGACCTAGTGGTCAGGGGCCCCTTTACTTTTACTCTTTGCAATTAGAAAGAGGCAAAATTCTCAAAGAATTGGGTTTAAAAAACAAAACAGAAACCCACTTGCTTTGAAACAAGCGAATTTCAGTTTTGAAAATCTTCACCATTTTTGTCTATATAGGTGCACAGTTTCAATTTCCCGCCTGCCTTTTCCCTCATGAAAAGTCTGTCTGTTTCCTGCTGGGTATTCTGGGACGCTGGGTGGTGAAGGATGTGCCATCTGAGGTAAATTTTGGGGCCTTTGGAGAGGCAGAGGAGGAGGAGAGTTTTCTCAGGATTCACCAAATGCTCAACAAGCCTTGAGCCACTTCTAGGTGAATCTGGAGAGTTATTACCCATCTCTGCTTTAGATTCACAAGATGGCATAGGCCCAGGTTATCTAAAGGACAGTCTTCTTCCAGATGGACTTCTTCCAGTTGAGATTGGCTTCAGAGGCCTTTGTCTGATGAGTCTATCTGCCTCTGGAAGTTAGACTGGCTGGCACCATGACAGGCACCAGTGGGGAAACCACTGCCAGTAGCTTGTTGTATATTATTTTTTTTTATAAGTTTTTTAACATATCATTTTCAACAGTAATTAAGCATACTTTTACATCTTATTCATTTTTTTTGACTTCTATCAGTCCTGTCTGAAAATTTTCCAATCTAATCTCTCAGTATGCATTTCTTATTTTCCCTATTACATTTCAAACTCATAAACCAATATCTCTATCTTTTTCCACTTTGTAACACTTTGTATATTTCTCCTTACAAAACTTCTTGTAGTCCTACTAGCGTAATTTGTTGATTACAGTTGCTCTTCAAATAATTCATATACTTCTTCCAATCTTCTGTAAATTTCTGGTCCCGCAGGTTTTGAATCCTTCCTGTCATTTTGTCCAATTCTGCATAGTCCATTAATTTCGTCTGCCATTCTTCTTTCGTCGGAATTTCTTCTTGTTTCCATTTCTGGGCTAACAATACTCTTGCCGCAGTTGTTGCATATAAAAACAATTTAACATCTTGCCTATTAATGTCCTGACCTATAATACCAAGTAAAAATGCTTCTGGTTTTTTTAAAAAATGTGTATTTCAACATCTTTTTCATCTCATTATATATCATTTCCCAGAAGTTCTTTACTTTTTTACATTCCCACCACATATGACAAAATGTTCCTTCTTTTTCTTTACATTTCCAACATTTATTATTTGTCTTATACATTTTAGCTAATTTCACTGGTGTAATATACCATCTATACATCATTTTCATCATATTACCGAGGAGGCAGGTTTAGTTGTTGTTTGAGGACTATCCCTGCCTCCAGGTCTGGTCCTGACCGGAAGGATACTGGAATCAGCAAGGGAAACCCACATGACCTGAAAGTGTTGCTGTGCAATGCCAGGTCAATGATGAATAAAACCACTGCCATCCACGACCTGATAGTGGATGGAGGATTTGACCTGGCATGTGTGACAGAGACCTGGTTGGATGAGGCAGATGGGCCTGTCCTTGCCGCTGCTTGCCCACCAGGTTTCTCTTACGCACAGCAACCCAGGTCATGTGGGCGGGGAGGGGGGGTTGCAGTGATTTTTAGGAAGTCACTAGCTTGCACCAGGCGTCCTATTGGGAAGACCCAATTTTCTGAGTGCATGTTCTGGAAGTTGGGCAATAGGGGCAGTACAGGATTCCTACTGGTGTACCAACCTCCCCGCTGCACCAAGGATTCCCTGCCCGAGCTGCTTCAGGTCATGGCGGATATGCTCCTGGAGACACCTAGCTTGGTTGTCCTGGGGGATTTTAACATCCATGCCGACACGACCTTACAAGGGGCCGCTCGGGACTTCGTGGAAAGCATGGCCTCCATGGGGCTGTCCCTGAATAAGTTTGGCCCAACTCATAGCCGCAGACATGCCTTAGACTTGGTGTTTACCTCTACGGATGTTGGTGCTCTGACATTAACTAAAAGCGAAACAAAAGAAGTGCCATGGTCAGATCACTTCCTGGTGCAACTGGACTTCTCCGCGACCCTTCCCCTCTGCAGGGAGGTGGGACCGATTCGGATGGTCCGCCACCGCAACTTAATGGATCCAAATGGTTTCCAGAGAGTGGTAGGGGCTGTTTTATCCCAGGTTGATGGCCTTTCAGCTGATTCCCTGGTGGCCCGCTGGAATGCGGAGTTAACCAGGGCTATTGGCTGTCTGGCTCCGAAGCGCCCTCTCCGATTGCATGGAGCCCGGACAGCCCCGTGGTTTTCCCCGGAGCTGAGGGTGATGAAACAATCGTTGAGACGGCTAGAGCGCCGGTGGCGGAAAACTCATTCTGAATCAGACCGGACACGGGCTAGAGCTCAATGTCGAGCCTACCAAGTGGCAATGGCGACGGCGAAGAGGGCCTTCTTCACCGCCTCCATTGCATCTGCAGAAAACAGCAGCAGGAGACTTTTTCAGGTGGTTCGCAATCTATCGGAACCACCTGCACCACCGGGGCCTGGTAGGGACCCCAAGATCTCCTGCAATGCTTTTGCAAAGTTTTTTGCAGATAAAGTCGCTCAGATTCAGGAAGAGGTAGACTCCACCGTGGGAGCAGGGCCAGGGTGGGAGAGTGCTAGAGCTCTGTCTAGTCCTGTTACATGGGATCAATTCCAATCTGTTACCTCCGAGGATGTGGACAGGCTGCTTGGACAAGTGAAACCGACCACCTTGATCCTTGCCCATCCTGGCTGATAAAAGCGAGCCGGGAATGGCTGGGCGATGGGCTCTGTGGGGTGGTGAATGCTTCCCTTTGTGAGGGAGCCTTCCCAGACCCGCTGAAAGAGACGGTCATTAAACCGCTTCTTAAAAAAACATCTTTAGACCCAGCCAATTTGGCCAACTATCGCCCAGTCTCAAATTTACCATTCTTGGGCAAGGTGATTGAGCGGGTGGTTGCCAGACAACTCCAAGCACGCCTGGAGGATGCTGACCATTTGGATCCCTTCCAATCGGGATTCAGGCCTCACCATGGGACTGAAACTGCCTTGGTCGCGCTGGTTGATGATCTCCGGCGGGCTAGGGACAAAGGTGAGAGTTGTTTCCTAGTTCTGCTGGATCTCTCAGCAGCCTTTGACACCATCGACCATAACTTCCTTCTGGACTGTCTGGAGGGGCTGGGAGCTGGGGGCACTGTTATACGGTGGTTCCGCTCCTTTCTCCTGGGCCGTGTCCAGAAAGTGGTGGTGGGGGATGAGTGTTTGGACCCCTGGGCTCTCACTTGTGGGGTGCCTCAGGGTTCCGTCCTCTCCCCCATGCTTTTTAATATCTATATGAAGCCGCTGGGAGAGATCATCAGGGGGTTTGGGCTGGGTGTTCATCAGTATGCAGATGACACCCAGCTCTACCTCTCCTTTAAATCAGAACCAGTGAAGGCGGTGAAGGTCCTGTGTGAGTGCCTGGAGGCTGTTGGAGGATGGATGGCGGCTAAGAGATTGAGGTTGAATCCTGACAAGACAGAAGTACTGTTTTTGGGGGACAGGGGGTGGGTGGGTGTGGGGGATTCCCTGGTCCTGAATGGGGTAACTGTGCCCCTGAAGGACCAGGTGCACAGCCTGGGAGTCATTTTGGACTCACAGCTGTCCATGGAGGCACAGGTTAATTCTGTGTCCAGGGCAGCTGTCTACCAGCTCCACCTGGTACGCAGGCTAAGACCCTACCTGCCTGCGGACTGTCTTGCCAGAGTGGTGCATGCTCTAGTTATCTCCCGCTTAGACTACTGCAACACGCTCTACGTGGGGCTACCTTTGAAGGTGACCCGGAAACTGCAATTAATCCAGAATGCGGCAGCTAGACTGGTGACTGGAAGTGGCCGCCGGGACCACATAACACCGGTTCTGAGAGATCTGCATTGGCTCCCAGTACGTTTCCGAGCACAATTCAAAGTGTTGGTGCTGACCTTTAAAGCCCTAAACGGCCTCGGTCCAGTATACCTGAAGGAGTGTCTCCATCCCCATCGTTCAGCCCGGACACTGAGGTCCAGCGCCGAGGGCCTTCTGGCGGTTCCCTCATTGCGAGAAGTAAAGCTACAGGGAACCAGGCAGAGGGCCTTCTTGGTAGTGGCGCCTGCCCTGTGGAACGCCCTCCCAGCAGATGTCAAAGCAATAAACAACTATTTTACTTTTAAAAGTCATCTGAAGGCAGCCCTCTTTAGGGAAGTTTTTAATGTTTGATGCTGTACTGTTTTTAATATTCAGTTGGAAGCCGCCCAGAGTGGCTGGGGAAACCCAGCCAGATGGGCGGGGTATAAATAAATTGTTGTTGTTGTTGTTGTTGTTGTTGTTGTTGTTGTTGTTGTTATATTCTCTTTCAAAGCATTACAGGCTGTAAATTTTATCCTTTCATTCCACAGCCTTTCCCATTCCTCAAGCTGTATATTATATCCAAAATCTTTTGCCCAATGTATCACACTGCCCATAGCTTGTGTCCAGGCACAGTTTGGTTAGGTACGCTGAGGTTCTCATCGGTAGCAGAGATCGCCTAGAAGTGGAGGCCAGAAGCACCAAGAAAGGCTGGCTGGCTGGAGGCAGGGCGATTGCACCATTGTTGTTTAGTCATTTAGTCGTGTCCCCATGGACCAGAGCACGCCAGGCACTCCTGTCTTTCACTGCCTCCCGCAGTTTGGTCAAACTCATGCTGGTAGCTCCGAGAACACTGTCCCACCATCTCGTCCTCTGTCATCCCCTTCTCCTTGTGCCCTCCATCTTTCCCAACATCAGGGTCTTTTCCAGGGAGTCTTCTCTTCTCATGAGGTGGCCAAAGTCTTGGAGCCTCAGCTTCAGGATCTGTCCTTCCAGTGAGCACGCAGGGCTGATTTCCTTCATAATGGAGAGGTTTGATCTTCTTGCAGTCCATGGGACTCTCAAGAGTCTCCTCCAGCACCGTTGCACTGTATATAATTGCAATACATAAAATAATAAAGTGACAAAGTGAATTCTGAGAAATTTCGGGAGCAAACCCATTTCCTTTCCTATCCCCTCTTCTTAAGCAGAGACTATATGTGACCCTGACTGTTCTGCATGCCCACATTTTCCTTTCCCCCGCCCTATCGAGGGAGGTCCAAGAATTGTATCAAAGGGAGCATTCCAACTCCCTCAAATTGTAGGCGATGGCTTTGGGATGACATCAAGCGAGTTGCTGCAATTGCCCCACCAACTTCTCACCCGGCCTCCGGCTGTTTTATTAAAACCTGATGGGACAAATTTATCCCCATCTTCTCTTTCCTAGTTCTTTCCCACTCCACTAGTCTTGGCAAAGAGTGCAGAAACCTGCTCCAAGCCATTGACAACCCTCATTACCTAATTATCCTAAAGCATACCCAGATCTTAGGAAGGAAAGAGAGAGAGAGAGAGAGAGAGAGAGAGAGAGAGAGAGAGAGAGAGAGAGAGAGAGAGAGAAGAGCCTTGGCATAGAGAAGAAATGGAAGGCAAATCTATCCAATTGGCATCTTCCAAAACAATATGTGAACCCAAACACTCCTGTTCTATGAAATCTGCACTTCTCTGAATTTTGCAATGGCATTCTCTAGCTAATGTGTAAAGGTAAAGGGACCCCTGGCCATTAGGTCCAGTCGTGGCCGACTCTGGGGTTGCGGCGCTCATCTCGCTTTACTGGCCGAGGGAGCTAACGTACAGCTTCCGGGTCATGTGGCCAGCAGGACTAAGCCGCTTCTGGCAAACCAGAGCAGCGCACGAAAACGCGTTTACCTTCCTGCTGGAGCGGTACCTATTTATCTACTTGCACTTTGAGGTGCTTTCGGACTGCTAGGTTGGCAGGAGCAGGGACCGAGCAAAGGGAGCTCACCCTGTCACGGGGATTCGAACCGCCGACCTTCTGATCGGCAAGTCCTAGGCTCTGTGGTTTAACCCACAGCACCACCCACGTCCCTTGTCCTTTGTATAACCATAAACAAATAAATCCTCCTGTTTATACAATTCTCGTTGTCTGTCTGTATTCCTTTACAACTACTGTTAGTTAGATTCATCTCCTTATACATTTTGCTTCTTATTATATTCATTATCCATCACTTTTCTTAATCTAATCCCGTTGGAAGATAAGTCCATGTTCTGCTGCTGAACGCCAGGTGGAACCACAAGTGGGGAAAGTAGCTGTTATTCTTATGTCCTATTTGTTAGCCTCCTATAGGTATCTGGCTGGCCACTGTGGGAACAGGATCCAACCCCCTGAAATGCAAGAATCTCAACTGAAGCATCCACGACAGATGACCATTCAACCTCTGCTTAGAAACCTCCAAGGAGGAGAGTCCACAACCTCCCGAGGGAAACTGTTCCACGTCGAACAGCTCTTGCTGGCAAAAAGTTCCCCCTAATGTTCACTTGGAGTCTCCTTTCTTGTAATTTGAATCCATCACAAAATATCCAAAGCTCAGTTCCACATCCTGTGCAAATCATGCAATTTAAGAATATTTGCATCTCCATAGTTGGCATCCCTTATTCTTCTAGCCCTGGGAAGAGACAAGGCCAAGTAATGAGAACGCAGATTGCATTGAACTGGGGTCAAGTGTGCACGAACAGCGAATATACTTTGTGACAATGACATAGAAAAATGTATTGCATCCGGGGGAAATCGCTTTACAAAAAACGCACGTTATTTAGCTTTTGCATCTATATCCCAACTTTTTCTTCAAGGAGCTCAAGTTCTCCTTCAGTCCCCACAACCCTGTGAAGCAGGTTCGGATGACAGAAGCAGTGACTGGCCCAAGGTCACCCAATGGCCAATTGGGGATTTGAACCCTGGTCTCTCAGGTCCTAGTACAACACTCTAACCACTACGCTACCTTGGAAAAAAATAGTGTATGCAGTGGTACCTCGGGTTACATACGCTTCAGGTTACAGACTCCGCTAACCCAGAAATAGTACCTCGGGTTAAGAACTTTGCTTCAGGATGAGAACAGAAATCATGTGGTGGTGGCGCGGTGGCAGCAGGAGGCCCCATTAGCTAAAGTGGTGCTTCAGGTTAAGAACAGTTTCAGGTTAAGAACAGACCTCCGGAACAAATTAAGTACTTAACCCGAGGTACCACTGTATTGGGGAAAACTCGCATTATGATGTTGACGAACTTTCACAAGGACTTTAAAAATAAACGAATGGAATGAGAAGCTACAGACCGGCTGCTATTGTTGTTGCATATTGCACTACATTTATAAGCAATAAAATACATTTATTAAAAAATGAATGGCTAAAAAACTGACATGGCAACGTGAAGGACCTAATTTAAGATCTGAAAAACGAGAAACTGGGTGAAATTGAAACGGGAATTCCGCCCCTTCCTACTTGGGAGCGGAAGTTTCTTTGGCCACCACTTCCCTAAAGGGGCTTCTGTGACAGGGTTCTCCCTCGACTGCCACCGCCCCCGACGTCTTGGGGTTAAAGGGGATAATCCTTCACATTATCCAGCCTATTAACTTCCGCGCCTATAAAAACACCCGAGCCTGTCACAGTTACCGCTGGCAGGGTTCCCTTCTGCCCATCAAGTGGACGGGAGATCATTTGTAACGGGATACCCCCGGGGCCGTGTGCTGTTGACACTGAGGAAGAAAGAATTTGGGCTCGGAGTGCCACTCGGGTTACTGATGATTTGGAAAATCCGCCCACTCGTACGGGTGTTGACAGCGTTGTATACAAACTCTCTCTCGCTGCTCGGGATATGGAAACAGCAGCCGGATGGAGGCTATAAGGAACTTGATAGACAAGGCTGATGGGGGAGGTCAAAGGAGTCATCTCTTTTTAAAGCGATGATGCTATTAGATGGGGTGGGGTCTCTGCACTGCACATGCTCCAGTAGCCCCTATTTTCCAGGAACTGTCCCTACTATTTAAGAACATGAGAAGGGCCTCCTGGATCAGTCCAATGGCCCGTCTAGTCTTTGCACAGTGGCCAACCAGATAACCCAGTGGAAACCAGTAAGCAGCAGCTGAGGAGCAACTCTCCGATCCGGTGGTTTCCAGCAACTGGGATTCAGAAGCCTTGCTACCTCCAGCAATGGGGAATCCATGGCAGAGGGCCATCCCTGGTCCTGAATGGGGTCACTGTGCCCCTGAAGGACCAGGTCGCAGCCTGCGAGTCATTCTGGACTCACAGCTGTCCATGGAGGCGCAGGTCAATCCTGTGTCCAGGGCAGCTGTTTACCAGCTCCATCTGGTACGTAGGCTGAGACCCTATCTGCCTGCAGACTGTCTTGCCAGAGTGGTGCATGCTCTAGTTATCTCTCGCTTGGACTACTGCAATGCGCTCTATGTGGGGCTACCTTTGAAGGTGACTTGGAAACTGCAATTAATCCAAAATGTGGCAGACTGGTGACTGGTGACTGGGAGCAGCCGCTGAAACCATATAATACCGGTCTTGAAAGACCTACATTGGCTCCCAGTACGTTTCCGAGCACAATTCACAGTGTTGGTGCTGACCTTTAAAGCCCTAAACTGCCTCAGTCCTGTACACCTGAAGGAGCGTCTCCACCCCCATCGTTCTGCCCGGACACTGAGGTACAGAGCCGAGGGCCTTCTGGCGGTTCCCTCCCTGCGAGAAGAAGCCAAGTTACAGGGAACCAGGCAGAGAGCCTTCTTGGTAGTGGCACCCGCCCTGTGGGACTCCCTCCCAGCAGATGTCAAAGAGAAAAACAACTACTAGACTTTTAGAAGTCACCTGAAGGCAGCCCTGTTTAGGGAAGCTTTTAATGTTTAAAAGGTTATTGTATTTTAATATTCCGTTGGAAGCCGCCCAGAGTGGCTGGGGAAACCCAGCCAGATGGGCAGGGTATAAATAATAATATGTTGTTGTTGTTGTTGTTGTTGTTGTTGTTGTTGTTGTTATCCAACCTCTGCATAAAAACCACCTAGGAAAGAGAGTCCGTCACCTTCTGAGGGATTCCCTTCCACTGTCAAACAGCTTCTACACTTGGATGTGAGAACGCCACCCATGCAAAAATTAACTAAAAGGACAGTTTTGCACCCAGGAGATACAAAGGCTGCACCGTGCAAAATGGGATTTTTCAGCCCAACACAATGCATGTCATTCATTTAACCTGTGAACCGATGGCTATAACAACTAAAACACATCTACTTGCAATTTAACAGGCCCTTGGGAGTATAATCCCAAACCTCTAATCCAGGCTTCCTCAACCTCAGCCCTCCAGATGTTTTGAGACTACAGTTCCCATCATCCATGATCACTGGTCCTGCTAGCTAGGGATCATGGGAGTTGTAGGCCAAAAACATCTGGAGGGATGAGGTTGAGGAAGCCTGCTCTAATCATTTCCCCCCTCCACATGCCTTTGGAGTACATACTTTATATCCATTGAAAGAGAGCGCTGTTTGGATGACGGGGTCTAAATATTCATAATTTACACAATAATACACACAGTTTGAGGTCCATTGTGTCGTACGTATAATGGCCTCCAGAGTTGGGCATTTCTGCCCCCAATTCACTATTTTCTTTGCATAGAAAAGCAGACTTCAAATTCAACGTGTCTGATACATAGCAAGTTGCGGATTAAGTTTAGAAATTATGAATACAGACTTGAATAGGGCTTCTTGTATTAAGTTCCGGCTGCAATCCTGTGCACATTTTCCCTGCGAGAAAGCCCCCCTGAACTCAGCAGGTCTTACACCTGAGTAAACAACGCACAGGCTTGCTCTGTCAGATGCCATTTTAAACCAGCTGGACTTAAAGGGTTGCTTACAACACCACCGTATCCATATGACTTCAGAAGTAAACCCACTGAGTCCAATACGATTTACTGTCAGGTAATTGTATGCACTCAGGATTACAGCCTCAGGCATGTAGATATTGTATAAGGAACTGCTTTTTAAAAAAATCTCCAAAACCAAAAATATAATTAAGACAACACCTGATTGTGTTGTTGCTGTTAAAACAAAGTCAATCCATGCTGTGAACAAGGACTGCTTTCAGTTTGGGCAGCATAAGAACTCCCTGCCATGGCTATAGTTCCTTGGCTTTAGTGATCCCCATCTGTAAAATGGGCCTAATGGGCCCAAAGGTGAACTAAGTATTGCGTGGCGAGTTCCCGTCCGCCCCCCAGTGGAAATGAAGACACATGACACAATTATTTAAGGTTAATGGGCTAAATATGGCCACAACTTTATTGGTTACAGGTGATGAGTGGTATTGGCTTAGACATTGATCCTAACTGACTATCTGGCTTCAGCCGTCCAGTTGAAGTCCAGGAAGGATTAACCACCAGTAGGGGGAGTCCTGCTGATGCACATCAACTCCCCCGGGGTCATTGATAGGGGGCGTGCCTTAGGCCCTCACCTCCCCAGGCTTCGGACAGGGCCACACCCCCTGGAATCCTTTATCGTACTACCCTTCAATATGTGGGGCAGGTGATGGCGCTACCACCCCTCTTTCCATCTACAGAACTATACGAATGCCTAACTGCCAATACCCAGATGATTTGCTATGAGGTAGGTGAAAAACCAATTGGCTGGTGCCAATTTGCCAAGTGGAAAAAATTCCTACCGGGATCCTTAACGGCGACCAACCGAGGTCCATAGCAAGGTCAAAGATGAAAACCTTAAAGGGCGGGAGGGTGGGAAACTGGAGCAGCTGAAAGCGGCAAAAGAGGGAGATCCCCGGCCGCGCCTGCGTTAAATAGAGCAGGCCACTCCCCCTGAGCCAGCCGATTGGCTGTTCAGGGGATGATGCTGCCGGGGATTCCCTCAATCGCGTGGAGGCTGAGAGCCAGCTGCCGTGCACGTGCTGGGGGCATGTAGCTCGCAATACCACCTTTTTTGTAAGCGGAAGTGGTTTTCCCTCACTGCCCTGGGGCAAGGAGCTTCTCTCCATCCCTCAATGTCCCCCAGCATAGAATTTCTATTCTTGCCGGTCTGGCGGAACGCGCTCATATAATAGATATACAACCCCAGTGGTACAATGCAAGCTAAATAGTTGGGACTTTCTCTCCCCCCCCCCTGCCAGCCTCCCTTCCACTGCCTGCCCACCCTTGCAAGAAGCTCTGCTATGAGTAACTCCATCTGGGCCATTAAACCCAAAACCTCTCTCTGGTGTCCATCCGGGAGGAAGTTCAACATCTCCGCTGAACATTTCCCAAAGAGCAGATCATCGCCAGCATGCCCAGAGCTGATGTTTCCTCACTCAACAAGAGGCAGGTCAAATGTCCAGGGATGCGTCCCAAACAAATTCCGTGCAGCCCTCAGACTCTGTGCCTAAAGAAAGCGAGCAAATACCCAGCAGGCCTCGGGCCTGACGTGGCGCATTTTCTCTCCACAGCTGTCTCTGTCCGTAGCAAAGTCCAAAGGCTCCTTCCAGATGGCAGCCTGCTGTGGGGTGGGATGACCGGCAACAGGGGGCACTGTTGGGCTGCCTGCGAGCTCAGAGGAATCTACTTTCCATGAGGGGAACGCACAAAGGGTACAGAGTCAGGCCACATGCCCATCCCAGGCAGCTTTGTCTGGACTGACTAGGGGTGTGCATTTGCAAAAGCACAGAGGTGGAAGGGACCGGGAATTTCTGAGAAATTCACTGCTGCAAAGCCCCTGATGGATGACTGTTGAGGGTCTACTTAAAAAACATCTGAAGTGAAGGTAGAATTGAGCCATAGGGCACCCCTTTTGGTCCACTTTTCTTTTTTCTAATTTTTAAATTAATTTTCAACACATCATTTTCAACAATAATCAAACGTACTTTAACATCTTCTACAAATTTTTTTTACTTCCATCAATCACATCTGAAAATTTTCCAATCTATTTACTTGATTTACATTTCTTATTTTCACTATTACATTTAAAACTCATAACTAATATCTCTCTTCTTTGCAATATTTCAAATATTTCTCCTTACAAAACTTCTTGTAGTCCTACTGGCGTGATTTGTTGATTACAGTTGCTCTTCAAATTGTTCGTACATTTCTTCCAATCTTCTGTAAATCTCTGGTCCCGCAGGTTTCGAATCCTTCCTGTCATTTTGTCCAATTCTGCGTAGTCCATTAATTTTGTCTGCCATTCTTCTTTTGTCGATATTTATTCTTGCTTCCCCTTCTGGTCCACTTTTCATCTGTCCCAAAAAGATTGTGCTGATGAATGAATAGGCATTTCTGAACTCCCATTCAAGATACCCATTTGTTTTATTTTGTGCCATTGGGTGCTGGCAGGGGGCGTCTTTTGTCTCCCTGGCAGTTGGAGCTACAGCAGAGATAAGTTCTGTGGCTCCTTCGGAAGGCCACCATTTTATTTACCCGCAATGCCTTGGTCGTTGTATCTTTCCAGGGTCTTGTAGGGAAAACTATCGCCACCATCACCATTGAGGTGGCACACTCGGTTCTCCCCCTCCTCCTTCATAGAATCATAGAATCATAGAGTTGGAAGAGACCACAAGGGCCATCGAGTCCAACCCCCTGCCAAGCAGGAAACACCATCAGAGCACTCCTGACATATGGCTGTCAAGCCTCTGCTTAAAGACCTCCAAATAAGGAGACTCCACCACACTCCTTGGCAGCAAATGCCACTGTCGAACAGCTCTTACTGTCAGGAAGTTCTTCCTAATGTTTAGGTGGAATCTTCTTTCTTGTAGTTTGGATCCATTGCTCCGTGTCCGCTTCTCTGGAGCAGCAGAAAACAACCTTTCTCCCTCCTCTATGTGACATCCTTTTATATATTTGAACATGGCTATCATATCACCCCTTAACCTCCTCTTCTCCAGGCTAAACATGCCCAGCTCCCTTAGCCGTTCCTCATAAGGCATCGTTTCCAGGCCTTTGACCATTTTGGTTGCCCTCCTCTGGACACGTTCCAGTTTGTCAGTGTCCTTCTTGAATTGTGGTGCCCAGAACTGGACACAGTACTCCAGGTGAGGTCTGACCAGAGCAGAATACAGTGGCACTATTACTTCCCTTGATCTAGATGCTATACTCATATTGATGCAGCCCAGAATTGCATTGGCTTTTTTAGCTGCCGCGTCACACTGTTGGCTCATGTCAAATCCTTCAATTCTTGCCACGACCCTGTCAGGTAGGCAAAGCTGAGAGAAGGCAGTGATTGGCCCAAGGCTACTCAGTGAGCTTCATGGCCAAGAGGGGATTCGAGCTCTGGTCTCACGGGTCCTAGTCTAACACTCATCCCACTCCACCACACTGACTGTCATAAAATGGCAGCCAATTTTGAGAGCATCCTCTATTCTAAGGATTGTCTGGTTTAATGGTAAAGAACAGGGGCCGGCAAGGTTTGCCTTGCCTGGGCCAGTTCACTTCTGCAGAGATTGCTCCAAATCGCGTCTGCACAGATGCGTTTTCTGGTGTCTGCGCATTCGCGATTTTCAGCGCTGAGGAAGCGAGTCCCTGCTCTACTCTGCGCTGCACCAGTTTAGAGCAGCGAGCGGGGACTCGCCAAGCGGGCAGCTCGGTTCGGGGGTGGCTCATGGGCCATTTAAACAACCCCCGTGGGCCGCTTGTGGCCAATGGGCCGCAGGATGCCGACCCCCGGTAAAGAACCGTAAGAGAGGAGACTCTGAAGTTACTTGCCAACAGTTAGTAAAGTGAGCGGGTGCTATAGGCCCCTTGGTCATAGTCTCCCCCACTATGATGGGAAGGGATGGGGTTTTCTGGAAGTATTGACATCAAATTTACTTGCACAGATTCCCCCCCCCCCGATTTCTGTCTCCCTCCTGAAATGCAATGAGGAGGAACCATCTCTGTGTCTCTGACTCTTGCAGCTGTTCATGAATTGTTTTTTAAAATGAGATTTTTATCAAAGTTTTCCACGATACAACGAGCTCTTCGAGGATTCATGCAAGAGTTTTCCCCGCCGCAATGTCAGAAATCTTTCCTGATATTGACATTTCCTTCCTGTTTGATGTTTTATTGTGTTTATAACATTCTGTTGGGGGCCTCCCAGTCAGGTGGGCGGCATACAGATAATAAAATAATGATAAAGCAGCAAGAATACTTATTGCAAAGTATTGGAAGACACAAGATTTACCCACCCTGGAAGAATGGCAGATGAAGGTGATGGACTACATGGAATTGGCAGAAATGACTGGCAGAATCCGAGACCAGGGAGAAGAGTCGGTGGAAGAAGATTGGAAGAAATTTAAAGACTATTTACAGAAACATTGTAAAATTAATGAATGTTAGAAGGATGTTGGATAGAAACTAAGCGGCTTCCAGCTGTAATGCTTTAAGAGATATGAAGAAAAAAAAAGGTTTCAGGAATGGGTAAAAGTTTAATGGTAAAGATTTGCTGAACTAACAAATCAAACTGGAATACAAAGAAGGGAGGCATGAGGAGGTCCGAGGAAATAAGTGTATGGAAGTTATGTTATGGAAAATTAATGTGTGTTTTTAACTGTTTTTTATTTTGTATGTCTATTTTTCTTTTTTTCTGTTATATCTTAAAAACTTTCAATAAATATCTTAAAAGTAAAATAAAATAATGATAATGATAATAAAACAGAGATGCAGGGAATTGAACTCAGGACTTTGGAGCACATGATGTGCTATGGATTGGACAAGCTGATGGGACAGCAGGGTATCAATGGCTGCCAGTCACGTTGGCTATGCACTGCCTCCAGGGTCACAGGCAGCAGTGCTTTTGAAGACCAGTTGCTGGAAACCTCAGGTCCCAGTCTTGCTTGCGGGTTCCCCTTTAGGGAATCTGGTTTCCCAGTGTGGGAACAGGAAGTAGGATGGCATCATCCATCAGGCTTTTCTGATGTTCTTATGTTCAATGCATGAACTACGGAATAGAATAGAATTTATTATTTATACCCCGCCCATCTGGCTGGGTTTCCCCAGCCGCTCTGGGCGGCTTCCAACAAAGTATTAAAATACAGTAATCCATCAAACATTAAAAGCTTCCCCAAACAGGGCTGCCTTCAGATGTCTTCTAAATGTCAGGTAGTTGCTTGTTTCCTTGACATCTGATGGGAGGGTGTTCCACGGGGCAGGCGCCACTACCGAGAAGGCCTTCTGCCTGGTTCCTTGTAACTTGGCTTCTTGCAGTGAGGGAACTGCCAGAAGGCCCTCAGAGCTGGACCTCAATGTCCGGGCAGAATGATGGGGGTTGGGGGTGGAGATGCTCCTTCAGGTATTCTGGACAGAGGCCGTTTGGGGCTTTAAAGCTCAGCACCAACACTTTGAATTGTGCTTGGAAACGTACTGGGAGCCAACGTAGGTCTTTCAAGACCAGTATTATGTGGTCTCGGTGGCCGCTCCCAGTCACCAGTCTGGCTGCCACATTCTGGATTAGTTGTAGTTTCCGGGTCACCTTCAAAGGTAGCCCCCCATAGAGCTCATTGCAGTAGTCCAAGCGGGAGATAACCAGAGCATGCACCACTCTGGCGAAACAGTCTGCGGGCAGGGAGGGTCTCAGTCTGCGTACCAGATGGAGCTGGTAGACAGCCGCCCTGGACACAGAATTAACCTGCGCCTCCATGGACAGCTGTGAGTTCAAAATGACTCCCACCTGGTCCTTTCAGGGGCACAGTTTCCCCATTCAGGACCAAGGAGTTCTCCACACCCGCCTGCCTCCTGTCCCCCCCAAAACAGTACTTCTGTCTTGCCAGGATTCAACCTCAATCTGCTGACCGCTATCCATCCTCCAACTGCCTCCAGACACTCACACAGGACCTTCACCGCCTTCACAGGGATCCATGCAGCCTATCAAGGTTCCATACTCTTGTCCTGAAGCCATCCTGAAAGGCTCGTCCCTGCAGCAAAACCCTCTGCCCGTTTCCCTTGGTTCCAGGTCCTTCCCAAAGTCTCGGGAGCCCGGGCGAACTTGCCCTGAAGGCGACAGGACACGTGCCAAGCGCAAACAAATGTGATTATTGCAGCTGGCTGAAGGGAGCTATTTGTTCTCAGAGCTCGGCTTTTGCAAACAAGTGCAGGCCGAAAGCGTTTAATTTCTGCTCTGCCGTCCTCTGTGGAGAGAGGGGCGTGGATCATCTATGGGATGCCGGGAGCGTCAAGGAGAAGGGGACGCTGGCTCTTCCACTAACCACAGAATAAACAAAAGAGGGAAAGGAGGGATTGAATTCTCACCGCAAGATGATGTTGGGGTTGCGATTTGATACAAGGGAGATTTTTTTCTTCTTCGTTTTTTAAAAAAGCAAAGAGCTCTAACGAAATGGAAGGGGCCGCCATGCCAAGAAAGTGCAATGGCATGCCAAGGGAAGGCGTTTTCTCAGGGTGATGCGGGAGCTGGCAGCGCAAGCATGAAGAATTGGTCGGAGTGATTGTGGAATCGCCGGCCTTCGGCCAACTTCTGCATTACACACAGATCTGTAAGAGGAACAAAGGGGGGGGGAATCTCCTCCCCAGGGCATTTTTCAGCAGCGTTTTCTGTCACTGCAACACACGTTGCCTTGCATTGAGTCAGACGATGGCTCTGTCTAGCTCAGTACTGTCTACACTGGCTGGCAGCAGTTCTCAGGCGGGGGCTTTCCCAGTCCAAACTGGAGATGCTGGGTATTTAATTCAGGACCTTCTTCATGCCCAACACCTGCTCCACCACTAAGCAATGGTCCTTTCCCATAATGTGCTGGTTCAGACCCTTGGTCCAATTAGCAACAACACTGTCTACACTGGCTGGCAGCAGCCTCCAGGGTTGTAGGCAGGGCTTTCTCAGTCCAAACTGGAGATGCCAAAGATTGCACCTGAGACCTTCTGCATGCAAAGCAGGTGTTCTGCCACTGAGCTATGGTCCTTCCTAATGTAAAGGTAAAAAGGTGAAGGACACCTGGACAGTTACCATATTTTTTGCTCCATAAGACGCACTTTTTTCTTCCTAAAAAGTAAGGGGAAATGTCTGTGCGTCTTATGGAGCAAATGCGTGGTCCCTGGAGCCAAATTGCCCAGGGGCAAAAAGCAGATCATGCTTTTTTTAAAAAAAGAGGGAAGTGGGTGTTGAAACAAAGCCGCTGATCATTTGCAGATTGGGGAGAGAGATAAGGGATGCTAGAGATAAAGGAGGCTGCCTGGGAGGGGGGAGGTAAAGACAGCAAACTTGCAAAGGGGGGGGGGGTAGGAATACTAAAGCAATAAGGAGAGAAACTAGAAGAAAAGGAGGAGCAAAAAACTGCTCCAGCTAAGGAAAAGACACTAAAGGGAAAGACACTAAGAGGGAAGGGACTGTTGAAAGGAAACAGCTGATCAGTGGGATCGGAAGAGAGATAAGGGACGCTAGTGGAGGCTGCCTGGGAGGAGGGAAGTAAAAAACCATGGATCCTCAGGATTTTTACATTGGGTCACCCCAAATTCACCATCAGTTCACATAGCATGTCCATGGCTACAGCCTGCACCAAAAAAATCATGCACCCGCTGTTTCCTGGGGCTGCAATGGTGCAAAAATGTGGCTACAAAGCACGGATCCACATGGATCCTCAGGATTTTTGCATTGGGTCACCCCAAATTCACCATCAGATCACATGTCTGTGGCTACAGCATGAACCACAAAAATCGTGCATCTACTGTTTCATTCAGAATATTTTTTTGCTTGTTTTCCTCCTCTAAAAACTAGGTGCGCCTTATGGTCAGGTGCGTCTTACGGAGCGAAAAATACGGTAAGTCCAGTCAAAGGTGAGTATGGGGTTGCGGTGCTCATCTCGCTTTCAGGCCGAGAAAGATGGCATTTGCCACTGTGATAACAGGATGCTGGACCAGATGAGACCATGGCCTGATCCAGCAGGCCCTTCCTATGTTCAGAAGCCCCTACACCAGAGAAGGCCCTCCTGTATTGCATTTTTCAAGCAACTCAAGAGAATGTAACTAGCAGCCCCCACAAACACTCCTTATCCTCTTTGACCTCTCCTTGACACACCTGAGAATCATAGAATCATAGAGTTGGAAGAGACCACAAGGGCCATCGAGTCCAACCCCCTGCCAAGCAGGAAACACCATCAGAGCACTCCTGACATATGGTTGTCAAGCCTCTGCTTAAAGACCTCCAAATAAGGAGACTCCACCACACTCCTTGGCAGCAAATTCCACTGTCAAACAGCTCTTACTGTCAGGAAGTTCTTCCTAATGTTTAGGTGGAATCTTCTTTCTTGTAGTTTGGATCCATTGCTCCGTGTCTGCTTCTCTGGAGCAGCAGAAAACAACCTTTCTCCCTCCTCTATGTGACATCCTTTTATATATTTGAACATGGCTATCATATCACCCCTTAACCTCCTCTTCTCAAGCTAAACATGCCCAGCTCCCTTAGCCGTTCCCCATAAGGCATCGTTTCCAGGCCTTTGACCATTTTGGTTGCCCTCCTCTGGACACGTTCCAGTTTGTCAGTGTCCTTCTTGAACTGGGGTGCCCAGAACTGGACACAGTACTCCAGGTGAGGTCTGACCAGAGCAGAATACAGTGGCACTATTACTTCCCTTGATCTAGATGCTATACTCCTATTGATGCAGCCCAGAATTGCATTGGCTTTTTTAGCTGCCGCGTCACACTGTTGGCTCATGTCAAGTTTGTGGTCAACCAAGACTCCTAGATCCTAGAAGACAGTCTGCATGGCTCTGTTTGACCTCCTTGACCTGGTAGCAGCATCTGATACCAATGTAGGTTGACAGAGTCTCAAAGGCATCATTGGGGCAGCAGGCCTTCTTGTTTAAACCTGAATAAGCCCCGATCACAAGTAATAATAATAATAATAATAATAATAATAATAATAATAATAATTGTCAGGGCTGCCTCAGGTCCCAGCTCACAAAGGACCAACGCCAGGTTCACTTTATATACAAAGATGTTTATTGCAGTTCATTTTCCGCTCCACAGCCGAGGCGCGCAGCCCCACGCCTGTTACGCTTAGACCGTTGAAGTCCCTTCCGAGTCCCTCCCCTGCACCAGTTTAAGAAGCTTGCGCTGCTCCACCTCTTCCTCTCTCTCCTTTTCCGCAGGGTCTTCCTGCCCGCTGGGGTTTCGCCCCTCCTGGATTCCCCTGACGCTGAATCGCCAGACTGCTCTCCCTCCCTCCTGCGGGCTTTGGGACCTGGCTCCTCCCCCGGGCTCCCTGTTCTTCCGCGCGCCTGCACATTTGAACTTGGCGCGCGCGCCCAACTTCTAACCTTCCTTTTGACAGTTACGCTACTCCCCTCACTACTCCCCTCCCCTTCCGGGAGGATGGCTTGCTCTGACCTCCCCTCCTTTTCTGCTGCCGGAGCTGCTTCCCCTGTCACACTGGAACCTCCTCCCCCTTCGCTGCGCTCTGGTGGGGAAGTTGGTCCTGACTCCCAGCTGCCACTTTGGGATTCCCTGCTGGCCCCTTGCCCTCGCTGCGTTCCCCCTGGGACTCCCTTTGTCTTGCCCTCAGGCGCCCCTCCTGGGAATCCTCAGGTTCGCTGGAGAGGCTCATGGAATCCTCTGACCCACTGCCATCCTCTTCCTCGGCGTCCTGGGATTCTTCCCCATCGCTCTCCATCTCCTGCCTCCCCTGTGCCTCTGTCCCTGAACCCCTGACAATAATAATAATAATAATAATAATAATGTGTTTTTATTTAATAATAATAATATGTTTTTATTTATACCCTGTCCTCCCCACCCAAGACCGGGCTCAGGGCGGCTAACACCAGGTATAAAAACAATTGATTAAAATGCAACTTAAAAACAAGATTAAAACACAACATTAAAATGCAGCCTCATTTCAGTAGAAACTCAAATCAAAAACTTTTTGGGGGATGAAAACGTCAAATCTTCACCAAGGCCAACTACCCAGCCTGGTCCTACGTGGGCCATAAAAAAGCCAGGGAAGTCCCCAAATAGGAGTTCCATCACAGAAGGAGAAAGGGAAAAGGAAAGAGGGGGAGGGGATCAAGTTGATTCCAAGCCAAAGGCCAGGCGGGAAAGTAAAGCAAAGGGTGAGTAGTCTGATTTTTAGAGCAAAGGGGAGCTGATAAACCCTCCTCACACAATCGCTGAGCAACCTATAACTAAAAGATAGCAATCGCAGACCCTCCAAGTGTCTCTATTTTCCAGGACGCCCTGGATTTAGAGAAGCTTTCCCAGTTTTTTATTTGACCCCGGAATGTCCCGCTTTTCCTTAGGATGTCCCTATTTTCATTGGAGAAATGTTGGAGAGTATGGAGTTATTCGACTCCCAAGCTGTCTGAAGGCAATCCCGTATAGGGAAGGTTTTTTAAAAAAATGTTTAATATTTTATTATGTTTTAATATACAGTTGTACCTCGGCTCCTGAATGCCTTGGAAGTCGAACGTTCCGGTTCCCGAATGATCGAAAACCGGAGGTGAGGGTTCAGCGTGTTCTCACTAAAGGAGAGCACGTGTTGCGGATGGGTCAGACAAAGCACCCTGTAGTAATTAGGTGGATTGGTTTAAGGGGCCTACTTTTGGCTGGAGTTGGTGTTGCTGGGGTAAATTTGATGTTGCAATTTTGGGGGAGGGGTCAGAGGTTATTTAAGGAAGGTCCACAGCAGGGTACTTTCTCTTTCGCTGTGGACATCGGATCTAGCTGGACACGGCGAAGGACTGGTTGTGTTAATAATCCAATTTCTTCTCTCTTATCCTTTTCTTCTCACCCCCCCTTTTTTTTGTTTTAATCTCTTCCTTATTAATAATCATTTCCTTATCATTCTTAATTTAGTTTGCCTGGCTGCATTCCCCCTTGGCAGGGCTTTTGGGGGCTGGGGGGGGTTGGGGCGACCCTAACCGCCCGCGGCCTGGTCCGCGGCTGAGGCGCTGGTCCCTGGCCTTATCCCTGGCACCCGGGCTCCCCTTCTGGGTTGGGCAGCTGGGCAAAACGTTTAATTTTATGATTTGATTTGTTCCTCAATTATTTGTTTTGAACACGGGCGCCGCGGCTCTTACCTCGCTCGTGTCGGCCCTCCTCGCGGTGCGCTCCGGCGCGCTCTGTTTGGAGGGAGACGCCGGGGGAGCACCCCGGGCGGCAGCGCGGCCGCGCTGCCGGCTTGGCTTCGGGCCTTGCTTCGGCCCGGGGAGGCTTGGGGCTGCTGGGCCTTTCCCCTCCCTTTCATCCGTGGAGGCCGGGATCGGCCGCTGGGACGGTCCCGCGGCGGGGTGGCTTACACCGGGGGGGGGGGGCGGCCGGCGCTTGCCTGACCCCTTGCCGCCGCCGGCGGTCGCTGCTTCACGCTCCGGCGCGCGCGCCGCGGCCTAGCTGGCCGTGGGCGGCGGAGGCGCTGCGGCGGAGCCGCTGGTTGCCTGAGCGCCTGGTTTTGGCCTAGCCAGGGCCTGCAGGCCTTCTGTGCTGGGCCAGGTTGGGGATCGTGAGCAGGCAGTTTGGCGGGAGCGCCATTTTCTTTCTGCCTCATTTTGCGGTTGGTTGCCCCCAGTGGCCGAAGGTGGAAGTGGCTGGTGGCAATTTTGGGTGTTTTACGTTTATTCTCCACCCCTTACCCTGCCCCGTAGGAAGATTCTCCCTGTATCTGTGGCTTGCCTTTCCCAATAGGGAGAGAGCCCCCATTAGGGGCTTTCTTTCACAAAAAGGTTTCCTCCATTTTGCTTGTTGAAATTGTGGGGCTAGTCAGGGCTGTTCCCAGCTTAGCTGGAATCACTTTCGTTTATAGTACCCCGAAGGTTGGCTTTATGTTGAGTGTGTGCAGCGCTGTTGGCCAAATTTTAAGCTAGCCTTGGGTGGGAGCACTAATTTGAGTTCTTTTAACATTGCTATGAGACTAAGATTCTCAAGAGCTGAAGCAGGGAGGCCTATTCGGCCTGCACATAACTTCCAAGCCTGAGTCTGCTACAGGTAGCAGTTAATTGTTAAGTCTCTGACACGTGATTCATTCTCTCTATGTATCTGCTTCCAGGCCCAGTTGCTGCTAATGTATATCTGAGGCAGACAGAGGGCCCCAGAGGCTCCCTGTCCCTCCAAGGACTATGAGCACTCTGTATATGCTCTTGAACTATGCTGTTTCTGAACAAGTTATTTTCTTTAAGTTTGTTTTGCTCTGATAGTGGCGACTGCCATTGTGGCTTAGTGGCTAAGTGCAGGACTAGGACCTGGGAGACAGGGTTCATATACCCCTCTTAGCCATTGTTATAACAAAACAAAACAAACTGCTCCTTTTGAGCTATTCTGTTGCTGGGTAGTTCGGCCCATTTGTGATAAAAGAACTTTGGGTTTCTTGAAGGGGTGCTTCCCTCTAAAAGGGCAAGCAGGGGTACCTGGACAAGCTGTGGGCTACCTCAACTCTGCTATTTCACTGGAAACATTTATGCCTGGCCTAGCAGGTGATCCTAGGGCTTTGCCCTAGAATTCGATGGCCTGGAAGCGTTTCCGGCCTCAATAGTGTCCCCATGTGGTCCATGAAGCATTGGTTTCACTGGGTCAGCGGATAGTGCCGGTAATGCCTAGGTTGCAGGATTGGTCCCTGTATGGGACAGCTGCATGCTCCCCCATTGCTCTACCTGGACACTTAAGTCCTTTTGGTGGTTACCTCACTGCGAGGGATGTAACGGGTGCCACGTTTGCAATATGCAACTGGGAGAAAGCACCTTTGCGTGCCCGCATTGCAGTTTGCTCTGTGCGTTGCAGAGCATGGCGCTGCACGGGCTGCAATTGCATCGCATTGCAAGGAGATTTGCAGTTGCATTGCACGGAGGGTGTGTAGTTGCATTGCACGGAGTGTGTTGTTGCATTGCACGGAGGGTGTTGTTGCATTGCACGGAGGGTGTTGTTGCATTGCACGGAGTGTGTTGTTGCATTGCACGGAGTGTGTAGTTGCATTGCACAGAGTGTGTGTACATTGCATGGAGGGTGTAGTTGCATTGCACGGAGTGTGTTGTTGCATTGCACGGAGTGTGTTGTTGCATTGCACGGAGGGTTTGTTGCATTGCACGGAGGGTGTGTAGTTGCATTGCACGGAGTGTGTTGTTGCATTGCACGGAGTGTGTTGTTGCATTGCACGGAGGGTGTTGTTGCATTGCACGGAGGGTGTTGTTGCATTGCACGGAGTGTGTTGTGGCATTGCACGGAGTGTGTAGTTGCATTGCACAGAGTGTGTGTACATTGCATGGAGGGTGTAGTTGCATTGCACAGAGTGTGTTTTTTGCATTGCACGGAGTGTGTGTGCATTGCATGGAGTATGTAGTTGCATTGAACGGAGGGTGTGTGCAGGGCATGGAGTGTGTAGTTGCATTGCATGGAGTGTAGTTGCATTGCATGAAGGGTGTGTGCATTGCAGGGAGTGTGTTTTGCATTGAACGGAGTGTGTAGTTGCATTGCACGGAGGGTTTGTGTGTGCATTGCACAGAGTGTGTAGTTGCATTGCACGGAGGGTTTGTGTGTGCATTGCACAGAGTGTGTAGTTGCACTGCACAGAGCGTGTTTTTGCATTGCACGGAGTGTGTTTTTGCATTGCACAGAGTGTGTGTCTGAAAAGGAAGCTGGCTCGGCGGCAGATTGGTTGGGACTCCTTCAGGGGTTCTGGCCAGCATCGGCCCTGTAAATTCACATATCATGATGGCAGCACAAGATGCCCCCTGCCCAAGCGGGGGGCGGGAAGTTGGCAAGCAATAGCTCAATATCTTTTGCCCATATTCCCATTTTATTTAGGGATCCAGTTAGATATCGTTGCTAAAACATGCCACTTGCATATGGAGAAGCTGTCTGCCTTGAAGGAAGTTATTTTGTAATACTTCCTCTGTAGCAAGTGATGCTTCATCAGATCCGATCTTGCTGGGTCACTTAATTAATCTTCCCACTAGGCCAGGCTGCCTGCGGCCTGAGGTCCCCTTACCTTTGTGTACGCCTACCAAGCGTGGTGAAGGCAGATATCAGGTGATGGTAGCAATTCCTGACCTGAATGTATGCAATAGTAGTTCGCCATGGCAGGATACCTTGAACCTGCACAGGGATTTTCAGGTTCAGGCTGGTGCTGCTGGATCTTTGCCCTTTGGTTTCTATTTCAAGGGCGGCTGGCGAGCACAGCTATGGCCTCAAGCCCGGTGTGGTGAGGCAATCATGTGACATAACTTTTCTTGATGCCTGATGCCTCTAGTCAGCCCCCGAGTTCACCTGAGCCTCCGGCCGTCACGTATAGGGGCCGTAGAGGCACTAAGGGTACTGCCAGGAGAAGGGCGTCTGCCAGGGGGCGGGCAGCCCGCGCCACTGGTGCGCCACCTTCTCTAGTTGCAAGGGCGGCTTCTGGTCATTCACTGGTTGTCTCTTCTCAGCCTATCTTAAATACAGATCAGCAAGGTGACGCTTCCGAGTCTTCGGTGGAGGACAGCCTGCTTCCCCCTCCGAAAGCTTCTTCTGGGGGTCGCCGCCGCCGAAGGAAATCCGGGAAGCGTGCCAAGAAGAGTCGGAGGGACACTTCATCCTCCCTTTCAGATGGAGCGGTTCAGATCCCTGGCGCCAGAGGCTCGAGAACGTCCGGAATTTTTCCCGGATCACCTCTGGAACCTTGGCAGCACTTAGTTTTACAGGGAGTAGCTGCATCTGTTGCCCCCTCCACTTTGCAGTCTTATGAGAAGGCTTGGTGTGATTTTTTAAAGTTCATTGGGCAGCCGGAGTTGGGAGGTGTGGTTAATCCCCACTCTACTTCTCAGGTGCTCCAGTATCTGGCGCACCTGTTTCAGAAGCGTCGGGCAAACAGGACGCTCAGACTGCATTCTGCAGCAATATCCTTCTTTAGTAAGGCATTCTTTAATAAGGACCCATGCGGGAAATTTGTGGTGAGAAAGGCACTTGAGGGCTGGGGTCGGCTTCGTCCCTCCAGGCCTATTTCCCGGCGGCCCATTACATTTCACCTGTTGTCTCGGATGCGTGGTAAACTGAGGAGCATCTGTTGGTACAGGTTTGAGGCCCGGCTGTTCTCTGCAGCCTTTTCTTTAGCCTTCTCCGGGGCCCTGAGAGTGGGCGAAGTGGTGCTTGAACCTAACCGGGGTGGTAGTTCTAGGGGTCTATTACTAGAGGACGTGAGTCTGTCTCCGTCTGAGGTGCAAGTCAACGTCAGGAGCTCAAAAACTGATCAGCGGGGTAGGGGAGCGGTGATTCGGCTCCCCGCCACTGGAGAGAAGGGCCCTTGTCCGGTCAAGGACCTCCAGAGGTATTTAGCCTTGCGTCCACCAGGCATGGGCCCCTTGTTTGTTCACAAGAAGGGGCACCCGTTGGCTCGTCACCAGTTCTCAAAAGTGCTCCGCAAGGCCATCGCGGCATGCGGCCTGGCTGCCGCTGAGTTTGCACCTCATTCCTTCAGGATTGGGGCCGCGACGACGGCCGCTCATTGGGGTTTATCGGCAAGAAGGATAAAAGACCTGGGTCGTTGGAGGTCGGACGCATACAAGGGTTATGTACGTAAATGATGCAATTTCGTGTGCTTACGTATCTGTTTTACCCTAGGTCAAGCCCCTACACGTATCTGGATTGTAGGGCACAGTATTGTGCACTGGGCAGCTCACAGAGCTCGACAGTCTGGCTTGGGTGACGATCTTGGCTTTCCGCAGGAAGTGAAAGTGTCCTGGATCGCCAGAAGGGGAATGCTGTGGAAGGAACTTCTGCCGCTTATCCAGAGGCGTGTTCTTTTGGAGGGCCCTCCTACGGCGATTGTCATTCAGCTTGGGGAGAATGATTTGGTGTCACATTCTTGTTTTGTTCTGCGTGCTATGATATTGGAAGATGTGAAGGATTTGGCGGCCATGGTGCAGCCAACGACAATAATTTGGTCAAAATTACTTCAACGCCGTAAGTGGAGGGGTAGCCCTTATGTGGAAGCCACCGAGCGGTCCAGGAAACGGATTAATGCTGCAGTGAGCAAGTTGGTGGCTGATTTGGGTGGGTTTGTGATTTCACACCCCTTGATCAGGTTCAAAGCCACTGAATTGTTTATGATGGATGGGGTTCATCTGTCGTCTGTTGGGAATGATGTGTGGTTGAGTTCAGTGGTGGATAAGTTGAGGGTGTGTTTGAGGCTGTGAGTGGTTGGCGGCGAGCGTAAGGGGCTCGAGTGGCGGTTAGGCATTGGTTTAAATTGGTTGGTGGAGGGGTATGGATTGGCTGTGCCTGCCCCTCCAATGATGTTGCTGCATGGGAATTCCGTTAAAGGAATTCAGGGACTTACCATCCATTCGTCCAAGCCCCTGGAATCGGGCTTGGGCCGTGTAAGTTCCTAGGAGCATGCGGGGAGAAGCTGAGGGTCTGTGCCGCAGCTCCGCCTATCCCTGAACTTGTTCCTCCACACTGGCTTCCGCTGGAATCCGGGAGCCAGTGCTGTCCCCAATGCGGGAGGGACAGCTAGTCGTAACCAATGCCTAAGCAACCACTCACAATTTGTATGCAAATAAAGTTGTGGCCAAAATTATGCCAAAAACCTTAAACAAAAATTCATGTGTGATGTGTGAGTTATTGGGGTTAAGGGTGTTTTGGGGACCTCAGCACGCAAAGCGTGTTCTCACTAAAGGAGAGCACGTGTTGCGGATGGGTCAGACAAAGCACCCTGTAGTAATTAGGTGGATTGGTTTAAGGGGCCTACTTTTGGCTGGAGTTGGTGTTGCTGGGGTAAATTTGATGTTGCAATTTTGGGGGAGGGGTCAGAGGTTATTTAAGGAAGGTCCACAGCAGGGTACTTTCTCTTTCGCTGTGGACATCGGATCTCCCGCCCGCCCTCCCTTGTTGGGCTTGCGCTTTGACCTTGCTTTGCCTGTCATGGGGTCGTTCGCCTTGGTGCGGGGGCCCAGTAGGAATTTACCATTTGGCTGATTAGTGCGTGCCTCTTGGGTTTTGCCTACTGCTTAGCAATACGTCACAACTTGTAAGGTTGGCGGTTAGGCATTGGTTTAAATTGGTTGGTGGAGGGGTATGGATTGGCTGTGCCTGCCCCTCCAATGATGTTGCTGCATGGGAATTCCGTTAAAGGAATTCAGGGACTTACCATCCATTCGTCCAAGCCCCTGGAATCGGGCTTGGGCCGTGTAAGTTCCTAGGAGCATGCGGGGAGAAGCTGAGGGTCTGTGCCGCAGCTCCGCCTATCCCTGAACTTGTTCCTCCACACTGGCTTCCGCTGGAATCCGGGAGCCAGTGCTGTCCCCAATGCGGGAGGGACAGCTAGTCGTAACCAATGCCTAAGCAACCACTCACAATTTGTATGCAAATAAAGTTGTGGCCAAAATTATGCCAAAAACCTTAAACAAAAATTCATGTGTGATGTGTGAGTTATTGGGGTTAAGGGTGTTTTGGGGACCTCAGCACGCAACAGTTTTTTAAGGTTCTTTCGGAAGCTGAACATCCGACAGGGCTTCCACAGCTTCTGATTGACTGCAGGAGCTTCCTGCAGCCAATCAGAAGCCGCACTTCAGTTTCCGAACGTTTTGGAAGTCGAACGGGCTTCCGGAACAGATTCTGTTCAACTTCTGAGGTACGGCTGTACAATGGTACCTCGGGTTAAGAACTTAATTCATTCCAGAGATCCGTTCTTAACCTGAAACACTTCTTAACCTGAGGCGTGCTTTCACTAATGGGGCCTCCTGCTGCCGCTGCGCTGCTGGCGCGAGATTTCTGTTCTTATCCTGGGGCAAAGTTCTTAACCTGGAGCAACCACTTCCTGGTTAGTGGAGTTTGTAAGCCGAAGTGTCTGTAACCTGAAGTGTCTGTAATCCGAGGTACCACTGTATGTTAGAAGCTGCCCAGAGCGGCTGGGGCAACCCAGTAAGATGTGTGGTAAAACATTATCGTTAAATTATCGTTATGGAATGGGATGTCCCTATTTTCATTGAAGAAATGTTGGAGGGTATGCTCTCGTCGGTGTCCTCAGAGCCTCCCATCCTCAAAGAGGCTTCTGACCAGGCCTTGAAGAAGAAGAAGAAGAAGAAGAAGAAGAAGAAGAAGAAGAAGAAGAGGAGGAGGAGGAGGAGTTTGGATTTGATATCCCGCTTTATCACTACCCGAAGGAGTCTCAAAGCGGCTAACATTCTCCTTTCCCTTCCTCCCCCACAACAAACACTCTGTGAGGTGAGTGGGGCTGAGAGACTTCAGAGAAGTGGGACTAGACCAAGGTCACCCAGCAGCTGCATGTGGAGGAGCAGGGAAGCGAACCCAGTTCACCAGATTACGAGTCCACCGCTCTTAACCACTACACCACACTGGCTCTCCAGAATGTGTATGTTCTTACAACCTAGACCAGGCATCCCTAAACTCGGCCCTCCAGATGTTTTGGGACTACAACTCCCATCATCCCTAGCTAACAGGACCAGTAGTCAGGGATGATGGGAATTGTAGTCCCAAAACATCTGGAGGGCCGAGTTTGGGGGTGCCAGACTTAGACTCTCAGGGATCCTTTTGGTTCTGATGGAGCCTGATATCGGGAACACATCCTGATATTCTGCGAAAGGCACAGGTGAAGTGCTCTGATCTGCTGGAGGTTAATTTCACCAGCAACTATTATGGGGTGGGGTGGGGAGCCGAACTTGCAAACGTGGATAGATCAGGCACATGGTGCAAATCTGTAAAATATTGGTTCATTTGGGACAAGTTATTCTGCTTTTCCCCCTGAGAAACGAACAAAAGCAGATTGTGGAAATTCCGCTCAGCCTCCACCTGAAACTGTCTTTGCTTGCACAGTTCCAAAATAACCCCCACAGCTTTAAGGGCTAAAAAATTGCTTTTAAAAAATAAAAAAGGAAGGAACAATGAGAGGCGAACTTCTCAAGATGCTGCCAGATTCCCCGATGTGACTTCGGAATGTCTCCCCTCATAAGGCACCAGCGTGGAATTCTCCTTTTCCTTCAGACAGACAGCTGCATTCTTTGGAGCCACAGCCGGGCCTACCCAGTAAACAAAAACAAAATTTGCTTCTGGATGGGAGTCGTCGCATGAAACAAGAAGCTAATTTCCCCCGCTCTGGTGTTTGCCATCTGCATTAGCCTTGGTCTCAGGGGAAAGTGAATGGAGCCATTCTTCCTAGGGTAGTCTTGGCCGTATAATTCCGACGGTGGTGAAACTGTAGACCGCGAGAGGAAAAACATAATACTTGTGTGACCGGCTTGCCATCGGCCGCCTGAGCTGGTGTCTACCTTGTTTTGCGAACCGAGGAGTCGGGCGGGCAGCTTAAGGGGTGATAGACTTCAGTGTCCAAAATGCACTGGAGGCAGCGAGTAATTAAAGTGCTACATTGGGGAGGATAGCTGAGCTAGGAGGCAGAGCAAGGCTCTCTATTGATTTCTCGAGGCTTCTCAGTGACGGGGCCACGAACCGTGGAAAAATCAGTGTGGGACCTCCTGGAAAGGCATTCATGAGCCCTCTCGGAACGTCTCGACCCCCTCCGCCTTTGCCGTATTTCCTTCGGTTTAGGAATGCAGGAAATCTGGAAGCAGAGCATTTGGGTGATGCCACACCTTCTCCCATGCCTTACTGGCACAAAACCACCCCACTGGTCTCCACCATAAGTTCTACCCAGGTGTTGGTCTTCATGTGGTCGTCCCTGAGCCCGGTCTCGGCTGGGGACAGTGGGGTATAAATAAATTATTATTATTAATGTGTAGAGGGGGGAAAGTGCATTTTATCATATGTGGTGGGACTGTAAGATTACAGTGGTACCTCGGGTTACAGACACTTCAGGTTACAGACTCTGCTAACCCAGAAATACTACCTTGGGTTAAGAACTTTGCTTCAGGATGAGAACAGAAATCGTGAGGTGGTGGTGCAGCGGCAGCAGGAGGCCCCATTAGCTAAAGTGGCACCTCAGCCTAAGAACAGTTTCAGGTTGAGAACGGACCTCTGGAATGAATGAAGTTCTTAACCCGAGGTACCACTGTATTTTTTTTGAAAAGGGAAATGATATATAACGATTTGAAAAAGATGTTTAAAATAACCTTTGTGAAAAAACCAGAAGCCTTTTTGTTAGGTATTTTAGGACGAGAAATGCTGAAGAAAAATCGGACGTTATTTATGTACGCTACTACAGCAGCAAGAACTCTAATAGCACAAAATTGGAAGATTGGAGAAATACCATCTAAAGAACAGTGGCAAGAAAAATGGACGAACTATGCAGAATTGGCAAAGCTAACGGACAAACTGCGTGAAAAGGACAATAGTGACTTTGGGAAAGAATGGGAACCTTTTACAACATACTTGCAGAAACAAAACAAAAAATGGACTCGTTGGCAGGATTTAAATAAACATTTGCAGCTTTATTTACAGAGAACAAGAAACATAATTAGCGATAACAGAACATTATGTATAAACAGCAGAATGTAACATTTGGTGTAATAAACCAGAAATGGAAGTTGGGGGAAGTCGACGGGGAGTGGGGAAACAAGAAAATGGATGTTAAATGATGATATTGATTTTTGAATGCAGATGACATTGAAATGAATTGAAGGGGTTCTAGCAACAAGGTAAAATGTCAGATGGGATTGATAATAGATAAACTAAATAGGACATGAATTTGCTGAACCAATTTCTAATAAGGGATACAAAAAAGGGAGACGTGAGGAAGTCAGGAAAATAAGTTAACTAAAGATGAGAAATTAAGAAAGAGGGAGTTTTTGTCTTTTTTTAAATACGTGTTTTTTCTTCTTCTTTTTTTGTGTGTTTAATGCTTGTATTTTTGTATTTTGTAACTTTGTATTTTCCTTTCTCTGTATTTTTTCTGAACTTTTCTATTGATAAAACCTAATAAAATATTATAATAAATAAATAAATAAATAAATGATGATATTGAATGTTTGTTATGAGAAAAGAAAATCAATAAAAAATATTTTTTAAAAAGAAAGAAAGTGCGTTGCTCAGTGTGCAACCCTGGCGAGCCCTGCCCCAATGGCCCTTCTGGCCCAGCTTCCTGATCTTACAGTGAGCGGCCAAATGCCTGCGGTAAACCCACAAACAGGATCTAAACACAAGAGGCACCATCGCCTTCTGTGGTTTCCAGAAACTGATATTCCAAAAGTGTCACTGCCTCTAACCATGGTGGTGGAGCGTGGCCCCCACCACAGCTAGTAGCCACTATCAAACTTATCCTCCAATAATTTGCCCAGTCCTCTTTTAAGACCACCCAAGTTGGTGGCCATCATCGCCTGGTGTGGGAGTGAGTTCCACAATTTAATTTTGGCAGGGATTTCACTGAGGTTTTCTCCCTCCTTTGATGACTTCTGAATGGAATTTCTGTTCTCGTGGACTGTCTCGCCAGAGTAGTGCATGCTCTGGTTATCTCCCGCTTGGACTACTGCAATGCGCTCTATATGGGGCTACCTCTGAAGGTGACCCGGAAACTACAACTAATCCAAAATGCGGCAGCTAGACTGGAGACTGGGAGTGGCCACCGAGACCACATAACACTGGTCTTGAAAGACCTACATTGGCTCCCAGTATGTTTCCGAGCACAATTCAAAGTGTTGGTGTTGACCTTTAAAGCCCTAAAGGGCCTTGGCCCAGTATACCTGAAGGAGCGTCTCCACCCCCATCATTCTGTCTGGACGCTGAGGTCCAGCTCTGAGGGCCTTCTGCCGGTTCCCTCATTGCGAGAAGCAAAGCTGCAGGGAACCAGGCAGAGGGCCTTCTCGGTGGTGGCGCCCGCCCTGTGGAACGCCCTTCCAGCAGATGTCAAAGAGATAAACAACTACCTGACATTAAGAAGACATCTGAAGGCAACCCTGTTCAGGGGCTGTGACATTTTGATGTATTTTTAATCTTTGTTGGAAGCCACCAAGAGTGGCTGGGGAAACCCAGCCAGATGGGCGGGGTACAAATAATAAATTATTATTATAAAGGTAAAGGGACACCTGACCATTATGTCCAGTCATGGCTGACTCTGGGGTTGCAGCGATCATCTCGCTTTACTGGCTGAGGGAGCCGGCGTACAGCTTCCGGGTCATGTGGCCAGCATGACTAAGCCGCTTCTGGCGAACCAGAGCAGCACACGGAAATGCCGTTTACCTTCCCGCTGGAGCGGTACCTATTTATCTACTTTTTGACATGCCTACGAACTGCTAGGTTGGCAGGAGCAGGGGCCAAGCAACCGGAGCTCACCACGTCGTGGGGATTCGAACCACCAACCTTGTGATTGGCAAGTCCTAGGCTCTGTGGTTTAACCCACAGTGCCACCCGCGTCCCATAAAATAATAATAATAATAATAATTATTTTCATTACCTGACATATTATGGAACATAGAGATGGGTTCGGTGGGAGGGATGCAGAATAAAATTTCCACCCAGCACTATTTTCCATTGTGAAGTCTCCATGTCGGCCTCTCCACTGACCGCCGTCTTCCGAACGTCTATCAAAAACTGCTGGACGTTGAAGTTCTCTTGCAACGCCTTGAGGGTGCCCATGGCAGGAGCAAAAGGGCATGGGTGTCAGAGGAGTGCCCTCTCCTGCAGCCAACTGCCTTCCCCACACCCGGTGTTGAAAGCTACGGAGGCATTTCTAGTGGAAATGCAGCAGCCCTGCTCCCCGGTGGCATGGGTCATAGTCAAAACATGGATTCCGGGCCAGTCAAAACATCGCCAGGTTACTAATCCCGGTCTAACACCCTCCCCAACATCAACGCCACATTCCCATCAAATCCGCTGGCATCCAGTTCCGCTCAGAAGCCAAGAGGCTATTGCACTCCCTGGTACTGAGAATTCTCTGCGGACTCATATGTAATATCCTCCTTCCACGGGTTCCCTTTCCCCCACCATCCATCACCGATTCTGGTGAGGATTTTGTTCTCTGTTTTTCAGGGTTGTCCTGTTCACACAGCTGCTTATGCAAAACATCCAGGGCAGGTTTATATATTTAGCATTTGTTTGTTTGTCAGAAAGGTTTCTTTCTTCAGGTCATGAAATTGGTGCCAAATTTGGTTCAAACCAAAACCTAAAAGCGGTTTGCAAAAAAATATACAAGGCAATAAAATAAAAAGACAGGGCACAGAGCCACCCAAAAGACCAGGTGCAGAGAGGACGCTTCGGAGAAGCAGTTTGAGAGCGTTGGCCAGCTTGTCCTTCAGTGGTAAGACCACGGCCTTGGAAGGAGGGTCAGTCAAAAAACATCCCAGAGCATTCAGGAATCCTTCTGATTCCGTAGGCAGACCACCCATAGACATTTCGTATTCGTAAGAGCTCGATCATTAACTCTGACAGTGTCTGCACTTTGGAACTCCCTGCCTATTCGATTTCAGGCAGGTGCATTCACTGTACTCTTTTTGGCGCCTGCTGAGAACATATTTTGTTTAGGGAAGCCTACCCAGATGTTTATGGGACACAGGTGGCGCTGTGGGTTAAACCACAGAGCCTAGGACTTGCCGATCAGAAGGTTGGCGGTTTGAATCCCTGTGATGGGGTGAGCTTCCGTTGCTCAGTCCCTGCTCCTGCCAACCTAGCAGTTCCAAAGCACGTCAAAGTACAAGTAGATAAATAGGTACCACTCCAGCGGGAAGGTAAACGGCGTTTCCGTGCGCTGCTCTGGTTCGACAGAAGCGGCTTAGTCATGCTGGCCACATGACCTGGAGGCTGTACGCCGGCTCCCTCGGCCAATAAAGCGAGATGAGCGCCGCAACCAAACAAACAAATCCCAATTTGTCCTCCGCTTCAGCTAAGCCAGGGATCAGCAAATGTTTTCAAGAGGGGGCCCGTGCACTGTCCCTCAGACCTTGTGGGGGCTGGACTATATTTTGAAAAACACACACCAAAAAACCTGAACGAATTTCACCTGCCCACAAAGAGGCCTGAAGATGCTTCACTTTACCTGTCCCATTGTCGTCTTGATAGCCTCAGTTGGGCTTCTCCAGCCAGCTGGACCTCAGTGTCCAAGCTGAACAATGGGGGTGGAGACACTCCTTCAGGTATACAGGACCGAGGCCGTTTAGGGCCTTAAAGGTCAGCACCAACCCTTTGAATTGTGTCTGGAAATGTACCGGGAGCCAATGTAGGTCTTTCAAGACCGGTGTTATGTGGTCTCCTAGTCACCAGTCTAGCTGCTGCCTTCTGGATTAGTTGTTGTTTCTGGGTCACCTTCAAAGGTAGCCCCACGTAGAGCGCACTGCAGTAGTCCAAGCGGGAGATAACCAGAGCATGCACCACTCTGGGGAGACAGGCTGCGTGCAGGAAGGGTCTCAGCCTGTGTACCAGATGGAACTGGTAAACAGCTGCCCTGGACACAGAATTGACCTGCGCCTCCATGGACAGCTGTGAGTCCAAAATCACTCCTAGGCTGTGCTCCCAGGATGAACTTTCTGACAGTAAGAGCTGTTCGACAGGGGAACTCTCAGAAAGTGGCAGCCTCTTTTCGATGGAGGTTTTCAAACAGAGCTTGTGTGACCACTTGTCTAGAAGTCCTTAAACTGTGATTCTGTCATTGCAGGGGGTTGGACTAAATGCCTCTTGGGGTTTACCTTCCAACTTTCCAATTCTATGACACAATCTCAAGGAGGAAGGCACACCTAACATCTGGCCATTTCGCTCGCTCTGTTCCGGTATGATAATCTTTATTGTCATTGACCCATACAGAACAACAAAACTGAAAAAATCTACACCAGACATTCAAAAGCCAACAAGCCTGCTATCCCAACTATTGAAGCCTGGTTAACCCCCTAGAAACTCTGATACCCCATAACTAAATACAATATACTCCTGTAGAGACTCCTTACACTGTGTTTAAAACCAAAATCACATTTGGGTAGAAACTGTTTCTCAGGTGGCTAGTCCTAGTCTTTATAACCCTTTACCTTCTTCCAGAAGGCAGAAGCTGAAAGAGATCATTTCCGGGGTGCGTGCTACTATCCTGCACTATCTCTGCAGCTTTCTTGTGACACCTGGAAGCATAGATTTGATCCAAGGTGGGAAGAGTGCACCCAATTATTCCCTCTGCAGTCTTCCCAGCTCTATGGTGTCCTTTTTGAGATGGAGGCAGTGGTCTGAAGCATCCAGGATATCCCAGGAGGTGTTTGCACCACAGATTTATCTCTACACCCAATCTGGAAGAGGCATCACTCAACGGGTGGGGCTGCTGGGACAATATTTCTGCCGACTGCTGCAAGGATGATGAAACCCTGCAGACGGCGAGGAGAGAAGGAGCAGCCATTATGCAGACAAGCTGGCAACCTCACCGAGCACTTGGCATGGCACGATAGTTTAATAACCACCTCGTAATTTTATTTTTTAAAAAATTTTTCAGCTGGCTTCCAGCATCCATCCAGCAAATTCCCTCCCTGTTCAGGATGCTGATCCTTTGCAAAACGGCTGGCATTTCTGAAGGCTTACCAGGATAATGAGCTGGCTTGGAGAGTCTGTTATTTCACCAGCTCCGAGCCAGATGGCGGATGGAGCCGCTCACTGATGACGAGCGATCTAGCCTGGGAATGACACACGCAAAAGGTTTGCTGGGTTTGTGACTCAAGAATATATTTATACACCACTTTTACGTCCAAGTGACATTGTCAGGCAGCTGCTGGGGCTTCCAGTGCCACGGCAGGGCCTATCATCGATCCGGTTGACACAGTGCATTTGGAGTTTTACAAATCTTCGGACAAAGCTTGGCAGGGGGTTGGACTCGATGGCCCTTGTGGTCTCTTCCAACTCTTCCAACTTGTGGTCTCTTCCAACTCTATGATTCTATGATTCTAAGCACCTCACCCGTGACTCCTGAGTAAGCCTAGCAGTCAAGGAATAAAAGTAGAGGTCCTCGTGTGGATCGGGAATTGGTTAAGTTGCAGGAGGCAAAGAGCAGGAATAAACAGTTGTTGTTGTTTAGTTGTTTAGTTGTTTAGTTGTTTAGTCATGTCCGACAGTGGAATTTGCTGCCAAGGAGTGTGGTGGAGTCTCCTTCTTTGGAGGTCTTTAAGCAGAGGCTTGACAACCATATGTCAGGAGTGCTCTGATGGTGTTTCCTGCTTGGCAGGGGGTTGGACTCGATGGCCCTTGTGGTCTCTTCCAACTCTATGATTCTATGATTCTATGACTCTTCGTGACCCCCTGGACCAGAGCACACCAGGCACTTCTGTCTTCCACTGCCTCCAGCAGTTTGGTCAAACTCATGCTGGTAGCTTCGAGAACACTGTCCAACCATCTCGTCCTCAGAATAAGACCCACTATTTGACTATTGATTCAAAACCCTAAAATTCATTTTATATAATTGAATTTTATTTCTATTCTTTGCGTATTGTATTGTTGTTTTATTGCTATGGCCTATGGCTGATGCAAATAAAGATTCATTCATTCATACTGTATGCCAAGGAGAAAAGTAGCAAAAACAGATGGACTTGATGACTCCTTTTTTTGACTACTGGCTAAGACAGTGACATTTACGTTTTGGGGTCTCCCTTTTCTGTGCGTTCCCACAAACTCCAAGGCTTGGCTCTTGACTGCTGGAGAAAAGAGCGCCACCTCGTGAACGACCCCACAAAGCACTTCCTGAAGCCAGGAAGGTTCAATGTCAAGAATTCCCATCTGGGTTGCGACCTCTGTTGACCCTACTTAGCACGTGAAATCAGATAGGATCACAGAACAGGGTGGTACGGTATGTGTTTAGCATATCGCCGGGATGCCAGAGCTAGCGGATGACCTGCTTAAAGATCTTAAATGTCTCTGGAGATGCTTTTCCGTCCCCTCCTCCTCCTGCTATGCTGAGTTTCATATATGTTCCACAGGATCTAATTTTTTTAAAAAAAGAAAATCCTATTGCACATCTGTTTGCTGACGAAAGAATTCCCGTTACTATGAGATGGGCACCTTCGCAGTAAAATCATTTTTTCCTTTCAGCAAGCTTACCCAGCTGTGTAGTTTTAACATGTGATTATATTAGGGTTAATTGTAAATTATTATTATTATTATTATTAAAATGTATTGGTTGCTTTTTTTATACCAAGATTACACAAATCTACTTACAATATGGAACACGGGTGGTGCTGTGGTCTAAACATTCTTTTTTCCCCCCAAAGATATTTATTAAGTTTTCACAAATTATATAAACACATACAATACAGACAAACACACACAAAAACAAACATGTATAATTTCAGATCCTTATTTTCTTAAAGCTTACTTCACCGACCTCCTCATACCTCCCCTTTCTGCATTCCAATTTCAAAATTTGTTTCAGCAAATCCTCACCCTTAATTTTATCTAATTGTATTCTTTTCTTTTCTTTAACTTAATCTTTACAGCTGTAATCCACTTACTTTCTATAAACACAACATTTTAACACTCATTAATTTTACAATGTTTCTTAAGATAGATTTTAAATTTCTTCCAATCTTCTTCCGCCGTCTCTTTCCCCTGGTCTCGGATTCTGCCGGTCATCTCAGCCAGACCCATATAGTCTATCACCTTCATCTGCCATTCTTCCAGAGTTGTGGTCTAAACATTCTACTCATGTAAAAACACGCTGATTGCGTGTTGAGTTCCGCAGTGCCACCCCCCAAAAATTCACACAGCACACGTTCATTTTTGTTTAAGGTTTTTGGCATAATTTTGGCCACAACTTTATTCAAATACAGAAAATGTGAGTGGTTGCTTAGGCATTGGTTATGACTATCTGTCCTTGCCCCCGAGGACAGAGCTGAAACTTCCGGGCACCACCGGAAGCCAGCGTGGGAAACAAGTATTGGGGAGAAATGAGGCTGGGAACTCAGTCCAACACCTCTCACCCTCATGTTCCGGTGGGGCTTGCACGGCCCAAGCCCGGCACCACGGACAAGGACGAAAGAATGGCAAGCCCCTGGATTCCTTTAACGGAATTCCCATTCGCATCATTTGGAGGGATAGGCACCTTACCCCTCCAAGCACCAATTTAACCAATGCCTAACCGCCAACCTTACAAGTTGTGACGATTTGCTACGCAGTAGGCAAAAACCAAATGGCAACAGCCAATCAGCCAAATGGCAAAATTCCTACCAGGCCCCCGCTCAAAGGCGAACGACCCCATGACAGGCATAGCAAGGTCAAATGAACCCAATAACCACCCTATAAAAGGGAGGGGGGCGGGTGATCCGATGCAAAACGGCCAAGAGGACGTCCCCTAGTCTAACTCCTCAATTTATAGACTCTGTCTCCTCCTCCAAATTAGCAACACCGAAAAATCCCCAGCAACCCAATTTAACCCCCTACCGGCTTGGGTTCTCCAAATTTGCCTAATCATGATGGTGGCCTGCTCCCCAACCGCAACACGTGCTCTCTGCTAGTGAGAACATGCTTTCCCAGACCGTCTGCGGGCCGGATTGAGAAGGCGATTGGGCCGGATCCGGCCCCCGGTCCTTAGTTTGCCTACCCATGAGCTAGAGTTTGAAGCGTGAGTCCACCTTCCCTCATGCCCCCTCGGTTGCCATAGAAACAGGTCTCACCTTAGCACAGCTATGGGGGGAGACATCTGGAGTGCCTACAGATCGCGTTCACCCCCCTTCCTTTATGGCGACACAAAACACCTTCCCCTCCATAACTGATTTTGGGCCCACGTACAGGCTAGCAAAATGGGACCCTCGCAAACGGGTGGTCTTTGGCCATCTCCCCACCCCTCCACCCCCATCCCAGGTGCATTTTTGATTAAAAATAAACATAGAGAACCATAAGGAATACCTATAAAGGTGAAGAGGGAGATCAACGAAGAAACCTGCCTTTATGGCCAGGGCTTACAGAATCAGGACAATGGGGAATTTGGGGCAGGAGGTGTTTACAGTCAGCGAGGGAATCGCTGCGAGCACTTGCCACGGGGATATAGAGACTCCCTTGGGCAAAAAGGAAAAGGAAAAAATTGCATTGTTTTGGTTTCTGCAAAATGGCTCCCCCCATTTTTTTTAAAATTAAACTGAAGTTCATGTGGGGGGCATTTTGCAGAAACAAAAACAATTGTTCTCTCTCTCTCCCCAGGAGCTGAGAAAATGGCAGTGCTGATGATAATTGTACTGTTGATATACATCTGGAGGAGTGGCTTGTAAAGCTATTTGAATATATTGAGCTGGCTAAAGCGACAGAGGCAATTAGGAACAGAACAAGCCAAAAGTTCAATAAGGAATGGGAGTGTTATAAAAATTACCTAGAAAAACATTGTTCTCAGTTAAAACCTTTATTATGCTTTGATTAATTTTTGCAAAGGACAAAACAGTTATCATAATTAAATAAACCAATACCAAGAAATGGGAAACATTTAAAGAAGGCAGTTAAGGAAAGAAAAGAATGACTCAAATTGAGGTGGTGGACAGAAGTCAATCCAAAAGATTGGAATATTAAGGTTTGACAATTTTAAAGTTATGTTTTATTATCGCATTTTCGTATTGCATTAGATCATTTTAAGATGTACATTTTTTGATTCTTCAGCTTGTAAACCACCTCAAGTATTGTAAGATAGAAAGACGGTATACAAATTAAAAATGATGATGATGACGATGATGATGATAACACTCAAACTTGTGGACAAGTGGGAAGATTCAGGAAACAGAAACAGAGATCCTTCTTCATGCAGCGCGGAGATAAATTATGGAACTTCTTGCCACAGGAGGATCATAGAGTCATAGAGTTGGAAGAGACCACAAGGGCCATCGAGTCCAACCCCCTGCCAAGCAGGAAACACCATCAGAGCACTCCTGACATATGGTTGTCAAGCCTCTGCTTAAAGACCTCCAAAGTAGGAGACTCCACCACACTCCTTGGCAGCAAATTCCACTGTCGAACAGCTCTTACTGTCAGGAAGTTCTTCCTAATGTGGAAGTGGTCTCCATCAACCTAGATGGCTTCAAAACAGGATTAGACAAATTTGAGGGTGAGAAGGCTACTGTGATGGCCTGGGATTCCGATTCAGAGGATGAACCGGAGGAATCCCAGCCTGCACAGGAGTCCCCGCCTCCAGGGCCGGCTGAACTGGGGCAGGGCCTTGATTCTGAGGTGCCTACACCTGTGCCGGATCCTCAGGAACAGGCACCAGGTGAATCCATTCTGGCTCCAGAGGTGGTTGAGGTCTCAGTGCCTACAGGTGAGTCTCCCCCTGGGCCCAGTAACCCTTCAGCCTCTCCTGAACTGCAGAGGCTCAGGGCAGAGAGGCGAAGGGAACTGGTTTCTCCCAGGAGGAGTGCTCGCCTTAAGGCCAGGAGAGGCGGGTCACCTGTGGGCCGGGACCGCCCCTGGCCTCAGAGAAGATAAAGGCCAGTCAGCCCGGTCCCAGGTTGCGGAAGCAACGTCGTCGTTGAGTACCTGCTCCTACCCGGACCCAGACCTGATCTCTGGAATTTGCAAGAGCAGAGAGTGGCCTCTTGTGCATGAATCAGTTCAACACAATTCAAAGTGTTGGTGTTGACCTTGAAAGCCCTAAACGGCCTCGGCCCAGTAAACCTGAAGGAGCATCTCCACCTCCATCGTTCTGCCCGGATGCTGAGGTCCAGTGCCGAGGGCCTTCTGGCGGTTCCCTCATTGCGAGAAGCAAAGCTACAGGGAACCAGGCACAGGGCCTTCTCAGTGGTGGCCCCCACCCTGTGGAATGCCCTCCCATCACATGTCAAAGAGATAAACAACTACCTGACATTTAGAAGACATCTGAAGGCAGCCCTGTTCAGGGAAGTTTTTAATGTGTGACATTTTGATGTATTTTAAATCCTTGTTGGAAGCCGCCCAGAGTGGCTGGGGAAACCCAGCCAGAAGGGCGGGGTACAAACAATAAATTATTATTATTATTATTATTATTATTATTATTATTGAATCCTGCTTGCCAGATTTGATGGCCCATTGGCCCTGATCCAGCAGACTCTCCTGATGTTCTCATGCGCTTGCATTTAAGCCCAAGGCCTGGGCTAGCTGGCCTTGAACCTGTCATCGCTAACAAACAGTTAACGCTCAATCCATTCCCTTTGCAGGGTTTGGATGGTGGGGAGGTTTTTTTGGGGAGGTGGGGAGAGAGAAAGAGGAACCGAGCGACTGGGACTGCAAGCCAAGATCGGGAGCCACAGCCAGTTCCAGAAAAAATCCACCGGCCGTCTAGGATTTCAGAGTCTTGTCCGCAAGGATCCACAATTAAAATTTCTACTGCTAAAGTTTCACGGGGGAAACAAAAGCTCTGATATTCCCTGCCTTCATCCCCCCCCCACCACAACCTCGCTGTGTGACCCCCTCCCTCCCCAGCCACTCAGTTAAATGGAAGCAATGGGAAGCCTCCTGTTTCTTGGCAGACGCAATTGCCCTGTTTTGGATAGCTCAGTTCCATCCTATAGCAACCTCCTCCTCCTCGGTTGCTTTGCATCCCCACCCTAGAGTTCAGTTAGCAGCGTAATTGCTGCCATCATCCTGCTCTGCCTCTCTGCCTTGGCGCATGCCAATGGGACAATTGGGGGTGGGGATTGCGGCCGCTTTTTCTAGTTAGAGCTGTGCGGATTTATTTAGCTGACCTTTCCCCCCCATCCCCCACCCCAGTTCCCCTGGTTATGGTCTAGCGCAACCTGCAGATGTTTATGATACGATACAATACGATAATCTTTATTATCGTAAACGAAATTGAAAAATCTACATCAGACATTCAAAAACCAACAAGCCTGCTATCCCAGCTATCCCAGCCTGATTAACCCCCTAAAAACTCTGATACCCCATAATTAAATACAATATACTCACAAAGAGACTACCTTGTTGTTCTTTAGTTGTTTAGTCGTGTCCGACTCTTCGTGACCCCATGGACTAGAGCTGGAGGAGACTCTTGAGAGTCCCATAGACTGCAAGAAGATAAAACGTATCCATTCTGAAGGAAATCAGCCCTGAATGCTCACTGGAAGGACAGATCGTGAAGCTGAGGCTCCAGTACTTTGGCCACCTCATGAGAAGAGAAGATTCCCTGGAAAAGCCCCTGATGTTGGGAAAGATGGAGGGCACAAGGAGAAGGGGACGACAGAGGACGAGATGGTTGGACAGTGTTCTCGAAGCTACCAGCATGAGTTTGACCCAACTGCGGGAGGCAGTGGAAGACAGGAGTGCCTGGCATGCTCTGGTCCATGGAGTCATGAAGAGTCGGACACCACTAAACGACTAAACAACAACAACATTCTATTTTAGCCAAATCAATCTTACATCTATATTTCCCTCCATGGAATTATAAACAGCTGCGCTTACTCCAAACTGACTAGTGTCTTAACATTTTTACAATCATTTTTCAGATCATCCACAAATGGTTTCCAGTCTTCTTTAAACCTTGTCTCTTCTTGGTCTCTAATTTTGCTTGTTAGATTTGCTAATTCCGCACTCTCCATTTGCCATTCCTCCTTTGCAGGGACATCATTTTCTTGCCATCTTTGGGTGTATAATATTCTCGCCGTGGTAGCTGCATGAAGAATGAATTCTGGTGGTGGCTGAGCCAGCTGTTCTTACTCAGCATACGATAAAAGTGGACACCAGACCATGAAGGCTTCTGCCATCATAAATCTGTTGGGATGCTCCCAGACCTGTTTTCGTTTTTAAACTGAGAATTTGTCTTGATTTGTTTGCAGGGAGGTTAGACTGTGTTGCATCAAGGATCTTTCCAGTGCATCATTCTTTTTGTTGCAAAATGTCTGATCTTTTGCAGAAGTAGGTTTGTTGTGTGAGAGCTCCCAATCAATTGTAATAGTGCAACGTATTTATTTATTTCATGGAATTTATATACTGCTTGATTAAAAAAAACCAAAAATGTCAAAGTGGCTTACAAAAAAGAAGAAAAAAATAAAATTTCTTAGTAAAATAAAATAATTTAGCAAAATAAATAAAAAAATTAAAACCAGCAGTAAACTAGAAATACATGTAATAGTGCCAGTTTTGGGATGAATTTTCTGGTACGTGATTGACTCTCACTTGAAAACAGCAGCATCCTGGAAGCAAACAGAGTGCCTCTCCTCATATGAACCAACCCAGACCTGGCAATCATCATCTAAGGCCTTCTTCACATACCCCCTCCACGAGAAGTCCAGAGAGTGGCAACACAAGAACAGGGCCTTTTCTGTGGTGGCTCCCTGCTTGTAGAATGCTCTTTCCCAGGTGAAAACATACCTATGGGACCGCCTCTCCTGGTATGCCCCACGGAGGTCCACAAATGATAACATCTTGGAGGTCCCAGGTCGCAAGTGGTTAGATTGGTCTCAACTAGGGCCAGGGCCTTTTCAGTACCGGCCCCGACTTGGTGGTACGCTCTGTCACAAGAGACTAGGGCCCTACGGGACTTGACATCTTTCCGCAGGGCCTGCAAGACAGAGCTGTTCCGCCTGGCCTTTGGTTTGGACTCAGTCTGACCCTTATGTTTCCCTCCCCTTATGGTTTTGATCTATGGGCTACTTCTAAAATGAGGCTGCATTTTAAATTGCATTTTAACCTGTATTTTAAATTGGTTCCCCCCCATTATGTTTTTACTGTAATTTTACTGGTGTTAGCTGCCCTGAGCCTAACTCTGGCTGGGGAGGGCAGGGTATAAATAAATTATTATTATTATTATTATTATTATTATTATTATTATTATCCCAATCCCTTCAGCGAAATAAACTATCTATGGCACTTTAAACTGTTGATTCTTTGTGTTTTTATACTGCAAACCACCCTGTGGTCCTCGAATGAAGGGTGGTATAAAGGTAAAGGTAAAGGGACCCCTGACCATTAGGTCCAGTCGTGACCGACTCTGGGGTTGCGGCGCTCATCTCGCTTTATTGGCCGAGGGAGCCGGCGTACAGCTTCCGGGTCATGTGGCCAGCAGGACTAAGCCGCTTCTGGCGAACCAGAGCAGCGCACGGAAAAGCCGTTTACCTTCCCACTGGAGCGGTACCTATTTATCTACTTGCACTTTGAGGTGCTTTCAAACTGCTAGGTTGGCAGGAGCTGGAACTGAGCAACGGGAGCTCACCCCATCGTGGAGATTCGAACCGCAACCTTCTGATCGGCAAGTCCTAGGCTCTGTGGTTTAACCCACAGCGCCACCTGCATCCCAGAAGGCCGGTATATAAATTTAATAAATAAAATAACAATAATTTGGTAACATTGATGCATCAAAAGTGGGACAAAAAGTAAAGCAGAACGTTTGTGGGATATAAAGTGACAGGATTCCATCGGGAAGTTTCAGGTTCACACTCTGACAGGAACCGAAGCAGGATATTCTCCCCGAAACCTTTGCAGGCTCAAATGGTACTGAAAGGAGGACTGTGCGTCGCTGCCCCAATACCATTGCAGGACATCTGGAGGGGGAAAGCCAGCGAGAGCGCAAAGGAAAATATGAAAGTGAGTGGTAAACCAGCGGAGGGCGAAGGTCTAACCCACGGGGAGATGGGGAGGGAAGTAGTCATAGAGCGGATATTAATTTTTAGTGTGGCGGAGGTGATGAAGTAATATATTCTCAGCTCTCTGGGACGTGCCAATGCCCTACTGTGAAAAAAAAGAGTATGAGGCAGCTTTATCTGCACAGGGCAGTTGTCTGAAGTGCTAGCGGAAAAGGAATTGGCTGCTTAGATCCCTCAGGTAAAGCCAGAACGAACTTGAAGGTTCAATGGAGTATGCCATGAGAGCATGAATTGGAGACCGTATTACCAAGACCATATAACACAGGTCCTGAAAGACCTACATTGGCTTCCAGTACGTTTCCGAGTGGGACGCGGGTGGCGCTGTGGGTTAAACCACAGAGCCTAGGACTTGCTGATCAGAAGGTCGGCGGTTTGAATCGCCGTGACGGGGTGAGCTCCCGTTGCTCGGTCCCTGCTCCTGCCAACCTCGCAGTTCGAAAGCAGGTCAAAGTGCAAGTAGATAAATAGGTACCGCTCTGGCGGGACGGTAAGTGGCGTTTCCATGCGCTGCTCTGGTTCGCCAGAAGTGGCTTAGTCTGCAGACAAAAGCCGGCTCCCTTGGCCAATAAAGCGAGATGAGCACCGCAACCCCAGAGTCGGTCACGACTGGACCTAGTCGTCAGGGGTCCCTTTACCTTTACGTTGCTGAGTGTTGGTGCTGACTTTTAAAGCCCTAAAAGGCCTCGGCCCTGTATACCTGAAGGAGCGTCTTCACCCCCATCATTCTACCTGGACACTCAGGTCTAGCTCCGAGGGCCTTCTGGCAGTTCCCTCACTGTGAGCTACAGGGAACCAGGCATAGGGCCTTCACGGTAGTGGTGCTTGCCCTGTGGAACGCCCTCCCATCAAGGAAATAACAATAACGATAACGATATCTTTATTGTCATTGTCCCTTGCGGAACAATGAAATTGACAAACTACATAAAACTACATAAAAACTACATAAAACTACCACAAAACTACATAAAACTACATAAAAAACTACATAAAACTACATAAAAACTACATAAAACATTCAAAAACCTCTAAAAACTCTAAAACCCCATTTTAAAATACACTACACGTACAGAGACCCCTTATGCTGCGTTTAGAACCAGAATTGCATTAGCGTAGAAACTGTTTCTCAGGCGGCTAGTCCTAGTCTTGATAACCCTGGACCTTCTTCCAGAAGGCAGAAGCTGAAAGAGATCATTTCCGGGGTGCGTACTATCATGTGCTATCTCTGCCGCTTTCTTATGGCACCTGGCAGCATAGATTTGATCTAAGGTGGGAAGAGTGCACCCAATAATTCTCTCTGCAGTCTTTACAACCCTGGATAGCATTGTTTTTTCCCTGGCCGTGCAGCTCCCAAACCACACACAGAGACCATAAGTTAGTACGCTCTCCACAGTGCAATGGTAAAATGCCATCAACAGGTCCTTTGAGAGATTGTTTTTCCGGAGGATTCTCAGAAAATATAACCTCTGCTGTGCTCTCTTCATCAGGTCTTTGCTGTTTTCTCCCCAGGTTAGGTCGTCTCTCAACTCCATTCCCAGAAATCGAAACACCGAGACCTGTCCCACGCACTTCCCCTCAATAATAAGTGCCTGAATATTCAATTTACATTTCCTAAAGTCCACAATGATATCTTTTGTTTTCTTTAAGTTAAGGAGTAAGTTGTTTTTCCTGCACCACTCCCCCAACTGCTCGACTTCCTTCCTATAGGCCGCCTCCCCCTCTCCAGCCGTAATTAAACCAACCACCATTGTATCCTCTGCAAACTTAATGATCTTATTACTGGGGTATTTGGGGGCACAGTCAGCTGTATAGAGCGTATATAAAAGCGGGCTCAACACACACCCCTGCGGCGTCCCCGTATTCGTGATGAGATCCCCAGAGACGTGGGAACCCAACTTGACCCTTTGGGAACGGTTTGATAGAAAGTCTAATATCCACCTGCACAAACATGGTGGAAGTCCCAGGTCTAATCATTTGGGCACCAATCTATGCGGAAGAATAGTATTAAATGCAGAACTAAAGTCTACAAATAACAGTCTTGCGTAGTTCCCTTTCTTCTCCAAATGAGTCAGGACAGCATGTAAAGCCATTGCCACAGCTGTGGATCTCTTTGCCTTGTACGCAAACTGGTAAGGGTCAAGTCCCACTGGCAGACAAGATAAGATGCGCTTCCTCTCCAGTTTTTCGAAACATTTCATTATAATGGGTGTCAACGCCACAGAGCGAAAATCATTCAGACTGTCTATCTTTGATGTTTTTGGCAGGGGTATAATGGTAGCGGATTTCAGACAGGATGGAACAGTGGCTTGGGCCAGAGACTGGTTAAAGATCTTCGTAAAGATTCCTGCCAGTTGGTCCAAACAATCTCTTAGCACCCTGCCAGCCATCCGATCCGGGCCCATAGCCTTCCTCATGTTTACCTCCTTTAATATTCGCCTCACTTCTCCCTCTCCCACCCTGGCAGCATTTCCTGTAGGTAGTGATGCCAATAGCTCTGGCATCCCTGTTGGAGTCACTGTTGGTGTCAGTACTTTCTACCACTGATGAATTCCTTGATTTATAACCAGTCAGATTATAACTACCTGACTTTTAGAAGACATCTGAAGGCAGCCCTGTTTAAGGAAGTTTTTAATGTTTGATGTTTTATTGTGTTTTTATTATTCTGTTGGGAGCTGCCCAGAGTGGCTGGGGAAACCCAGCCAGATGGGCGGGATATAAATAATGAATTATTATTATTATTATTATTATTATTATTATTATTATTATTATTATTTATTATTATTAATCCCAAGAGAGAGTCTGGTCCCCCCCTCACCCTACAATGACCAGCCAAGCAGAGCACCACTTCCTCAGATGCTGCTGGCACTGTGTGATCTTGGATTCTCAGGGCTTTCCAACATGGTGTCCACCACGCAGAAGACAATTTGGGGAGCAACCAGAAAACTCCTGCTTACGTGAATGGGTTTCTAAGAAACGGTACAACAGAGGCTCTTCTCTCTAAGAAAGAAGGCTCTGTTTGAGGCTTGCAAGGGTACATGCCCGACCGCAGGTAAGGTAAAGGACCCCTGACCATTAGGTCCAGTCGTGACCAACTCTGGGGTTGCAGCGCTCATCTCGCTTTATTAGCCAAGGGAGCCAGCGTACAGCTTCCAGGTCATGTGGCCAGCATGACTAAGCCGCTTCTGGCAAACCAGAGAAGCGCACGGAAACGCCGTTTACCTTCCCACCAGAGCGGTACCTATTTATCTACTTGCACTTTGATGTGCTTTCGAACTGCTAGGTGGGCAGGAACAGGGACCGAGCAACGGGAGCTCATCTGGGCGCGGGGATTCAAACCGCCGACCTTCTGATCGGCAAGTCCTAGGCTCTGTGCTTTAACCCACAGCGCCACCACCAAAGGCACAACTAGAGGATTCTAGAATGATATTGGGGTCCAAGAATGCACAAAACAAGTGATCATGCGTCTCCTGCCAGCTTCTGAAGGTGAGGCCCATTGGAAAAGCCAGATGCAAATACTAAATCAAATCAGTATCATCCAGTTCCTCACATAATTGCTCGGCTGGTGCCTGGAGTTGTGGGCTGGAGTGATCGTTCCCAGGTTGCTAATGCTAGGAGAAGCGAGAATGTGTTTGCATGCTGCAGGCAGGAGTTCAAGGCGTCAGGCAACTGGTTCTATCAAATGCACTCACCTAACAACCTTCAGGCTCCAGCCAATGCCACCCAGGCCACCCAGCCGGGAACTGGCATGGGCAGTCAATAGCGCTGTGGAGCAGAATAGCGTAGCCGGCACCCGTGGGGGCTGCTGGGGTCATTTGCTGCACAGCGGTCTCTCTTCACGCCTGCAGAAGTCTTTTGAAAAGGAGTTTGAGAAAGGGGAGGGGAAATTGGCCTTCTGCTCACCTCCTGCGAGGAGAACACACGCACGCACAGGACCTCATTGGCACGGCCATTCAGACTGTGGTGCTTCCAGACACACACACACACACACACACAGGCTTGCATTCATCGAGCATTGCCCCAAACCGCTTGGTGTTGCCTTTGCAACGCTGAGGAATGAAACCCAACCCCAGCAAGAGGCTTAAGAGAATGTTGCCTTTCATGGAAGCCACCTTAGAAACGGCTGAGTGTTGCTTTATGCTGGACAATCCTCCTTACCTCATGCTCTCTTCCCATCTTTCACTGCTCTGCTGGTCTAGCTGCAGACCCATAAATAGAGGTGGATTGAGGACAGCATGACCGGTTGTCCTGCACAGGGCACCGAGCAGAGAGGGTCCCTTCCTGTCTTCTTCCCAAAGCCTAGTAAGGTGGCATGAGGGCTCTGACAGGGCCCTAGAGTCCTCCTTCCTCCTTCATAAAGCCTAGTGTTTGCCCAGGGTTTTTTGTTTTTTTTTACAAAATTTTTATAAACACAAACAAACAAACAAACAAACAAACATGTATAATTTCATACCCTTTTTTCCCCTTAAACCTTACTTCGTCGACTTCCCCATACCTCCCCTTTCTACATCCCAATTTCCAAAACTATTTCAGCAAATCCTAACACTTGATTTTATCGGATTTTTCCCTTATTCTTTTCTTTACTTAGTCTTTTTCAGCTGTAAACCCCCTTTCCCCTAAGATCTCAACATTTTAGCACTCATTAATTTTACAATATTTCTTAAGATAAACTTTGAATTTCTTCCAATCTTCTTCCGCCGTCTCTTTCCCCTGATCACGAATTCTGCCGGTCATTTCAGCCAGTCCCATATAGTCTATCACCTTCATCTGCCATTCTTCCAGAGTGGGTAGATCTTGTGTCTTCCAATACTTTGCGATAAGTATTCTTGCTGCTGTAGTCGCGTACATAAAAAAGATTCTGTTTTTCTTTGGCACCAATTGGCCGACAATGCCCAAGAGAAAGGCCTCCGGTTTCTTAGGGAAAGTACATTTAAGCACCTTTTTCATTTCATTATATATCATTTCCCAGAAAGCCTTAATCTTCGGGCACGTCCACCAAAGGTGATAGAAAGTACCTTCAGTTTCTTTACATTTCCAACACTTATTGTCAGGCAAATGGTAAATTTTTGCTAGCTTGACTGGGGTCATGTACCACCTATAAATCATTTTCATAATATTTTCCTTTAAGGCATTACATGCCGTAAATTTCAACCCGGTGGTGGGTGTTTGCCCAGGGTTTGGAAGGAGACAAGAGGGCTCTAGGACAGACATAGACAAACTTGGCCCTCCAGATGTTTTGGGACTACAAGTCCCATCATCCCTAGCTAACAGGCCCAGTGGTCAATGATGAAGAGTCTCACCCTGTACAGAATAGCAAGTGGTGGTCATGCTTTGTTCTGAGCAAAGCCATATTTAAGCTCTGTAAATTGGACATGGGTATTGTTGAACTTCAGCTGGAACATCAGATAAGGCAAGAAGAGGCGAGGAACTTTCAAGGTCCACACAAGGACCATTGGAAGTCCAGTAGAAGACCAATGTAGGTTTCATGAAGCTCTGCCTGCCTGTTTTAGTAGAGTCACAGAATTATATTTGGAAGGAACCCCAAGAAGCAATTCTTGCCTTTCATACTCTCTTGCCTTAAATACTTGTCTCCACAACCATAACTCATACACTCTCCATGTGCTGCCTTTGTGGAGTCCTCAGAAACCTTAATTGGTCTAAAGAACACTATATCCAGACTTCTATTTGGACGTGTTGCATGGAACACAGCAGTCCAATTTTCTACCCAACTCGGCATCCTCCTGAAGCTAGTGGACTACAACTCCCATTATTCCCAGCCTCTCCTGCCTTCTCCTTACAGCTGAAGATATTTGTGCAACAGTGAGCGACAGGAAGGGGGCAGGTCGAAGAGGAACCTCCGCAAACCTGGCAGAGGCTTGGCATACCCTCTCTTGGATGTGCCAAGGTCTTCCTCTTAGACCAGCCTTTCTCAAGCTTTGGATCCCCAGATGTTGTTGGAACTACAACTCCCATCACCCCTAGCTAGCAAGGCCAGAGCTAGCTAGCAAGGCCGAGACCATATAACACCGGTCTTGAAAGACCTACATTGGCTCCCAGTACGTTTCCGAGCACAATTCAAAGTGTTGGTGCTGACCTTTAAAGCCCTCAACGGCCTCGGCCCAGTATACCTGAAGGAGCGTCTCCACCCCCATTGTTCTGCCCGGACGCTGAGGTCCAGCGCCGAGGGCCTTCTGGCGGTTCCCTCATTGCGAGAAGCAAAGCTACAGGAAACCAGGCAGAGGGCCTTCTTGGTAGTGGCGCCCGCCCTGTGAAATGCCCTCCCACCAGATGTCAAAGCGATAAACAACTACCTGACATTCAGAAATCTTAAGGTAGCCCTGTTCAGGGAAGTTTTTAACGTGTGATATTTTACTGTATTTTTGGTTTCTATGGAAGCCGCCCAGAGTGGCTGGGGAGGCCCAGCCAGATGGGCGGGGTATAAATAATAAATTATTATTATTATTATTATTATTATTATTATTATTATTATTATTATTATTATAGTCCAACAACATCTGGGGACCCACAGGTTGAGAACCTCTGTCCTTAGATCAACATGCTGAACAACCGGCCTCAAACATTGGCCAAGGTCTATGAGCAGTGCTTGGAATGTGAAGGGTCATTAGGTCACTGAATCTACCGGACTGTCCAGTAACCACAGCTGTGGCTCAGATCCTGATCTTGCCAATGAAGCTGAGGAGCTGTCCAGTAGGTCAGGAGCCAGGGTTTTCAAGGCAGCAGGGGAGCTGTCCAGCTAAGGATGAGCAGGGTGAGGTCTTGCATCAGCAACAGCTAGGTACCACCTGGCAACCAGCTAAGCATTCACTTTGGTGATTAGAGTGTCAGACTGGGACCTGCAAGACCAGGGTTCGAATCCCCACTTGCCCATGAAGCTCACTGGGCAAACTTTTTTTTTAATAAAAAAAATATTTTCCAATTTTCAGTCATCCATTAGGATGAATTATCAATCATCCATTACGATGAATAAAACAAACATTGAATAAAACCAAGTTATATTGACTTCCCGTTTGTGGTTTCTCTTGCATTCATTTTCTAAACTGTATCTCCCGCACAATTTCTTTCCATTAGTTACTCTCTAATTCTTCTATAAGTTATCTCTTTAACTGCTTGATTTTAAGTGCATCCTGCTAATATGGTTAAATGTTTACATTATTTTTTTTCATACACTCCACATATTTCCCTCACTCTTTATTAAAAGTTCTGTCTTCTTGATTTCTTATTCTTCCTGTACGTTTTGCCATTTCTGCATAATCCATTCGTTTTACCTGCTAAGTTTTCTTTCCATGCCTGTACAAAAAGCATTCTGACAGCCGTGGTTGCATACATAAAACAACCCCCCCCCTCAGTCTTTAGGTATCTCCTGTCCTATTATCCCTAAAAGAAAGGATTCTGGGGTGGTTTTTTGTTTTTGTTTTGGTAAAAGTTACCTTTCAACATTTTTTCCAATTCATTATACATCATCTCCCACAAGTCTTTTGCTATCTTACAAGACCACCTCGCTGGACAATCTTGAGCCACTCAGTGCCTCCCAGCCTAACCTGTGGGATGTGATCCATGAGAGTATGTCAAGTACAAAGTTCCTTGAAATGCTAGAGAAGACATGCGAGGGAATGTTTGGTCCAGCCAGTTGAAACTTCCTGTTCCTTCTGGCTGGAGCATCCTTCCTATTGCATGTGATAGAAGGTGGGCATGACCTAACCTATCCAGGTAACAAAAGGACGAATCACACAGCACCCTCCCTTTCTTTTTGACTTCCTTCTTCATTTGACCAGCTTTTAGCTAGGACTGCTCTGCTAGCTCTCAGCTAGCAGAAGCACTGGGATTATTCCCACATATGGGGTAGATCTACATGTACCGTATTTTTCGCCCTATAAGACGCACTTTTTCCCCTCCAAAAATGAAGGGGAAATCTGGGTGCGTCCTATGGGGCGAATGCAGGCTTTCGCTGAAGCCTGGAGAGTGAGAGGGGTCCGTGCGCATCGACCCCTCTCGCTCTCCAGGCTTCAGGAAGCTGTCCTGCAGGCTCGCAAGGCTTCCGGGCAGCAGCCTGCACCCCAAAGCTGGGGACAGCGGGAAAGCGCAGAGCCGCCACCCCGCTATTCCCCGACCTGAACTGGAGGCTGGCGGGGGGAGAAGCAAGCCTGCTTCTCCCCCCGCCAGCCCCACAAGCTCGGGGGATAGGGGGATGGCGGAGCGCTGCCATCCCACTATTCCCCGACCTGATCTGGAGGCTGGGGGTGGGAGAAGCAAGCCTGCTTCTCCCCCCGCCAGCCCCACAACCTCCAGATCAGGTCGGGGAATAGCGGGATGGCGGCGCTCCGCCATCCCCCTATTCCCTGACCTGATCTGGAGGCTGGCGGGGGGAGAAGCAAGCCTGCTTCTCCCCCCGCCAGCCCCACAAGCTCGCGGGATAGCGGGCCAAGCTGTCCCTGAAGGCAGAAGAGGGAGACGGAGCACTCCATCTCCCTCTTCTAGCTTGGGATGGTTGCGCAAAGCCTCTGCAGGGCAGCGCAGTGCGCTGCCCCGCAGAGGCTTGGGAGGCTGTCCCTGAAGGCAGAAGAGGGAGACGAAGTGCTCCGTCTCCCTCTTCTAGCTTGGGGATGGCTGCGCAAACCTGGGGGGAAATCAAATTTTTTCCTTTGATTTCCCCCCCCCCCCCAAAATAGGTGCGTCCTATGGGCCGGTGCGTCCTATAGGGCGAAAAATACGGTACATATTTGTAACTAAGTCTGCTTTCAGGAATCTAACTGTGAACTGATGTGAGTATACTTCTTTTTATAAACTTTACACAAGATTGAGGTGTCTTTATTCTTTTAAGAGGGATTCAAGGGGATTTACCAGGAACGTACAATTCAATCTGAAGACAGACTGAATTGTATAATAGCGAGAGGCTCACACGAGCCTGCAACCAGCTATATGCTGTGCACGTAAGAAAGGGGGACGTAACTCTGCTAAGTAAATGAACTAGCTAGTGCAAGTTAGGAAGGATATTAAAAAATATATATCCTCTCCTGCCACCCTGAGCATTCCCACTAACCTACCTTTCAGGGTTGTTGTGGGGACTGAATGAGAAGGGGTAGAACCACATTCCACCACCTTGGAGGAAAGGGGCAGGACACAAATGCAATAAACATGCAAGCAAGCAGCTTTCTAGTTGCTCCCAGGACCACAAGCCAGACCTCCATCCAGAGTATCATTTGGATCTGTCTTCCTGAGTAAAGTTCATGCATGGGAGGTCTCCTTCATTAGAGGTCGGATGGCCAAAATCAAATATCTTTAATACGGTCAATGACCAACAAGCAATTTATAAAATAAAATAAAATTGGCAATATGAGTACTATTGTACTACAGATAACAGTGGAGATATGGCCAAATCACAAAATTGGTACTTATGTTTATGACCAGGTTTCGACTTTTAAGGTTTTGAGAATTCAATTCAAATGTCATTACTATTTATTATCGTTCCTTCGATGTTTACAATTTGAACTCCGTTGCTGTCATCATTGCTCGTCTTATTCTTGTTGCAATGTAACAGTACTTCGCTACAGGCCTGTTGATTTTGGGGTCTTTGTCAGCTAAGAGGTGTCTGATATAGGTGTCATCTGTACTACGAGGTATTTTCCTCAGAATCGGCTCGATCAGCTCTTTTCTTAAGTCTCGATATAATGGGCAATATAAGATGACATGCCCGATGGTTTCTATTTCGTTGCTGTTACAGGGACATAATCTTTGTTCGATCGGTATTTTGTTGTATCTTCCCTCTAGAAGAGCTGAAGGGAGAGCGTTAAAGCGGGGGTCGGATGGCCATTTGTCAGGGATTCTCGGGCTGGTATTCCTGCATTGCAAGGGGTTGGACTACATGACCATTGGGTCAACTCTGCAATTCTATGACTCTCCATTCTACCTTCCCAGTTTGCGCTCACACATACTGGAGGGAAATGGCTATCCCGGGAGCAGGATGCAGACCTCATCCAAATGGACGGCCACCACCTCAAATGTCATCTCAGGAACCCGTTTTCTGATCCTCAGCCCGATCGACTGGGCTGAGGACAGGCTATGGAGAATTCCGCAGGCTCGTCGCAGTCCATGCCAAGCTCTGAAAACAATTCAGCCTTGCGAATGCTGAAGCGAGACCCAGGCAACACGAGGAAGAATGTCGATGCAGAACGGCCCCCTCCTCCCCCTCCAGCCATGGAAACAGCCAACTTCCATCCAGATCGAATTAATTGCAGAGCCCAACTTTGGTCTTCCACCTCCTGGACCTATCCGTAAGTTCTTCCTTTGGTAGCCGCCGAAAGTCAGATCCTTTTGCTGATGTGATACGACTGATCCCTCTCTAATGAGGAAGTAGGGTAGCTGAGATGAAAGGCCAGACCCCCGCTGGGTAAAGATACGAACTAATAAACCGAGCTCAAGGAATATGGAGAGCCTCATATTTTTCTTTTCTTTTCCCAGAGAGGATTTGGGCTTTGGGTGTTTTTGATCAAGCTCCTTGCCAGGAACTTGTTATTAAAGGTTTCAGGAAATAAAGCAGTACCTCCAGCCTGTCGCCTCCCGGCCTCGAGAATTACCCCCGACAACTCCACTTGCCTGCTAGTTTAGTTCATTCATAATTGTATTAACAATTTTGGCCAGGGTAAAACAACCAGCGTGGCAGTGGAAAAAAAGAAGTGGGCTACGAAAAGGCAGACAGTATAGAATCATAGAATCATAGAATCATAGAGTTGGAAGAGACCACAAGGGCCATCGAGTCCAACCCCCTGCCAAGCAGGAAACACCATCAGAGCACTCCTGACATATGGTTGTCAAGCCTCTGCTTAAAGACCTCCAAAGTAGGAGACTCCACCACACTCCTTGGCAGCAAATTCCACTGTCGAACAGCTCTTACTGTCAGGAAGTTCTTCCGAATGTTTAGGTGGAATCTTCTTTCTTAATGTATGCCAGACATTATTAAGGTCTAAGGCAGTGAGGGCCAAACTTGGCCCTCCAAATACATTTTTTAAAAAGTTATTAGTCCTCATAGTGGCTTTGTGTGTGTGTGTTTTGGGACTACAATTCCCATCATCCCTGACCACTGGTCCTGTTAGCTAGGGATGGTGGGAGTTGTAGGCCAAAAACATCTGGAGGGCCAAGTTTGGCCATCACTGGTCTAAGGGGTTCAAGGGGTTACTTTCCCCACTCACACACGAAAACAAAGATCACCACAGCCAATCACAAACAAACAGCCACACCCTAGGCCAACCCCAATCTCTCTCACCACCAAATGAACACAAGTGAATAGCAGAGAACCTGCATATGCGACGCTGACACAAAACCCCACATGTATTAAGTAAAATAGAAACATCGCCACCCGACCCCACCCCCACTCACCTTTCCCCCCTCCACCTCTTTCCCCCTTTTCTTCCTAATGCCTCAACAAATGAAACTGATATGTAAAAAATGGTACCTGAAAAAAAAGAGACATTGCACATACTTTTGTAAACCAAGAAAATCTTTAATAAAAATACATTTAAAAAAGCTTACTAGTCCTCATGGTGGCTTAGAATGTATGTGTGTGTGTGTGTATTCTGTGTGTATTCGCAGGGAAACCAAAATGCTTTTTTACAAAGCTATTGTACTACCAACCTTATGCTTGTGAAACATGGACCACTTATAAACATCATCTCCAACTCCTCGAAAGATTCCATCAACAGTGTCTCCCTAAAATTGTACACATCATTTTGGAAGACAGTCGAACTAATATCAGTGTACTGGAAGACACAAAGATCACCAGTGTTGAAGCAATGATTCTTCAACATCAACTTTGTTGGACTGGTCATGTTGTACAGATGCCTGATGATCGTCTTCTAAAGCAACTACTCTATTCCGAAATTTAAAATGGAAAGCGTAGTGCTGGTGGTCAACAAAAGAGGCTTAAAGACTGTCTCAAGGCAAATCTAAAAAAATGTAGTATAAACACTGACAACTGGGAAACATTGACCTTCGAGTGCTCCAGTTGGAGAACAGCCTTTACCAAAGGTGTCATGGGCTTTGAAGACACTCAAACTCAGGAGGAAAGGGAGAAATGTGCTAGGAGGAAGGAACAGTTTGGCAAACCCTCACCATGATCAACTCCTGCCTGGAAACCATTGTCCCCACTGTGGAAGGACGTGTGGATCCAGAATTGGCCTCCACAGTCACTTACGGACTCATTGTTAAAACCGTGTTTATGGAAGACAATCTTACTCAGCTATGAATGATAGCCAAAGAGGAAGAAGAAGTATTCTGTGCACTCCTGTCTTTACATCATCTACATTTGTTTGGTCATGTCCAAAGAATAGAAGATGTTAGGATCCCCAAAGATGTGCTCCCCAGGGAACTGGCTTCAGGCACCAGAAGACCAACTCAAGTGTTACAAAGGTGTCTGCAAATGCTACATGAAGGCTGGCAACATCAGCCTCACCCTGTGGGAATCCCTTGCAGACGACTGCACTGCCTGGAGACAGGCAGACAGGTCATGCATCCAGAGCAGTAACCAGAAGAGGAATGACCACAGGGAGGAGCACTGAGAGAAGAAACGCCATGGTGCATCTGAAGCAGAACAACTGGACGCCTTCATCTGCCCAAGCTGCAACGAAACATGTCTCTCTTGCATTGGTCTCTACAACCACAGCAGGCGCTGTGCAACCTGCCAACAGTTTGACTTCCTGGCAGACCACCTAATGATTTTTCTGCCTGTTGTTTAATGGAAATATGCTGGGCTAGATGCAAAAGTCACCACCGCAGATCACCTGAATGAAGCTCATGGACCACTGGTGGCCAAGGGACCACACTTTGGAAACCCTGTACTAGAGATCATGAGATCTAGGGCTTGGTTTCCACCACGGCATGTTGCTGAGGGCATTCATGACCAAGGGAAGATTTCACTGGCAACTTCTAGGAACCTAAGAATGGATTAGAGCAGGACCCATCTAGTCCATCATCCTGGTTCTCACAGAAGAAGAAGAAGAAGAAGAAGAAGAAGAAGAAGAAGAAGAAGAAGAAGAACCATCATCCTGGTTCTCAAAGAAGAAGAAGAAGAGGAGTAGGAGTAGTTTGAATTTGATATCCCGCTTTATCACTACCCGAAGGAGTCTCAAAGCGGCTAACATTCTCCTTTCCCTTCCTCCCCCACAACAAACACTTTGTGAGGTGAGTGGGGCTGAGAGACTTCAGAGAAGTGTGTCTAGCCCAAGGTCACCCAGCAGCTGCATGTGGAGGAGCGGGGAAGTGAACCTGGTTCACCAGATTACGAGTCCACCACTCTTAACCACTACAGCACACTGGCTCTCTGTGTACAATGGCACTCTCTCCAACATAGCTGTCAAGTGTCTCTTATTTGAAGGGACAGTCCCTTATTCCAGCGCCATGTCCCGTTGCTGTCCCTTATTGATAGATGTCCCTTAAATGTCCCTTAAATGATGTCCCTTAAATTTCAAAGGAAGCAGCTCCTCTCCCTCCCTCCCTGCCGGCCAGGGAGGAGGGAGGCTCCAACTGTGTTGCTTGGCTGTGTTGCTCACCCAATAAGAAGTCTAAGAAAGACTGGAAGGGTGGAGCTTGCATGCCTTGTGTGTGGCTAGTTAATGCAAGCTGAGGAGGTTTTTGAATGCTGGACACCATTTTGTTGCACGTGCTGCTGCAAACTTTGCAGTGCAAAGCCAGACCGGGGAGCCATCTTAAGTTGAGGCTGCATAGGCCTTGTAGTGCATGTGATTCAGATTCTATTCTGTTGAACCTCTGGTTACAAAGTTGGTTGGACAGTGTTCTTGAAGCTACCAGCATGAGTTTGACCAGACTGCAGGAGGACAGGAAGACTGGAGTGCCTGGAACAGGTGAGGCTGCAGGTCCCTTATTTTGGCTGCTGGTCCCTTATTTTCAAATCTGTAAGTTGACAGCTATGCTCTCCAACTGCAATTCCCTGCCACAGATACTCTGAGACATGCTGCCTCCCTATAGCAGAAGTAGAACATAGCCATTGTGGATAGGGGCCACTGACAGCCTGACCCACCATGAATTTGCCTTATCCTCTTTCAATGCCATCAGTGCTGATACCCATCACTACCTCTTGTTCCACAGTGAACCTCCAACATTCAGCTTCAGTCTACAACTTTGTGACCCATATACTTAGTCTCACCAAATGTTTTCAAATGTAGTAGCAGCAATTCCTTTGGGGAAAGCTGTCGTTATTGTGGAATATTTGGTTTGGAAGCAGCTTCTACCTTTAACAAATTCCCCACCCCTTTTAAAAAATGAATATTATGGGGAAAAGTCACTTTACAGTGATTTTCCACCTAAGATATGAGCCTGTGAGCCAGCCCTGAACACTTTTGCATCTCAATGGGGTTAAGAAGATTATAAATGGTGGCCGCTAAAGCCCATTGGTTCATCTCTTGGCTGTTTCCCAGCATGCCTAGGTGAGGTCTGCGGAGGCTGCAGTTCATTGGCTGCCCACTAGAGGTCTCTGGTTGCTCTCTGAACTCTGAGTCAGGACTATGGGTCTGGGGCACCAAGGAAGAGCAAGATGGAATCCTAGATATATAAATTCTAGAGCTGGGCACCATCACCAATATATTGTCTTCAGCCACAGTCAGATATAGCCAGTTCTTCACAATGCTGGATATTGGTGCTCTAGGTATCCTTTTTAAAAATTGCATCCGTGGTGATTTCCCTTCCTTCATTTTGGAACTTTCCTGCTTGGACTATGTTGATTTGGTTAATTGGGTCAATCTGGTAATTTGGCTTCTGTAACAACAACAACAACAACAACAACAACAACAACAACAACAACAACAACAACAACAACAACAACAACTTATTTCTTGCACCCTGCCCATCTGACTGGGTTTTTCCAGCCACTCTGGGCAGCTTCCAACCCAATATAAAAGAATACAATGGAACATCAAACATTAAAAACTTCCAGTTACAGGGCAGAGGGGCCCTAGAAGCAATTTTACTCCAATTTTTGGGTCTATTAGGTCCAACCTGAGTCACACAACCTGCTGTTTAATCAGCCACCACTTCCCCCCTTGCTACTAGGGCGGGTCTCTGCCATCAGGCCCACACAATTTCTTTCCTGTGGGGGCTCCTGCACGCATTTGGGTGTGGGGGAAGTTCCGTAGCACCAAGAGACCCCCTTTGGCTTCTGCACATTGTTTCCAAAACAAGCCTTGACTTTAATATTCTGTTTATTAACTTGTGATTAAATGTGGGGATTTTGTTCTGATCCGGGGCTTAGAATGTAAGGCAGGGCTCAAGCCGGGAGCCTGCTCTGAATGCCTCTGCTTGGGCCCTGAATATGTGAAGGATTCATTAAGCAGGAGAAGGAAACCCTCCCTCTAGCTGCATGGACAGCGCAGACACCACATGCCCCCTCCTGCCCGCAATATTTGGAATTGGGGGAGATGCTTCTGGGCATGGGTGATCTTCAAGCAAGGTTGCTTCCAGACTGACCTGCTGTGGAACAGCCTTGTTGTTGTTGTTTAGTCGTTTAGTCGTGTCCGACTCTTCGTGACCCCATAGACCAGAGCACGCCAGGCACTCCTGTCTTCCACTGTCTCCTGCAGTTTGGTCAGACTCATGCTGGTAGCTTCGAGAACACTGTCCAACCATCTCATCCTCTGTCGTTCCCTTCTCCTTGTGCCCTCCATCTTTCCCAACATCAGGGTCTTTTCCAGGGAGTCTTCTCTTCTCATGAGGTGGCCAAAGTACTGGAGCCTCAGCTTCAGGATCTGTCCTTCCAGTGAGCACTCAGGGCTGATTTCCTTCAGAATGGATAGGTTTGATCTTCTTGCAGTCCATGGGACTCTCAAGAGTCTCCTCCAGCACCATAATTCAAAAGCGTCAATTCTTCGGTGATCAGCCTTCTTTATGGTCCAGCTCTCCATTCCATACATCACTACTGGGAAAACCATAGCTTGAACTATACGGACCTTTTTTGGCAAGGTGATGTCTCTGCTTTTTAAGATGCTGTCTTAGGAACCCCCATTCCAGTCCCAATCCTGCTCGTCAGGTCTCCATGGGTTTGGATGATCACCTTGTAGATCAGCCCTGCAGGAGGAGGGTCCTTGCTGCTTGCTAGAGCACCAGGACTGCACACAAATAATCCCACTTCCAGTTCCTTGCATTGCACCTGAAGTTGGGAAAGACCCCTGTCTTAAGACTCTGGAGAGCTGCTGCAAGTCAATGTAGACGACACGACTGAGCCAGCAGTAAATTACACCGAGCAAGTGGAGTTAACTCTTTATTAGCAAAACCAGGATCTGCACAGGAGTGTCAGAACTAATGAGCGCAGCAACTCACCTCCGGCAGATCTTGCACCTATTAAGCTGCTGCTGAGACTGAAGGTCCCCACCTCCCCACAACTGCTTAAGTAATCTCCTCTCCAGGGTTTTCCCCAAGCAATCTGAGACTGCTTGTGTCAAGCTAACTTGTGCTCCACCCTCTTCATGCCTCTTCTGGTTCTGGGAAACCAGTGGGGAGGGGAGCTTGTCCCAGCAGGAGAGGGACAAACCCGTCACTCTTCACAAGACTGGCCCATCTCTGCTTCTTGGCCTCCCTCCTGCTTCAGTTTCTGCCTCTGATTCTGGACTTCTATCTGCCACAGACTCTCCCAGATCACTAAACCTTGTCACCTCTTCAGCTTCCGACACCTTCTCTTCCCGGTCTTCTCCCTCTGACCACTCATCATCAGCCCACCCCCACTCCTCAGGCTCTGAGCCTTCTTCCCCTGGGGATTCTCCAGCTGGTTCCTCCCATCATCGATCTGTGTCAAACCAGTCCATGAGAGTAGACCAAATTTCTTCACGTTGGTGCCCTCCTCCAGCTAAGCTGACTAGATATGATGAGAGTTGTAGTCTGCAGGGCATCCAGTTGGAGAATACTGAGGTAGGTTGCCCAATGGTTTAGCCTGTTTAGCCTGGAGAAGAGGAGGTTAAGGGGTGATATGATAGCCATGTTCAAATATATAAAAGGATGTCATATAGAGGAGGGAGAAAGGTTGTTTTCTGCTGCTCCAGAGAAGCGGACACGGAGCAATGGATCCAAACTACAAGAAAGAAGATTCCACCTAAACATTAGGAAGAACTTCCTGACAGTAAGAGCTGTTCGACAGTGGAATTTGCTGCCAAGGAGTGTGGTGGAGTCTCCTACTTTGGAGGTCTTTAAGCAGAGGCTTGACAACCATATGTCAGGAGTGCTCTGATGGTGTTTCCTGCTTGGCAGGGGGTTGGACTCAATGGCCCTTGTGGTCTATTCCAACTCTATGATTCTATGATTTCTATGATTCTATGGTCTTACGTGGTATAAGGCAGCTTGCTATGGTCCCACAAACTCTACTCTGGTCATGATCCGCATTCAGCTCTCAGTATGCTTGGATGCCTGTCCAGAATACATCATGGCTGAGAGGTGATTTGAATGTAGCCACTACACCAATATGATGAGTATGATTTAAACCAAGGTGACTCATCTCAGGCCCTCTAGATGTTTCTTGGACCACAACTTGTGGTGCTCATCTCGCTTTCAGGCCAAGGGAGCTGGCATTTCTCCATAGACAGTTTTCCAGGTCATGTGGCCAGCAGGACTAAACCACTTCTGGCACAACGGAACAACACCATGATGGAAACCAGACTGCAGCGGTACCTATTTATCTACTTGCACTGGCGCACTTTCGAACTGCTAGGTTGGCAGGAGCTGGGACTGAGCAATGGGAGCTCACCCCGTTGCGGGGATTCAAACTGCTGACCTTCTGATCTGCAAGCCCAAGAGGTTTAGTGGTTTAGACCACAGTGCCGCCCACATCCCAAACAGACAGCTGAGTCTGGCTGCAGAAGAGAAATGGTGCAGGATTAATTGCAATGCCCCATCTGACATGAGGCCTCTCTGATATTGCACTTGCCTGCTCTTTAATCTGAATATTATTATTTTTTGTCTGTGTTGGTGAGTTGTTTTTTTAAAAAAATAATATTTATTATGTTTTTCCAGACAATAAAAATTGCAAAATTATAAATAAGAAAGTAAAGAAAGATGACAATAGTAAAAGAGAAAGAGAAAAAATACAAAAATAGACAATAAAGAAGAAAATTAATAAAAAAGAGAAAAACAGTCAATATTTTCATGTCATATCTTTCAATTACTTATTTCCTGACCTCCTCACACCCCCCTTTTCTGTATTCCAGTTCACATAGTTAGTTCAGCAAATCCTTACCCTCTATCGTTTATCTTTACTTATTATCTTAACCTTTTATAACTATATATTTCCAACCATTGTCAATCCACATTTACATATTCTTATTCAACTTTTTGCCAATACCGCTTATTTTCAGTCCAGCATCGCTTCAACATTCATTAATTTTACAGTATTTCTGCAGGTAGTCTTTAAATTTCTTCCAGTCTTCTTCCACCTCCTCTTCTCCCTGATCTCGGATTCTGCCAGTCATTTCTGCCAATTCCATCACCTTCATCTGCCATTCTTCCAGTGTGGGTAAGTCTTGTGTCTTCCAGTACTTTGCAATTAATATTCTTGCTGCTGTTGTTGCATACATAAAAAAAGTTCTGTCCTTCTTTGGCACCTGTGTTGGTGAGTTTTTAAATTATTTTTGCTGTTATTGTTTTATGGCGTACTACTTTATGGGGAAACAGATTAAGTCAAATGGCATATGATCTCAACTGGGATAAGCCAGATATTAACTCCCTGTCCTGTCATATCTGAGATGTCGCTCGAAATGCAAAGCCGTATCTTTCGTGCCTTTTTACAGCCTTGAATGGCAAGGCAGTCATAACAGCTGCAAGAAGATTGACAGGTGCTTGGAAGATCCTGTGTGTGATTGTGCCTGGGAACTCCCTCAATATTCTAGAACTGAAGGACAGCTATACTGTTCATAGAAACTCACAATGGCAGCAGGCAGAGCTGTCTCTTGGTGGGGTGGGGTGCTGGCCTCATATCCTGGATTCCTAAGTGTAGGGAGTTTTTAGCTGAAAATGCACTGAAACGCTCGGAAAGGAATTATTTGTCTGGATATGCATGCCTGGGCCCTGTTCTGTCTTCTAATTTGCTATTCTTTTGATATTATTTATCTGGCATTGCTATTGCTTTCTTTCTGCCACTTTGATGTTCCTGTATGTACTGTACTTTTCTGTGTATAACACGCCCCCTTGTATAAGACGCCCCCTATTTTGGGGGACTCAGAATTCAGAAAATGTTGAGCTTTTTTGGGGGGAGGATGACCCAAAGTTGCTGAACTTTTTTGGGGGGGGGATTGGCAAAGGTTTTTTTTGGGGGGGTTGGGGTTTTTTTGGGGGGGAATGCAGTAAATCACTGATCTGACTGTTACAATCACTTGTGTTGCTCACTAACAATCACTCGCGACTGCAAAACGCATCTGCCTGATTGCCAGCAGTGGAAGGAAAATGAAAGCCCAATTGCCACAGTGGCAGCAAATCAACAACTGCCCTTGACACAGCAACCAATCACACACACATTGAACGCAGCATCAGCCAATACAAAGCAGCCTTTGCCACAGCCACCAATCATACACCAAATTGCAAATGACAATCTGCAGCTCGAGGCTGCAACCAATCACCCATCACCACTACCCACTACCTGTGTATCAGACACCCCCAGTTTTTTTACACTATTTTTCAGTAAAAACAGCAACACTTATACACGGAAAAATTTGGTGTATGTGTGTGCGCGCACATACCACTTTTAACTTTTTACCCTAAATCATCTTGAAGCCGTTTGGTGATTGCGGTGGTATACTTATAACTGTCTCAAGGCAAATCTGAAAACAAATGTAGTATAAAGACTGACAACTGGGAAATACTGGCCTGTGAGTGCTCCAGTTGGAGAACAGCCTTTCCCAAAGGTGTCCTGGGCTTTGAAGACACTCGAACTCAGGACGCAAGGGAGAAACGTGCTAAGAGGAAGGCACACTTGGCAAATCCACACCAGGATCAACTCCTGCCTGGAAACCAATGTCCCCATGGTGGAAGGATGTGTGGATCCAGAATCGGCCTCCACAGACACTTATGGACTCACTGTTAAAACCGTGTTTATGGAGGACAATCTTACTCATTTGCGAGTGATCGCCAAAGAAGAAGAAGAAGATACTTATAACATTTTATCAGAAGGGAAGGGGACTGAAGTGCCACGTAATACAAATGAGGTTGGAATCCTGTGCCCACTTACCAGGAAAAAGGCCCCACCAATCTCAGTGGAACTTTCCTTCTGAGTCAACCTTTGCAGATTTGCGGTGCTATCCTGCTTTTGCTAAAAATAGGAAGGGGGTTCTCTAAAGGGCCCTGACCTCTAAACACTAGAAATCTTGCTTGTGCACCCGTTTGGCTTCCACAATTTCAGCTGGAGTGGTCCACACATGTTGACGCATATCTTTACATCAATGAGGTCTAGAAGCTTGTTTCTTATTCCCGAAAGCAAAGATCCTTGGGGAACAGAACTCTGCATCCAGTTTCACATCCTGTTCTTCCTGTGGAAAAAGCAGAATAAAGGAAATATTGCTTACATCACGTCGCTCCTGTTATTTTCTCTTCATTTCTTCGCACAGCACACGATCGGCTTCCAAGGTGTTCATAAGAGGCCATAAAAATGAAAAATTAGAGTTCTCTTCACGGTCCCAACACAACCGTAATAAATTTGATTGTCTGTGTTCCAGTGGTGGGTCCTTTGGCCTTCTCTCCGAACAGCCTACGTACGTTAACAGGCTGGATTTCTGCATCTGAGCTTTGCACAGAAGTTACGCAACGTCCCCGGGCAGTGCTTAAAGCTGGAAGAATGAGGTGATGATAAATGTCGGGAATGACAGGATGGGGAGGGAAATGGCGCTTTGGTGTGGGAGCCATTGGAACGTCCACAGGCTAATTACATTTAGGACACAATCCTCTCCTGAAGAACTGGACGGCCGAAAGGGGCTCTGGGACTCATCAGTAGCCACAGATCTCATGCTACACCGCATGTGGATATTGAAATACTTTATTGTCTCTTGTACAACTTGTATACAGTGAGATTACACGAGCACCCCCCCCCTCAGCTCTCTTAGTCTTAATTCCCCTCGTTTACTGACGCACACCCACCAAACCCGAAAGTTCGTTGCCCTGTTGTTATCTTTTCATTCAGCAGCCTAACAGCCCATGGATAGAAGCTGTTCTTTACCCTGTTGGTGCAACTAATCATGCTTCTATATCTTCTGCCCGAGGGCAGGAGATCAAGAAAGTGCCGGCCAGGGTGTGAATCATCCCTGAGAATTTTCCTCACTCTCCTGAGGCAACGTTCTTCCGCTATTTCATCCAGCGGATTCACGGGACAGCCCATAATATCTTGTGCTGTATTCACCACCCTCTGTAGGCACTTCCTATCAGATGATGTCAAACCAGCGTCCCACACCGTGATGCAGTATGAAAGGACACTTTCTCTTGTGGACCGGTAGAAGGAGATCATCAGATGTTGATTGACGTCGTTCTTCCTCAATACTCTGAGGAGATGGAGTCTCTGTTGGGCTTTCTTAACCACCTGGGTTGTATTTATTTTCCAAGTAAGGTCTTCACTGAGATAAACTCCTAGGAATTTAAAGGAAGAGACTCTCTCCACACAGCCCTCCCTGATGTACAGCGGGGCTAGTTCTCCTCTCTTCCTCCGAAAGTCCAACACCATCTCCTTTGTCTTGCTGATATTCAAGTTGTTCCCTAGGCACCATGTAGATATTTTTTGGACCTCCCCTCTATATGCTGATTCGTCTCCACCTTGACGTGACACAGATTTCAGCAGTAGTCTTCTCATAAGCTGATACTCTCCTTTGGTGGGGCCATTCGTCAGATAAAAATATGAGCCCCGATTGCAGGTTGTGGAGGATGTTGTGGGAACACCACGCATTTGGGCCCGAGTTTCTGTACTTTCTGTGACTTTCCTCATTCACCTCCCAGAGTATGATTGCCAGACCATAAGCATCCCTCACCCTTTCAGGGCCTGAAACTGTGACATAGGGGTGGCCCCTGTTGATGTCATGGGAGAGGTGCTGGGGAAGGGCCCTAGAGACGGAGGCTAATGTCAGGTCAGCAATAAAACAATAAAGCATCCTATGCCAGTGAAGTTAACTCTTTATTCAAGGAAACAAAACAACGTAGTCCTCGTAGCTGCAGAAACCCTTCCTAGTACAGTGGTACCTAAGACCCGGAAGTAAGTGTTCCAGTTTTCGAACATTTTTTCGGAAGCCGAATGTCTAATGCGGCTGTCAGCTATTGTTTCCAGGGCGCCTGCACCAATCAGAAGCTGCACCTTGGTTTTCGAACATTTTGGAAGTCAAACAGACTTCTGGAACGGATTAAGTTTGGTGCTTTTGTTTTTGCTATTTGTTTTGCCTTTTTGCATTTCCCCCCGGTTAAATTGTTTTTGTGACTGTGTGGAACCCAGTTCAGCTACTGATCAATTGATTGTGTGACTGCGGAAATGGATACCCCCCCCCCCATCCAAACAAGGACTAATATCAGCGGAGGTAAGAAAAAACATAATTTTATTTTTTATCATCTACAATACTGTTTTATTTATTTTCTAGTACAGTCCATTGATTATTGCTTTCATTTTATGGATCAATGGTCTCGTTAGATAGTAAAATTCATGTTAAACTGCTGCTTTAGGGGTTGTTTTTAAAAGTCTGGAATGGATTGATCCGTTTTGCATTACTTTCTATGGGAAAGCTCACCTTGGTTTGGGAACGCTTTGGTTTCGGAATGGACTTCCGGAACGGATTAAGTTTGAGAACCAAGGGACCACTGTAAGTCTTGCCCTAAGGAGGTACTTGCAAAGGCTTCCCACCACTCTCTAAGGCTCCTCCTTGGTTCCTTCCCCAGCAGCCTAAGGTTTCATCATCTTGTCTCTCATTGCTCCACCCTCTTCATACCTCTTCTGGTCCTGGGAGACCATGGTGGAAAGGAGCTGGTTGCAGCAGGAGGGGAGACTCCCTGGACTCTTCATCAGCCCGCCTCCTCTCCTGCCTCTGGTTCTGAATTGCCCTCTGCCACAGCCTCTTCCTGCTCACTAAACCCTGTTGCCTCTTCAGCTTCCAATACCTCCTCCTCCCAGTTTGCTCCCGCTTCTCCCTCTGACCACTCACTGTTGTCTCACCACCACTCCCCTGGCTCTGAGACATCTTCCACTGGGGGTTCCTTGGGGTTTCCCCAGCTGATGCCTCCTACCATTCCTCTGCATCCAGCCTGTCCATGATAGTTAATTGAGAGAGGGCGAGCGGAGGATTCCCTGCTGTGTCTGTGCTATATTTTGCAGCCAGCTCATGCCGGGATGAAGCTTGCAAGCTACATGCGCAGTCTTCTTAAGAATGTTTCTATTCGAGGCACTGGTGCCCACCTTCAGCTGCCACCTGGACGGGGGCCGGCAAACCAGGAGACTTTAGGCCAGACCTGGAAGGCTGGCAACCCTATCCCAGACCACTCACAATTTGGATATGGCAGCTGTCCTGCCAGGGTAGGAACTAGTGGAGGCTAGTCCATTGCGGCAAATGGGGTCACCATCCCATCAGCCTTGCTCTGCCCTCATCTGTCTACCTCCGCTGCTGGTTCTCCCCTACTGTGGGTCTCCTTGCACTGAGCATCACAAGCAGCAACAACATCTCTCAGACCCTGGTGAGCTGCAGGTACAGGATTCCTCTGCCCGGGGAGAAGCGAAATGCGCAAAAAAAATAAGGTCCATTGCATAACAAATGATGATTTTGCAGCTTGCCGAAGTACATCCCAGGTCTTTCAGAGGCAAAAGGGGTGGGGAGATGAAGTGAAAAACAAAAATTATTGCTGACATCCACTCGAAATATGTGAGATACCAAACTAATTGTGGCCAGATGTTGCATGGGAGAGAGCAAGAATATGGGAGAGAGCAAGAGAGAGATGGGGGGGGGGCTATTTTCTCTTCCAAAAGCTTCCAATGATGGGAGAAGACCATAGCTCAGTGGTAGAGCATCTGTCTTGCATGTAGAATGTCTTGGGTTATAATAATAATAATAATAATAATAATAATAATAATAATAATAATAATAATAATAATAATAATATTTATACCCCGCCCATCTGGCTGGGCTTCCCCACTCTGGGCGGCTTCCCCAAAAAATATTAAAATACTGTAATACATCAAACATTAAAAGCTTCCCTAAACAGGGCAGCCTTCAGATGTCTTCTAAAAGTCTGGTAGTTGTTTTTTCTCTTTGACATCTGGTGGGAGGATGTTCCACAGGGTGGGCGCCACCACCAAGAAGGTCCTCTGCCTGGTTCCCTGTAACCTCGCTTCTCGCAGGGAGGAAACCACCAGAAGGCCCTCGGCACTGCACAGATCGATAGATAGACAGACAGACAGACAGATATGAATTCGTGGCATAGAGATGATATGATGATGGCGCCACAATAATTTGACTTAAAACCACAGGTAGCTAGAATGCCCCTTGTGCACAAATTTCCCTTGGGGGCATCTGTGAGAACAGGATGCTGGACTTAAAAGGGCCATTGGCCTGATCCAGACACTCTTATGGTTTGCTTCTGTTCCTCCGATGGCTTCTTTTCTGCCTTTTCAGAAATTCATTGCAATATCAGTTTACAGCACGGCTAGTTTCTGCCTCCAATGAGTCTTTTTTGTTCAGCCTCTGCTCCAAATGAAGTCTGGCAGTACTGCTGCCAGCACTTTGGATATGAGCTTCAATATATTACTTTCCCAGCTGCCGGCCTGCAAACATGATCATGTCAGAGCCCATCTGCTTTACATATTATTCCTGGGGCCAAGGACATGATTGGGTTGGGTACTGATAGCTGAGTCGTGCCTGTCAGCGATTCACATTTTCCCACAACTTCTGTTTTTATTTGGGGTCTGTGCATATCTGTGCGACTTTGCCAAGGAGGGTGCGGGACAATAATAATAATAATAATAAAATCTTCCTTGAAAACCTTGGAAAATCCTGGAACGTTTTCTTGATCGTTATTATTTTGATTATTTCCAACTGTAACCCTGTAAGCATCTGCATTAATTTGGAGAGGAATCGGATGGAAAATTTTCCATTCTGCTTTCATCCATCCATTGCACTGCATTTATTGCAAATTTTCTCCAGCGTATTTCAAGGCACCAAATCACCTAGAGAGCTTCATGGCCAAGTAGGCATTTGAACCCTGGTCTCCCAGGTCCTAGTCCATCAGAAGAAAATCCGTTCTGGATCAGGCGAAAAGGGGGCCGTCTAGTCCAGCAGCCCGTTCTCACAGTGACCAACCATACAGTGGCTAACCATAGTTTAGAGATCCCAGGCCCTAAGGAAGTCAGACTATCCGCCACCAGGGCCAGGGCCTTCTCAGTGATGGCTCCGACCTGGTGGAATGCTCTGTCCCATGAGACCAGGGCCCTGCAGGACTTAACCTCCTTCTGTCGGGCCTGTAAGACAGAGCTATTCCGCCTGGCCTTTAATTTGAATTCAGCCTGATCTTTTATTTCCCTTCTCTTCCCTCCCCCTCCCCTTTTATGAAGATTACCTGCTCTGAGACCCCACAGCTAATTCTCCCCTGGCCTCTTCGCTGGCCCAAGTAGGACCAATTCAGCCAGCTAGCCCTGGGGATTATCTAACTGATTTTTGAATTTTATTGTTATTCGTGTTTTTATACTGTGTTTTATGGTGCTTTTATAATTAAGTGTTTTAAATTTGTTGTTAGCCGCCCTGAGCCCAGTTTTTGAATCAGGAAGGGCAGGGTATAAATAAAAATTATTATTATTAGTACAGTGGTGCCCCACAAGACGAATGCCTTGCAAGACGAAAAACTCGCTAGACAAAAGAGTTTTCCGTTTTTTGAGTCGTTCCGCAAGATGAATTTCCCTATGGGCTTGCTTCGCAAGACGAAACGTCTTGCGAGTTCTTGCGAGTTTGTTTCCTTTTTCTTAAAGACGCTAAGCCGTTAATAGCTGCTAAGCCACTAAGCCATTAATAGCTGCTAAGCCGCTAAGCCATTAATAGCCGCTAAGCCGCTAATAGCCGTGCTTCGCAAGACGAAAAAACCACAAGACGAAGAGACTCACAGAACAGATTAATTTCGTCTTGCGAGGCACCACTGTATTGAATTGTCAAGTTGGAAGGGACCCCAGGGGTCATCTAGCCCAACCCCCTGCTATGCAGGGATCTCAGCTAAAGCAGCCATGCCACATGGCCCCCAAACCTCTGCTTTAAAACCTCCAAGGAACCAGATGTCTGTTGGAAGCTCACAAGTGGGACATGAACAGCCCTCTCCCCACATGTGATTCCCTGTCTCTAGCGGTTGAGGCAGAACATAGCCATAATGCCTAGTAACCATCTATAGCCTTAACCTTATCCAAATAAGTGAGTGTGGTGCAGCAATTAAAGTGTTGCGTGGCGAGTTCCCGCCCCCCCCCCCCGTGGAAATAAAGGCACATGATACAATTATTAAGGTTAATGGACTAAATAAAGCCACAACTTTATTGGTTACAGGTGATGAGCAGCATTGGCTTAGGCATTGGTCCTAACCAACTATATCTGGCTTCAGCCTGTCTGCTTGAAGTCCGGGAAGGGCTAACCACCAGTAGGGGGAGTCCTGCTCATGCACATCAACTAGGAACTCCCACAGGGTCACCGCTTGGGGGCGTGCCTTAGGCCCTCGCCTCCATAGGCTTCGGACAGGGCAACGCCCCCCAGAATCTTTATCGGACTACCCTTCAATATGCGGGGCAGGTGATGGCGCTTCCTCCCCTCTTCCATCTACAAAGCAATAGCAATGCCTAACTGCCAATACCAAGGAAGTTGTGGCGATTTGCTACGAGGTAGGTGAAAAACCAAGTGGCTGGTGCCAATTTGCCAAGAGGAAAAATTCCTACCAGGTCCCTCAATGGCGACCAACGAAGGTCCATAGCAAGGTCAAACAATGAAAAGCTTATAGGGTGGGAGGGTGGGAAAACAGGAACAGCTGGCGGGCGGCAAAAGAGGGCGATCCCCGGCCGCGTCCTGTCTTAAATAGGGCAGACCACGCTTCCAGAGCCAGCTGATTGGCTGGCCCTGGGGGTGACACGGCCGGGATTCCCCCAATCGCGCAGGGGCTGGGCTCCAGCCACCACACACATGGTGGGGGCGTGAAGCCTGCAACCCCACCACCTCTGCAGGGAGAAAGTGGCTTTGGAGCAGTAGCTGGGAGACCAGGGCTCGAATCCCCATGCAGCTCTGTTGGAAGCTGCCCAGAGTGGCTGGGTACAGAATCTCAACTGAGACAGAAACACACACCCCAAGATCGTACCGTCCAACTTTTTATTTTCAAAAACTGGGATGCACATCTTCTGCGACATGCTCCTAGGCAAGTCACGTGACCCACAACACGCTCCCCCCTGCCCCGAGAATTTTCTTCAGGGTACAGTCTCATGCAGCAGATTGTAAACTGCCTTGAATCCCTGTCAGGGGAAAAGTAATGGGTGGTACATGATGATGTTGATGATAGAAACTGTGAACATACCAGAGAGTAGTGTAGTTTTCCATGTATAACATGTATAAAATGACCCCTATTTTTAGGGACCCCAAATTAAGGAGATGGGAGGAGATTGCCCAGAATTAAGCTTTTTTTGGGGGGGGATTGCCTACAATCGCTCACCTACCTGACCGCAGCTGCCAATCGCACACCTCGCCAAAGCCACCAATCGTCTGCCCACACGCCGCCAGCAGCAGCCACCAATTGCCTTCCCAATTGCCGCAGCAGCAGCCAATCGCCAGCAGGCCTTGCCACAGCAGCCAATCACTCGCCCAATAGCCGCTGACAATCTCCTGCTCACTGCCACCAATCGCCTGTCCCCCCCCCTGCACTATCCATGTATAAGACGACTCCCAATTTTTTACATTTTTTTATAATAAAAAAATCGTCTTATACACAGAAAAATACAGTAAATCCTATTGGAATTCGTTCTGAGTAAAAATGCTTATGATTGCTGTGTAAGGCTGCCCAGTCTTTACCCAGTTACCTGGGAGTAAGCTCCATTGAATACAGTGGGACTTCCTTCTCAGTAGACAGTGTAAGGCTCCATTTACAATAAAGGAATCAACGCACCTTGAGTTTCCTAAGAAATGGCTGGCTGCTGAAACATTGCAATTACAAAAATTAGATTGGTGAGCTTTTCCTTCAAAATCATAGGAAGGGCTTCACCAGTTCCTTCATTTGGTACAGGTATTTGATTTTCAACATAAACAGGACTCCATTTTTGCATACACCCACCTCAATTTTCATTGTTCTCCAAGATGTGGAGGGGAAGAAGAAGGAAAAATTAGAAATTAGAAACCGGGACAGCTTTTGTAATTCCAAGAATATTCCTGGAAAATTGGGGCGCTTGGAGGGTATGTCAAGCTAAAATATCTACTCCACAAACAGCTTGAGCTGTTTTGTGTGTGTGAACACAAACGCAGCAAAAATGAACGTCAACCACAAAGCGTAGATGATGCAATTTCCGCAAATGATTAATGAAACAAATGCTATTTAGCAAATGAATAATGAAACAGAAGACATCTTCAACAGCTGAAGCAAACGACGAAAAATGAGGCGAAGGTGGGCCTTTCAAGCTTCTGCTTATACACACGCCTGACTTACTAGATTTCAGTGTGGATGGTCTTAAGCATTGCTTTTATTAAATTAAATTCCGACTTTTAAAATTATCTGTTTGATCTCTCCCCATCCTTCCACGTATCACTGTGGCCATCTTCCAAAGACCAGGTTGCAAAGTCCAGCTGGTTTTGAATGATCCGTCTGGTTAAAAATTAAAACGGGGAGCCGTAATCTTTGTTTTACAAATGAGAGTAAACTCGATCTGCCTCCTCTTCCTGCCTCCCCTCCTCTCAGCGGTGCATAAATCAGGAAAAGTGGATTTGTTTCCTGCAAGATTTTCCAGGATGCCTTTCAACTGAGACCAAACTTGGACCGTTTCGGCCCCTAAAGTGGTTGATTGAGAAGGTCAAAGGTGGTAAAACACTAAGTGATTTATGCCCTCAGTTACCGTCAGATGCTCAAATGATGCAGCTGTTTTAAGAGTCTAATACACAACCTGTTTAAACGAAAATACTTGGATTTGAGCCAGTGATGGCTTGCCGCAGCCCCAGGTTATTCGCACTTCCGAGCTGTTGATCTTGATGTGACATAGAGCTTCAGGAGCTATAAGATGTTGTCTTTTATGAATGAGTGCAATCTCACATATTCAGGCCTGGGCTACATCTTACACTTAGCCATGTGACAATCAATTTGGCCCTGATTGTTTAGCATATAAAAAACCCCGTCCTGCTACAGATACAGGAACTATACAATACACCATCCACTTAGGAATCCCAGTACATTTCCGGGCACAATTCAAAGTGTTGGTCCTGACCTTTAAAGCCCTAAATGGCCTCAGTCCTGTAAACCTGAAAGAGCGTCTCCACCCCCATCGTCCAGCCCGGACACTGAGGTCCAGTGCCGAGGGCCTTCTGGCAGTTTCCTCTCTGTGAGAAGTGAGGTTACAGGGAACCAGGCAGAGGGCCTTCTCGTGGTGGCGCCTGCCCTGTGGAACGCCCTCCCAGCAGATGACATGGCAATAAACAACTATTTTACTTTTAAAAGACAACTGAAGGCGGCCCTGATTAGGGAAGTTTTTAAAGTCTGACACTGTATTGTTTTTAATATTCAGTTGAAAGCCGCCCAGAGTGGCTGCGGAAACCCAGCCGGATTGGTGGGGTATAAATAAATCATCATCATCATCATCATCATCATCATCATCATCATCATTAGGAACAGGAAAACAGGAAGCTGTCTTATGCTGAGTCAGATCATTGTGCGCATCTTACTCAGCAGTTTCTGCAGTGACTGGCAGTGGATCTGCAGGATTTTGGACAGGAAGACTCTCCCAGCCCTGCCTGGAGACGCCAGGAATCGAACCTGTGACCTTCTGCATGCAAAGCAAATGCTCTACCATTGAGCTACAGTCCAGATACTTATATCTCACGCCTCTAATCTTCCTTAACTGTTGAGATAGGAAGGTGCAAGCAGTGCCGCATTTACGTATAAACTAAACAATCTATGGCTTACGTCCCCACTCTTTTGGGGGCCGCAACAAAAAAAAATTAAAGGAAAAAACCAACTGGACCGGATGTACATTTCCAAAATATAAGTTAGAGCTTAATAATTATTTCACTGTTAATATACTGTTTCTTAATTGTATTTCACTATTAATATCCTTCTTTGTATTTCAGTTCAAAAATTACTTGGATAAAATACGTATTTTGTTATGTGCAAATGGCTTTAGATACCTAAGGTAAAGGTAAAGGGACCCCTGGCCATTAGGTCCAGTCGTGACTGACTCTGGGGTTTTTTAAGGACTGATGTTTTTATTGTGTTTTTAAATATGCTGCCAGATGGGCAGGGTATAAATAATAAAATGATTATTGTTGTTGTTTAGTCATTTAGTCATGTCCGCCTCTTCGTGACCCCATGGACCAGAGCACGCCAGGCGCTCCTGTCTTCCACTGCCTCCCGCAGTTTGGTCAAACTCATGTTGGTAGCTGCGAGAACACTGTCCATCCATCTTGTCCTCTGTCGTCCCCTTCTCCTTGTGCCCTCCATCTTTCCCAACATCAGGGTCTTTTCCAGGGAGTCTTCTCTTCTCATGAGATGGCCAAAGGATTGGAGCCTCAGCTTCAGGATCTGTCCTTCCAGTGAGCACTCAGGGCTGATTTACTTCAGAATGGAGAGGTTTGATCCTCTTGCAGTCCATGGGACTCTCAAGAGTCTCCTCCAGCACCAGAATTCAAAAGCATCAATTATTATTCTTAATATTATTAATCAACTCTGTGAGGTAGGTTATGCTGAGAGGCAATGTCTGCCTCGAGTTCAGCCCACTAACATCATGGCTCACTGGGAATTTGAACCCTGGTCTCCTAGGTCCTAGATCCTGGTTCCGACACTCAAACCACACTTCTCCTCCATGAGTTGGAGAGAACTTCATTTCCTGCTGCATAGGTGCTTGTGAGCAAATCTCATTCATCGCAGATCGGCTTGCGTCCGGCCTGTGTTTAACACCCCTGGTGATTTGTGCCTTCGGCTTTGCCATAGCCTCCCCCCGAAGGTGATTGGAGGAGCACGCAGAGCCGAGAGGGGAGCAAATTGTGTTGAATTTTTCCGGCACGTTGTGTTGGAAAGGTCAGCAAAGGGGCTAATTCATTTCCTTGTTACATAACCCTGTTGACTGATTTAATGACGGCTGGCTAAAATAATAAAAGATTTATGTCCATAAACATTCAAACACGAGCGCCGCTCTTGATTCCGTTCCTGGGGCATTCCCTGGTGTGCTTTTCCAGCATCTGTCTCATTCATTTCCTCATTGAAGGGAGGAAAAATGCACACACAAACACACACCTCGGTGCCACGAAAACAAAAATGTCAGGTGAAATTAATGCGAGAAGCAAAGTGGATGGGTTTCCCCCCCCTTTTCCTTCAGCAAGTTAGAACCAAAGGGATGAAGCAGATGAGCCTGAAAGTCTCCCTGAAAGAAAGGAACCTCTTCGGATTGAATGCTGAAAGATTCAGGGAAGATAAGAGAAAGCACTTCTTCAGGCAGTGCACTGTTAAATTATGAAACTCACTCCCAGATGAGGCAACGATGGGCACAATCTTGGATGGCTTTCAAAGAGGGTTAGACAAACTCATGGAGGAGAGAGCTATCAATGGCTATTATTATTATTATTATTATCCACAATGGCTCTGCTGTGCTGCCATAGTTGATGCAGCAATGCTTCTGAAAACCAGTTGGTGGAAATCACAAGAGGAGAGAGGGTTATTGAGCTCAGGTCCTGTCTGAAGGTTTCCCACAGGTTGACCAGTGTGAGAAGAAGACTTCTTTGGCGATCACTCGTAGCCAAGTAAGATTGTTTTCCATAAACACGGTTTTAACAGTGAGCCCGTAAGTGACTGTGGAGGCCAATTCTGGATCCACATGTCCTTCCACAGTGGGGACTATGGTTTCCGGGTGGGAGTTGATCATGGTGAGGGTTTTCCAAGCGTGCCTTCCTCTTAGCACCTTTCTCCCTTGCGTCCTGAGTTCAAGTGTCTTCAAAGCTCATGACACCTTTCGTGAAGGCTGTTCTCCAACTGGAAAACTCACAGGCCAGTGTTTCCCAGTTGTCGGTGTTTATACTACTTTTTTTTTTTTAGATTTGCCTTGAGACAGTCTTTAAACCTCTTTTGTTGACCACCAGCATTACGCTTTCCATTTTTAAGTTCAGAATAGTTGCTTTGGAAGACGATAATCAGGCATCCTCACAACATGACCAGTCCAACGAAGTTGATGTTGAGGAATCATTGCTTCCACACTGGTGGTCTTTGCCTCTTTCAGTACACTGGCATTAGTTCTCATGTCTTCCCAAGTGATGTGTAATTTCCCCCCTGGAGACACCATTGATGGCATCTTTCGAGGAGTTGGAGAAGAAGACAAGGACGAGATGGGCCACAGGCCTGACCAAGCAGACTCTCCTTATGTTCTTAGGTTTCTGGAGGGCCATATTTTGCCCTGGGCCTGATGTTCCCCATCCCCACGTTAAACAAATAAAGCAACAAATGGGTGGCAAACTATCTTAAAAGAGCAGGAACTCAGGTTGCAGAGGCATCGCTAGATCCGTTGGCTAAGAGCAGGAACAGGGCCTGGGGTGCCTTGGCAGAAGCAGGTCAAGGTGCAAATGGAGCTACCACCTGCACGGCTCCCTTCTCCCAGCCTCCCTCCTCCTGGCACTGTTTCATGGAGGAGAGGTGCCTCTCTCGGAGGGGAGAGCCACCAAATGTAAATCAAGGCAGAGCTCGGGACGCAGGATGCCAACATATACAGCCCTTAATTCCCATCACTTTCTCAGATTATAAGCCTGCTGTAGGTTTGGCAAGAGCTCACATGGAGAAAAAAGAAGGAGGAGAAGAAGGAGCATGCTCACTCAACATACTCGTTTGCCTCCAACTCTCATACTGTGCTTTCACGAAAGGGCTCTATTTTATTTTATTTTTAAGAATGATCTAGTGGTCCCTCGTGGGCACATTTTTCAAAGCCGTATGCAGTGGATTAGCACCGTATTAGGATACATTCGGTCGAGGAAAAAGTGGGACGGGAACCTTCAAAGAGACGGGGCAGCCATATTTACAGTAGCATTATGTGCCTCCTGCCAGGCACTGGGAGTTCCAGGCTTTTGAAGTTGCAAGGACTGGGGGGTTCCCACCCCCCCCCGCCTCTTGCTGAAATTGGCTGGGACAGTTGTGAAAAAAAGGGGGGAAAGGCAGTCTGGGCCTGGAGCTGGTAGCACTGCGGGAGGCTAGGCCAAAAAGGGGAGACCCATCCCTGGATGGAAAGAATCACACAAACCTGTCTTAGACTTTCCAGAGGAGGAGCTGAGTTATAGCAGCAGAAACAAGGGCGGGGGGAAAGGTCTCATGGCGCCTTAAAAGCAAACCATTTGTTCTTATGGCATCAGTTTCCATGGACCAGCCGCCATTGCTATGCTCTTTCTTCAGTGTTGGAGGTCCCTGGAAGACAATTGCTGGGAATCACAAATGAGGAGAATTGCTGTTGTTCTCAGGTCCTGCTTCTGGGCTTCCCATTGAGGAGGCATCTGGGTGAGCATTGTGAAAGCAGGATGTTGATGTGGGATGTGATACATAGACAGCAGTCAAGTCCAACATTCCTAGAGTGGACATGCACGGGGAAGTTTGGTCCAGCCAGTGAGAACTTCCTGTTTCCTCGTGGGCTGGGACAAACTTCCTTTGCATGTGACTAGAGGTGGGTGTGACCTTACATGCCCAGGTAACGAAAGGGCAAGGCACGCAGCACATTCCTCTTCTTCTCCATCTTTCTTTTGTCATGTGAGCTGGTTGCAGTCACTGGGATTATTTCCCCATATGGGGTAGATACACATCTAGATATAGTGGTACCTCGGGTTAAGAACTTAATTTGTTCCAGTGGTCCGTTCTCTCCTCTTTCACCCTCATTAAGAGGTTCTTTAATTCCGCCTCACTTTTTGCCATCAAAGTTGTGTCATCTGCATTTCTGAGGTTGTTGATATTTCTTCCGGCAATCTTAATTCTGGCTTGGGATTCATCCAGTCCAGCCTTTCTCATGATGAATTCTGCATATAAGTTAAATAAGCAGGGAGACAATATACAGCCTTGCCATACTCCTTTCCCAATTTTGAACCAATCAGTTGTTCCATATCCAGTTCTAACTGTAGCTTCTTGTCCCACATAGAGATTTCTCAGGAGACAGATGAGGTGATCAGGCACTTCCATTTCTTTAAGAACTTGCCATAGTTTGCTGTGGTTGACACAGTCAAAGGCTTTTGCATAGTCAATGAAGCAGAAGTAGATGTCTTTCTGGAACTCTCTAGCTTTCTCCAGCACATGTTTGCAATTTGGTCTCTGGTTCCTCTGCCCCTTCGAAATCCAGCTTGCACTTCTGGGTGTTCTCGGTCCACATACTGCTTAAGCCTGCCTTGTAGAATTTTAAGCATAACCTTGCTAGCGTGTGAAATGAGTGCAATTGTGCAGTAGTTGGAGCATTCTTTGGCACTGGCCTTCTTTGGGATTGGGATGTAGACTGATCTTCTCTAATTCTCTGGCCACTGCTGAGTTTTCCAAACTTGCTGGCATATTGAGTGTAGCACCTTAACAGCATCATCTTTTAAAAATTTTAATAGTTCAGCTGGAATGTCACCACTTGTTATTTGAAGGTTGTTTTCACTGATATATGCAGTTTTGTTCACACTTTATATGCAGTTTTACTTTGGTTGGGGAACTACATCACGAAATTTGGAGGAGTGTGAATTTTGAAGTATACCTGTGTTCTGGTTTGCATTGGTTCAAGAAGGACAAATTAAGGAGTTAGTTGTTAAAACGCAAACAATGTTTTGTTCTTCCTCCATGTCTCGCTGGAGGTGGAAGAGGCTCAGTCAGAAAGAATAGAATAGAATAGAATAGATTCTTTATTGTCATTACACAAGTGCAACATTGTACAAAGTGCAACGAAATTGGATGCCATCCCTTAAAACATCAAAAGCAAAACAACAACAACAACCAAACAAACCACATTCCAGCCACACCCACACCACACCCATCAAACTCCCAGGTCACACTATCGAGTTACAGCATTCAAAAAGGCCACAGCTCTTGGATAGAAACTGTTTTTCAGTCTATTTGTCTTTGACTTGATGTTTCTATATCTCCTGCCAGAAGGCAGTAGTGCAAACAGACCGTGTCCCGGGTGAGATGAATCCTGCAGGATGTTATTTGCCTTCCTAAGACAACGGGAACCGTACAGTTCTTCCAAAGATGGGAGAGGATGACCAATAATCCTTTGGGCTGTGGTTATGACCTTCTGGAGCACCTTCCTCTCCCTAGCTGTACAACCGGAGAACCAAGCACAAATACAGTATGTAAGAATGCTCTCTATGGAGCCTCGGTAGAAGCACACCAGCAGTCTCTCACTCAGATTGTTCTTCTTTAAAAGTCTGAGGAAATAAATTCTCTGCTGGGCCTTCTTCACCAGAGCAAGGTGAAAATTGTAAGAGTTGCTCTCTGAAATTAATAAGCCACCCCCTTCCAAATCTGCCTTACACCACCACCCACAAATTTCACCCCAAAGTTCCTACAAATAACTCACGGAGGCACAGGGTACGAGGATCAAAGCTTTCTCTCCCCTCCTTGCTTCTCTTGGAAATGTCATTCTCTCTGCCAAATTCAATCATTCATATATATGTGTGTACACACACACACACACACACACACACACTCGTCGGAAATCTACAAAGGGCTTGTGTGAGAGACAGGAACTGAAAGCTGTTCTGTTCCTGACCTTGATACATTTGTATAGAATTATTATTGATAACGTTGCTTGAATCACCATCTCACTGGGATATCCTAGGTGTTAGGGGGCCTTCCCCCTGACCTAGAACAGAGATATAAGTCATGTGGAGCCTTGTTGTTGGACCCCAACTCCCATCATCCCTCTCATTGGCCATGCTGATTTGTGTTGGTGGAGTTCATAGGTGAACCCCGAAGAATTAGAAACAGGAGATTGGGTGTACATTTGGTCTCATATACCTTGATTCCTAGTAGAGCCTGGAAATGGGAGGTCTCTAAATATCTCTCTCAGATGGGGTGGGGATGAAGTGTATGCCCAAATAGTTAATGTACTTCCATACTGGCAAGTCTAAGGCACCAGGGTTATGAAATACATTTGTCCCTCCAACAGAGACTCCAGTCCCAAAGGAGTCTCAAAGCGGCTAACATTCTCCTTTCCCTTCCTCCCCCACAACAAACACTCTGTGAGGTGAGTGGGGCTGAGAGACTTCAGAGAAGTGTGACTAGCCCAAGGTCACCCAGCAGCTGCATGTGGAGGAGCGGGGAAGTGAACCTGGTTCACCAGATTACGAGTCCACCACTCTTAACCACTACAGCACACTGGCTCTCTGTGTACAATGGCACTCTCTCCAACATAGCTGTCAAGTGTCTCTTATTTGAAGGGACAGTCCCTTATTCCAGCGCCATGTCCCGCTGCTGTCCCTTATTGATAGATGTCCCTTAAATGTCCCTTAAATGATGTCCCTTAAATTTCAAAGGAAGCAGCTCCTCTCCCTCCCTCCCTGCCGGCCAGGGAGGAGGGAGGCTCCAACTGTGTTGCTTGGCTGTGTTGCTCACCCAATAAGAAGTCTAAGAAAGAAATGTTATGAAATACATTTGTCCCTCCAACAGAGACTCCAGTCCCAAAGGAGTCTCAAAGCGGCCAACATTCTCCTTTCCCTTCCTCCCGCACAACAAACACTCTGTGAGGTGAGTGAGGCTGAGAGACTTCACAGAAGTGTGACTGGCCCAAGGTCACCCAGCAGCTGCATGTGGAGGAGCAGAGACGCGAACCCGGTTCCCCAGATTACTAGTCTACTGCTCTTAACCACTACACCACACTGAAGGCTGGAAGCCACGAGAGGAGAGAGGGCTATTGCTTGTGGGTTTCGTCCGTGGGCATCTGGCTGGCCACTGTGAGACACTGTTATGTGTCATACCCTCCAATGGGTGGTACTTCGACATTCTCAGAAAAGCTGGAATTTAGGACTCATCTAGCCAAAGACATCAGGATTGTGCACAGACAGCCCAAGAAATTTTGTTGATTTTCTGTGGACATTAAGTGCACACCATTCCACATAGAGAAGAAAAAAACTGGATTGGAGGCTGAATCTTATTTCAATACTGGCAATGTAATAGTGTCTCCCATCATTACGTGGGGAGAGAAAGCTAGTTATGGCAATCCATATGACTCATGGTACACACATGGGAATTCAGAAGGGCACAACCAGGAGGCTTTAGAGCAGTGTTTCTCAACCTGTGGGTCCCCAGATGTTGTTGAACTACAACTCCCATCATTCCTAGCCAACATGACCAGTGGTCAGAGATGATGGGAGTTGTAGTCCGACAACATCTGGGGACCCACAGGTTGAGAACCACTGCTTTAGAGGAACAGCCAGGAGATAGCTGCTTCTGTCCCCCTCCAACACCTGCCACCGGAGGCAGTTGTCTAATGCTAGGGCTGGCCCTGCTTCCAAAGACTTCCCAGGGGCATCTAGGTGCCCAGCCTTGGAAGCAGGATGCTTGATTAGATGAATCTGTGGCATGATCCAGAAGGGTTATTGTTGAGGTCCCCACCCACCCACTCCTGTTTCCACGAAAAGGAGTTCCTCCCCTCTTCCATGCCCCTGCCTCCTTGTTCATGAGGTGGTGAGGGTGGTTATCTTCTTCTCCCTTGAAAAGTGCACAGAGATGAAGGAGGAAGTCGGAAGAGTGCCGCTCTTCCCCACTTCCTCTTTCAACTCTATGTGCATTTCAAGTTTTCCAGATCCACCATACTGGATGTGGCTTTCCCCCCAGCTCCCTTGGAAAAAAGTGAATTGTGTGTGCACAAACACATGTTTTCCGTCTGTTGCAAGGCTGATCTGGGAGAGTGGCGGTCATTGAAAATCCAATAGCGCCCCCCATGGCCTAAAAAGGTCCGCGAGCCTTATATTATATTCCCATGCAAGGCAAATTGCTGGCTCTTTGGGAGTTTGCAAATGGGCCTTCAAATGCACACATTCTCGTATGATTTGGGACCCTCTGCTCTACGCCAGGTCTCCTTCCTTTGATCGATCGCTTTCAGGTACAGCCCCCTTTGCAGCGGAGATTTTTTCCTTTATAGGTGGCTGCTAATGCATTCCAGTCAGGGAAGGAAGTTTGCATGCCAGAAATGTTTTTGCTCTGACTTCCCCCCCTCCTCATTCTCTCTCCCCTCGAAATACCACAAGGGCAGGGCTTCTCAAAGCATGTCAGAGTCTGTTCCATGAGGTTTTTATTTGGAAATGCCACAAGATGCATTTTTAATGTGTGTGTGCGTGTGTGTGCACCAGCGATACTGCCAAATGAAAAACACATGGCTCTAGGAAGCGCCCAGAATGGTATTCTCCTTTGTAAACATTCTCATGAAAAGCCCTGTGCATTTTTAGTTGAAAGGAACAAATTAGTGGCAGGAGGGGATGGGTAAAGGGAAAGGGGATGTTGGAGAAGGAAGCGGGGACACTGCATGAGACTGGAGACAACAGGTGCTGGACCTCCTTCGACAGCCTGAAGATGATGGTCATGAAGACATGACAATTGCTCAGCCAAATCCATCCCCCCCAACCAGAAGTACAGCTATATCTGGCATTTCCAGTATGGGTACCATTGAGTCCTGGGATACCTCCTCCTTTGGTGCCCACCAATGCCTACCCTTCCCCTCTCAACCTTTAGAAAAATGAGTTGTAGTTTTCTGTCTTTCTATTTACTTGGTTGTCTGGTTGTGGGTTGCTTTCTTCTGCTCTGGAGAGCAAGACTTGAACCATCAGGAAGAACTTTCTGACAGCAGGAGCTGTTCAACAGTGACAAGTAGTCCCTCTGGAGGTTGTGGACTCTCCTTCCTTGGAGGTTTTGAAGCAGAAGTTGGATGGAGCGTCTTCACCCCCATCGTTCTACCCGGACACTGAGGTCCAGCGCCGAGGGCCTTCTGGCGGTTCCCTCCCTGTGAGAAGCCAAGTTACAGGGAACCAGGCAGAGGGCCTTCTCGGTGGTGGCCACCAAGTCAAAGAGAACAACAACTACCAGACTTTTAGAAGACATCTGAAGGCAGCACTGTTTAGGGAAGCTTTTAATGTTTGATGTATTAAGGTATTTTAATAGAGTGGTACCTCTGGATGCGAACGGGATCCATTCCAGAGCCTTGGTCGCATACTGAAGCGAACGCAAGCCGTGCACATATGCGGGTTGCGATTCGCCGCTTCTGTGCATGTGCGTGACGTCATTTTGACCGTCTGCGCATGCGCGAGTGGCGAAACCCAGAAGTAACCAGAAAATGCTCATCCTGAAGCACATTTATCCCGAGGTATGACTATATTTTGTTGGAAGCCACCCAGAGTGGCTGGGGAAGCCCAGCCAGATGTGCGGGGTATATAATAATAATAATAATAATAATAATAATAATAATAATAATAATAATAATAATAATAATCGTTATTATTCCTGGGGGGTTCCTCTCCAATTCTATGATCCTATGATTGAAATCACAGATGGAAAAGTGGACCAAGACAGTGTCCTGAACTCAGTTACTGGTGGAGGAGAAAGTGGTTGGTCCTTTCTGTGCAACGAAAGCAAAAGCCATGTTTGTTGATGGGGGGAACGCGACTCTGTGTGTGCTGGTGGTGGTGGGGAGATAGAATCTGAAACAAATGTGATTCTTGGCAGAGGCCATGGCTGCGAGGCCACGGCAAGGCTGTCGATGACCTTGGAGGAAGGTTGGATAGAGCACACAGCTGGGAGAATGGTGCATCCTGGGAGAGATGGGAAAGGTCTTTGGACCACAGGAGAATGACAGGCTTGGAGCAGGGAGGCGGAGGGCCACTGGAGAGCAGGATCACCCGCTAAATTTGGTGCTGGGGACTTGGTTGCCAGGAGAGGTGCCAATGAAGAGGAGGAAGTTTCGGGGAAATAAACTGTATGGTGGCTGGATGGATGGGCTCACAGAAGAGAGACAGATGGAGGAATGAGAAAGGGAAGGTTAAAACATTTAAAGCCGTACGACTTGGCTATAGGATAGCGAGTTTGGAGAAGGAGGGGGGTGAGACAGAAGCGTAGCCAGAACAGCTGAGAAGGCTCCAAACTGTAAAGTCAAATTGAGGGGGTGGGTTGAATAATTTGCCGCGGTTCAAAGGGGCACGGTGAAGAGGGGCGGGAGGAAATCCAGATGGGAAGGGAGCCAGGGCAAAGGTAGAAGGCGAAAGCTCCCTTCGGTTGTGAAATCAGCTCATACGGAAAACAGGGGAGGAACCCGAGTGAGCGAGTTTGGGAACGAGGGGAAGGAAAAGGGGGGAGGACTCCACAGAGCCTCAGGGCTGACCAGCCTCCATCTCCCACCCACCCATTTGAAATTCACGCTTTTGGGAAAGTGGGGAAAAAGTGTTTCTGAATTGGGGAAGACCAAGTCTGTTTCGTAGACATTTCATAATAGAACCGTCGAGTTGGAAGGGACCCAAAGCGTCATCTAACCCCATGGGGCCTTCTGAGGAAGCTGAACATTGGAAGATTCAGCACGGACAATAGGAAATGTTTCTCAACACAGCACATAGTTAAGCTGTGGAATCTGCTCTTGAAAAACATGTGCCAATGCCCATCGAGTTGGGTAGAATTAAAAGGGGATGAGACATATTCAAGTGGGGTAAGGCTACCAGTGACCAGTGCAGGATTTACATATAAGCTAAACAAGCTACAGCTTAGGGCCCCAATTTCTTGGGGGTCCTCAAAAAATTTAAAGGAAAGAAAGACCTGGATGTACATTTCTAAAATACAGTGGTACCTCTGGTTGTGAATGGGATCCGTTCCGGAGCCTTGTTCACAACATGAGCAGAACGCAACCCGCGTCTTCGTGTGCACAGGTAGCAATTTGCCACTTCTACACATGCGCGTGACATTATTTTGAGCATCGGCACATGTGCAAGTGGCGAAACCCGGAAGTAACCCTTTCCGGTACTTCCAGGTTGCTGCAGGACGCAACCTGAAAAAAGTTAACCTGAAGCAAACATAAAAAGAGGTATGACTGTATAAGATAAAAAACAAATACTTTGATAAAATACATATTTTATTATGCACAAATGGCTTCAGATACCTATCAGGTCCATGAATTACCAAATAGCATATATTCAATGCAAAAAACAGGGACAATTTGTTGTTGACAAAGGACAGCTGGACATAGAAAGGGCCCCATTACCTTCAGTAGCTTAGGGCCGCATCAAATCTAAATCCAGCCCTGCCAATGATTACCAGTCATTATGGCTATGTTCTGCCTTCTGTGGTGGAGGCAGTAGGCCTGTCAATAACAGGTGCTGTGAGTTATGAGTCCTGCTTGCTTTCTGGTCCTCCTTGCAGACTTCCCAGAGGCATCTGGTTGGCCACTGCGAGAACATCATCATCATCATCATCATCATCATCATCATCATCTATTATTTATACCCCGCCCATCTGGCTGGGTTTCCCCAGCCACTCTGGGTGGCTTCCAACAAAACACTAAAATACCATAACCTATTAAACATTAAAAGCTTCCCTAAACAGGGCTGCCTTCAGATGTCTTCTAAAGGTTTGGTAGTTACTTTTCTCTTAGACATCTGATGGGAGGGCATTCCACAGGGTGGGGGCCACCACCGAGAAGGCCCTGTGCCTGGTTCCCTGTAACTTGGCTTCTTGCAGCAAGGGAACTGCCAGAAGGCCCTCGGCGCTGGACCTCAGTGTCTGGGCTGAACGATGGGGGTGGAGACACTCCTTCAGGTATACTGGACCGAGGCTGTTTAGGGCTTTAAAGGTCAGCACCAACACTTTGAATTGTGCTCGAAAACATACTGGGAGCCAATGTAGGTCTTTCAAGACTGGTGTTATATGGTCTCGGTGGCCACCAGTCACCAGGATGCTGAACGTGGTCTTCCTTTGGCCTGATTCAGCTGGACTTGTCTTTGTTGGGATACTCCCGGGAAGAGGGGGGCATCAGTCAGGCCCCCAGCCGGTCTCCCTTGGAACAGCATCAATCAGCGGCATGAGCCTCAGATACGTTTAGAGACCTGTGTACGCTCTATCATCAGAGTGTGTAAATCTTCTCACAGCAGAAGAGGCGGGCAGAGAAATGTGTAAGTATAATGTATAGCATTTATTCAGCACAGTCCAGGAACAGAGGAAAACATGTCTGCTTCCCTTTGTCTCCAGCAAAAACAGCAGTAGCACAAAAGCTGTATGCAAACGGAAGTTCCCAGCGAGTGCTGGAAGTAAACAAGCATGTGACACAACAGTCATGCCTGCTTTTTTTAAGGTGAAACGGAAGTATATCCTAATAGTCTTATGTCCTTATTTGTATTTTCCTCCTCCCTTCCATTCTGAGCAGGTTGTCCACAAAGAACAATGGAGGATTAAAGAATAAAGATTTAAAGAACAAGGAAGAAAATACAGATGGGAAGGGAAGTTAGTCTATGCACCAGGGATCTATGCACAAAGGGTGGCTAGATCAGGATTTACTGTTCGATCTTGGGATGATCTATAGTAGATCTCAAAGGGTATCTGACTCATGACTGTTTTTGTTACCATCTAAACTCTAATCCAGGGACATGGGTGGCGCTGTGGGTTAAACTACAGAGCCTAGGACTTGCCGATCAGAAGGTTGGCGGTTCGAATCCCCGCAACGGGGTGAGCTCCTGTTGCTCAGTCCCAGCTCCTGCCAACCTAGCAGTTCGAAAGCACATCAAAAGTGCAAGTAGATAAATAGGTACCGCTCCAGTGGGAAGGTAAACGGTGTTTCCGAGCGCTGCTCTGGTTCACCAGAAGCGGCTTAGTCATGCTGTACGCCGGCTCCCTCGGCCAATAAAGCGAGATGAGTGCCACAACCCCAGAGTCGGCCACAACTGGACCTAATGGTCAGGGGGGGGGTCCCTTTACCTTTAATATTTAAATCATTTAATATTCTTTTCCACCTTCTGTATGCACAGTTGTCCTAGTTTCTGCACTTGCATGGTTCACTCATAGTTGCACTGCATTCTGGATTTCGTAGCCTTAAAGATGCCTCCGCTGTCAGTACATGCCCTGCATAATGTCACGAAAACACAGGACGTGACCTTCCCTTTCTCTGCTGCTGAAAATTATGCAGCCCTTACTGGACAAACATGTAGCAGATGAGAATATAGCAGCCCCACTCCCAGTCATCCAAAAAGTCTGACCACCATTTTTTAGAAAACACACAATCTTGTGCATTCACAACACCTCTCTTTCTTATGATGAGAGGATTTTCCCTTGCTCCCAACGCCTTCATTGTTCCTTTGCTTCATTCTGCCCATTACTCCTCCTGAATTCTGGTTTTGCTAGGAGCACGTCTAAAATTACTTCCAGAAGTCGAGTAGTAGATGCCGTTTCCTACAGCTTTCAATTTCTTCAGCTCATTTGTAATTTTTTCACCTCTCTCTAAAGCACACAAAGGCATTGATAAAACATGGCAAAGAAACGATCTTGACGTGGTCTTGTGAATGACGGCATCGAGATTATTTTTATGTGGTGTTCTACTGACGCATAAGAATATAAAAGACTAAGAAAGAGCCTCGCTGCTCCATCAGACCAGAGAAAAGTCTGGCCCAGCGTCCTCTTCCAACAGGGGCCAACGAGATGCCTACGGGAAGCTCACAACAGCACTCTCTCTGCTGGTGTTCCTCAGCAACTAGTATTTGGAGGCATATGGCATTGGAGGGGCAACACAGTCATCTAAAGGTAAGGTAAGGTAAAGGACGCCAGTCAAAGGTGCCTATGGGTTTGTGACGCTCATCTCGCTTTCAGGCCGAGGGAGCCAGCGTTTGTCCACAGTTTTCCAGGTCATGTGGCCAGCATGACCTGGAAAACTACTGGCGCACGGAGGACCGTGACAAGTGCCAGAGCACACGGAAACACCACTTACCTTCCCACCGCAGCGGTACCTAGTTATCTACTTGCACTGGCATGCTTTCAAACTGCTAGGTTGGCAGGAGCTGGGACAGAGCAACGGGAGCTCACCCCATCATGGGGATTCGAACCACCGACCTTCCGATCAGCAATCCCAAGAGGCTCAGTGGTTTAGACCACAGGGCCACCCGCGTCCCTACAGTCATCAAGGCTAATAGCCATTGATACAGTAGCTTGATTCTCCATGAATTTGCCTAACACCCTTTTAAAGCCATGCAACTTGGTGGTTACCACTTGTCAGGGCTGCTTCCAGATCCTAGCTCACAGAGGATCACGCTAGCCAGTTCACTTTATAAAAGTCTTTATTGAGTTACAGTTTCCAATTTCAAACTGCCGCATGCAGCCCTACGTCTTATCAGCTAGACCGGCGAAGCTCCGTCTGAGGCCCCGCCTCCTGTACACCAACTTAATAACCTCGCCTTACTCCACCTTTTCCGCCTTTCCCTCCTTCTCTGGGTCCCTCTGCCCCCCGTGGTCTCTTCCTTCCTGGACTCTTCTGACGCTGACCCCCCGGACCCTTCTGTCTCCTTGCGGCGGGCTTTAGGACCTGGCTCCCTTTCCGGGCTGCTTACTCTGCCGCCTTCCTGTGCATTTGAACTTGGCGCGCGCGCCCAACCTCCCACTTTTCGCTTGACCGTTCCTTCGCTCCCCGATGGAGGTGTGGCCACTCCTGACTCATGCCCTCCCCCCTGCGGCGAGCCGCCGGATCCCGATACCTGGCGCCCTTCCTCCCCACTGTGCTCTGTTGGGGATGTTGGCCCCGATTTCCAACTGCTGCTCTCTGAACCCCCTTTTGTCCCTTTTTCCTGGGGTGTCCCCTTAATCTCCCCCCTCGCTCTGGCCACTGGCGCTCCTTTCTGTGAATCTTCTGATTCACTGGAAAGACTCGGAGATCTCGGGTCGTCGTCATCGCTCATCTTTCCTTCGGACTCCTCCCCCTCGCTCTCTGTTTCCTCCCTTGCCTCTGCTCCTGAACCCCTGACACCACTCCTTCTTGTGGCAGTGAGTTCCACAGCTCAACAAGGAACTGTGCCAGGAAGAAGTCCTTCCCTTTTACCTCTCCCAAATCTCCCATCATTCGCCTTCAGTGGATAACCCTGTTGGGTTCCGTTATGATGAGGGAAGGATAAAAACTTCTCAGCTTCTCCATGCTATGCTCCCCTCACCTTCCCTCTAAAACTAATAGCGCCAAACAAAGCAAAAAACCTTTTCATGAAATGGTTGTTGCTTCAGTTGCTTCATTTTGGCCAGTTACAGATAGGTAGCCGTGTTGGTCTGCCATAGTCAAAATAAAAAAAAAATTCCTTCCAGTAGCACCTTAAAGACCAACTAAGTTAGTTCTTGGTATGAGCTTTCGTGTGCATGCACACTTCTTCAGATACACTGAAACAGAAGTTGCCAGACCCTTCTCTATAGTGAGAAGATGGGGAGGGGTCATTTTGGCCATCCTTTTTGACATTTTTCTCCATTCGCCATTTTGAGATGCAGTGGTCAGAGCTGGACACAATATTTCAAGTGTAGTCTCATCACAGAAGCCTCACAAGGTGGTATTTTTATACGTATATATTTTCGATCCTTTTCCAGATTCATCTATAACAGGGAATTTGCCGTACTTCAGAATCGTTGCGCACTGGGTCAAAGTTTTTGAGCTGTATCCATCACAACCCCAAGATGTCTTTCCTGAGGCCACATCACTTAGGGGTGTTGGGTTCTTTTGCTTCAGTGTGAACCACTTGACACTTATTTACGTCGAACCACATCCGTCATTTTAATATCTACTCAACTTGTCTTTGAGGGATCCTTTTGGGTCTCCTCTCAATTCCTTATTGTTTTAACATCCCCCTCCCATGTTGCGCCACTAGCAGACTTGGCCATCTCACTGCTCAGCCCCTAATTCCAGTTCATTTATTTACCAAAGGTCCCTTGGGAGATACATGGAGGACCATGCGATGCAGGAGATGCTGTGGTCTAAACTACTGATTCTCTTGGGCTTGCTGATCATAAGGTTGGAGGTTCGAATCCCCACAATTGAGTGAGCTCCCATTGCTCTGTCCCAGCTCCTGCCAACCTAGCAGTTCGAAAGCACACCAGTGCAAGTAGATAAATAGGTACAGCTCTGGTGGGAAGGTAAATGGCGTTTCCGTGCGCTCTGGTTTCCGTCACGGTATCCCGTTGCACCAGAAGCGGTTTAGTCATGCTGGCTACATGACCCGGAAAGCTGTCTGTGAACAAACGCCAATTCCCTTGGCCTGAAAGTGAGATGAGCGTTGCAACCCCATAGCTGCCTTTGACTTGACTTAAACCGTCCAGAGGCCCTTTACCCTTTACCTTTTACATGGAGGACCCCACTGTTCACACCCCTCCATTTAAAGAACTGTCTTTAACCAGTTACCAATTACGGTAGCTTGATCTCATTCGCTATACATTCATCCAGCAAGGGCTGTGAAAACCATTTCACATTCTGTATTTTTGTGACGTCATGCATGGGAATTACTGGTGGTGAATGTAATTTTAAGGCTTCAACACCAATAACACAGTGCAATGACCAGTGAAATGAGGGTGTTAAGGAACCACCCACTGCTATGAGCAAATGTCTGATTGCATCAATATACTTCTTATGTGTGTGTAATACTGATGTATGGAAGTGAGAGCTGGACCATAAAGAAGGCTGATCGCTGAAGAATTGATGCTTTTGAATTATGGTGCTGGAGGAGACTCTTGAGAGTCCCATGGACTGCAAGAAGATCAAACCGATCCATTCTGAAGGAAATCAGCCCTGAGGGCTCACTGGAAGGACAGATCCTGAAGCTGAGGCTCCAAGACTTTGGCCACCTCATGAGAAGAGAAGACTCCCTGGAAAAGACCCTGATGTTGGGAAAGATGGAGGGCACAAGCAGAAGGGGATGACAGAGGACGAGATGGGTGGACAGTGTTCTGGAAGCTACCAGCATGAGTTTGACCAAACTGCGGGATGCAGTGGAAGACAGGAGTGCCTGGCATGCTCTGGTCCATGGGGTCACGAAGAGTCGGATATGACTAAACAACTAAACAATAACAAATTACTGATGCTCATATACTTTCCTGCATCAGGAATGGATAAATCTGTGGCCATCCATGTTTTGCCAGACTACAGTTCCCATCATCCCTGGCTATTAACCATGGATGTTGTAGTCCAATGAGATCTGAAGGGCCATAGGTTCCCAATCCCTGCTTTATGCGGGGTAGGAAACGGCAGGTGCCCAGTTCTCTACACAATGAAAAATGTAACTGTGTGTTGCTGTTGGTTAGAAGGTGGTGCTGATAATGCCGAGGTTGCAGGTTCAATTCCCGTGCGTTGGTCTAGATGATCCTCAGCATCCCTTTCCCACTGTACGATTCTATGGTTCTATGGTTCTTAGCGCATCAGTTCCTCTGGAAACAAATGGATAAACTCAGAGGAGCCTTCGCAACCCCATTGTGAGTGGCTTTCAGCACTGAAGTGGGTGTTGCTAGGAATGGACACACAACCCCTTGGATGTCATGTGAATTAACCAGTGCCAGCCTTCCCCAAGCTGGTGCCCTCCGAGTGTTGTTAGACTCGGACTACCACCCACCCCCGCCAGCATGACAAATGGCCTGGGGTTATGGGAGTTATAGTTCACCAACACTGGGAGGGCACCCTGTTTGAGGAAGGCTGCTCAAAACTACCTGTTGGCTGGTGCAAGCCATACAGTTTTCCCTCTCTTCTTATAGACCTGCTGTCTCCCCTCCATTGGTTTCTGGATTAGTGGCTTCCAGGCAGAGCTGGAGATATGACACTTCTCCCTTTACTGAGTAATCACCATGTTCCAGACTATGAAAATAATTCAAAGCAGGAGGTATTTTGACTCCCCTCCCCTCCCTCCACCCCCACCCCTCTTTTCATGTAATAAATGGGAAACATGTTATCCAGCACAATGGAAAAATGCTCAAGCCACGCTCAGCTCCCTAAGCGCTGGACCGCCTCCTTTCCTCCTTTCTCTCTCCCCCCCTTCTTTGTCGAATAATAATAATAATTTAACCATAACCATCAAACTGGAAAATGAATAAATGTCAGGTTCATTTCAATAAATCTGCACACGAGTGAGAATAGCGATCGTAATGAAAGCTTTTCACGACATATGTTTGGACGGAAGACAGCGGGGGTTTTTCTTCCCCCCCTTTTAAAACCCTGAGCATGTGTTTTCATGAGACAGGCCTGCCTGGATGTATTTAAGAAGGGGGGGGGGCGTAAGGATGAGATGGGGCTGGAGCATGGTCCATTTTCCTCTCCAGCACTTCAAACTGTCAAGCATAATGACCTCACAAATGGATATATATATGTCTCTCTAAATCGGAGACGAGCTCTGCTCAGTTGAATTGCTGGGCTGCCCTGACACACTTCCGTTTGGACCGGTGGTCCTAGCCTAGTCTGTGTTAGAAGATTCTCCTGGATATAATAATAATAATTTATTATTTATACCCCGCCCATCTGGCTGGGCCTCCCCAGCCACTCTGGGCGGCTTCCATAAAAACCAAAAATACAATAAAATATCACACGTTAAAAACTTCCCTGAACAGGGCTGCCTTAAGATGTCTCCTGAATGTCAGGTAGTTGTTTATCGCTTTGACATCTGCTGGAAGGGCGTTCCACAGGGCGGGCGCCACTACCGAGAAGGCCCTCTGCCTGGTTCCCTGTAGCTTTGCTTCTCGCAATGAGGGAACCGCCAGAAGGCCCTCGGCGCTGGACCTCAGTGTCCGGGCAGAATGATGGGGGTGGAGACGCTCCTTCAGGTATACTGGGCCGAGGCCGTTTAGGGCTTTAAAGGTCAGCACCAACACTTTGAATTGTGCTCGGAAACGTACTGGGAGCCAATGCAGGTCTTTCAAGACCGGTGTTATATGGTCTCGGCGGCCGCTCCCAGTCACCAGTCTAGCTGCCATATTCTGGATTAGTTGTAGTTTCCGAGTCACCTTCAAAGGTAGCCCCACGTAGAGTGCATTGCAGTAGTCCAAGCGGGAGATAACCAGAGCATGCACCACTCTGGCGAGACAGTCTGCGGGCAGGTAGGGTCTCAGCCTGCGTACCAGGTGGAGTTGGTAGACAGCTGCCCTGGATACAGAATTGACCTGTGCCTCCATGGACAGCTGTGAGTCCAAAATAACTCCCAGGCTGCGCACCTGGTCCTTCAGGGGCACAGTTACCCCATTCAGGACCAGGGAATCCTCCACACCTGCCCGCCTCCTGTCCCCCAAAAACAGTACTTCTGTCTTGTTCGGATTCAACCTCAATCTGTTAGCCACCATCCATCCTCCAACCGCCTCCAGACACTCACACAGGACCTTCACCGCCTTCACTGGATCAGACCAGGGGCCTCTCCATCCCACCATCCTGTTCTCACACAGGCGAACCAGATACCCATGGGGAGCCCGCAAGTAGGAACTGAAGAAAACAGTGCTCTCCCGTCCTGTGGATAGTCTTTAGCATCCTACCTCTGTTGTTCCCCAGGGGATGGTCACTGTCACATGTTGACAGCTTCTAGGAGCCCCAGGTGAGAGCTGAGTGCAGGGTGGGGACCAAAGATACTATACGATAATATTGTCCCATACACAACAACAAAATTGAAAAATCTACATAAGACATTCAAAACCCAACAAGCCTGCTATCCCAGGTATCCCAACCTAAAAACTCTGATACAGTGGTACCTCGGGTTAAGCACTTAATTCGTTCCGGAGGTCCGTTCTTAACCTGAAACTGTTCTTAACCTGAAGCACCACTTTAGCTAATGGGGCCTCCTGCTGCCGCTGCACCGCCGGAGCACGATTTCTGTTCTCATCCTGAAGCAAAGTTCTTAACCCGAGGTAATATTTCTGAGTTAGCGGAGTCTGTAACCTGAAGTGTATGTAACCTGAAGCGTATGTAGCCCAAGGTACCACTGTACTCCATTTTTAAATATCATATACTCCCATACAGACTCATTAGGTAAGGTAAAGGGAGCCCTAACCATTACGTTCAGTCGTGGCCAACTCTGGGGTTGCAGCGCTCATCTTGCTTTATTGGCCGAGGGAGCCAGCGTACAGCTTCCGGGTCATGTGGCCAGCAGGACTAAGCTCCTTCTGGCAAACCAGAGCAGTGCACAGAAACGCCGTTTACCTTCCCGCCGGAGCGGTACCTATTTATCTACTTGCACTTTGATGTGCTTTCGAACTGCTAGGTTGGCAGCAGCAGGGACCACGCAACGGTAACTGTCTCTCAAGGCACCTGGATGCCAACCAACAAATGGCAAACTGATGTGGCAATGTTGAGAACAGGAAAAGCTGGCGAAATGAGAAGCTGAAACCTGCACATTGGCTCATCCTTATCTGCAGACAGAGACATCACAATGCCGACAAAGGTCCGTATAGTTCAAGCTATGGTTTTCCCAGTAGCGATGTATGGAAGTGAGAGCTGGACCATAAAGAAGGCTGATTGCCAAAGAATGGATGCTTTTGAATTCTGGTGCTGGAGGAGACTCTTGAGAGTCCCGTGGACTGCAAGAAGATGAAACCTCTCCATTCGGAAGGAAATCAGCCCTGAGTGCTCACTGGAAGGACAGATCCTGAAGCTGAGGCTCCAATACTTTGGCCACCTCATGAGAAGAGAAGACTCCCTGGAAAATCTCCTGATGCTGGGAAAGATGGAGGGCACAAGGAGAAGAGGACGACAGAGGGTGAGATGGTTGGACAGTGTTCTCGAAGCTACGAACATGAATTTGACCAAACTGCGGGAGGCAGTGGAAGACAGGAGTGACTGGCGTGCTCTGGTCCATGGGGCCACGAAGAGTCGGACACGACTAAACAAGTACAATCTGCAGGCAGGGCCTGAACACAACAGCAAGAGCATCTTCCCTGGCTGGATGTGACTGGAATGGAGTTGGGACAATGACTGAGCTTCCTGGACCTAATAACAGCCGAAGAGGGCAACAGACATGGAAAGGCATGGGTTTTCCGGAACATGGCTAAGGAGGCTCATGAAACGCTTCACGCTTTCCCACCTACCACGTAAAAATACGTCAGGACCACTTAGAGCCGAAATGTGACATTTGTACGCATGCCTCTCATCTGCACGCCGCTCTGCCTTTCCATCACCGCCTCGCTCGGTCCTGGAGGCTGACGGCGCGTCTCCTGAAACTCATTTCTGTTCTGCGTTTCAACAAGCAAGAGGCCCGTAATGCCTTCCAGATGTTTTATCACCCGACGTGTGATGTACACTTTGCTCAAATTCCTCCTCCGTGCCTGGATCCCTTCTCTCTCCCCCCCCCCTTCCCAGATCTCTCATTTGCAGGATTACATGTGCCCCTAATCTTTAGGTTCACAGCAAATGGAAAGTATTTTGCTCAGCTGCTCCTCCGCCCTAGCTATTTCCCATCACTGATGTAACACCGGGCCAAGTTAAGGATAGGACAAGCTTGGCCACTAAAGCCCCACCCCTTGAGCACATTACGTTTTGCCCCAGATAAATTGGTCCCCCCCCCCCGAAAAAAGGAAAAGAAAAACCTTTAGGGACAATCTTGGTCCAGGAAACTTATGTTTCCACATCATCAGTGATGGCAGGACATGATCCAGACACTCGCCGGCCTGCACAGTGGTACCTAGGGTGGTGTGACCTCCTGCAACCCACAGTATCAATGGGGGAGCAGCCCAAGAGTGGACGACCTTTGGCCCTCCAGATGTTGTTAAATGACAGCTCCCATCAGCCCTTGCAAGCATGGCCAATGGCCAGGGAGGATGGGTGGTGTGGCTCAGAAACATCTGGAGGGGCAAGGGTTTGGGACTAGCGCAATTTCCCAGTGTCCCTCACCTGGTCCGCAACCAGGCCTTTAGCCTTTATGCGGGTGGCACTGTGGGTTAAACCACAGAGCCTAGGACTTGCTGATCAGAAGGTCGGCAGTTCGAATCCCTGTGACGGGGTGAGCTCCCATTGCTCGGTCCCTGCTCCTGCCAACCTAGTAGTTCAAAAGCACGTCAAAGTGCAAGTAGATAAATAGGTACCGCTCTGGCGGGAAGGTAAAGAGCATTTCCGTGTGCTGCTCTGGTTCGCCAGAAGCGGATTAGTCATGCTGGCCACATGACCTGGAAGCTGTACGCCGGCTCCCTCGGCCAGTAAAACGAGATGAGCGCCGCAACCCCAGAGTCGCCCATGACTGGACCTAATGGTCAGGGGTCCCTTTACCTTTATCTGTGGCCTTTTAGAAATGGGTGGAATGTTTTCAATGCGTTTCTCTCTCCTGTTAGTTTTAATGGGTTTTACTGTCTCTTTCTTTGTGTGGTTGGAAGCCGTGGCTTTTTTTCTGGTGGGATGCAGGGGTACGCATACCCCTAAACATTTTGTGACTCTAAGTTTGGCCTCATCGAGGGGCAGTATTTCAATATAAGCAGGAAAATGAGAGTACCCCTAAACATTTTTTAAAAGAAAAAAAGCACTGGTTGGAAGTACTTTTGGGTTGCCCTGGGTAAGATCAAGTGATAATGACAATAATGATAATGGTAATAGTGTCTTTGAGAATAGCCCATCCTTCTGATAGTAAATTGTCTTTTAAAAATTTAATTAAAATTAAAGTTTTCAAATACAGTGGTACCTTGATTTAAGAACAGCTTAGTTTATGAACAACTTGGATTAAGAACGCTGCAAACCCGGAAGTAGGTGTTTTGGTTTGTGAACTTTGCCTTGGAATAAGAACATGTTTCGCTTCCTGTTGAGTGTGTTCCATTTGTAAATTGAGTCCCACGCTGCTATAGGAAAGCACGCCTTGGTTTAAGAATGCTTTGGTTTAAGAATGGACTTCCAGAACGGATCAAGTTCGTAAACCAAGGTACCACTGTATACATTTCCACCATTAAATATCCACCACTGTAGTAATACATTTGTCAACTTCCCTTCTTCCCCTTCCATGGTTCTTTTAATTTCCCCATAATTTCTACATATTCTAATAAAACCATTTAGTTTAACTTCTCCCCAGTCCTGTTTCCTTTTCTGTCATGGATGCTTAAGTTGAGATTCCTGCATTGCTGGGGTTGAACTAGATGACCCCCCCCCAACTCTACAGGTCTATGGTCATTGTGGTGACTAGCCATAATGGCTCTGCAATGCTTCTGAATATCAGTTGCTTGAAACCTCAGGAGGGGCGAGAGGTCTTGCACTTGGATCCTGGGGGGATGGCCATAGAGCTCAGCAGTAGAGCGTCTCCTTGGCTATGTGATGTCATCACTGAGGTCAAGGGATAGCTGGGAGTCATCAACATGAACTGAGTGAAACAGGGTTGCTTGGCGTGCTGGATTAAGCGGATCTGTTTTTCCACAGTGTGGTGTAGTGGTTAAGAGCGGTAGTCTCGTAATCTGGTGAACCGGGTTCGCGTCTCCGCTCCTCCACATGCAGCTGCTGGGTGACCTTGGGCCAGTCACACTTCTCTGAAGCCTCTCAGCCCCACTCACCTCACAGAGTGTTTGTTGTGGGGGAGGAAGGGAAAGGAGATTGTTAGCTGCTTTGAGACTCCTTAAAGGGAGTGAAAGGTGGGATATCAAATCCAAACTCTTCTTCTTCTTCTTCTTCTTCACACAGCCAAAAACGGTTGCAAACAAAGAACCCCACTGGATTGACTCAGCTCATCCCAGGACTTCTCTGGTCAGTGCCCTTCTTGAAGTCTCCCTTGGCCAGTTCAATCTGTGCAAGTCAAGATTTTGGTTTTCTCTCTCTACGAAACTGTTATAGTAATTCATCAGATGCGTCTCCCTTCACTCCCCCGCCATCGACTGGTCCAAACTTCTCAGCTCATCGTTTTTCTCTTCTCTTGACCTCCCAGAAAGTAAAACTGTTTAGAATTTCACTTCAGTAAATCAAATTATGGTTTAGGCTGGTCCCACTATTCCGCTTCAGGTTTTAACACCGCTGTTGGACACACTCAATGCCCACAACCTATATATCCGCAGAGTTATTCATAGTAAGAAACAGAAGCACGAATTGTATTGGGTGGCGAGTCGAGCCAAAATTGCTCAGCTTTTTATGGATATTTTTTTCAGCGGTGCTGGAAAATGAATTCTCCTCCTGCACTATTGGGGGTGATATTTCAGCCCCTGTTGCAAAAACAGCAAGGGTAGGGGGTAACCTTTGGCCCCAGCAAGTATGGCCAATGGTCAAGGATGATGGGAGCTGTAGTGCAGCAGTATCTGGAGGGCCATATCTGACTGAGCACATAAATGGTTTGAATCACTCCATTGATGCTGTGATCCCTGATTGAGTGGGATCATCCACGTGACTCATTCAGGGTAGAGGAAGAGGGGTTAACCTGAAAATATTTGATATATATTCATGTCCCGGGTGAAGAAACAATTTGTTGTTGTTGTTGTTTAGTCATTTAGTCGTGTCCGACTCTTCGTGACCCCCTGGACCAGAGCACGCCAGGCACTTCTGTCTTCCACTGCCTCCCGCAGTTTGGTCAAACTCATGCTGGCAGCTTCGAGAACACTGTCCCACCATCTCGTCCTCTGTCGTCCCCTTCTCCTTCTGCCCTCCATCTTTCCCAACACCAGGGTCTTTTCCAGGGAGTCTTCTCTTCTCATGAGGTGGGCCAAGTATTGGAGCCTCAGCTTCAGGATCTGTCCTTCCAGCGAGCACGCAGGGCTGATTTCCTTAAGGATGGATAGGTTTGATCTTCTTGCAGTCCATGGGTTTCTCAAGAGTCTCCTCCAGCACCAGAATTCAAAAGCATCAATTCTTCGGTGATCAGCCTTCTTTATGGGAAGAAACAATAGGTCTGAGCAACCTTGGTGGGTAGCTGGTGGGTTTCAAACCCTCCATGAGTTAGGGACTTCCCCTGTATGCGAAGACAGACTCTGGAGGAGTGAGAGAACGAGACCAGTAGTGTGTTCAATGGTCAAGAAGGCAGTTTCTGCATGTGCTGTAGAGGGAAGCGAAGAGCAGGTGGGGCTCATCAACCTGGGAAGGGAGCCCATCTAGGAGAAGGAAAACTGTGATCCTAAACCTCCGCTGCTGTCAGGGAACTGCCATCAGAGACAAGAGGAGAGGTAAGACGCTCCAATGATGCAGGGGAGGGAACTAGCAAGGAGAGAGAGAGAGCTTCCGCTGGGGAAGAAAATCCAGGGGACACCAGGGAGAAAGGGGAGGCTGAGAGTACTGCGGAGGGGAGGCTCCGAGACTCTTCCAGTGAAATCAGCGGAGAGAGCACAGGACCTCCGCTTGGCACGCCCACGCTGTGCAGAAGGCTTCCGCGCAGAGAATCTAGGAGGAGACTTGGCGTCAAAGAATTTCTATGTTGGAGGAAGTTTAGGAGATGCCCACTGACGGATTCTGCCAGTGACTGAGACAGTCGCGTTGTAAGGGCTGTCAAACCAGGGAAAGGTTTAGCTATACAACCAGCTTGGAGCAGTTTGCAGTTTACGCACAAGCAACCCCAATTCCCATTACAGCTGCCTTTGGAGATATCTTTGTGAGAAGAAAAGGCTATGGGATAAGAAAAGGCTATGGAGTAAACCCTCACCAATTTGGAATGGAGTTTGTAAGGCGGTTGAATGGCGCCTTGTCTGCCTCATTCTGGCAACTCCTGCAGCCAAGCTGGGGTCTAATGCATTGCTCTTGTTGTCTTGTTGTCTGGGCAGCCCAATACTTCCATACACACAGCCCAGACTTGTGCCCCATGAGATCATTTTGGTGCTACTAACGCAACAGTTTGACCTCACCCCTGGAGGCACACTCCATTGTCACTCAGGACAGATGGGTGCCAACAACCACCACGGTGGATGGTGGCGTTTCTGCCATAGCCAAACTGCTGTTTCCTCTCCCCAAAATTGAAACTGAAAAATTAAAAAAAGCGACACAACATAAAGCCTGCATAAATGGGCAATTATGGAAATCAAATTAGCCCGGTTTCCCTAGGAATTTGCCAGCCAATTTTCCAAACTAGTCAATGGCATCTTAATCTGCAATGCTAACATATCACAGTTCATAACTTGGAATCTGCTGTTAATTTTGGTACCTTTTTTAGCTTAGGCACATAGAAAGTCAGACCTTGAGTTCAAGCCTTTAAAGGTTAAAATAAAATAAAATAAAGCAGCAGTTTGAGTCAAGCATGGAAGGAAATGGGCAATTAATGGAACTTGGGTTGAATACATCCCTTCTTCCTAATTCCTGTTAGGAGAGATGTGGCAATATTCTGCACCAGTTGAAGCATCTTCAAGGGCAGCCCCATGTAGAGCATATTGCCGTAATTAAGCTTGGAAGCTACAAAAGTGTGGATTTGTGCAGAAAAGCATGACCTCCCCAAGAGGAGACACGTTGAGCAACACAAATTAGTTCTGAAACAAGCTCTGGAAATAACAGGTTTCGGAGAGACAGATTGAACTAAAACGTGATCTCCCTTCTGCATTCCTTACATCAGACCTTGTCTGTGAGGACAGGAAGACTCCAAAGCAATATAGATCATGATTGCAACATAAAAACACACACATAGTTCGCACATTAAATTGTTGCAGGAACTTGCCTGTCCTGTTGTTGACTGGGCGTGTTTAAGCGCCCCGTGTAACACTTCATCAATTCAAGGGGTGATGAAGGACTTTCTGTAAGGCGGGGGAGAAAAACCCCAAACAAGACAAAGTCCACGAATCCTTTGGGCAGGAATGCACAGTGTAAGAAATGTAGGGTTGATGCGGAAAACAGCGGTCAACTCAGATGTTAGGCAACCTGGTGCCCTCAAAATGTTTTGAACTGATCAGCCAGCAAGGCTAAACTGTGGTCCAGAACTCGTAGAGGTGCCAGACTGGTAAAATCTGGGTTAAGTCCTGTGTCCCCTTCCAAAAGGCATAGTACAACTTAACTAAGTCAGAAAATAACCAGGAAATGCTCGGTCCCTGCTCCTGCCAACCTAGCAGTTCGAAAGCACGTCAAAGTACAAGTAGATAAATAGGTACCGCTCTGGCGGTGTTATGTATTGAAGTTCTCACCCTGGCCACCAGGAGTATTGTGTATGTAGTCTTCACTCAAGTCCACGTCAATTATCTTAGGCAGGAAACCTTGGGTTGTTGTTGCTACCATGTTGACAGCCGGCTACCTATAAAAGCAGGCCGGCTGAGCTGTTTGCTGTTCAGTTCTGTTTCCAGCTTACAAATAAAGAGCTGCTTTGGAAGAATCGCTGTGTCGTCTGATATGTTCGCCCACAACTTAACACTGGCGACGAGGATGGGATCAATGGACAACAGAGCACAGCCAGATGTGGCCACCCTCTGAGATGAGCTGAATCACGGAGCTGAAACACTGAGCGAAATCACGGAGCAGAACCAATTCAGAGCTGACTGTTCTGGCTAGAGCACAGTGTTCCATCCATCGCCTCCACGTCGGCATCGGAACCATGGCTTCACTCGTGCCTCTACCGCCGTTTGCCCCAGCCTCTGAATCATGGGACTCCTACCTCGCTCAGTTTGACTGCTACCTCCAAGCAAATGAGCTGACAAGACGGTCTGTAGAGCAGAAGCGGGGCCCCTCCTCAGCCTTTGTGGCCCCGAAGTGTTCACGACGGTCCGAGCATTGGTTGTGCCTCTAGCAGTCCAGGCAGCACCTTGGGACACGATTCGAGAGAAGCTCCGCAACCACTACGCCCCAAAGCCGTCCAAGATTGCTGCCCGCCATACGTTCTACCACCAGAACCAAGCAGAGGGGGAGTCAATCAACAACTACACCACCGCCCTCCGACAGGCTGCAATGCACTGCGAGTTCCAAGACTTAGGCGATGCCCTGATGGATCAAATCGTCTGCGGGGTCCGGGACATCCGTCTGCAATGGCATCTCCTCGCCAAGCCAGACCTCACGCTGCAGAAAGCCACTGAGGAGGCCGTGGCCTCAGAAGCTGTTGAACTCTCCGCCCAGGAAATCCACAAGGCCAATAGACCATATTTAAAGGACTATGTTGTTGGACATGTAACAGTGTTGGTCTAACGGAAGTATGTGAAATGTAACCAATATGCTTTGTGCCTAATTAAACCATTATTTGTAGTGCTGTATATAAGGAAACCATTACAATTGTAACTAACGCCTTATCTCGGTGGGGAGGGGTGTTATGTATTGAAGTTCTCACCCTGGCCACCAGGAGTATTGTGTATGTAGTCTTCACTCAGGTCCATGTCAATTATCTTAGGCGGGAAACCCTGGGTTGTTGTTGCTACTATGTTGACAGCCGGCTACCTATAAAAGCAGGCCGGCCGAGCTGTTTGCTGTTCAGTTCTGTTTCCAGCTTACAAATAAAGAGCTGCTTTGGAAGAATCGCTGTGTCGTCTGATATGTTCGCCCACAACTTAACGGGCGGGAAGGTAAATAGCGTTTCCGTGTGCTGCTCTGTTTTGCCAGAAGCGGCTTAGTCATGCTGGCCACATGACCCGGAAGCTGTATGCCGGCTCCCTCGGCCAGTAAAGCGAGATGAGCGCCGCAACCCCAGAGTTGGCCACAACTAGACCTAATGGTCAGGGGTCCCTTTACCTTTAGCGGGACCCCTGACCATTAAGTCCAGTCGCGAATGACTCTGGGGTTGCAGTGCTCATCTCGCTCTATAGGCCGAGGGAGCTGGCATTTGTCCGCAGACAGCTTCCAGGTCATGTGGTCAGCATGACTAAGTTGCTTCTGGCGAACCAGAGCAGCACACGGAAACACCGTTTACCTTCCCGCCAGAGTGGTACCTATTTATCGTACTTTCACTTGACCTGCTTTTGAACTGCTAGGTTGGCAGGAGCAGGGACCAAGCAACGGGAGCTCACCCTGTCGTGCGGATTCGAACCACCAACCTTCTGATCGGCAAGCCCTAGGCTCTGTTGTTTAGACCACAGCACCACCCGCGTCCTAAGCAGGTAATAACTATCCACAGATATCGGGTGAATAGTTGACAAAAGTGAATATTCAGTGAGCATTCAATATAAAATGGATAGGGTGCTACTGAATGCTCAGGCATCAACATTTTTGACAGAAAAGTTTATTTAGCTCGTCAATGTTCTCCAACCCTCCAACCCTTCTTTTCCCTTGCCCAGCAGTTGACTTCCTGGTTTTTCCTGTCCTGAATAGTGAATCTTTGGGTTGTCACTGCCCTCCCTCTGAATTAGATTTGTTTGTCGCCTGCGGATTTGCTGAGTGACTGCTTCGCTGGAAAAGCATTCTGAACAACAACAACAGGGCCAAAAGTAGCAGGTAATTTAAGGCTGCAAAGAGACTCACTATGGGGCATGATTGCTTCCTGAACTCTAGAGTCATGAAGATCATGTATGCATTATTTGGCTGGAGAACAACATTGCAGAATGGAGCATGGATTTCAAAGGAAGTTTGTGTTGTGGTTCGCTTGTCCTTTGGGAAAATGTGAATTGAGGCAGGTTCAGAATCGAATTTCTTCCCCACCTCCAATGGCATGCCCGCTATACTCAAGATGCTCCATGCAATATCACACCCACCAGGATTTTGCAGCAGGAAACCATGTTGAGATTCCTGTATTGCAGGGCATTGGACTAGATGACCCTCGGGGTCCCTTCCAACAGGAGACTCTTAATCTCAAGGTTGGGCAAAAGATACCAGCAGTGCAGGGGGCTGGATTGGATATACCTCAAGATCCCTTCCAACTCTACAGTTGGAACTCTACAACCCTCCCTGCCCGCAGATTGTCTCGCCAGAGTGGTTCATGCTCTAGTTATCTCCTGCTTGGACTACTGCAATGCTCTCTATGTGGGGCTCCCTTTGAAGGTGATCTGGAAACTACAACTAATCCAGAATGTGGCAGCTAGACTGGTGACTGGAAGTGGCCTCTGGGACCATATAACGCTGGTCCTGAAAGACCTACATTGGCTCCCAGTACATTTCAAAGCACAGTTCAAAGTGTTGGTGCTGACCTTTAAAGCTCTAAATGGCCTCGGTGCAGTATACCTGAAGGAGCGTCTCCACCCCCATCATTCGGCCCAGACACCGAGGTCCAGCTCTGAGGGCCTTCTGGCAGTTCCCACCCTGTGAGAAGTGAGGTTACAAGGAACCTAGCAGTGAGCCTTCTCGGTGGTGGCCCCGCCCTGTGGAACACCCTCCCATCAGATGTCAAGGAAATAAACAACTATCTGACTTTTAGAAGACATCTGAAGGCAGCCCTGTTTAGGGAAGTTTTTAATGTCTGATGTTTTATTGTATTTTTATTACTCTTTTGGGAGCCTCCCAGAGTGGCTGGGGAAACCCAGCCAGATAGGCAGGGTATAAATAAATTATTATTATTATTATTATTATTATTATTATTATTATTATTATTATTATTACTACTACTACTACTACTACTACAATTCTATGAGTCTGCAGTTCTATGTGTTGCTCCGCCCACTTTTCCTTCTGGCCACGCCCACACCTGGCATGTGGGCCCTGGAAAGTTGACCAGAAAGGAATGTGACCCCAGGACTGGAAAGGTTTCCCCACCCCTCAGCTAAGCAGGCATCACCCACACTGAATCCCGTAACATCGCTCTGTGATCCCCATCTGTAGAGTTGGATTCGTCTTTCAGCCTGTTTCCTTGTTGTCAGAAGACTCCCTGGTCCTGCGCTTTGCCAGCAATACTGTCCCTCTTTAGAGTCCGTGCTACACCTCCATTTATAGGACGGTCACATTGTTCTTCTGAAGGTCTATGGCTTGTGGGCTTTGCTAATGATGCAGTGGCGTAGCGTGGGGGGTGCAGCGGGGGCCGGCCTCACCGGGCGCAACATCTGGGGGTTAGGGGGCGCAAATCCACGGGTTAGGGGGCGCAAATTACTTGCCTTGCCCCAGGTGCTGACAACCCACGCTACGCCACTGTAATGATGCAACCCTCTCTCCCTCCCTCTCCCTCCCAGCCCTATGATTTCACGAAACGGATGACTGACACCCAGACATCCAGGGCTTGGGGCTCCCCTCTCCGTGTCTCTCCCCCCCCTAAAAAAGCCTGAATTAATACTTGTTGTTTCTCTACACACATCTGATAGCGATCAAAGCTGAAACACTTTCCATCCATGTGTTCGACCAAACGCCACATCCTCCTAGCGCACCCTTTCAAAAATCTTTGAAGTCGAAATCTTTGAAAGAAGAAAAAAACAGAAAGAGAGAAACACTCTGGAGATGTTTGGATTGTTGCCGGACTATTCCCACCCCCTCTTTTCTTATTATTTTTTTTTGTGCTGCCCTCGTTGTCATCTCCGTGCTCACTTTTCCTGACGATGAAACTGTTTGAAATGCGGCGGAGAGGGGCGTATCAAGATTTGTCCTGTTTTTCTCCCGGCGTTTGCCAAGCCTCTCCAGATACGGAATTTGCACATGTTCAAAGCAGGAATAAACTATTAACATTTTTTCCCCTTCGACTCTTGGAGCGGGATGAAGGCGACAGCGCTAGGAGCATGGCAGGGCATCCTCTCCAGCCATCATGCGGAAGCGATTACGCAGGAACGCTTAACAGGGACCATACCCCTCCGCTCAGACGCAATAAAAAAAGGAAAGGAAAGAAAAAAGAGACAGGCAACACGGACACAATTCTCTCTCCAGCATTGTTAAAAGAAGTAAAGGAGGATGAGATGAGAGTGAGAGGCATCCTATTTTATTTATTTATATTTTTTTAAGGGGAATGTAGTGATGTATGGAAGTGAGAGCTGGACCATAAAGAAGGCTGATCGCCGGAGAATGGATGCTTTTGAATTATGGTGCTGGAGGAGACTCTTGAGAGTCCCATGGACTGCAAGAAGAACAAACCTCTCCATTCTGAACGAAATCAGCCCTGAGTGCTCACTGGAAGGACAGATCCTGAAGCTGAGGCTCCAAGACTTTGGCCACCTCATGAGAAGAGAAGACTCCCTGGAAAAGAGCCTGATGCTGGGAAAGATGGAGGGCAGAAGGAGAAGGGGACGACAGAGGACGAGATGGTGGGACAGTGTTCTCGAAGCTACCGGCATGAGTTTGACCAAACTACGGGAGGCAGTGGAAGACAGAAGTGCCTGGCGTGCTCTGGTCCAGGGGGTCACGAAGAGTCGGACATGACTAAATGACTAAACAACTAAACAACAACAATGGGAAAGTTGGCAGCCAGGGGGCCAGTTCAGAACACAGGAAGATAAGAAGAGACCTGCAGGATCAGGCCCATGGCCCCTCTAGTCCAGCATCCTGTTCTCACAGTGGCCAACCACTGCGGGAAACCCGCAAGCAGGATTCGAACCCAAGAGCAACTCACCCCTCCTGTGGTTTCCAGCAATTGGCATTCAGAAACATTCCTGCCTCCAGCTGTGGATGCTGAGCAGAGCAGATTAGACTAGTAGCCATCGCTAAGCCTCTCCTCTATGAATTTGTCTCATCCTCTTTTAAAGCCATCCATCCACACTTTTTTTTTAATAATAAAAAAGCCATTGATAAGATATGGTGGGAAATAAGGCATCTAGGTTGGTGGCCATCACTGCCTCCTGTGGAGGTGAGTTCCATGGTTATACTAACATGGGAGCCAAGTCCCAGAGGCTGAGGTCCCTTCGCTATCCACTGCACCACACTCCCTCTGCTTGTTTGCAGCTAACAGGTTACATCGATAGTATCTGCAACCTGGCATGATCCCCGCTCATAGCTGTCAACTTACAGATTTGAAAATAAGGGACCAGCAGCCTTGAAAATAAGGGATCAGCAGCCAAAATAAGGGATTTTAGTCAACCAGCAGCCAAACGAAGCCCCAAGTGGTGGTTCCCATAGCGCAGCAACCCAGCAAAGGGGATGCAGCAAGGAAAAACACCATCACCTCTCCGCTGGGAAGCGCTGAGCAAAGGCGAGTCCCCAGGCAACGCGGCCGATTTGATCGGCACAAGGCATGCAAGCTCCACCCCCCAGTCGTTCTTAGACTCCTTATTGGGTGAGCAACGCAGCCAAGCAACACAGTTGGAGCCTCCCTCCTCCCTGGCTTGCAGGGAGGGAGGGAGAGGAGCTGCTTCCTTTGAAACCCGGGAAATTTAAGGGACATCATCAATAAGGGACAGCAGCGGGACACAGTGCTGGGATAAGGGACTGTCCCACCAAATAAGGGACGGTTGACAGCTATGTCCCCGCTGTGTTAATTCCTATGGGGTCCATAGCTCCCTGGTACGTTGCTTCCCTCCCCCCACCATTTAATTATAGGGAGGGTCTGTAGCTTCGTGGTAGAGCACATTCCTCGCATACAGAAAGTCTCAGATTCAACCCCAGGTATCTCCAGTTACAGGGCTGGGAAAGACCTCGGCTTGACACCCCTGAATGCTGATGCCAAGTTGGGCCAGCAACACTGGAAAGGATTGCAATCTTAAAGGATCGTAGCGCCTTGAAGCTCTGCTCTGCAACTGCTTTGAACGCTGGTGGTTCTGTTTATTTTAACTTGCAGTGGTGGCGGGCCTTTTAATTCTGTTTTGATTTTTCCTCCCGCTGGTTTTAACCTGCACGGTTTTAAATTTTATTGTTAAGTGCCTAGAGAATATCGGTTATTGGCAGAGACAAGCGGGTGCTACTAATAAAAGCAAACAAGTAGAAGAAACATCTATCTGGGTGAGAGGCAGCTTCGTTTATTGCACTCCAAATACATGGAGGTAACGATTAAAATAATAAAATAAAATAAAATAAAATAAAATAAAATAAAATAAAATAAAATAAAATAAAATAAAATAAAATAAAATAAAATAAAATAAAATAATGGGCTGGGTGGTAAACACTAGGGCTGGTCACCAGATTTGGCCAAATCCCAAACCAATTTGGGGTGATTTGGGGGAATCCAGACTACGGTCATGCTAGGTGGAGTCTAGTCCAGATTGCCCCGGGTTGCGCCTCCTGGGGCAATTCAGAGCTGTCAGGGGGCAGGACAACAGAAAGAAGGAGGTTTGGCTGTTTGCGCCTGATCCTGGCAGTGGAACACATGCACACGACTACAAGCTGGGCAGGATCAAACCCTCCAATCAAGCAGCTGGTGAGTGGAGGATTTGATCCTGCAGGCTGCTGGGTTCTGCTACAGCAACTTGTTCCTCACATGGGGTGATCTAGGGCAATCCAAGGCTGTCTCCACCTTGGTCAGAGAGTAACTGTGCACAGTCCTAGAAAACACCACAACTTAATTGCTGCAGTAAGAAAAAGCCAGCTATTGTGTTCTTAATTTTCACCTTGTTGGGGTCATTTAAATCCCCAATACCTTTGTTGCAATATGTTTCACCTTCCCCCATTCACTTCAATTGAGTCAAATCTTTGTTAATGAAGCCCTGGAATTAAAATGCATGCAAAACTTGACAAGGGTCTTTTGACTCCTGTAATGTACAATAATACATGGGATGTAGGGTTGTATGATTTCCTACTTTGCCATTCCGTGTGTAGCCCAAATCCCACCCCCTTGCCAACTCCCTCCCCTGAGTTTTCTCTGTGTACAGTGGTACCTTGGTTCCCGAATGGCTTAGCTGCTGAACAAATCAGCTCCTGAACGCTGCAAACCTGGAAGTAAGTGTCCTGGTTTGTGAAAGCTTTTTGGAAGCTGAACATCTGACGCGGCTTCCGCTGGAGTGCAGGAGGGTCCTGCGGTTAATTGGAAGCCACACCGTGGTTTTCGAACCGTTTTGGGAGTCGAATGGACTCCTGGAATGGATTAAGTTCGAGAACCAAGGTACCACTCAGGACTAATTACTCAGGACGAAACATGGGCCCATCATTATGACCCAGAGACTAAATCCCAGTCCAAACAATGGAAGCACTTTGCCTCACCACCTCCAAAGTAGGCATGTGGGCAAGGCCATGCTCACGGTCTTTGGGGACCAGTGTGGAGTAGTGATGATGGATTTCCTGACAAAGAGTACCACAATTACCAGGGAGCTGTGGGTTAAACCACAGAGCCTAGGACTTACCGATCAGAAGGTTGGCGCTTCGAATCGCCGCAACGGGGTGAGCTCCTGTTGCTCGGTCCCTGCTCCTGCCAACCTAGCAGTTCAAAAGCACAAAGTGCAAGTAGATAAATAGGTACCGCTCCAACGGGAAGGTAAACGGCGTTTCCGTGCGCTGCTCTGGTTTTCCAGAAGCAGCTTAGTCATGCTAGCCACATGACCTGGAAGCTGTACACCGGCTCCCTTGGCCAATAAAGGGAGATGAGCACCGCAACGCCAGAGTCGTCCGCAACTGGACCTAATGGTTAGTGGTCCCTTTACCTTTACCTTCATGATGGTTCACTGCTGCAGAAATTGCAGAAGTCCATCAAAACCAAGAGGCGTGGTATGCTAACCAAAGGTGTCCATCTCCTGCAGGATAACGCCCCGGTTCACAACTTGCATGTTGCTCAGACAGAAGCACGGTCCTTAGGCTATGAAATCCTTCCTCACCCCCCTTTTTCTCCCAAGCTTGCACCATCGGACTTCTACCTCTTTCCAACCATGAAGTTATTTTTGAAGGGCAAGCTTTTTCCGGACGATGAAACGCTGATTTCTGAGGTCAAGTCGTGGCGTCTGATACAACCTGCCAAATTGTACAGACAAGGTCTCCACAGCTACATTAAGCGATGGGAGAAGTGTTTGAGAGCCAGTGTGGTGTAGTGGTTAAGAGTGGTGGACTCGTAATCTGGTGAACTGGGTTTGATTCCCTGCTCCTCCACACACAGCTGCTGGGTGACCTTGGGCTAGTCACACTTCTCTGAAGTCTCTCAGCCTCACTCACCTCACAGGGTGTTTGTTGTGGGGGAGGAAGGGAAAGGAAAATGTTAGCTGCTTTGAGACTCCTTCAGGTAGTGATAAAGTGGGATATCAAATTCAAACTCTTCTTCTTCCTCTTCTTTGACTCTTGCTGGCAGCTATGTAGAGGAGGACTAATAACTCTGCCCAGTTTCGTTTGTCTCAGTCCACGGGAAGTACGTCGGGAGGAATCTTTAATGAGCGCCCCTTGTACAATAAGACATGGAGAGTTGGGTTGTACGATTTCCTATTTTGCCAAATCCCACCCCCTTGTCAAGTCTCTCATGTGAAACTATGATCCCCTGGGTTTTCTCTATGTACACAATTGTGTGTTGTTTTTGCGCTGTTCATCCTGCTTATATTTACAAGTCTTCATTATACTTTCAGTGTGTACAGAATCCTGCTCAACACCCGGTTGCTTTTGTTAAGTACATAGCCTGGCACAGTCCGTTTGCTGGCAGAAAGGGCCTTTGCATAACTAAAGACTTGGCCAAGTATAGGTGATTTGTTGCCATAGTCGCTAATGGACACCAGTGTTGATTGGAAGCAGCAACACCAAGAACATATCCACTACGTTGTGCTATGAATTAAAACCCCCCTTTCATTATGGAGTGGACTTTCAGGTGCCTGGACACCCCAAAATCATGCATAAATATGAATTTAGAGACTTTATCCAACTTCTCTAGATAGGTTACATGCTGGGCTGGGGGAGTTTTCTATATTCTTCACCCCTTTGGCTTCAGTGTGACTCCAAATGTAGGCTTCTCTCTGCACCTTCAAAGCACCCAGGCTCCTTCTTCTCTGGCTTGGTTACAACTCATGTTACATCCAGCCACATCTCAGTCTCCTTTTCTTCTCTCTGTGCAAACATCTGCTAGCAATGCCGAGCCTGGAATTTGCACTTGTAAACACAACATTTTCTTCTCTATTTAAAACACTCCAGAATCTTAATAATAAAATTGAATCAAAACTTATTCAAGTTCTCCCTAAAGGGGAAAACATCCCTTGATCAGCCAGCCGAGATGCTTTTATTTCTCAAATTAATTGACGCTGGAAACTTTTGTCAAATACGTAAATAGTTTAATCAGGGGAGAAGGAGGAAGACGAAAGGATGGAAAATTGTGGAGTAAGTTGGATAGTGACCCAAAGCAACACATTCTGGATTTGTTTTTGGAGTCAGTTAAATGGTAAAGATGTCCTAGATGAAGTCAAAATCAAAAGGAGGAGAGAGAGAGATTGTCTGGCTCCAAACGAGGAGTGGTGAAGGTAACAGTAGATTGTACAACCCCAGAGAACTTTGATGTGGCATGCAAGATTTTATTAGAATCTTGACTACTCCATCTTTTTAAAAACTTTCTAGTCCTAGTGGAGGTAAACCCAAGGAGCCTATGATAGTGGGGGAAAGAAACAAACAAAAAGAAAAGGGCAAGATAAAATGATGATGATGATGATGATAATAATAATAATAATAATAATGATAATAATAATAATAATAATAATAATAATAATAATAATAATAATAATAATATTTATTTATACCCTGCCCTCCCCAGCCAAGGCCAGACTCAGGGCGGCTAACAAGCAATAATAAAAACAAATTGAATGAATACAACTTAAAAACAAGATTAAAATACAACAATTAAAATACTGAAACATTAAAATATTAAAATACAGCCTCATCACAGGAGGAGAAAGGAAAAAGGAAAAAGAAAGAGGGGAAGGGAATCAAATTGGCTCCAAGCCAAAGGCCAGGTGGAACAACTCTGTCTTACAGGCCCTGCGGAAAGAAATCAGATCCTGCAGGGCCCTGGTCTCATGAGACAGAGCGTTCCACCAGGCTGGGGCCAGTGTTGAGAAGGCCCTGGCTCTGGTTGAAGCTAATCTAACTTCCTTAGGGCCCGGGACCACTAGGATGTTGCTATTTATGGACCTTGAGGCTCTCCGTGGGGCATACCGGGAGAGGCGGTTCCGTGGGTAGGAGGGTCCTAGGCTATGAAGGGCCTAACACAACAACAACAACAACAACAACAACAACAACAACAACAACAACAACCCCACAATTTTCTGGATGGATATTAACACAGAGAAGCAAAACTTCCCAAGTATGTCAGAAATATTCCTTGTTGTTCTTACATGTATTCCACACCTATTCCAAAGTGGTGTGTGAGTGGCCCCCATGTTATGTTCACAACAACCCTACAGTGTGGTGTAGTCCGTAGCAGAGACTTCAGAGGGTGAAAAGGGAGTTGGAAAATTATTGACTTTGACAGGTTAATAATGAGATTTCACATTTAAAGGTTTAAAAACGCCTTTCATAGATTCAATCCAGATTTGAAGTTACGCAAAATTCAAAAAAGCATATTCAGATTTCTGAAAATGATTGGTTCAACTTTACCAATATTTTTATTTTTTAAAAAAACAAGGACATATATAACTTTTAAAAAATAGTATTTTAACTTTTGTGTATTGCAAAGCAGGGTTGTATTATTATTTTTTAAAAGATATTTATTAAAGTTTTTAAAATATAACAATGAAAATGAAAAATAAAAAGAAACAAAATACAAAACACAACACAAAAACAGTCAAAAAACAAATAATTTTCCATAACTTATCTTCCTTACACTTATTTCCCCAGACCTCCTCATACCTCCCTTCTTTGTATTCCACTTCAATTTGTTACTTCAGAAAATCCTTACCATTAATCTTTTACCCATTTGTAAACCTTTTTTTCCCGTATCTCCTAAAGCATTACAGCTGGAAACCCCCCTCTCTATCCAACATCCTTCTAGCATTCATTAATTTTACAATATTTCTGTAAATAGTCTTTAAATTTATTCCAGTCTTCTTTCACCATCTCTTCTCCCTGGTCTCAGATTCTGCCAGTCATTTCTGCCAATTCCTGTATTTTTATTGATTTTACTGCTTTATCTTTCGTAAACCGCTTTGAGGTTTTCTGTAATCAAGAGGTTGTGGCGTTTGCCTCCTAGGTGGGTCATTAGGAAAGGGTTAAATGAGTGAGAATGTGATTGGCCAGTGGGAATGCAAGGGCGGAGTTAAGGTTAGAGTGGGAGGTTTGGGAGTTGAGGTTTGGGAGTTGAAGAAGGAAGAGGGAGGATTAGGTGTGGGTTGGTAGAGTTGTATTGTGAGAGAGTGAGAGGAATTATTGGGTGGAGTCCTAGATAGTTGGGGATAGATAGTTGGGGATAACCAGTTTGAAGTTGTTAGGAACTAAGATTAAGAAACTGTCAAGGAAAACTAACTGAAACCCTAAGCTTGTTCCTGCATTTAAAAATAAACTTGATTATTTGTTAATGTTAACAACTGACTGGACTCCATGTGTCCCCGTGAAATACGGGGTGGTGGCAGCGGAAAAAGCAATTGCAGTGGTGGCACAGGGTCAATAGACCGTCAAACGTCCGGGGGCTATGTGTGATCACCACAGAGGTGTATAAATATTAGGAAATCAATCAAATAGCTTGTACTGTCCTGTTTCTAACAGAACATTTGCTTCTTGGGGTGAAAGCAGTTATTTTGAGGGAGCGCCCTGAAATTTTCCTCACCCCCATATCAGCCAAGAATAGTCACCTCTTTTGTGTGTGGTTGTTTACTGGCCTTGTTGCCTGAAACTGATGCTATTAGAGTGTAACACCCCCCCCCCCCCGGTTAAAGTATTTTTCTCCTTTATAGAGTGATGCTAGCCAATGAGGAACCACAGAGAGAATGCAAAAAATGGTGTCATAATGACATACAGCCAATTAGTGATGCCAGTAAAATGAAGGAGGACTGATCTAGAGTTTCAGCAATGCTCCCTGGACAGGTCAAGAATTATCCCAACCAGTCAAGAATGCGAAGGCAAACAAACTCCAAAAGAAATAAATTGCTGGAGATGTATGTGTGTACATTTCAATGCTGACAAATGTCCACCCCTCACCCCCGCCTGCTCAAAAAATTACCCCCACTCCTTTTGGCTCAGTCTGAGTTTTATTAACAAGGAACTTTTGGCTTCCAGCTCACAAAAATAAGAATATACTCTTTTCATCATAAAGAGACATTAAAAGGTCACATTCCTTGAAGCATATTTTTAAATTTCCTTTCTGCTTAACAGGCACTCATAATCAAAGCATAATAACAATAAACTAGTTTAAAAGCAAACAATTCAAAATCTCCGAACGCCAACCAATTAGAAACGGTAATTAACAATCATAGTGACGACCTGTAATGTTAAGCAGATTCAGTGTGACATTTAAAGCACATTTAAAAGTCTGGTGGAATAGGAACATGTTTTTTTTAGACATCTAAAGCTAAGCACAGAAGCTGCTCAGTGTGCATTATGAGGGACGGCATTCTAGAGTTGCAGAGCCACCACTCAAAAGGACCTGCTGAAAGCAATTATGAGATTTAGCTTCTCCAACAACTGGGACTTGGAGTCTCACCCAAATCAACCCTCCTAAGCTCATAAGAAATAACTTTGGTACTCTGATCTTTTGGTTAAAAGGTGAAACTGCATTTCAGATAATTGCTTATAGGGAACAGAATGTGGATGAGTTCTAGTGTTATGAGAGATGGAGAAGAAACTTTTCTTTTCTCTCACCATTCTCTCTATACCATACATGGTATAATCTTAGAAGGAACACGGGTGGCGCTGTGGTCTAAACCACTGAGCCTCTTGGGCTTGCCGATCAGAAGGTCGGCGGTTCGAATCCCTGCAACGGGGGTGAGCTCCTGTTGTTTGGTCCCAGCTCCTGCCCACCTAGCAGTTCAAAGGCACGTCAAAGTGCAAGTAGATAAATAGGTACCACTCCAGCAGGAAGGTAAACGGCGTTTCTGTGCGCTGCTCTGGTTTGTCAGAAGCAGCTTAGTCATGCTGGCCACATGACCTAGAAGCTGTCTGCGGACAAACGCCGGCTCCCTCGGGCTATAGAGCGAGATGAGCGCCACAACCCCAGAATTGTTCGCAACTGGACCTAACGGTTAGGGGTACGTTTACCTTTTGTAATCATAGAAAGGTGTGTGGCTGTGACCACCATGAAGGGAACCTATACTTCTGGATTTCCCACTGCTCACTGAATCTGACCAGAGCTGGGCAAGATGGCAGATGTTAGGCCCTGAGGGTGCAGAGCTGAGAACTGTGTGGTGGTTTTGGTTGGCATGATTTCCTCAGCAAGTATTGTCGCTTGATAATCCTCCCTCACCACTTCCTGTCTCCTTGGAACCAGCACTAATGCACACATCCTTCCCTTCCTTACCACCACAGTGCAATGCTGGGTATTTCGGGAGAATATCTGGAGAGCACATTATCTCACTGGCTGGCCAACATTTCCACTGCTCAGAAGGGGAGCAAGGGGGCGACTTTTCCTCTTTCTCCCCCAACCACCCCTCCTGTAGGCCAACCATGGGTTATTTTTCTAGTCTCCCATTCCAGACCCCCATGCCAGATTTTTCTAGGCTCTCTCAAACTGTCAAGGAGAAGCCGTCACTAGCGATATTAATTCATCAAAAAGGCAACCAGGAAGAAAAAAATGCTGTTTGATTTATAACTCAACTCTCCCAGAAACGAGAGCGAAGTAGAAAAGTTATTATTGCTCTCCCTTCTCCTGGACAAGAACCGATCAAACTTTGCTCAGCTAAGTAAATACCTTAGATACCAAAGGAGACAGCATTTGATCCGGTGTAATGCGCAACATAGGAGATAAGGCCCCCTCACCCCAGCCCTCCGTCAAATCCCTCCCAAGAGCCATTCCTTCTGCGGCATCTGTGAGAAATTGTCTAACTGATATTAACCAGATATAGTGGGAATTTTGTAGAAAATACAGAACATATGATAACCGCATCGCCGGCCCACAAGTCAGAGGCACCGGGGAGTTGAAATAAAAATGGAATGGCCATCGTAAATCTAACCCAGCGTCTGACCATGAAACTTTGTAGTCTTACCATCTGGATAGTGAGGGCATGTTCAGATTCTATATTTTAAAAACTAAATTTAAATGGACAGAACAACAACGGTGGGACTTTCACCCCAGAGGGTGTGAGCTGGGGCTCCGTGAGTTGGTCTGCACAGACCTATTTGTGCAGTTTATAATATACCTCTGAAAGTTTTAATTGCATGCCTTCTTGTTTCTTGGAACAAGCCAAATGAGAGGGAGGGTAAGGAATCCTCCTTCTGCTGCCCTCATTCTGATTTGGCTTCAGGGTGACGGCATCAGAGTGAGGGCAGAAGAAAGAAGCAAAGAGGAAGAAACGGGAAGAGGAAAGGGTGAAAGGTGCCTTGAAAGAAATGGTGCCCAACAGCAGCGACGAGAGTGGACTCTGTTGCTTGTAAGTAGTGTGAAATTTCCACACCTGCTTGTTTGCCATTACCCCAAATCAGAGGCTGAAAAGGACTAAGGCACTCCTGGTGGGAGATATTCTGGCTCAGCTCGACTTTATGGTAAAATAATAATAATAATAATAATAATAATAATAATAATAATAATAATAATAATAATAATAATTTTTATACTCTGCCCTTCCCAGTTCAAAAACCGGGCTCGGGGCGGCTAACAACAAATTTAAAACACTTAATTATAAAAGCAGCACAAAATACAGTATAAAAGCATGAATAACAATAAAATTCAAAAATCAATTTAGGGGAAATAAGCATTAGATAATCCCCAGGGCTAGCTGGCTGAATTGGTCCTACTTGGGCCAGCGAGGAGGCCAGGGGAGAATTAGCTGTGGGGTCTCAGAGTTGGTGATCTTCATAAAAGGGGAGGGGGAGGGAAGAGAAGGGAAATAAAAGATCAGGCTGAATTCAGATTAAAGGTCAGACGGAATAGCTCTGTCTTACAGGCCCAACGGAAGGAGGTCAAATCCTGAAGGGCTCTAGTCTCATGGGACAGAGCATTCAACCAGGTCGGAGCCATCACGGAAAAGGCCGCGGTGGAGGATAGTCTGACTTCCTTAGGGCCCGGGACCTCTAAACTATGGTCGTTCATGGATCTTAAGGTCCTCTGCGGGGCATACCAGGAGAGGCAGTCCCGTAAATACGAGGGCCCTAAGCCACAAAGGGCTTTAAAGATCAAAACCAGCACCTTGAACCTGACCCTATACTTCACCAGGAGCCAGCGCAACTGGTAAAGCCCTGGGTGAATATGCTCCCACGGCAGGGACCCTGTGAGGAGCCTTGCTGCAGCATTCTGCACCCGCTGGAGTGTGTGGGCCAGCTTCAAGGGCTGCCCCGCGTAGAGCAAATTACAGTAGTCAAGCCTGGAAGTGACCGTTGCATCGATCACTGTGGCCAGATCATACCATAGAGCTCTTCTGTGCAACAGGCTGGCATGGCTACCCATCCAGAATTTTAATTGTAGTTATCTTGCACATTCTTCATTTCTCAAGCTGGCATTTTAATGGACTGGATTGAGATCAGAAAACTAGTCAATCAAAATCTTTGAAATGGGTTGATAGAGCTGCTGTAATTAAGAGCATAAGAAAACGTAAGAAGAGCCCTGTTACCTGGATCAGGCCAGTGACCCATCTAGTCCAGCCTCCTCACAGTGGCCAACCACATACCCCAATGCGAAACCTAAGAGCGGGACCTGGGTGCAGCGTCACTCTTCCTGGTTCCTGTGGCAAATTCACAAACCTGGCACGTTTGGAGAAGGAAGAGGAGGGGGTTGCTCACCCTTCCAAGTTATATGAAGCAACATAAGACAGAGACACTAGATTTGTAGAGATGTCCATGTTTAGCATTCACCCAATGTTTCTTCTTCTTTGGCGATCCCTCGTAGCTGAGTAAGATTATCTTCCGTAAACACGGTTTTAACAATGAGTCCGTAAGTGACTGTGGAGGCCAATTCTGGATCCACACGTCCTTCCACGGTGGGGACATTGGTTTCTGGGTGAGAGTTGATCACGGTGTGGATTTGCCAAGCGTGCCTTCCTCCTAGCACATTTCTCCTATGCGTCCTGAGTTCGAGTGTCTTCAAGGCCCATGACACCTTTGGTAAAGGCTGTTCTCCAACTGGAGCGCTCGCAGGCAAGAGTTTCCCAATTCATTAAGGGAATATGAAAAAAGGGCTATAAATGGGTTAAAATCTAATGGTAAAGATTTGCTGAACCAATAAATTGAAGTGGAATACAAAAAAGGGAGGTATGAGGAGGTCCGGGAAATAAGTTAAAAGAAAATAAGTAAAAGGAAAAATGTATGTTTTTAACTGTTTTTATTTTATATTTTTTTCCTTTTTCATTTTTACTGTTATATTTCAAAAAATAATAATAAATATTCTATATAAAAAAAAGAGTTTCCCAATTCAGTGGTGCCTCGCAAGACGAAAATAATTCGTTCCGCGAGTTTTTTCGTCTTGTGATATTTTTCGTCTTGCGAAGCACGGTCCGTCGCAACTGCGCCTCTTCAAGCGGCTTTAAGAAAAAAGCGCAAGACGTTTTCGTCTTGCGAAGCAAGCCCATAGGGAAATTCGTCTAGCGAAGCAATGCAAAACTGAAAAACCCTTTCGTCTAGCGAGTTTTTCGTCTTGCGAGGCATTCATCTTGCGGGGCACCACTGTTGTTGGTGTTTATACTACATTTTTAAAGATTTGCCTTGAGACAGTCTTTAAACCTCATTGTTGACCACCAGCATTATGCTTTCCATTTTTAAGTTCGGAATAGAGTAGTTGCTTTGGAAGACGATAATATTCCTGTGTCACAGGCAGCAATTCTTCAGCTAGACGAGTGTCACTCACCTTTGTTGGACAGAGGTATGAGAGGCAGCGTTTCTTCCTTTTTTAAAATAAAAAAAATCATTTTTATTAGTTTTACATTGCAAATTTAAATTCAAACATTAAACATCACCATCACCATTTAGAATTCCTTGAATCCTTAGACTCCCCTCCACCCTTCCATGGTTACCATTTTCAATCTTTTTCAACTGCTTCACATATTTTCTCTATTTTTCTTCAATAATCCATTTTTACCTTAGTTTTTAGTACAAGTGTTACTCAAATCCTGCCAAAGTTTTTGGTTGTTTACAGTGTTCTCTTAAGTACGTTGTAAATTTTTCCCATTCCTTCTTAAAGTTCCTATCTTCCTGGTTTCTGATTTCGCTAGTCATTTTCACCATTTTGGCATAGTTCATCATCTTCATCAGCCATTCGTCTCTGGTCATTCATCTCTGCTGTTGTCACATACATAAATAATCATTGCTGCTTCTTTGATATCTCTGCACCTAAAATTCCTAATAAAAAAGCCTCTGGTTTTTCCACAATCACTATTTTAAACGTCTTTTTCAACTCATTATATATCATTACCCAAAATGCTTTTGTTATCTTGCACATCCACCACATGTGGTAGAATGTGCCTTCTTTCTCTTTACATTTCCAAAATACATTTGAAGCAGTTATATCGTTTCTTAATGTTTAGAGTGGGACTAGGACACAGGGGAAGGGACGCGGGTGGCGCTGTGGTCTAAACCACTGAGCCTCTTGGGCTTGCCGATCAGAAGGTCGGTGGTTCGAATCCCCACGACGGGGATTCAGTCCCAGCTCAGTCCCAGCTCCTGCCAACCAACCTAGCAGTTTGAAAGCACGCTAGTGCAAGTAGATAAATAGGTACCGCTCCGACGGGAAGGCAAACGGTGTTTCCTTGCGGCTTAGTCATGCTGGCCACATGACCCGGAAGCTCTCTGTGGACAAACGCCGGCTCCCTCGGCCTATAGAGCAAGATGAGCGCGCAACCCTAGAGTCGTCTGTGACTGGACTTAACGGTCAGGGGTCCCTTTACCTTTAGGACACAGGGGAGCAGGATTCAAATCCCCATTCTGCCATGAAGCTCTGCCGGTGACATTGAGCCAGTCTCTCTCTCTCTCTGTTTCTCTGTCTCTCTCTCTCTGTGTCTCTCTCTCTCCCTCACAGGAGAGTGTGAGCATAAAACAAGGGGAGCAGAGAGCCCAGCACATGCCACCTCAAAAGCTGGAATGTAAATGTAATTAATAAATAAATTGGCTTAAAACTGTTTTGCAGTTATTCTGTCTTCCGAGACACAACTGAAGGTACCAGCTCTCTAAATTGAGCTATGCTAGCTACAGTGGTACCTCTGGTTACAAACTGAATTCGTTCTGGAGGTCCGTTCTTAACCTGAAACCGTTCTTAACCTGAGGTACCCCTTTAGCTAATGGGGCCTATTTCTGTTCTCATCCTGAGGTAAAGTTCTTAACCCGAGGTACTACTTCTGGGTTAGCGGAGTCTGTAACCCGAAGTGTTTGGAACCTGAGGTGTTTGTAACCCGAGTACCACTGTATTACATAGGAAATCACATCTTTAATTGTAATAGTATATTAGCACACCGAGTTTTTCTGCTGTTATTAAGGGTTGCTAAGTGAACCACATCCCCATTCTTGCATACTGGGAAAAAAGGCTTCCTAGCTAAGCAAGAATGTGTTTCTTCACTGCAGTGACAGCAGCAAAATGTCATGTTCAATTTCCAAAATAGATATTGCGGCTCAACTACTGCAGACAAACATCCTAGACCCACTTTATGCTGGATTCTATCCAATTTGATTCCTGTTAGGCGGGGGCAGGGAATGACGATCAGTCGCCAGATGTGCAAGCAAAATAGAATAAAATAGATGCAGTTGGGTGTGAGATCCTGCCTAAGTTTCGACAGTTGCACATAAAGTGAAACTGGCAAGCTCCTCTACCTCAGAGGTCTGGAGAAGCCCGTACAGGAAAAGGTTTTGCATTTCCTTGTCAGTTTCACTTCTGGGCAGAGGAATCTTGTCAGTTTCAGAACTACTCTGGACAGATTTCACGTGAATGCCAAGAATTTGCCACACAAAATCATAGCGTTGGAAGGGACCCAATGGTCATCTAGTCCAACCCCTGTCATCTCAGCTTTGTTGTTGTCTGGTCGTTTAGTCGTGTCCGCCTCTGTGTGACCCCATGGACCAGAGCACGCCAGGCCCTCCTGTCTTCCACTGCCTCCGCAGTTTGGTCAAACTCATGCTGGTAGCTTCAAGAACACTATCCAACCATCTCGTCCTCTGTCGTCCCCTTCTCCTTGTGCCCTCCATCTTTTCCAACATCAGGGTCTTTTCCAGGGAGTCTTCTCTTCTCCTGAGGTGGCCAAAGTACTGGAGCCTCAGCTTCAGGATCTGTCCTTCCAGTGAGCACTCAGGGCTGATTTCCTTCAGAATGGATCAGTTTGACTTTCTTGCAGTCCATGGGACTCTCAAGAGTCTCCTCCAGCACCATAATTCAAAAGCATCAATTCTTCGCCAATCAGCCTTCTTTATGGTCCAGCTCTCACTTCCATGCATCACTACTGGGAAAGCCATAGCTTTTACTATACGGACCTTTGTTGGCAAGATGATGTCTCTGCTTTTTAAGATGCTGTCTAGGTTTGTCATTGCTTTTCTCCCAAGAAGCAGGCGTCTTTTAATTTCGTGGCTGCTGTCACCATCTGCAGTGATCATGGAGCCCAAGAAAGTAAAATCTCTCACTGCCTCCATTTCTTCCCCTTCTATTTGCCAGGAGGTGATGGGACCAGTGGCCATGATCTTTGTTGTTTTTTTGAAGCCATCTCAGCAGGGGGCTGGTTCACTGTCAATAATAATAATAATAATAATAATAATTTATTATTTATACCCCGCCCATCTGGCTGGGTTTCCCCAGCAACCATGGCCGGCTTCCAACCAAGATTAAAAATACATTAAAATGTCACACATTAAAAACTTCCCTAAACAGGGCTGCCTTCAGATGTTTTCTAAATGTCAGGTAGTTGTTTATCGCTTTGACATCTGATGGGAGGGCGTTCCATAGGGCGGGTGCCACTACCGAGAAGGCCCTCTGCCTGGTTCCCTGTAGCTTTGCTTCTCGCAATGAGGGAACCGCCAAAAGTCCCTCGGCGCTGGACCTCAGCATCCAGGCAGAACGATGGGGGTGGAGACGCTCCTTCAGGTATACAGGACCGAGGCCGTTTAGGGCTTTAAAGGTCAACACCAGCACTTGGAATTGTGCTCGGAAATGTACTGGGAGCCAATGTAGGTATTTCAAGACTGGTATTATGTGGTCTTGGTGGATGCCTCAGACCTTGTGGGGGGCCGTACTATATTTTGAAAAAAAGAAGAAAAAATGAATGAATTCCTATGCCCCACAAATAACCCAGAGATGCATTTTAAATAAAAGCACACATTCTACCCATGTAATAATAATAATAATAATAATAATAATAATAAATTTTATTTATATCCCGCCCTCCCCAGCTGAGCCGGGCTCAGGGCGGCTAACAACAACCAAATAACAGTCAAATAATAACACATTCTAAAAATATTTCATTATAAAAATTAGTTAAAATCAAATTGATGGCAACCGATTAAACAAAATTCTGTGCAGGTTGCCAGAGGAGGGAGTCAGGCTGCGCCCTGACCAAAAGCTTGGCGGAACAACTCTGTCTTGCAGGCCCTGCGGAAAGATGTCAGATCCCGCAGGGCCCTAGTCTCTTGTGACAGAGCATTCCACCAGGTTGGAGCTGCAGCCGAGAAGGCCCTGGCTCTAGTTGAGGCCAGCCTAACCTCTCTGAGGCCTGGGACCTTGAGGGTGTTATTATTTGTAGACCGTAGGTTTCTCTGTGGGGCATACCAGGAGAGGCGGTCCCGTAGGTACGAGGGTCCTAGGCCGTATAGGGCTTTAAAGGTTAAAACCAGCACCTTAAACCTGATCCTGTACTCCACCGGGAGCCAGTGCAGCTGGTATAGCACCGGATGAATGTGATCCCGCGGCGAAGACCCTGTAAGGAGTCTCGCTGCGGCATTCTGCACCCGCTGGAGTTTCTGGGTCAGTCTCAAGGGCAGCCCCACGTAGAGCGAGTTACAATAATCCAGTCTGGAGGTGACCGTCGCATGGATCACAGTGGCTAGGTCAGGGCGAGAGAGATAAGGAGCCAACTGCTTAGCTTGGCGGAGATGGAAAAATGCCGCCTTTGTTATAGCTGTAATCTGCGCCTCCATAGAAAGGGAGGTATCGAAGATTACACCCAAACTCTTAACGGACGGTGCTGGCACCAATTGCACCCCCGCAAGAGATGGGAGTTGCCCCCTCGATCCCATATCGTCCCGCCCCAGCCAGAGGACCTCTGTCTTCGAAGGATTTAACTTCAACCGGCTCCCACGTAACCATCCAGCCACAGCTTCCAGACATTTGGTCAGTGTGTCTGGGGCCGAGTTAGGATGGCCATCCATCAACAGATAGAGTTGGGTGTCATCAGCATACTGATGGCAGCCCAGCCCAAAACTCCGGACAAGCTGGGCGAGGGGGCGCATAAAGATGTTAAAAAGCATCGGGGAGAGAATCGCACCCTGAGGCACTCCACACACCAAGGAGTGACGCGATGACAATTCCCCCCCAAGCGCCACCCTCTGTCCCCGATCAGAGAGAAACGAGCGCAGCCATTGAAGGACTGTGCCCTGGATCCCCACGTCGGCAAGGCGGTGGTCCAGGAGTTCGTGATCGACCATGTCAAAGGCTGCTGACAGATCTAGAAGAATCAGCAGCCCCGACCCGCCTCGATCCAGCTGCCTGCGGAGATCATCTGTTAGGGCGACCAGAGCCGTCTCGGTCCCATGACCAGCACGGAAGCCGGACTGGAATGGATCCAAAGCAGATGTTTCATCCAGAGGCCGTAAAAACATGCTGATTCCCGGACAGTTTGCAGACCGGATTTAGAAGGCGATTGGGCCTTTTTTTCATAGACCTTGTTTCTCAGACTTCCCCATACCTCTCCTTTTCTGCATCCCAATGTCCAAAGAATTTTTAGCAACTCTAAATATTTCTGTCAAGTCTCTGTCCTTTTAGTCTTTCCTTCAGTCTAATCTTATATCGCTGTAACCCTTTCTTACTCAAAACCTCGACATTCTAGCATTCATCAAGTTTGTAATAGTCCTTAAGGTTATGAAACTATACGTGTTTGTATGTCTTTTTACATGTTTGTATTGTGTTTAAAAAATTCTGTAAAACTAATAATTTTTTTTTTAAAAAAAGAAGGCGATTGGGCCAGATCTGACCCCCAGGCCTTAGTTTGCCTGCCCATGGAGTAGACCCACTGAAATTGACAGACATGACTCACAGGCCCATTAATGTCAGTGGGCCTTAACTGGACCCAACCCAGCGAATTAACTGGTTCCCCTCTGCAGAGCCTTGCAAGGCAGTCGTTCTAACCCCTCCCTTTCAGAATTGCAACCTGGCACCCCCAGAAGCTGTCTTCTCTGGGACTCCTGCCCAGCTCACGTTGAGTTCTTTACTGCAAAGGAAGGAGATGGAAATCCAGGGGAGCTTAGATGTGACTGACTCCCTTTCCTGGGGAGATTTATAGGATATCCATACTACATGTGGCTGAGCCTAGAAATACATCTTCCTTCCCTCTCCCCCATCCCCACTCCAAACCCACTCTGCTTTCTGGCAGCAGAATCTATCTCCCTGAGCACCTCCTCCTGCTCCTCACACATCTGTCTTGATGATTTATCGATGCGTTGGCACCCCATAGCAAGAAGATTCATGGGCTTGCAGAATTCAGCCTTCCAGAAGTGCTAAGATTTTACCGCCAGGCTCACCGAGAGGATGCCAAGATGTTGGGGCACATGTGGTTTAGCCTGTCCACCTTGACATCCTCAGGCTGTGGCCAGAGAGAGAGAGAGAGAGAGAGAGAGAGAGAGAGAGAGAGAGAGAGAGAGTCCGTCCCTTGGTCTGGCAATGCCCCAAAGACGTCCCCCTCCCCAGTCAGCCCACCCACAATCACAACGAATATCTTCTCAGATGATGCACATTTAGGAGGACAGTTGTAGCTCATTGTAAGAGCTTCTTCTGCTTTGCACGCAGAAGGTGCGCAGTTCCATTCCCAGCAGCGTTGCTTGGAGAAAAAGATAGGGGGTAAATGAAATAAACAAATAACAAATTAAAATAAGTCAGTAGGGCTGTGAAAGGCCGATGACTGGACATCTGGAGAAAGTCACTTTCGAACTGGAGAGGAGGTGGGATTGCGGGCTTCACGCCCCTCCCCACGCACGTGGGAGCTGACGCACAGCCCCCGCGATACTAGGGGGAATCCTCAGAGGCGTCATACCCCTGGCCAGCCAATCGGCTGGTCCGGGGGGCGTGGCCCGCCCTATTTAGGGCTGGTACAGCCGAGGATCTCCCTCTTTCCGTGCTCCAGCTGATCGGACATGCTGAGCAAGATGGGACCAATGGTCTGTATAAGGCAGTTTCCTAATATAGTGGTAGAAGAAGACTTTGGATTTGATATCCCGCCTTTCACTCCCTTTAAGGAGTCTCAAAGTGGCTAACATTCTCCTTTCCCTTCCTCCCCCACAACAAACACTCTGTGAGGTGAGTGGGGCTGAGAGACTTCAGAGAAGTGTGACTAGCCTGCATGTGGAGGAGCGGGGAAGCGAACCCGGTTCACCAGATAACGACTCTACCTCTCTTAACCACTACACCACACTGGCTCCACTACACCACGCTGGTACCTCGGGTTACAGATGCTTCAGGTTACAGATTCTGCTAACCCAGAAATAGTACCTTGGGTTAAGAACTTTGCTTCAGGATGAGAACAGAAATCGTGGTCTGGCAGCAGCGGGAGAGCCCATTAGCTAAAGTGGTGCTTCAGGTTAAGAACAGTTTCAGGTTAAGAACGGCCCTCCGGAACGAATTAAGTACTTAACCCGAGGTACCACTGTACTCTTTCCTATGTTCTTTTCCACCAGGAATGGTTCCAGGTAGGAGAGGACCCTCGTGCCCCCCCCCATCCTCCATGCCTGTGGTTGTCATGAATAGTATGAATGTTAACCCCTTCAGGATTTCACCTCCTTCCGTCGGGCCTGTAAGACAGAGCTATTCCACCTGGTCTTTAAATTGAATTCAGCCTGATCTTTTATTTCACTTCTCTTCCCTCCCCCTCCCCTTTTATGAAGATCACCCGATTTGAGATCCCACAGCTAATTCTCCCCTGGCCTCCTCGCTGGCCCAGGTAGGACCAATTCAGCCAGCTAGCCCTGGGGATTATCTAATGATTATTGGATGGATTTCCCCTAAATTGATTTCTGAACTTTGAATTTTATTGTTATTCATGTTTTTATACTGTATTTTATGCTGCTATTACAATTAAGTGTTTTAAATTTGTTGTTAGCTGCCCTGAGCCCGGTTTTTGTACCAGGCAGGGTGGGGTATAAATAAATTTATTATTATTATTATTATTATTATTATTATTATTATTATTATTATTATTATTATTATTAAGAGGAGTGTATGGCTGTGGTGTTGTCTTACGCTGTTTTTTTTAAAATGATATTTATTGAAACAAAAGATTTTTTATAAAAAAAATACACACAAAAAAAGACAAAATTGCAAAAAAACACACAAAAAAAATCATGAGGAAAAAAAGAAGAAAAGATAAAACCATCCTTATCAAATTCTCCAATTTCCATTACCTTCTTTCCATGACCTCCTCCTCCTCCCATCTCTTGTATCTTGATTAATAATTATCGCAGCAAATCCTTTCCATAACTCATAATATTTTATCATTACGTTACCTTACTCTATTCTCATTTTATCTTATAGAAACGACCTTAGAGCTTAAAACTTAAATCTTTTTTACCAACTTCTCATAACCATTACCTTTTTGCCTAGTTCTTTAAACATTTTAACAAAAGCCAAATAATTTCATTTCAACATTTTCCCAACATTCATAAAACATTTCTATTAATAATAATACAAAAAAGTACAATAAAATAAAAACAATCCAATCTTCTTCCAGCGTCCCCTCCCCCCGGTCCCGGGGTTGTCAGTCTTTTCTTTTCTTTTTTTAATCTAGCACATTAACCTGGTGCCCTTATATCCGAGGCCTTCAAGTCTCTTCCATGTCCCTTTCGCAGTTCTTCTTCATATTTTCCTTTCACTCGCGGGAACTCCAGCTTTGTAGTATTTTTGACCCTTTTCAGCAAATCAGCCCCTTTCTCATAGTGCAGACTAAGCTCCATGTGGTGTTTTAAAACATATTTCAGATTCCCTCCAAAATTGGGAGTCCCAACAGCTCCAAACCTCTGGTGGCCCATTTCCAGACTCAGAAAGTCCAAACCTCCCTGCATAGGGGGGTCAATCCAACCCCCCATTTCCAGTTCAATCCAAACTTTATCTTTCCAAGTCTGGTTTTTTCCAAGTTCATTTATCAAATCCAAAGGCTCATTTTCCTGCTGGGCCGAGAGTCCCTCCATCCCTTTTGGCGTCCCAGATTCAGCAGGGTCCTCTTCTTTCTGTTGTTCTGTCGTGACACACTCCTGTTTTAGTTCCTGAGTGGGCTCCATATAATTTTCCACTACCTGATCAAAGGCACTGGCAGCTTTTGTCATAAAGTCCATCTTCTGACTTAACTGATCCAATAGGGCACTTATATTACAGAAAGAACCCAACAGTGCTTCTGAAGGCATTGTCCTGCAAGGTCACAAAACTCTTTCCCACGGTTGTAATCAGTAAACAACAGCAAGTTCCCAGGATTTAGTTACAATTTCATAGCTCCCCTCTAGGGGGAGAAACTTCTGATTGTTCTTTTCCTTGAAAACAATAACAACAGAGTTTCTTCTTTAAGATATTTTGTCCGTATTTGTTCTTTTTTAAAAAGTGAAAGGAAACAATGGAATCACAATGTTTCCCTCCTTTTAACTATCTGTCAAAGCATTTATTTCTGGTCAATGAGCTTCAAACGTCAAATCTGACACCCCGCTCCAGGGTCAGGACAGTGGAAAGTTACTTTACTTTAACTTTAATTCCGCAGGTTTAAACAACTCAATAAAAATCCCCCTTCTTCTCCTGCTTCCGAAGGGGGGTTCCGCAATTGTGAATGATGAAAGACGATCCTTTAAAAGTGATTTTTAAGGCTCTAGTTTACGTTGTCTTTGCTTTGTTGTTACTACAAGAAAATGGAAGGGTGACTTCCTGTTTAACCCTTTCCGTTTCAGTACCAAATTAGGGTAAATTTTGGGGTCCAAGTTCCTTTTATTTTGCCAATGCTTGTTTAAAATCCAGGTATTTAGTGTTCCAGTACTCACAGTTAGTTATTTTCAATGCCAAATTGTCCCAGGAAAAAGGCAGCGCTCTCCGGCAACGGCTGTGCGGCTTCGCTCCGGAGAAAAAGCAGTTGACTCACAGCACAGCACCACTTCCCCCTCTTCACTTCGGAGCCCGTTTCTGGGTTCCTTAGTGGGTTGGGGGGGGCGCTAAAGCTGCCCGCCGAGTCCCACGGTCACAGGCTTCATCCGCCTGTGATTTTCAAAAGGGTCCCCGCTACGCCGCAGCGGAAAGACCCGTTTCTTGCGGAGCTTGTCCCTCCAGTTCAAAGGGAGTCCGCCATCACCGGAGGTGCCACCCCGGAAGTCCCGTCTTACGCTGTTGTTTTATACTTTCTGTAAACAACAGCCTAAGACAACACCACAGCCATACATTCCTATTTGACAAAACTAGTTTCTTGCTTCGCTTGCCAGCATATCATGCCTTGCAAATTCTCCATCTTCTTTTGGGCCTAACATTCATACTATTCATGACATGGCAGAAAGGGGACCAAATAATTAAGACAAGGGTCATCTTCAGTCCTGTGTGTTGAGGTTCCCAACAGGGTATAGGACAACTCTTGCAGGTTTCCCACAAAGATCTGGTTGGCCCATAGCTGTCAACTTACAGATTTGAAAATAAAGGACCAGCAGCCTCAAAAATAGGGGATCAGCAGCCAAAATAAGGGATTTTCCAAACACAGGTATGTTCAACTTCTGAGCCCCTCTGAGCCAAAGGCAGAAAACCCAGCCAGCAGCCAAACGAAGCCTCAAGCGGTGGTTCCCACAGCGCAGCAACCCGGCAAAGGGGATGCAGCAAGGAAAACCACCGTCACCTCTCTGCTGGGAAGCGCTGAGCAAAGGCGAGTCCCCAGGCAACACGCCCAATTTGATCGGCACAAGGCATGCAAGCTCCACCCCCCCCAGTCGTTCTTAGGCTCCTTATTGGGTGAGCAATGCAGCTAAGCAACACACTTGGAGCCTCCCTCCTCCCTGGCCGGCAGGGAGGGAGGGAGAGGAGCTGCTTCCTTTGAAACCCGGGAAATTTAAGGGACATCATCAATAAGGGACAGCAGCGGGACAAGGCACTGGGATAAGGGAGTTTCCTGCCAAATAAGGGACAGTTGACAGCTATGGGATGGCCACTGCGATAACAAGATGCTGGACTAGTGCATGATCCAACAGACCCCCCATCTAAGCCCTTAATTTAAACAACAACCCCCACTTTTTCTCTTGTTAAGGTGCTGTGCTTCCTTTTCTCCTTGCGATGACTGATGATAAGGGGCCAAAGGGAAAATCCATGAGGTTTCAATTTAATAATGGGAAGGGGGGGCACCATTATCCCGTCCAACTGACCTCTTTTAAAAGCCCAGCATTTCCCAAACAAAGAGGAAGCGGGAGTTTTAGAAGGAGATAATAAAAGGGAAAACTTAATATCATATAAGAATCCCGTCTCCAAAAAGACAGCCCGGGCTATTGACCCCAGGAGCCCGCAGCTTAGCTGGCCTAATTAAATTTCTCTCAGGGTGAGAATATAAACACCCCCCAAAACTAAGAGGTGGCGCTTTTAAAAATTCTTCTTTTTATTAAAAAAATCATTTCAAGCAAAGGCTTTGAATCATTGCGGAGGAAGAGGCAGCAAAATGGTGTGTAATAGCAGAGCCTTTATTTCGTTCAGGAAATCAGCGACAGAATCCGAGACCAGGGAGAAGAGACGGTAGAAGAAGACTGGAAAAAAAGTTTTTTAAAAAAATTATTTAGAGAAATATTGCAAAATTAATGAGTGTTAGAAAAATGTTGGAATGAAATTATACGGCTTTAGTAGAAATGCTATAAGGAGTTAAGTATAAATAAGTTTTAGGGTTTTAATGGTAAGATAAGGTTAAAATAAATTAAGATAACTAAATGACAGAAAACTGTGAAAGATGGAAAGGATTTGCTGAAATAATTAATAACTAGAACACAAAAAGGGAGGTGTGAGGAGGTCGATGAAACAAGTTAATGAAAGATAAAGATATGGAAATATTGGATATGTTTTTAATTGTTTTTGCTTTTGTTTTTGTTTTGATGTATTGTGTCTTTTGTTTTTGTTTTTTTATATATGTACTGTAATGTATTGATTTGTATTGTTTACTTTTTCTCTTTCTTTTTTACTTCTTTCTGTAATTCTTAAACTTTTAATAAATATTATTTTTAAAAAAACAAAAACAGAATGGATGGATTTTAACAGCAGAGCACTTTTTTTGGCGGAGGAGGGGTTAAATCTGTAGAGGATTGTGAAGAAAGTAGGTGGGATAGAATAGTTGTTACTTAGAGACCACAGTGGGTAGCACAGCAGTCTTTGTTGGGCAAGCAGTACACAGAAAAACGCATATAACACAAAATTGGTTTGAATTGGGGGAAAGTGGGTTCCCCCTGTTCCATTTCCTTGGTCTTGCTGTCGGTTCCCTTCAGTGGAGGAGAATTTTGTTTGGACTACATATTAAAACAAACCAAACTTTTTTGAATCAGATCCTGGAGCTGTCTAGTATTGCAGACTTCTAAAAAAAAAAAAATGCAAAGAGTTTGAAACACATGCGGATAAATGCATGTTCTATACTGAAAAAACACACACAAAATGTGTACTTCTGGGGAAAGGGGTGGAACAGCATGCACAAAATGTGAGAAGCGTATAAAACCTGTTTTAGAAGGAGACTGATATATTAATTGCAGTCATTGCCATGTGTGATGACTTCACAACGCTTTGTAGCCACTCAGAATTAGCTATATGATGATGTCACCAAGGGCAAGCATAGCCAATTCAGAATGAGGGCAATTCAACATTTGGCTGCAAGGCACCTTGTACGATGGATTCTCCCTGGCATCTATAGTAAGACAGATCTGAAAGAATCAATCGTTCCCAGCAAAGCATGCTGGGTTTGGGGAAAGTTCACAATTTTTTTTTTATTACTGCAGGAGTCTACTGCAGGAGAACTGAAGTGAGGGGAATGTTCTGTATGCCTTAAAAAAGGGTTGTGGCCAGCCATGATTATACACAGCATGAGGCAGAGAGACAGACAAACATTAAATTGGGGAAGGAGAGTGTGTGCGCTGCTAGGGAGGCACAGGATTCTCAAACCAAAAGTATTTGCTGCTCTGAAAATTGGGGGTGAAGTCTTCAGCCACCATCCGGTAGCAAATTACAAAGCGCTTTGACGTCGCAAGCCAACTTCCATTCTCGCCGAACCATTCCCTGCTCAGAGCAGCAGCCCCAAGCCACAGAAAGGCAGGTCTTCATTCCAGAGCTGGAAGCCTGGCGCAGGAGCAAACCCCCAGATGTAAATATAAACCCTGTCTGCTTCCACACACAGGGCCCCTGCTCCCTGGAAGAGGTCCTCTCCTACAAACAGGGCCATGTGATGGTGTATGCATGTGTGTGCTTCTTCCAGGAAGGGGGTGTTGACCGAGACTTCTGGATCAATCGGACCTAGTGAGAATGCTAGATCAAGGAGTCAACTGAGGATCAGAATCCAAGGAAGGCGGCAGGGTAGTGGTGGCGAGCTGTGTGCCATTACAAGTTGCTAACGGAGAAATCTGAGAGCTCCCCTGGACAAAAAACAAGGACACCAGCCAGGAATACCAGAGCAAAATAGCAGCCAGTAGGCTTGGTCTTTATTGAAGACTGTGGTGACAGGACTCCCACCTGCCACAAGGTGGAACAAGATGGAAGCCCTGAACAAAAGAGCCCCCAAACTTTTATTAGCTGCTAATCCCCATGTTACACCCCCCAAGTACATCACTCATACATCATGCTTACATCATGAAAGGGGAGGTCTGGTGGCAGGAACCTGAGCATCCTGGACCCTGCCCCATGGTTCTCCTTGCCCTCCACCAAACACCCATCAAGTGTAACAAAAGAGATATTTTCATTTCCCTGTTTCCCAGCCAAGTTAATCACACCCTTTTGTCTTCATATGGGTTTGTTATTTCTGGAATGGCTACCTGTCTGGCACTCAGGTATCAGGATGCCAGGAATTATCACTCAGGCAGAGGGGCTGCTGAGTAGCTGAGCTCACATGTCTATATGAAACTCTGAAGTTTTCCCAGTGAGCCAGTACATAGATACATCCATCAGCGAATTGCCACACTTGGTATTCTGCAGCAGAGGCCCTTGAAACAGACAGGAAGAAACTGCGATGAAGTGTTTTGTGGGGACAAATCACAAAAGTCACAAAAATGAATGGCATGATCCTGGTAGTGGGCTGCATGCGCATGATATCTGCTGGAGGGGCAACCCCCCCCAACCGATACATAAATTCCTGCAACAAAGTCCCCAAGGAAATGTATTGGAGGGACTAGTCAGAGCAGGGTGAAAAGTGGGAGAAGCTGGAGAGATGGGAGGCTGATGCTCCTGGGGAAAGACTCAGAAGGCTGGGACACAACTGAGCATGGAAGCATCGATTTGGAGAGAGCCCAGGGCTTTGGAGCAGGAAGTCTCAGCTAAGAACACCCCCCCCCGTCCAGTTCTCCCCCTCTCACTTTGCAGCTGTTGTCTGCACTCTCTTCACGGTAGCTAATAACAGGAGCTTTGTGTTTCCTCAGAGCCCTTTATCCTCCATGATCCCCCAAACACTTCAGAACTTGCACAGGCAAAGGTCATTTTGTTCATCCTATCCGGCAGCTACTGTGGGATAGGTTAGAAACCAGCATTTTGGGGAGGGGGGTTGCGGTGGGAGGAGGGAAGAGAATATGGCCAAAAGTGGTGGGTAGATTCCAGACCATCATGCATCTTCCTTCAGATGGACAACACCTTCATGGTGTTTCAGGGGCCACCATTTTGTCCACCCTCGCCATTTTTGCCTTGGCTGGCTATGAGTTCTGTGTCATCGCGGCTCCTGTGGTGTCCTGTGGCACCTACACTTTTTAAACCTGACACTCTTATTTGTTAAGCTCTCCCCTCCCTGAATGTCCTCTCTGTGGATTAGCCGACGTTGAGTCACTGCTCTTCACCCCGTTGAAATGAGAAGAGCTCTCGTCGGCTCTCTAGAAATCTTGCCAGGTGAGGGAGGCTGACATTTAAACAGGGGATTGACCAAGCAGAATCTGCTGGATGAAAGCAAAACAAGACGAGAGAAGCCTCGGTGTCACGAGCTCTCTCATTCTTTCCGTCCCTTGGCAAAGCTGTATGCGCGCGCGACTGTGCGTCAGTGGCCGGGGAAACAATGACCACATTTTAGTGCATGACCTTGAGGAACTGTGCTTGGAGATACACATTCTTTTCGCTTAGAAGGGAAAGGAGAGGGACCCACACAGTTAACGATACAATACGATAATCTTTATTGTCGTTGTCCCATACAGAACAACAAAATTGAAAAAATCTATATCACAAATTCAAAAACCAACAAGCCTGCTATCCCAGCTATCCCAGCCTGGTTAACCCCCCTAAAAACTCTGATACCCCTAATTAAATACAATATACTCCCATGTTGTTGTTTAGTCATTTAGTCATGTCCGACTCTTCGTGACCCCATGGACCAGAGCACGCCAGGCACTCCTGTCTTCCACTGCCTCCCGCAGTTTGGTCAAACTCATGCTGGGAGCTTTGAGAACACTGTCCAACCACCTCGTCCTCTGTCGTCCCCTTCTCCTTGTGCCCTCCATCTTTCCCAACATCAGGGTCTTTTTCAGGGAGTCTTCTCCTCTCATGAGTTGGCCAAAGTATTGGAGCCTCAGCTTCAGGATCTGTCCTTCCAGTGAGCACTCCCATAGAGACTACCTTAAAGGTAAAGGTAAAGGGACCCCTGACCGTTAGGTGCAGTCGTGCCGACTCAATGTGGCCAGCATGACTAAGCCGCTTGTGGCGAACCAGAGCAGTGCACAGAAATGTCGTTTACCTTCTTGCCAGAGCAGTACCTATTTATCTACTTGCACTTTGAAGTGCTTTCGAACTGCTAGGTTGGCAGGAGCAGGGACTGAGCAACGGGAGCTCACCCCGTCATGGGGATTCAAACCACAGACCTTCTGATCGGCAAGCCCTAGGCTCTGTGGTTTAACCCACAGCGCCACCCGCGTCCCCAGAGAGACTATCTTACACTGCGTTTAAAACCAAAATCGCATATGGATAGAAACTGTTTCTCAGGTGGCTAGTCCTAATCTTTATAAACCTGTACCTTCTTCCAGAAGGCAGAAGCTGAAAGAGATCATTTCCAGGGTGTGCACTATCCTGCACTATCTCTGCAGCTTTTTTATGGCACCTGGAAGCATAGATTTGATCCAAGGTGGGAAGAGTGCAACCAATTATTCTCTCTGCAGTCTTTACAACCCTGGACAGCATTGTTTTTTCCCTGAGATGTGGATGTGGGCATTTTGGGGTGCAAAATGCCTTTTGTTGTGCGTCCTGCTTTGCTCGCAAACACATAATACCAGTACATATTCAAACCCACCCATCAGATATGGATTGATTGATTGATTGATTGATTGATTGATTATGTTTTGAAGTTTCCCTTCCAGCAAGAAGCTCAGGGAAATGTACTCCGTCAGATGGGCGGAGTACAAATAATAACATCCTCCTCCTCCTCCTCCTCCTCCTCCTCATCATCATCATCATTATTATGCTAACCCAGTATAATAGGTCAGGTTGTAGATAGCAAAGCAGCCCCAGTTCACTCTGGGGTTTCATGGCAGAGAGAGAATTTCAGATCCCAGTCCAATAGTCTAAGCACCAGACTTCTCTGAGGTTCAGGTGGACGTACCATATTCTCACATGACGATAGCAGAGCTTCAGCCGAAAAGCATCTTGACACACAGGAACACAAGAAGAGTCTGTCAGAGCTCATTGTACACTTGAGTAGGACCCTGGCAGAGACACATGCCCGACTGACATCTTCTCTCCCTCCTGGTCATTCGTTCGGGAGCTTCAAAAGCTTTCTTCTGCCCGAAAATCACAGCGACCAATGCCAACAAACACGGGCACACTTAGGGATCCGCAGAGTCTTCGCAGCTTGCATAACAGACCTCAGCAACTCAGCGTTTTGGCTAATCTACTTTATTTACATATAAACACACATGGAGCACTGCAACATGGCTCCCCCTCTCTCTAGCATCAGACAGCAAAGAGAAAAAGAACAAAGGACAATAGTCCCACTTCACGGAACACAGGAACACAAACATCCTGTCTCCGTCACTTCCCACTCTGTGGAGTCAAAACATACACCGTCATGTGATAGACAACAATCCCATGACTGCAATCACGGAGCAGGAATTCTAACAGAGTCAATGGCTCATCTAATCCAATGTTCTTTCTCCCAGTTGCGCTCCAGATGTCACAAGGAAGCGTACTTCCTTCTGGGTACAAAATTTGAGAAGATGGTCAATGCCCCACCAACCGGCAAGGAGAATCAACAACTCTCTGTTTCAATCCTCTCTTTCTTTCTCTCTCAATCAACTTCATTTCTCCACATTTCCACTTCATTTTTATTTATTTTTCAGGAAGGGTCTTCATGAAAATTCAGCAACATTTTAGTGCAATGTGCACAATTTTCGTTTGCATTTTCTGCGTAAACTACCTATTTTCCACAAATCACTTTTCCCTAATAAAATACACTTTTCGACGTTATTTTCACTAATGCGCATATACACCACCTCTCCCCAATGTATGCATCTTTTGTACACGTCACTCGCCTGGAGAATTGCATTGCAAAATTCAGAGAGGGGCGAAATTTGAAGGGTTGGCTATGTTTCAGCTTGCGTCTGGCTCCAGAAAGCGCCAGTTAGGTTGCTTCACTTTTGCATGTGGATCCGATTTCTCCCCCATTCCTAGTTTGAGCTTATAGTGTTATATACGTGATGGTTACGTGGGAGCCAGTTGAAGTTAAATCCTTCGAAGACAGAGGTCCTTTGGCTGGGAAGGGACGATATGGGATGGGGGGGCAACTCTCATCTCTTGCGGGGGTGCAATTAGTGCCAGCACCGTCCGTTAAGAGTTTGGGTGTAATCTTCGACACCTCCCTTTCCATGGAGGCGCAGATTGCAGCTTCAACAAAGGCGGCATTTTTTCATCTCCGCCAATCTGAGCAGTTGGCTCCTTATCTCTCTCCCCCTGACCTAGCCACTGTGATCCATGTGACGGTCACCTCCAGACTGGATTATTGCAACTCGCTCTACATGGGGCTGCCCTTGAGACTGACCCAGAAACCCCAGCGGGTGCAGAATGCTGCGGTGAGACTCCTTACACGGTCCTCGCTGCGGGATCACATTCACCTGGTGCTATACCAGCTGCACTGGCTCCTGGTGGAGTACAGGATCGGGTTTAAGGTGCTGGTTTTAACCTTTAAAGCCCTATACGGCCTAGGACCCTGGTACCTACAGGACCGCCTCTCCTGGTATGTCCCACAGAGGAACTTACGGTCTTCAAACAAAAACATCCTGAAGGTCCCAGGCCACAGGGAGGTTAGGCTGGCCTCAACTAGAGCTAGGGCTTTTTCGGCTGTGGCTCCAATCTGGTGGAACACTCTGTCACAAGAGACTAGGGCACTGCAGGACTTGACATCTTTCTGCAGGGCCTGCTTCACAGCTGTTCCACCAGGCCTTTGGTCAGGGCACAGCCTGACTCCCTCCTTTGGCAATCTTCACAGAACTTTAGCCTAATGGTTGCCATCAATTTGAGTTGAATTAATTTTAATGAAATGATTTTAGAATGCTGTATTATTTTATTGTTGTTAGCTGCCCTGAGCCCGGCTTCGGCTGGGGAGGGTGGGATATAAATAAAATTTATTATTATTATTATTATTATTAATGCTGCAACATTAGCTATAAGGCAAAACACGTTTTTTAAAACAACAACAACGGTGCACTTGGCATATTGAAGGGTATGACTGAATCAAATGCTCAGACCTCTTCCACGCACATCCCCAATCTTGGTTCGGCCTGTGTTGCAAGGAAAAGGGGATACAGCCAGTTTCATAATGTCCCCTCTGCTCTGACATCCTGCACCTCGCAGCATTTCTTCTGGAACACAGGTCAACTACTAAGCCACGGCTCTAAACACTACATCACAATCCCCGAGCGGCCTTTAAAAATCAGTGGAGCCTAAGTATTTAGTGTTCTGAGAGTTTTTATTATTATTTTATTAGCCAGAACACCTATCAGGGAAGCGGATGAGTTCCAGTCCCTTAGAATTAATGGTTCTCTTTCTGAACGTTCACATAATGCACGACGACGAAACATGTTTCCCCCCCAGTGTGCCTAGGCTACATTCAGCAGACCTCAAGATAATGTTCAGATGCCTCAGAGTCCCCAAACGCCCTTTCTCAGGGAAAATGTTTCACAGCTGTTTAGAGAGTCTTTAAAATGACAGGCCTGGATTTTTCTCTTTCCCTCCCAACCTATTGCCCCAGCCCCGGCATTTTCTGCACACTCCATCAAGGTGATCCTTGCAGGCAGGTTCCTGGCTCCTTCCCCTCATCCGCGGGACGGACTTCTTTCAAAAGGAAACAGGCAAATCCCTCCTGTTCCTGAGACTGACACGTCTCCTCGCTGCTACATCTTCATTGCTTTCCCTCAGCTTATGCAACAAGGAGGTCTATTTCTCTTTGCCAAATTGTTTCTATTAATTTTCCAAATTTTCCAAATCAGCCACAATCAAGGTGAATTTAATACAACTTTTTTCATGGAGATCTATTTCTTACGGCTGAGCAAAAAGTTCTCAGAAGATACAATTTATTTTTGTCAATTCTAAAACAGCTATTATTTTTCTCGCCCCCCTCCTCCCAATGTTGATGACCTGGTTAGTGGGGTAGAAGTGGAAGGATCATTAGGCGCGAGTGATCATGCTCTTCTGAAGTTTACCATACAGCGGAAAGGAGCAGCCAAGCATACTAGGACTCAATTTCTTGACTTTAAGAAAGCCGACTTCATAAAACTTAGGGAAGTGCTGGGTGAGATCCCATGGGCAGTAATACTAAAAGGAAAGGGAGTTCATGATGGCTGGGAGTTTGTTAAGAGGGAGATAGTAAAAGCACAACGTCAGGCAATACCAATGAGACGGAAACATGGAAGGTGCCTAAAGAAGCCAGGGTGGCTATCTAAAGAACTTTTAACTGAGTTAAGATTAAAAAAAGGATGTGTACAAAAAATGGAAAAGGGGGGAAACCACCAAAGAGGAATTCAAACAAAAAGCCAGCACATGTAGACACAAAGTCAGAAAAGCTAAAGCACAGAATGAACTCAGGCTTGCTAGAGAGGTTAAAAGCAACAAAAAAGGTTTTTATGGGTATGTCCGTAGCAAAAGGAAGAACAAAGAAACAGTGGGGTCACTCAGAGGAGAAGATGGTGAAATGCAAACAGGGGACACAGAAAGGGCTGAACTCCTCAATGCCTTCTTTGCCTCAGTCTTCTCCGATAAAGAAAACAATGCCCGACCTGAAGAATTTGGAGCAAATGATTCAGCAGAGGAAACACAGCCCAGAATAACTAAGGAGATAGTACAAGAATACTTGGCTAGTTTAGATGTATTCAAGTCTCCAGGGCCAGATGAACTGCATCCAAGAGTATTAAAAGAACTGGCAGATGTGATCTCAGAACCACTGGCTGTCATCTTTGAGAATTCCTGGAGAACAGGCGAAGTCCCGGCAGACTGGAGGAGGGCAAATGTTGTCCCTATTTTCAAAAAGGGGAAAAGAGAGGACCCAAATAATTACTGCCCAGTCAGTCTGACATCAATACCAGGGAAGATTCTGGAGTAGATCATTAAGCAAACAGTCTGTGAGCACCTAGAAAGGAATGCTGTGATCACCAATAGTCAGCATGGATTTCTGAAAAATAAGTCATGTCAGACTAACCTGATCTCGTTTTTTGACAGAATTACAAGCCTGGTAGATGAAGGGAACGCAGTGGATGTAGCCTACCTTGATTTCAGCAAGGCATTCGACAAGGTGCCCCATGATATTCTTGTAAAGAAGCTGGTAAAATGCGGTCTTGACTATGCTACCACTCAGTGGATTTGTAACTGGCTGACTGACCGAACCCAAAGGGTGCTCATCAATGGTTCCTCTTCATCCTGGAGAAGAGTGACTAGTGGGGTGCCACAGGGTTCTGTCTTGGGCCCGGTCTTATTCAACATCTTTATCAACGACTTGGATGATGGACTCAAGGGCATCCTGATCAAATTTGCAGATGACACCAAACTGGGAGGGGTGGCTAACACCCCAGAGGACAGGATCACACTTCAAAACGACCTTGACAGATTAGAGAACTGGGCCAAAACAAACAAGATGAACTTTAACAGGGAGAAATGTAAAGTATTGCACTTGGGCAAAAAGAATGAGAGGCACAAACACAAGATGGGTGACACCTGGCTTGAGAGCAGTACATGTGAAAAGGATCTAGGAGTCTTGGTTGACCACAAACTTGACATGAGCCAACAGTGTGACACGGCAGCTAAAAAAGCCAATGCAATTCTGGGCTGCATCAATAGGAGTATAGCATCTAGATCAAGGGAAGTAATCGTGCTACTGTATTCTGCTCTGGTCAGACCTCACCTCGAGTACTGTGTCCAGTTCTGGGCACCACAGTTCAAGAAGGACACTGACAAACTGGAACGTGTCTAGAGGAGGGCAACCAAAATGGTCAAAGGCCTGGAAACGATGCCTTATGAGGAACGGCTAAGGGAGCTGGGCATGTTTAGCCTGGAGAAGAGGAGGTTAAGGGGTGATATGATAGCCATGTTCAAATATATAAAAGGATGTCGTATAGAGGAGGGAGAAAGGTTGTTTTCTACTGCTCCAGAGAAGCGGACACGGAGCAATGGATCCAAACTAAAAGAAAGAAGATTCCACCTAAACATTAGGAAGAACTTCCTGACAGTAAGAGCTGTTCGACAGTGGAATTTGCTGCCAAGGAGTGTGGTGGAGTCTCCTACTTTGGAGGTCTTTAAGCAGAGGCTTGACAACCATATGTCAGGAGTGCTCTGATGGTGTTTCCTGCTTGGCAGGGGGTTGGACTCGATGGCCCTTGTGGTCTATTCCAACTCTATGATTCTATGATTCTATGACTCTTCGTGACCCCATGGACCAGAGCATGCCAGGCACTCCTGTCTTTCACTTCTTCCCGCAGTTTGGTCAAACTCACACTGGTAGCTTCAAGAAGACTGTCCAACCATCTCATCCTCTGTCATCCCCTTCTCTTTGTGCCCTCCATCTTGCCCAACATCAGGGTCTTTTCCAGGGAGTCTTCTCTTCTCATGAGGTGGCCAAAGTCTTGGAGCCTCAGCTTCAGGATCTGTCCTTCCAGTGAGCACTCAGGGCTGATTTCCTTCAGAATGGATAGGTTTGATCTTCTTGCAGTCCATGGGACTCTCAAGAGTCTCCTCCAGCACCATAATTCAAAAGCATACATTCTTTGGCGATCAGCCTTCTTTATGGTCCAGCTCTCACTTCCATACATCACTACTGATAAAACCAGAGCTTGAACTATATGGGCCTTTGTTGGCAAGGTGATGTCTCTGCCATTTAAGATGCTGTCTAGGTTTTTCATTGCTTTTCTCCCAAGAAGTAGGCGTCTTTTAATTTCGTGACTGCTGTCACTATCTGCAGTGATCATGGAGCCCAAGAAAGTAAAATCTCTCCCTCCCTCCATTTCTTCCCCTTCTATTTGCCAGGAGGTGATGGGACCAGTGGCCATGATCTTTGTTTTTTTCTGAAGCCATCTCAGCTTATGCAACACTTATTTATTTCGTGACTGCTGTCACCATCTGCAGTGATCATGGAGGAGTCTCAAAGCAGCTAACATTCTCCTTTCCCTTCCTCCCCCACAACAAACACTCTGTGAGGTGAGTGAGGCTGAGAGACTTCAGAGAAGTGTGACTGGCCCAAGGTCACCCAGCAGCTGCATGTGGAGGAGCGGGGAAGCGAACCCGGTTCACCAGATTACAAGACTACTTCTCTTAACCACTACACCACACTGGCTCTCTAAAGACACTGTGTCCATCAGCTTTTGCCCTCCTGGTGGTTCCTCCTCCTCTCCCATTATTTCCCAACTTTCCCCTTCATCTGCCTCTGAGCTGTGACCTCCCACAAACCCCTGTTGTAATTCTGAACTGTCTTTTTGTGATGGCCTGGGAATCAGATTCAGAGGGTGAACCGGAGGAATCCCAGCCTGCACAGGAGTCCCTGCCTCCAGGGCCGGCTGAACTGGGGCAGGGCCTTGATTCTGAAGCGCCTGCACCTGTGCTGGATCCTCAGGAGCAGGCACCAGGTGAATCCACTCTGGCTCCGGAGGTGGTTGAGGACTCAGTACCTACAGGTGAGTCTCCCCCTGGGCCCAGTAACCCTTCAGCCTCTCCTGAGCTGCAGAGGCTCAGGGCAGAGAGGCGGAGGGAACTGGTTTCTCCCAGGAGGAGTGCTCGCCTTAAGGCCAGGAGAGGCGGGTCTCCTGGGGGCCGGGACCGCCCCTGGCCTCAGAGAAGATAAAGGCCAGTCAGCCCGGTCCCAGGTTGTGGGAGCAATGTCGTTGTTGAGTACCTGTTCCTGCCCGGACCCAGACCTGACCCTCCAGTGTTCCTGTCCCCGCCCGGCTTCCTGCTTCGGACCTCACCCCGCTCCTTGTGAACTGTTTCCAGGCTAGTGACCCAGGACCGGACTTTGACTACGCCAATGGTAACCTTCCCCCCGGGACCAGCACACTTTTCCTTCTCCCCTGGAAGGGTCAGACTGGGGATACAGTCTCCGCCATTCCTCCTCTGCCCAGTCCCTGACAGCTACACAAATTCAGATTTGAATCAACAACCCGCAAGTCACTTGGGCTCCAGAATGTGAAAGATTTCGCAGCATCCGTCACTGGCTAGAGTATCAGTGATGTGAGGCCTCTGGTTTTGCTTGATGCAAATGCCTCAAGGATTCCTCAAGACGAGCTATGTAGCATCTGCAATATTATTATTCCCATAGTCCCAGAGAGCCTGCACTTGCTTATGTCAGTTTAGTTCCCAACTTTCTTGTTCGGTTCTTCATGGTGACACGTCTGCTGGTTATCTGGCTCGATTGCTGCCTTGGGGTCCCTGTCTGACCCAGAGTGCAACCTCCTATCTCTAGAGAGTCCCTTTCCTGTTGTACCAGGTCTGAGTCATTGGCACTCAGCAATCACAAGCCTTGGCCACAGAAAGGAATACCCAGATGAGTTAGCAAATCAAGAGGAGAGCGCAAAAGGGATCTGACGCCGCTGCAGGTCCTGGGAAAATCATTAGGAGGACAAACGCAGCCCTGAAGAGGAGCGCTCTCCAACATCTGTTGGCAAAGGAGTATCCAGACTGCAAGGGCGACTCTTGAGATCCGGGAACCGTAGGGGTTTGCGGCTAGAGGTGAAAGGGCAACAAGGTAGAAGTTGATAAAATGATGCATAACATTAGAACTCAGGGACATCCAATTGTGCAGAATGTTGCAAGATTCAGGAGAGACAAATGAAAGCATGATTGAATTGAAATATTGAATTGAAATTGAAATACTTTATTGTCACTTGTATAACTTGTATGCAGTGAGATTACACGAGCACCCCCCACCCAGCTCTCTTAGTCTTAATTCCCCTCCTTTACTGACTCACACCCACCAAACCCAAAAGTCACTTGCCCTGTTGTTCTCTTTTCATTCAGCAGCCTAACAGCCCATGGATAGAAGCTGTTCTTTACCCTGTTGGTGCGACTAATCATGCTTCTATATCTTCTGCCTGAGGGCAGGAGATCAAGAAACTGCTGGCCAGGGTGTGAATCATCCCTGAGAATTTTCCTCACTCTCCTGGGGCAACGTTCTTCCACTGTTTCATCCAGCGGATTCATGGGACAGCCCATGATATCTTGTGCTGTATTCACCACCCTCTGTAGGCACTTCCTATCAGTTGATGTCAAACCAGCGTACCACACCGTGATGCAGTGTGAAAGGACACTTTCTATTGTGGACCGGTAGAAGGAGATCATCAAATGTTGATTGACATCGTTCTTTCGCAATACTCTGAGGAGATGGAGTCTCCGTTGGGCTTTCTTAACCACCTGGGTTGTATTTATTTTCCAAGTAAGGTCTCCAGTGAGATAAACTCCTAGGAATTCAAAGGAAGAGACTCTCCACACAGCCCTCCCCGATGTATAGTGGGGCTAGTTCTCCTCTCTTCCTCTGAAAGTCCAACACCATCTCCTTTGTCTTGCTGATATTAAGGTGCAAGTTGTTCCCTAGGCACCATGTAGATATTTTTTGGACCTCCCCTCTATACGCTGATTCGTTTGATGCAGTGCATAGTGGAACTTGCTTCCCCAGGAAGCAGAAGTGGCCACCAAACTTGGATGGCTTTAGAAGATGACTGGACCAATTCATGGAGGACAAAGCTATCAATGCTACTAGCCAGGATGGCTACGCTTTGCCTCCACAGTTGGAGCCAGCAATGCTTCTGAAGACCAGTTGCTGGAGACCACTGAAGGGAAGAGAGCTCTGGTGCTCTGATCCTGCTTGTGGGTTTCCTAGTTGTGGGTTCCCTGGTTGGCCACTGAGAGAACAGGATGCTGGATTAGAGGGTCCATTGGCCTGATCCAGTAGGCTCTTCCTATGCTCTTATCTTCTTAAATTATTTTCAGTTTGCATTTAAAGCTGTATCACCCTAATCTTCCGTGCATAATTTTTATTAGTTTACAAAAATCACAGTACATAACAAACTTTATCAAAGCTCATATCTGTTCACTTAAAGAAAAGAAGTTGACTTCCTTCAGTCGTTCCACGAATCGTCCAAAATAACATTAAAACAGTAAATCCGCATTTCCATATTTGTAAAGCCATAAGTCATTCTCATCCATCCATTTTCTTTTAGCCTTACCCTTTACCTCTTACAGAGCTCCTTGGAAACCTACTAGTGTTGTCTGTTCATCGATTAAGCTTTCCAGATATTTCGTAAGACTTTCCCAATTTTCGACAAACCTCTGATCTTTTGTATATCTGATTTTACATGTCATCCTGTCCATCTCCACATATTCTAATAATTTACTTCTCCATTCCTCCGTTGTTGGGATACCCTCCTGCTTCCAGTTTTTTGCTATTAGGACCCTTGCTGCCGTTGTTGCGTATTGGAACAGTTTGTAGTCTTTCTTCTTAATTTCCTTTCCTACCAAACCTAGCAGGAACGCCTCTGGTCTTTTATTAAAGGTATATCTTAGCATTTTTTTCATTTCATCATATATACTTTCCCAGAACCCTGTGACCTTTGGGCATTCCCACCACATGTGGTAGAAGGTACCCTCCCTTACCTTACATTTCCAGCATTTATTGCAGGATCCATACATTTTGGCTAACTTAACCGGGGTCAGGTACCAGCGATAGAACATTTTCATTAGGTTCTCCTTAAGTGACACACAGGCCGTAAATTTTAGGTGTTGTTTCCAGAGTTTTTCCCACTCTTCGAAATAGATATTGCGGCCAAGATCTCTAGCCCAACGGGTCATTACCACTTTAACCTCTTCATCAGCTAAGTTCCAGTCCAATAAGTACTTGTACATTTTTGATAATATTTTTATGTTACTCTCCAGGATCTCGGTTTGGAACCTAGAGTTTTTGTCGGCGTAACCTTTATCTTTTACATCTTTCCTAAACATATCATTTATTTGGTGGTAGTGTAGCCAATCATATACTTGAGATTTAACCTGATCATAAGGCCTCATTTTCCATTTTCCTTCCTCCTTCATGAGCAGTTGTTCGTAAGTTGCCCAGTTGGTTCCCATATTAACCTTTTTAATGGCCATTACCTCTAGTGGAGATAACCATTGGGGTGTTCTGGGTTCTAACATCTCTTTGTATCTTTCCCAGACCTCCAATAGAGGGCCCCTGAATATATGATTCCCAAATCCTTTGTGGCCCTTCTTCCGCCCATGCGGTATCACCCTAATCGGCACTTTTCAAATAATATGCAAACCAAAACACAGCCACCCATTGAAATTCAAACATTTCTGAATTTTGTAATGCAGTTCGCCAGCCAAATAATGCACACAAAAATTGCCTATCACAGAGGTAAAGTGTGCGAGAAGCCAAGTTACAGGAAACCAGGCAGAGGGCCTTCTCGGTGGTGGCACCCGCCCTGTGGAACGCCCTCCCACCAGATGTCAAAGAGAACAACAACTACCAGACTTCTAGAAGACATCTGAAGGCAGCCCTGTTTAGGGAAGCTTTTAATGTTTGATGTATTATAGTATTTTAATATTCTTTTGGAAGCCACCCAGAGTGGCTGGGGAAGCCCAGCCAGATGGGCGGGGTATAAATAATAAATTATTATTATTATTATTATTATTATTATTATTATTATTATTATGCATACAAATGCATAAGTAAGAGAAAATAGAATAAACACATGCATTATTTTGGGGGAAACTGCTTTGCAGAAATATGGGTACATATTTGCCAGATGGGCGGGGTACAAATAATAAATTATTATTATTATTATTAATGTAGATTAGGGGGGAAATGCATGCAAACACATGCATATTCAGAGGAAGCAACACTAAAACGCTGATGAATTTTCTTGAGGGCTTATTAAATAACGAATTACAAAGCAATGTGGAAATGGGAAGCTGGGAGAAACCATATTTTCCAGATCCATCCATCCCTAGGCTGGGCGATGAGAAAGTCAGCAGGATGGGAACCAATGAAGGCTGAAGTTGCCAAGACAAAATGTCAACCTTGAATTGGATGCCTTTAATGCCCTAATTTTTTTTTTTTAATGACAAATGGCAAGGGGTGTGCACTATACAACTCTGGAAATCGTAGCTCACTCCTGACAGATTTCAAAAACACCTTTTCTCCTAAAGATGACCATCTTATTGCATTAAAAAAATTGCAAGGCAGTTGTCATGCTGCAGTTTCCTTATCCACAGACAGGTGGCGATGTGAACTACAGCTTCATGAGAGGCTGGCACCACTACCAGCTGCATTCCTTTCTTCCTGGCCATACTGGCAAAAGAGGGTGATTGACAGATGGGGAGGTACCCACCTGTCAAAATGGCACAGGGTGGAGCATCCTGGCAGGATCCTGTTTTCTACCCCTGCTGTAGTGACTGTAATCAGTCTTGACCTTATTGAGCAGATATTGAACCCAATGAGGTCTCTCTCTCTCTCTCTCTCTCTCTCTCTCTCTCTCTCTCTCTGTGTGTGTGTGTGTGTGTGTGTGCGCGCGTGTGTGTGTGTAAGAGAGAGACAGAGAGAGATCTCCCCCTAGAAGTTTTTATAACCATTTGGGTTGTAGCTTATCTACCCATCTCATCCCAATGTAACGCTTTCCATGAAATTTCACTTGAAACTGATCGTCCTAGCTGCTGCGAGGGTTATAATAGCTACACATTGTAAAAGCGGATATATACCCACCAGATCTGACTGGATACAAAAGCTAACAGAGTGCGCGGAGTTAGACTACTTATCAGAAAGAATCAAAGATAAATCTAAACAGGAGTTTGTCTCAGATTGGAATTGTTTTTAAAGGAATACTTGAAGAGTAATTGCTGCAATGTGAAAAGGGCGACGGCTTTTGGGTAGTTTCTGTGGATAACAATTATAAAAGGAAAATCGATAGATAAGAAAATATTGTAAATAAAAAGACAATGGACAATTATAGGCATTAAGTTTATTAGTACAAAATGGAAGAGACAGGAAGTTACTTATTTATGAGGAATATTATGATTTCAAAATTACATCTTTTTTCTTTTTTGTGTACAGTGATGCTTGCCGATTTATGATAATAATAATTATGAACCTATTTTGAAAACAAGAAAATGTATAATTGTAAGTTGTAAAAGTTATTATGAAAAGATATAAAAAGTCACAGATGACTCTGGGGTTGCGGCGTTCATCACGCTTTAGTGGCCGAGGGAAAGTCCACAGACAGTTTTCCCAGGTCATGTGGCCAGCATGACGAAACCACTTCTGGCAAACCAGATCAGTGCACGGAAACGTGTTTACCTTCCCACCAGAGTGGTACCTATTTATCTACTTGCACTTGACGTGCTTTTGAACTGCTATGTGGGCAGGAGCAGGGACCAAGCAACGGGACCTCACCCCATCGCGGGGATTTGAACCGCCGATCTTCCGATTGGCAAGCCCTAGACTCTGTGGTTTAGACCACAGCGCCACCCACGTCCCTTGATGTAAAGATATACTTGTGAGTAATAAACGAAAAACAAATAAAAAAAGAAAGAAAGAAACTGATTGTCATAAAACTACTACTGCAATGCGCTTTACGTGGGGATACCTTTAAAGGTGACTCGGAAACTACAACTAATCCAGAATGCAGCAGCTAGACTGCTGACTGGGAGTGGCTGCCGAGACCATATAACACCAGTCCTGAGAGATCTTCATTGGCTCCCAGTACGTTTCTGAGCACAATTCAAAGTGTTGGTGCTGACCTTTAAAGCCCTCAACGGCCTCGGCCCAGTATACTTGAAGGAGCGTCTCCACCCCCATCATCCAGCCCGGACACTGAGGTCCAGCACCAAGGGCCTTCTGGTGGTTCCCTCAATGCGAGAAGTGAAGCTACAGGGGACCAGGCCTTCTCGGTAGTGGCGCCTGCCCTGTGGAACACCTTCCCAGCAGATGTCAAGGCAATAAACAACTATTTTACTTTTAAAAGATAACTGAAGGCGGCCTTGTTCAGGGATGTTTTTAATGTCTGACGCTGTATTGTTTTTAATATTTGGTTGGGAGCCGCCCAGAGTGGCTGGGGAAACCCAGCAAGATGGGTGGCGTATAAATAATAAATTATTATTATTATTACTCTCAGTGATTCATATGCTCTTGCTGATAGTGTGGAGTACAACGTTGGTTAAGTGGCTGGAAAAGGGGTGCGTAGCATGCTGCTTTCCAGAGGCCAATGGACCACAAGACCCATCAGTCCCTGCCAACATGGCCAATGGTCAGGAATGATGACAGCTGTAGTCCACAACATCCGGCTACCCCTGGGCTTAATCGTCACTCTTCCTGGTGCATTTCCAATTTGCACACTGCCTTTCACTGCTGTGCCCCCATGACTTAAGCTACAAGCACCCCCACCTGGTTCCACACGCTCCCCCCCCCTGCTCTTTCTGCCTTCTCCTCTCGGCATGGTTTAGATGGGCTTGTAATAGCTCTGGAGAGCTTCCAAGTATTTAATTTGGAACCCGATACATTTCATTTTTTAAAAGAGGGAGAGAGGCAGGCAGGGAGGGGTAAAAGAGGCAGAGTGAAGCAGAAGTTCACCTCAGAGATCGCTCCGGTTTCCCTTGCCTGGAGCTGCAGCCAGCCGCTTCGCCGGAGAGGTGGACACTGGAAAAGAAATCTCCAGGTCTTGGCTTGGCAAAGCCATTGCGGTTCATTTCCCTTTGGTCTGCTTTGTTCTGCAAAATTTGCAACATTCACGTGTCCTAATTGAGATTATTTATAAGGGACGCTCCGATTCCCAACCCAGCACTTCTTTAAAGGTAAAGGTAAAGGTACCCCTGATGGTTAGGTCCATTTGCTGATGACTCTTGGGTTGCAGTGCTCATCTCACTTTACTGGCCGAGGGAGCCAGCGTTTGTCCGCAGACAGTTTCTGGGTCATGTGGCCAGCATGACTAAGCCGCTTCTGGCGACCCAGAGCAGCGCACGGAAACACCGTTTACCTTCCCGCCAGAGCGGTACCTATTTATCTACTTGCACTTTGACGTGCTTTTGAACTGCTAGGTTGGCAGGAGCTGGGACAGAGCAACAGGAGCTCACTGCATGGTGGGGATTCAAACCGGCAACCTACTAATCAGCAAGACCAAGAGGCGCAGTGGTTTAGACCACAGCGTCACCCGCTTCCCTGCATAACATTAAACCAGGCATAGGCAAACTCCGGCCCTGCAGATGTTTGGGACTACAGTTCCCATCATCCCTGACCACTGCTCCTGTTAGCTAGGGATGATGGGAATTGTAGTCCCAAACATCTGCAGGGCCGGAGCTTGCCTATGCCTGCATAAAACACTGAAAACTTCCTGATAATGGGCTGCCTTCAGTTGTCTTCTAAAAGTTGTGTAGTTCTTTATCTCCGTGACATCTGACTCAAGAGTGTTCCACAGGGAAGGAGCCACTGCTGAGAAGGCCTTCGCCCCTAAGTTGGCTGCTATGTGCCTCTGAGTGACAGCTGCTGGGGCTCACAAGTGGGGAGAGGGCTGTTGCACTCAGGTCCCGAGTGCGAGTTCCCCACGGGTATCCGGTTGGCCACTGTGAGAACAGGATGCCGTGCTAGATGGGACATTGGCCTAATTCAGCCCGATTTTCTTATTCTCTTACTCAACCCAGGAAAAAGCTCTTGAGGAGGGTGCAGGGCAGGGCTGGTGAGGATAGTGGATTTGGGAGAACACCTAGCCTGGGGAGAATCTTGGTAAATGGTGTGTGACCGAGGGGAGTCACGGGGTTGTGACAAGGTTAAGTCTTGACTGTTAAGTAGTAGGAGCTAATCCCAGGGAGAGCAATCCGTGCTGCCCGGCTTCTGGCCTGAACGTTTGCACACTTGTTATGACAGATGCTGTGTTCCACAGCGCCGGGTTTGATCGCAGTGACATCACCGCTCCGATTCCCAGCTCCACCCGTCGCTGCGAGACTGGTGGAGAGGGGAAGGAATGGAGTGGGAGGCCAGATGGATCTCGCTGCAGACATTTGCGGAGGAAACTTGGGGAGCCAGGCTACTCAGACGCCGCTGCTCTTTTTGGGTGTGTTGCAGGCCCCAGGCTGTTATCTCGAAAACGTGCCCTTTCCTGGCTCACCCCAGTAACAGGAAGCATTTAGTAAGTGGGTAATAATAGTGTCATGTTAATAGGAAATTGCAGGCTGGCAGCCGCCTTGCGTCTGAGAGCTGAGCAGACCCCACAGCTTTTGTGTGCATGTGTGGGAATACCGCAGGCCTTTGAGACGGCTCCAAGACACACAGCCTCTTTAATTCTTATGTAATTACCAGCATCAATAAGTAGTGGGTGAGATTTTGTCATATATTGTTTTAATCTGGAAGCCAGGGCAGCCAACACAAAGGGGGGGGGAGAGAGGCTGGGGAAGCAAATGAACAGACGAGAGCTCACTTGTGCGAGGAGGTCAAAACAGACAGCAAGGTAAGTTGTTACCATAAGAGCTGCCCCACTGGATCAGACCAAACAACCCTCTCATCCAGCGTCCTGTTGTCAGGCCAAACAGATGCCCTGTTAGGGACACTGCAAGCAGGACCTGATATTCATTCTCTTCTCACTTGCAAGTACCACCCTCTGGTATCTATAGGCATGCGCTGGAGCATGGGTAGGCAAACTAAGGCCTGGGGGCCGGATCCGGCCCAATTGCCTTCTCAATCCGGCCCGTGGATGGTCCGGGAATCAGTGTGTTTTTACATGAGTAGAAGGCGTGCTTTTATTTAAAATGCATCTCTGGGTTGTTTGTGGGGCATAGGAATTCGTTCATTTTCCCCCCAAAATCTAGTCCGGCCCCCCACATGGTCTGAGGGGTGGTAGACCGGCCCCCTGCTGAAAACGTTTGCTGACTCCTGTGCTGGAGGAAGACAATAGCCCTCAGGGCTAGTATAGGAGCTACCGATTGCCTTATCCTCCATCATGACATGAGAAGAGCACTATCCGGGGCACAGTGGCTCACATCAAACACTATAGGATCATAGAATTGTAGAGTTGGAAAGTGTGATGACCTGGGACTCAGTCTCGGACTCAGAACCAGAGGAGACTCAGTCTACACCGGATCCTTTGCCTCAGGCATCACCTGAACCAAGTCTGGGGCCTGATCCTGAAGAGTCCCAGTCTGCACAGATTCCCCTGCAGATTCCCCTGCAACAAACACTAGCTGGGCTGAGTCAGGGGCCTGCCCCAGGTTGTGGGAGCAACATTGCTGTATGCTAGAACCTGCCTGAGATCCTGTACCTGTCCTTGCCTGGTTTCCTGCCTTGTGTCCTGCCTTGGCCCTGCCGGACTGACTCCTAGGACCTTTGGATTCTGGACCGGTCCTGGACCGCATTTCACAGGTTACCCCCGGGCCCAGCACAGAAAGGACAACCGAGGGTCATCTAGTTCAACTAAAACATCCATGACAGATAGCCATCCAACCTCTGCTTGAAAACCTCCAAGGAAGGAGAGTCCACCACCTTCTCAAGGGAGACCGTTCCACTGTCCAACAGCTCATACTGTCAGAAAGTTCTTCCTGATGTTTACTGGGAATCACATTTCTTGTAACTTGAATCCATTGATGCCGCCATGACACAATCCCACCAAGGGCTTTTTAGAATGTCTCCCTGGGCCACACCCACTTTCCAAGCCATGCCCCTCACTGGCCCTGCTTCACACCCTCCTTGAGTATTTCCTTTTGGAAGAGCTGAAGCTCAAATTCTGGTGGTGCCTCTTGCCTGCCCGGATGGAGAATAGAGAGGGTTGTGTGAGCGTGTGTAGGAGCTAGCCTACTTGCAACCGTGGCTCTGCTCATTTTGGCCTCATTTGGCCCTGCCCACCACTGGCTTGTGGCTCCTCCTGGAAAGTTGTCTAGAAGCAAAGCGGCCCCTGGGTTGAAAACGTTTCCCCCCTCCCTGCTTCCAAGGGGCTCCAGAGCCCTGCTCTTGACGGAAAGTCTCGCTCGTTCCATGTGGCCATGTCCGAAATGAGCAATCGTCTTGGATTTCCATCTGCACTATGTGGGAGATTCTTGGCCACCTAACGCACAAATCTGAGATGCTTTTGGTCATCCTTAATGTTCATTGTTCATTTCCCCTGGCGCTGCCCTCTCTCGCCGCATTTTTCCAAGCGTGTCAACCCAAAAGCTGCCTGATCATATAGGAAAACAGCAGGCGGGCTGCAGATTTATGATAGCAGACCATCCTTGGCACGAGACCGCTTCCTTGAATATCCTCCAGAGCTGTGTGAGCCTAGCTGTTCCCGCTAGCACATGATGAACACTTATTGTTTGGTCTTGTCACTTCCAAGCCCAGAAACAATAACTAACAACAAATGGTTCTTGTTTCTTTATTGCCTTGAGGAGAGTGGAGGAGGGAGAGATTATTTACGGCTTATCCCAATTCAAAATGATATCTCTCCCCGCACTCCCTGCTTTACTTTGGGAGAGGCCATTAAGATGATGATGTGACTTTGGAGTTCCTTGCCAGAGAGCTCTTCTCCCTTGATGGAATCTAATAGACGGGAACCGATTTGGACTTGCTCCAGGTAGTAAGGTTTGCGCACTTGAATATCTTGTTAAATCACATCAGAGGAACTGCATTTCATGTCAGTGCTGAAATAGTGATGGAACTGGCTCAGCGTAGAGCGAAGGATGAATCCAGGGTGTTGTTGACATGCACAGTATCAGTGTTGGGGTGTTGGAGAATCCTGGCGGAAATGGAAATGGGAGCAGGAATTGCCAACGTTCACTGATTTGTCCCATGTCCAGAATGGAATCAGTCCAGTAAATACAACAAGTATTCACTGTTGTTGTTACTTGCAGCCTGCAAACAAAATCGACTGTTTCCCTCCCTCGTTTGCATTGTGTTTCCTTTGCATTGAAATGAACGGGGTGGAATAACGTCCTGGCAATGTTGTTTACATAATTCATTATGTAAATCACATCATTTACATAATTTTGCTGCAGCAGATGGCAAGACAAATAAAGTAGTTGGGGGCAGAAGGCAAACTGCAGCAGAATGGAAACAGTGCTGCGTGGGGTGAATACAGGTCAAAATGGATAATTGCACCTTCTTATATCCCTGATGGGGATGTGGGTAGTGCTGTGGGTTAAACCACAGAGCCTAGGGCTTGCCGATCAGAAAGTCAGTGGTTCGAATCCCCACGGAGGGGTGAGCTCCCATTGTTCGGTCCCAGCTCCTGCCAACCTAGCAGTTCAAAATCATGTCAAAGTGCAGATAGATAAATGGGTACTTCTCCGACAGGAAGGTAAACAGCGTTTCCATGCGCTGCTGTGGTTCACCAGAAGCAGCTTAGCCATGCTGGCCACATGACCCGGAAGCTGTACGCCGGCTCCCTCGGCCAGTAAAGCGAGATGAGTGCCGCAACCCCAGAGTTGTCCGTGACTGGACCTAACGGTCAGGGGCCCCTTTACCTTTACCTATACCCCTGATGATGATAATGATGATGATGACTAATAATTTTATTATTCATACCCTGCCCATCTGGCTGGGTTGCCCCCAGCCGATCTGGACGGCTTCTGTGCCAGAATCGAGTTTGCCAGTGCAAAAACAAAAGGAAACTTTTGGCACACATTTGAGGTCTTTTGCATTTTGTTTCAGAGCTCAGATCTTTTTTGAAGCTGATTGGTCTGCTGCCAACAAAGCTCAGGTCTTCTGTACATTAATTAGCATCACCGAAGACAGCAGAGGCCCCCCTTTTTTTTGAGCTAGTTAAATATCACTTTACAACAGAGCTCAGGGTTGTTGTTTTTTAAAAAAGAGAAGTTTTAAATTCATCCCATGCAAGGGAGCACAGGCCTTGAAAAGGTCAACCTGCTGTCTGCGACACAGTTCTTTCGAAAGGCAAGGAGAGGCGCTGCTCAAACGACCCCCGGTTATTCGGAACACGGGTTAACTCTCGCAAGAGACCTAAACTCGGTGGTGAAATGTTTTGCTTTCATCTTGCAAATTCACCTTTTGAACTGTTTTAAGTTGCCAATATAATTGTTTGGTGAACTTCAAAGGAAGTCAAAGCCAGCATCTTTAATTGTGCCTGGAAGCCAGAGTAGGATTTGTGTCAAGGCCTTTCAAAGTAGCCACGTTGCTACCCTCCTGTCCTATTTGTCAAGAGGAACTTTCAACTGGACAGTCCCATATTCCAACCTGGGCAAATGCCAGGATCACAGCTCCCTGCCTCCAATTCCCTGGCACACTCAAGGGACACATTCTGGGATGACTTAAATATCTCAACCTCTTTTTTTCAACCCAGCAGCCTGACTCTTACACCCAAGAAGAGGCGGAAGTTGCTTCCTCCAAGGAAATCAAGGTGATTAAATAAATACTGACCTCCTCCTTTGAACCTGTCAAAGCCAAGAGGAAGCATCAGGCTGCTTTAAATAATGATGATGATAATGACAAAAGGTTGCAGAAAGGAGAAAGTCTCAGGTGCCTCTGCATATATATGTTTTCTACAAGGCTGGTTAATAGCCACTGAACTTTGATAATCTGTACTTTATTTATTTGGTTTCCTCTGTAATTTTGGTGTGTGTGTGTGTGTTTTGAAAGCCAGTATTTTTTAGGCTGCATGTTAATCCAGGCCAAGATGTTCATCTGAGCAATTAAAACAGAAAGGAGCCAACTCCCAGGGTTCCCCACTCTGTGCGTGAGCCAAGACACAGTCAAATGTGAACGAGCAGCTGAGGTGCTTAAGGGAGGGAATAAAACCCACTGCCCAAGGCTTGGTGCCTGTTCCCAGTGGGAAGGAAGGGGTTAAGGTGCCCTTTGCCTGTGTCTCCAAGCAAGTGGCTAACTGCATCTAAATAATAATAATAATAATTATTATTATTATTATTATTATTATTATTATTATTATTATTATTATTATTATTATTATTTGTACCCCGCTCGTCTGGCTGGGTTTCCCCAGCCACTCTGGGTGGCTCCCAAGAGATTATTAAAAACACGATAAAACAGCAAACATTAAAAACTTCCCTAAACAGGGCTGCCTTCAGACGTCTTCTAAAAGTCAGGTGGTTGCTTATTTCCTTGACATCTGATGGGAGGGAGTTCCACAGGGTGGGTGTCACCACCAAGAAGGCCCTCTGCCTGGTTCCCTGCATCCTCACTTCCATTCGCAGGGAGGGAACCACCAGAAGGCTCTCGGAAATGGACCTCAGTGTCCGGGCTGAGCAATGGAATAGACCAGTTCTTCCTCTTCTCCAGAGCAGCAGAACAGAGCATTTGAAAACCCATCAGAAATGCTTCGAGCGATGTGATGTGCAGAGCATGGGCTGCCTCCAAGGTTAATGGAGGCTCGCGCTCCCTCCTCAGACGGTTCATCGCCTCTCGGATAGACGATAAATCTACTTGTCAGAGCATTTCGGCTTTGAAACCCCAGCGACCTCAGTGGGTGGACTGTTGTGGGGGGAGACCCATTAGTACTAAACCAAACTTCCCCCCTTTTATGTGGGGAATCACACACAATTCTCTTTTATTACCTTGTCTCTAGAGGGAAACTCTCTTGGCCTGACAAGCCTGATTTTCGGAACAGGAGAAGGTCCTGTTTTCTCAGCCACTAAGGTATATGAGGCAAATGTTCTCACCTAATCTGATTCCCTCCTTCCCCTTATCCTGCCCAGATTACATGTGTTACGAATTCTGCAAGATGCTTCAAGTTCAGGAGTGCACTGATGGCTCCCCGTTAATCTTTTCTCTTTTGCTTGCGAGTCTCGCCTGATGGGGAATGGATGGCGCTGAGATTAATCAGATTCCTTCTTCGCTTTCTCTCCAGGCAGCAGAGAGCACAAGCCTGGGGCTGCAACAGTGTCCGAGCGTTAAACTCCTTCGGGCTCACTTCACAGGAGAATCATATTTGCAAGCCAAACGATGGATTCAATCCACCATACTTGAGTTCTGCCAGGAAAGCGAGTATAAACTGAAGACCATTCCACAGAGTACTTCTTTGAACTTGATAATTTCGAATGACTTATCTGAAGTCACCAGAAAAAGGCAGGGGTGGTATGAATCTTCATCATTGGGGAGGTGGCTGTTGGTGGTAGTGACAGGAACATTGGAAATTGCCTTATGCCAACTTGGGTCATTTGCCCATCTCAGAACAGCTGCTCAATGGTTACTAGCCACAATGGCTATGCTCAGCAGAAGCTTACGGAAAGCTTGGCCTATCGCTCAACTTCCAAAGAACCAAAGTGCTACACCAACAAGTACAAAATAACCCCTCTGCAGTGCTACAAATCCAACTCAATGGTGTAACATTGGAAAATGTTGGTCACTTCTACTACCTGGGCACAAGGGCTGACACTGATGCCAAAATCCAGCACTGCCTGAGCTCTGCGAGTGCAGCTTTCTCCCGATTGAAGTGCAGAGTGTTTGAGGACCAGGACATTCACAGGGAAACCAAAATGCTTGTTTGCAAAGCTATTGTACTGCCAACCTCACTATATGCTTGTGAAACATGGACCATTTATAAACGTCACCTCCAACTCCTCGAAAGATTCCATCAACGGTGTCTCCGAAAAATTTTACACATCACTTGAGAAGACAGGTGAACTAATACCAGTGTACTGGAAGAAGCACAGATCACCAGTGTTGAAGCAATAATTCTTCAACATCAACTTCATTGGACTGGTCGTGTTGTTTGGTCTTCCAAAGCAACAACTGTATTCCAAACTTAAAAATGGAACGCGTAATGCAGGTTGTCAACAAAAGAGGTTTAAAGACTGTTTCAAGGCAAATCTTTAAAAATGTAGTATAAACACCAACAATTGGGAAACATTTGCCTGTGAGTTTTCCAATTGGAGAACAGCCTTTACCAAAGGTGTCATGGGCTTTGAAGACACTCAAACTCAGGACGCAAGGGAGAAATGTGCTAAGAGGAAGGCAGGCTTGGCAAATCCACACTGTGATCAACTCCCACCAGGAAACCAATGTCCCCACTGTGGAAGGACATGTGGATCCAGAATTGGCCTCCACAGTCACTTATGGACTCATTGTTAAAACCATGTTTATGGAAGACAATCTTACTCAGCTACGAGGGATCGCCAAAGAACCAGACCAGTGCACAGAAATGCCGTTTACCTTCCCGCTGGAGCGGTACCTGTTTATCTACTTGAACTTTGTGCTTTTGAACTGCTAGGTGGGCAGGAGCTGGGACTGAACAACGGGAGCTCACCCGGTTGCTGGGATTCAAACCACTGACCTTCTGATCAGCAAGCCCTAGGCTCTGTGGTTTAGACCACAGCGCCACCCGCGTCCCTTTACCTTTTTACCTTACTGCAAATAGAGCCACAAGATGAGTCTTCCAACCACTTCTGGGTCAAATGCTGGTGGCTTTAGAGTGTCTTCTCTGGTTGTAGAACAACCACAAATAATATCCTTTCCCTTCTGTTCCCCAGCGAGTAACGTGTCTCACGATATGAAAATATAAACATGAGCTGAAGGCTCAGAAGAGAGTATAGCTCCTAGTCAAACAGTACAAGGAGTTAGCAAGCCCTCGCTTTGTTTTCCTGGATGCAACTCTAACAAGGTCTACTCTGGATAAGCCCGGCTGAATTCACCAGGACTTACTCCAAGGTAAATGAGGTTAAGGCTGCACTCTTATCCATGCCCGTGATTGTGCTTGCAAATCGTGCAAAATGTTTTCTACTATGCCTCCACCCAAAACACAATCATTTTTCTATACTGTAAAAAATAAATCCAGCTTCATCAGGGGAAATCAAGACTCCACTCCTCACGTGCTTGCAAAACAGGCTGCCATCTACCAACAGCCTCTAGCAAAGGGGTAGAAACTTCAGCTGAGCATCTAATGTGTTATCGTGAAAATCTCAGAACACGCAGTTCGAGATCAAATTAAAAACAGACCCAACCAGAGTAAGTTCTCTCTCTCCGTGGAAAAAAGACGTCTGTCATAGGATCGCTGGTTCCGTGCCAGGTCTGTTTATTTTTTCTTAATTTTTTTAATAGCTTTGGTGAGCTGTATGGAAGGCAGAAAGCAAAGTCCCCAACTGCATTATTTGAAAAGCTCTAACACCTTGTCACTGGTCCACCTCCCCACAGCACTGGGGTCTCATCACTCTGAGTAGTAGGGCCGGATTTAGGTTGGATAAGGCCCTAAGCTACTGAAGGTAATGGGGCCCTTGATATGTCCAGCTGTCCTTTGTCAACAACAAATTGTCGCTGGTTTTTTGTGTTGAATATATGCTATAAGGAAATTTATGGACCCAATAGGTATCTAAAGCCATTTGCACATAACAAAATACATATTTTATCAAAGTAATTGTTGAACTGAAATACAATTAAGAAGAAGTATTTTCATAAAAGGTAAAGGGTCCCCTGACCATTAGGTCCAGTCGTGGCTGACTCTGGGGTTGCGGCGCTCATCTCGCTTTATTGGCCGAGGGAGCCGGCATACAGGTTCCGGGTCATGTGGCCAGCAGGACTAAGCTGCTTCTGGCGAACCAGAGCAGTGCACGGAAACACCATTTACCTTCCCGCCGGAGTGGTACCTATTTATCTACTTGCACTTTGATGTGCTTTTGAACTGCTAGGTTGGCAGGAGCTGGGACCGAGCAACGGGAGCTCACCCCGTCGCGGGGATTCAAACCACCGACCTTCCGATCAGCAAGTCCTAGCTCTGTGGTTTAACCCACAGCACCACCCGCATCCCTTAAGTATATTGTTAGTGAAATACAATTAAGAAGTTTTGGAATGCTTTGGTTTTGGAACAGACTACCGGAATGGATTAAGTTTGAGAACCAAGGCACTGCTGTATATAAAAATGAGCAAACCAGTGATGTTTTAGGGAGCAGGCTAGCAGGCCTACACAACACAAAACACTGTTGCTGTATGTACGTTTTATTTTATTTGTTTTTTTATCTTATATTTTGAAAATGTACTGTACATCTAGGTTTTTTCCCTTTAATTTATTTGGGGCCCGCAAGAGAGTGGGGCCCTAAGCTTGTTTGTTTAGCTTATACATAAATCCAGCACTGGGTATGCCCCGAACAGCAACAAAAAAGTGCTAGGAGATGCGTTTATGTACAGTATTTCTGATGCCATGTGCAGTTTGGTCATCAAAAAACGTCCCATTGCAGGCCCTGAAGATTAGTGCCAGGGCTGAGGGCAGAGAGGTCATGCTCAGTTTGATTGGGAGGTGTAGATGATGATGATGATGATGATGATGATGATGATGATGATGATGATGATGATTATTATTATTATTATTATTATTATTTGAATTTATATACTGCCCTATACCCGGACGTCTCAGGGTGGATCACATAAAAATATCACAGTACAGAGGTACCTCTGGTTACAGACGCTTCAGGTTACATACTGTCAGGGAACTGACATCGGAGCGAGAGGCGAAGGGGAGGCTCCCAGATGATGCTGGCGAAGGACCCAGCAGCAGGGGGAGAAACAGCTCAGTAGAGGGGGAAGCCAATCAGTGCAACACCAGGGATAAAGGGGGGCAGACGGGGAATTGGAGAGAGGGCTCCAGGACTCTTCACTGGACATCAGTGAGGAGAGCCCAGGTCCTCCGCTGCCCACGCCTTCCCTGCGCAGAAGACTCCCGCGCAGTGAGAGGAGGAGGAGACTGGGTGTCAAACAACTTTTATGTTGATAGAGGTTCAAGAAACGCCCACTGACGGATTCTGCCAGTGACTGAGGCAGCCACGATGAGAAGGGGCTGTGCAGTCAGAAAGGTTTAACAAGGCAAATTAGCCGAGAAAGGCACCAGTTTACGCACGAGTAACTCATACCCATTACACATACGTTTCAGGTTACAGACTCCACTAACCCAGAAATAGTACCTCGGGTTAAGAACCTTGCTTCAGGATGAGAACAGAAATCGTGCTTTGGCGGCATGGTGGCAGCGGGAGGCCCCATTAGCTAAAGTGATGCTTTAGGTTAAGAACAGTTTCAGGTTAAGAATGGACCTCCGGAATGAATGAAGTACTTAACCTGAGGTACCACTGTATATAAAATATAAAATAAAAGCAATAACCCAACAATAGTCCCTTCCCCCCAAAGAGCCACATTTTAAAAGGGTATGGGATTTTGATCAAGTTAACCAAAGGCCTGGTTAAAAAGGAACGCTTTTGCCTGGTGCCTAAAGGTGTATAATGAAGGTGCCAGGCGAACTTCCTTGGGGAGAGAATGCCACAGACGGGGAGCCAATGCAGAGAAGGCCCTGTTCTCATGTTGCCACTCTCCAAACCTCCTGAGGAGGTTGATGAGTGCTAGCAAGAAAAATTGTGAGAAGAGAGGGAGAGAGAAAGCTACAATTTTTTAAAAAAATTGCACAATTTAGGAACCGCCCCTCTAGTGAGCAACTGAACCTGTCTGTGCTGGTCCCGGGGGGAAGGTTACTGTTACCATAGTCAAAGTTCAGTCCTAAGTCACTAGCCTGGAGATAGTCCACAAAGTGCGAGGTGAGGTCCGAAACAGGGAGCCGGGCGGGGACAGGAACACTGGAAGGTCAGAAGCAGGAAGCCGGGCGGGGAACAGGAACACTGGAGGAACAGGACTGGATGCTGGCCGAAACAGCTCTTCAATGACGACGTTGCTCCCGCAACCTGGGACCGGGCTGACTGCCCTTTATCTTCTCTAAGGCCAGGGGTGGTCCCGGCCCCCAGGAGCCCCGCCTCTCCTGGCCTTAATGCAAGCACTCCTCCTGGGAGAGACCAGTTCCCTTCGCCTCTCTGCCCTAAGCCTCTGCAGTTCAGGAGAGGCCGAAGGGTTACTGGGCCCCGGGGAAGGCTCACCTGTAGACACTGAGTCCTCCAGCACCTCTGGGGCCAGAATGGTTTCACCTGGTGCCTGCTCCTGAGGATCTGGCACAGGTGCAGGCTCCTCAGAATCTAGGCCTTGCCCCAGTTCAGCCGGCCCTGGAGGCGGGGACTCCTGTGCCGGCTGGGATTCCTCCTGTTCACTCTCAGAATCGGAATCGCAGGCCATCACACTGTCCCTCTGTAATCTCCATTTGGGAAATGAGACCTGTGTGTTTGTGCACCCTACAAGTCAATGTGGGTCTCAGGCTAGGATTCCTGGCAGCCCCATCTTGCAAGAAGCCTTTTCCTTCTGAGCCAACGTGTCTTTCCTCCGGAGTGTTTTCCAAGGTAATTCCATTGGACAGAACAAAAACAAAGGGTGGGGGGAATTATCCCGTGATGTCCTAAGTTTCTTATAATGCAGCAGATGTTTTCATACAGTGCCAGCACTTAATAAATGGCAGTGTATTCACACTGTCAAGGTTGTAAACCTAATAAATTGCATTTAATACGGAAATAAATACAGCGTGGCCACATTTCAAGCAGACTCAAAAGTATCCCGCCTTATATAAAAGAGAAGGGGGCTGGTATGTGGTTACAGTCTGGAGAATGTGTGTGTATGTGTGTGTGTGTAGGCAGACACTTATTTTGTTGTTGTTATTCAGTCGTTTAGTCATGTCCGACTCTTCGTGACCCCATGGACCAGAGCACGCCAGGCACTCCTGTCTTCCACTGCCTCCCGCAGTTTGGTCAAACTCATGCTGGTAGCTTCGAGAACACTGTACCACCATCTCGTCCTCTGTCGTCCCCTTCTCCTTGTGCCCTCCATCTTTCCCAACATCAGGGTCTCTTCTCATGAGGTGGCCCAAGTATTGGAGCCTCAGCTTCAGGATCTTCCAGTGAGCACTCAGGGCTGATTTCCTTCAGAATGAATAGGTTTGATCTTCTTGCAGTCCATGGGACTCTCAAGAGTCTCCTCCAGCACCAGAATCCAAAAGCATCAATTCTTTGGCGATCAGCCATCTTTATGGTCCAGCTCTCACTTCCATACATCATTACATTCCAGGGAATGTGTTTGTGTGTGTGTGTGTGTGTGTGTGTAGGCAGCCACTTATAGGATACTGTTTTATGAGTGGATCCTAGTGGTGGGAGGTCGAGAAAAGGTTACAGCCAGCTCTTGGGGAGGTGAAGGGCCACAGCTCAGTGGCAGAACATCTGCTTTGCATGCAGAAGGTCCCAAGTTCGAATCCCGGCATCTCCAGGAAGAATGAAAAGAGAACTCTGTCTAAAATCCTCACTAGACATTATACTGAGCTAGATGGACCACTGAGCTAGCTCCATATAAAGCAGCCTCCTTTGAGCAGTGTCTCCCCCAACTCCACCTGTAAAGGAAATTCAAAGTCATTCTCTCTTTTAAAAAAAATAATATCCAGTTAATATATCCAATCATAATACTCCAATTAAAATAAAAAAACTAAAATAAAGCAAAAACAAATTATAGTCCAAATTATAATTATTAATTTTTCGGAGCTCCCCACGGTCTGGATCTCTGAAGCATATCTCCACATCTCAGTCCTGCCTCTCCTCATTGTTTCCATATTTTCCACATCTCGATTCTGATGCTTTATAATTCTTGTGGAAAGTCATTCTCAAACAGAACATATTTTAGGATTTTTGAAGAATTGCAAGGAAATTGACAAAATTGTGTAGATTTGTGGGTGGAGGTGTGGAACACATCTCTAAGGGCAGAACGAAATGCTAACCTCCCCCCAAAATGACTCACTGTTACCTGCCAAGATTTTAGACAGAGGTAGTTGTCAGCAGTGAGTAACAACAACAACAACAACAACAACAACAACAACAACAACAACAACAACAACAAAATATCATTTATACCCCGCCCATCTGGCTGGGTTTCCCCAGCCACTCTGGGAGGCTCCCAACAGAATATTAAAAACACATGAAACATTAAAAACTTTCCTAAACAGGGATGTCTTCTAAAAGTAAGATAGTTGTTTATTTCCTTGACATCTGGTGGGAGGGCATTCCACAGGGCAGGTGCCACCACTGAGAAGGCCCTCTGCCTGGTTCCCTGTAACCTCACTTCAGAAGGCCCTTGGAGCTGGACCTCAGTGTCCGGGCTGAACAATGAGGGTGGAAATGCTCCTTCAGGTAGAAGCCAACTCAGGAAGACAACCCAAGATGCAGTTCTGGTGGCTCACCACAAGGGGCAGCTGCACACAAGAATGGAAGGATCCCAATTCTGGCTCTGACATCTCTTCACATTGTTCTGTTTTGATTGACAGGCGAGGTAATACTGCCATGCTACCCTGGACAGCTCCATGCAGACCAGTAGACTCCATGTAGTTTCAGCAGTCGTCTGAATCAGAGGTGCAGGTCTAATCTCAGTAGCTTGCATAACCTTCCATGAGAGGAGCTGCTTCATTTAAAGGGGTCCAGCCTGCTGTATTCCCTTCTGGGCAACCTTTTGTAGACCATGTGTCAGTGTGGGCAAGGACAGAGGTGACAGTGGGTGGGGGGAATAAATGTAAATCTGAGCTTTGTGCGGTAGGCTAGCTTCTGCACGCAACTCCTCTCTGATGTCCATGCAGACAAGCACAAGCAGCATCAGCAGATTTAAGGACTTATTCTAGACAGGCAAAAATGATTAACATAGGACCAGTGAGGCCTGGGAGAGGGTGTGGTCTGGAGAGAGTTACAAGGGCCAGACAGAAAGACCTGGAGGGCCGTATTCACCTTCCTGGCCTGACGTTCCCCACCCTTTACCTTCAGACCACCTATATGAAGCACATGAGCCAGGGTGCTGCATGGGCACTCCAGATAAATATTATAATTGTATTTATACAAATGACTTCAAATGACCTCAGGGCTAGGGACAATGGCAACCAAAGTCTCTTATTTGGAATCTCATACTGAGATTCTTTTGCATATAATATTCTGTGGTGGCTCCACGTTTGTGGACTGTTCTCTCCAGAGAGACTCACCTGACACCTTCATTACATATCTTTAGGTACCAGGCGAAAACATTTCTCTAGGGCTGATTAACATTTTATGTCCTTTTGAATGTATTTGTGGGAGGGGAGGTTATTGGTTTGTTTTCTATTTTTTATTACGTACAGTGGTACCTCGGGTTAAGTACTTAATTCATTCCAGGGGTCCGTTCTTAACTTGAAACTGTTCTTAACCTGAAGCACCACTTTAGCTAATGGGGCCTCCTGCTGCTGCCGCGCCGCTGGAGCACAATTTCTGTTCTCATCCTGAAGCAAAGTTCTTAACCCAGGGTAATATTTCTGGGTTAGCGGAGTCTGTAACCTGAAGCGTATATAACCTGAAGTGTCTGTAACCCGAGATACCACTGTATTTTGTGTTCTCCTTATGAATTTTTATGTTGTGAGCCACCTTGTGATTTTGGGGTGAAGGGTGGTATACAAATTTAACAGCAGCAAGAAGAAGACATCTACATGATCAGCAGAATCATGTGATAAAGCACTCATGGGACTTCTCCGTGTAACACCCCTCCCCAACACAAAGAAAAACATCTCTGCACATTCAGCTCAGATTACATACGTAAGATAATGAAAGATGGGGCTCCAAAGTCACTTCCACCAACCTGAAGACCTTCAGATGTTACAGTATTGCAACTCCCATCACCTTGACCATTGGCCATGCTGGCTTGGGTCTGTTGCATGTTGAGGTGCTAAGAACATCTTGAGGGCCTCAGGTTAGGGAAGGCTGATCTACATCGCTCGTGAGTGCGATGGAAACTGGCGACCCCAACATATTACTCAAGAGAAGGTTGAAATGTATTTTATACATCGTATTACTTGACTATGTGTTTTATTTCACAGACAAGAATGTATGTTTCAGTTATATTCCAAGCTCACATAAACATTCATATGAAAGTTAGGCTATATATGTCTGTCTAATCAGAACTGAATTATATACTTGCAGCAGCTTGTTCAACAGACTAAAGTAATAAAATATGGCAGCGGGGAGAACTGGTTCATATGTTAACGGTTGAAAGTCCCTTCTTGTTAATAAAAAGAGAATTCTGAAGGCATGCACGCACACACACCAAACACCTCTCGCCATTTGTTTTGCGTCTCATGAAACCCCCTCTTGAAAACTGCTCTGACCTCTGCTGAATTGGAACCACAGGACTGTCACACTCAGATCCACCTTAGAATGCATGCGCCCATCTATCGGATTGCGCTGCATCATGGGATTTGTAGTGTTCATCAAAAGCATGGCAGGTTTTCTTCTGCCAAAATTCTCAGTTGCTGGAACCACAATGCAATGCCCTAATTCCTTCTCTTGAGGGTTGAAGCCACAGATGCCATGTGCCGGAGTAACTCTATGGATCTCATGATGTCGATGAGTAGTTCTGAGTTCAACTGTGGCAATGGACAACCAAGAATGATATCACAAGGAGCCACTGACACAGGAGGGCAACAGACCTCAATGCCTCTCCTAAGGTCCTACTGATGACCTGGAGCCTGGAGGTGAAGAGGAATATTAGATCCTCATAGAGCTTTCCCTTTTTGGCCTGGATGGTGTATACCTGAAGGAGCGTCTCCACACCCATCGTTCATTCCGGACACTGAGGTCCAGCTCCGAGGGCCTTCTGGTGGTTTCCTCAATGCGAGAAGTGAAGCTACAGGGAACCAGGCAGAGGGCCTTTTTGGTAGTGGCTCCCACCCTGTGGAATGCATTCCTGTCAGATGTAAAGAGATAAATTATTTTATGACCTTCCATAGACGGCAGTCCTGTATCGGTATGCTTTTAATGTGCAATGTTTTATTATGTATTTATGTATGTTGGAAGACACCCAGAGTGGCTTGGGCAGGGTAAAGTAAAGGTAAAGGGACCCCTGACCATTAGGTCGCCGTGGCCGACTCTGGGGTTGCGGCACTCGTCTTGCTTTATTGGCCGAGGGAGCTGGCATACAGCTTCTGGGTCATGTGGCCAGCATGACTGAGCTGCTTCTGGCGAACCAGAGCAGCGCACGGAAACGCTGTTTACCTTCCCGCTGGAGCGGTACCTCTTTATCTACTTGCACTTTGACATGCTTTCGAACTGCTAGGTTGGCAGGAGCAGGGACCGAGCAATGGGAGCTTACCCCGTCATGGGGATTCGAACCGCCAACCTTCTGATCGGCAAGTCCTAGGCTCTGTGGTTTAACCCACAGCACCATCCGCATCCCATTTTGGGCAGGGTACAAATGATAAAACCATCAAAATCACCAGCATCATCAGGATGGATATGTGAGTGTTTGTAGAAACTAAATGACTTTACAAAGGTAAGATTCACTTTCGCTGCTCCTCCCACTTTCGCTTCTATCTCCACCCACCATTGGCATGTGGCCGCAAGATGTTTCCCTAGATGGGAATGTAGCCCTCAAGATGAAAAATGTCCCCCAACCCTGTTCTAGGAGGAAGGGGGAAGAAGAAAATCTCAGAAATTTGTATGAGAATTTCCCTCCTCCATGTCAGGCTATATAATGTACAATGCCAAAACTGCAGACGTAGCATTTTCAACATCTGACAAAAGGAGCTGATTTGAGAGGACAGTCCAGGCCATTTGGAAGGGGCTGTTGGTGGGATCTGGAATTCTAATATGTCATTGTGACACTTGGGTCTTTTTAGCGTCGCCAGTCTTCAAAGCGCAACCCACCTTCGCACACTTTGTTCTTTAGCTATCACCAACGAGATCTGCTAATAAAACCCAGAACAGCAGCTGGGGCCAATTACCTCCGCTGGGAGGCTTAGCCAGAAGAGCTGCCTGAAAGGTCGATGTATAGTACAAAATGTGTCACCAAGGCTGAGACCCGATGGCTTCATGGGGGACAGGAGGAGGAGGAGGCTTGCTGAGAGGTGGGATGGGGAAAGAAAGAGGAACACGCAATGATACCTCCCCAAAGTCTCAAAACAGACTCTCTCTTCTCATTTAGGCTGCAACCCAAGAGCTGATCTACATGTTACACAGAACAAGGTGGTCAACTGAGGAGGTATATAAGAAGGGCCCTGCTGAATTACACCAACAGGCATATCGGGTCTAGTATCCTGCTCTCACAGTGGGCAATCAGATCCCCATGATGAGAAGCCCACAAGCAAGACATCGGACCCTGGAAAACTGGTGTGGAACATTGTTAAAGATTGAATTGCAAAGCATACAGAAGAGCAAGCCTTGCTGAATGACAAAGCATATAGAAGAACAAGCCTTGCTGAATTACAAAGCATACAGAAGAACAAGCCTTGCTGAATTACAAAGCATACAGAAGAACAAGCCTTGCTGAATTACAAAGCATATAGAAGAACAAGCCTTGCTGAATTACAAAGCATACAGAAGAACAAGCCTTGCTGAATTTACAGAGCATATAGAAGAACAAGCCTTGCTGAATTACAAAGCATACAGAAGAACAAGCCTTGCTGAATTACAAAGCATACAGAAGAACAAGCCTTGCTGAATTACAAAGCATATAGAAGAACAAGCCTTGCTGAATTACAAAGCATATAGAAGAACAAGCCTTGCTGAATTACAAAGCATATAGAAGAACAAGCCTTGCTGAATTACAAAGCATATAGAAGAACAAGCCTTGCTGAATGACAAAGCATATAGAAGAACAAGCCTTGCTGAATTTACAGAGCATATAGAAGAACAAGCCTTGCTGAATTACAAAGCATATAGAAGAGCAAGCCTTGCTGAATTTACAGAGCATATAGAAGAACAAGCCTTGCTGAATTACAAAGCATATAGAAGAACAAGCCTTGCTGAATTGCAAAGCATACAGAAGAGCAAGCCTTGCTGAATTTACAGAGCATATAGAAGAACAAGCCTCGCTGAAGCAGAACCAGCTGAAATGATCCAGCTGACAGATTATACTGGATTAAGCCCTGGGTTGTATCCATTAGGCAAACTGAGACAAATTCCTTCAAGTGGCTGGGAGTGGCTCATTAGTGCCCCCCCCATTTGCTGGTTCCCGCACCTCATTGCTGCCACAACCCACCCAGCTTTTGTGGGCCTGTTTGCATTGCCTGTCCACTCCCTCACTTCCATAATGGCTTCCTGGAAGCAGCAGCAAAAATGTACATTCAAGTATCCCATGGATGTGAGTGAAATAGAGAGCAAGAGGGTGATAATAATAATAATAATAATAATAATAATAATAATAATAATAATAATAATAATAATAATTTATTTATACCCTGCCCTCCCCAGCCAAGGCCGGGCTCAGGGCGGCTAACAAGCAATAATAAAAACAAGTTGAATGAATACAACTTAAAAACAAGATTAAAATACAACATTAAAACATTGAAACATTGAAATGCAGCCTCATCACAGGAGGAGAAAGGAAAAAAGAAAGAGGGGGAAGGAATCAAACTGACTCCAAGCCAAAGGCCAGGCGGAACAACTCTGTCTTACAGGCCCTGCGGAAAGAGATCAGATCCTGCAGGGCCCTGGTCTCATGAGACAGAGAATTCCACAAGGCCGGAGCCAGTGTTGAGAAGGCCCTGTTCCTGGTTGAGGCTAATCTAACTTCCTTAGGGCCAGGGACCTCTAGGGTGTTGCTATTTATGGACCTTAAGGTCCTCCGTGGGGCATACCAGGAGAGGCGGTCCCGTAGGTACGAGGGTCCTAGGCCGTGATGGGGTGGTGCATGATTTGGTCACAAGGGGCCCCATTTAGGTCTGGTGACTTTGCACAGCCTTGAAAATCAGTTCTACAGAAGGGAGGAGGGTGGGGAATGACACTGGTACATTTGGAATGAAACCCCTGTCATTTAGGCTTTCAGAGATATGATCACTGGAGTGTTGGAGCCAATTGAGAGAGAGAAACAGCCACGCCACAAACGGAACGACTGGACTGGGTCTTAGACAGCTGGCCAATAAACTATATGGCAGCTTCATGTCTGTGCCCCATGACCTTTCTGGGGGCCAGAGGAGGTAATGTGAAGTTCCCACACTTGATGTGACCAGCACATGGATTTGGAAAGAGCCTTGAGAATTCGGCCCAGTCTATTGTCTGGGGGTGTGGAAACTTTTGATTATGTGTTACTATTCATCAATTTTATAGTGATAGTCATAATGGGCAGAGACCTATGAGGTCATTTTGGCAAATTACCTGATTTTTCCATCTACTCCTTGATTCTAAACATTTAGGAAAGATTATAGCCAACATTTTCTGCATATTAGTTTGGAGACATTCTGCCGCCTCTTCTAATACACACAGAAAGAGAGAGGGAGAGGGAGAACGAGGCTCATTTGCATATATGGTTAAAATAAATGCATGCAAAGGGCAGACATTTCGGTTTTTAAAAATGTATACCTCCCTTCATCTGTTGATCTCAGCATAAAAGCAGAAAAACGAAACAAATACCTGAACTAAATGCAATAATATTTGAGTCCGTATTTGTGCACCTGGAATAATTAAAAAAGAAATACAGTTGTTTACAGAAATCCATGTTTAACACTTTGAAACCAACATTCTGAAGTCTGCTTGGATGCTTTGGTTGTGGTATCGGTGCATGTTATAAAATCTCAAGAAGTTGGTTCCAGGAGAGCTTTGCAAATAAGTGTTGAAACACTGTCAATAAGTTCTCGAATTTGAACGAGTGTCATTTAGGAGGCTCAGAGGCAGGAATGGAGAATAACGAAGGATACGGTTTTGTTCTGCAGGGACTTTGGGCCCACAGGGCAAGTGGTAACAAACATACCCAAGCCTCTCCCACTCCTGGTCCAGATCAGGTTTAAGGCAAGTCAAGGCAAATCAGGACCCTGGGCAGCTCCCAGAGGGCCCTGTTGGCTGAGTTGGAGAAGATGTTCCCTCAACCAGGAAGCAAGCAGCATCCTCCGAAACCTCCACCACCTTGTGAGAGCTGCAAACCATCTTTAAATGGATGGAAACCATCTTTAAATTGGTCGCATTGCCATGTCTGAAGTTGTTGTTTAGTTGTTTATTAGTGTCCGACTCTTCGTAACCCCATGGACCAGAGCACGCCAGGCACTCCTGTCTTCCACTGCCTCCCGCAGTTTGGTCAAACTCATGCTTCAAGAACACTGTCCATCCATCTCATCCTCTGCTGTCCCCTTCTCCTTGTGCCCTCCATCTTTCCCAACATCAGGGTCTTTTCCAGGGAGTCTTCTCTTCTCATGAGGTGACCAAAGTCTTGGAGCCTCAGCTTCAGGATCTGTCCTTCCAGTGAGCACTCAGGGCTGATTTCCTTCAGAATGAATAGGTTTGATCTTCTTGCAGTCCATGGGACTCTCAAGAGTCTCCTCCAGCACCAGAATTCAAAAGCATCCATTCTTCAGCGATCAGCCTTCTTTATGGTCCAGCTCTCATTCCCATACATCACAACTGGGAAAACCAGAGCTTGAACTATACGGACCTTTGTTGGCAAGGTGATGTCTCTGCTTTTTAAGATGCTGTCTAGGTTTGTCATCGCTTTTCTCCCAAGAAAAGTGGAGAGTTTTGACTAAATGTAATCCACCTGGAGCAGGAACCAGCAAGCCACTTCAGTATCCCTGCCAAGAAAACTCCATGGACAAAAACTTCTGAAGTTACATCTTCCTATATGGTTGTGGATCAGAAATGCAAGCATGGTGACAGAGCCATGTTCTCAAGCTGAAGCAGTGTAGAAGGAGAAGGTGAGGGCTTAACCCTCAAGTGGGGCAACTGGTGCATCATCTGAATTGAAGTCCGTGGGCTAACACTGAGACCTGAGGAAGGGGACGTGAGAACAGGATGCTGGACTAGGTGGAAGGCTGACCTGACCCATCAGGTTCTTCTTATGTTCTTATGACAGATAGCAGACTTCACCAGAGCTGAGTAGCACCATGTGGTCTGAGCAAGGCTTAGCTGGGACAGGAAGTCCTTCATACCTCTTCCTGTCCAGAATGATCCAATCACCAGGCAGGGTGGATGGAATCAGTGTAGGGGAAAGAAGGCGCTTCATTTAGAAAATTTTCACTGAAGGTTCAGCAGTTTATCCAGGGGTCAGTAAGGTTTACCTCACCTGGGCCGGTTCACTCCCATGGAGATTGCTCCATAGGCTGGATCGCGTCAGGACAGACGCAATTTCCGGCATCTGCACAGATGCCATTTCCGGTGCCATGGAAGCGAATCCCTGCTCCCCACTATGCTGGTTTAGTGCAGTGTGCAGGGACTCAGTGAGAGGGTGGCTCGGTTCAGGGGTGACTCTTGGGCCGTTTAAACAACCCCACAGGTTGCTGGCACCTGAGTTTATCACACAGGTCAGTGCCATTAAAACAAACAAATGTTAGGGAGGCATTCCCTCCAGCAAGTAAGGCACAGTAAGGACTGAACACGCTTCTTAACCACAGAAGTTTGAGGATCAGTGGGAAAAGGAAATCTGGGGAGTGGGGAGTTTATAACAGAGCAGCTTACAGTTTGATGTAGCCTGGAGGAGGGACTGTCTAGATTAGGGTGGTGGGTTCAGTGTGGCCAAATAAGAAGAACAGCACCACAAGTAAGAGGACAAAACATGATATAAAGGTAAAGGGACCCCTGAGCATTAGGTCCAGTCATGACCGACTCTGGGGTTGCGGCACTCATCTCGCTTTATTGGCCAAGGGAGCCGGCGTACAGCTTCCAGGTCATGTGGCCTGCAGGACTAAGCCGCTTCTGGAGAACCAGAGCAGCGCACAGAAACGCCGTTTACATTCCCGCTGGAGTGGTACCTATTTATTTGCTTGCATTTTGACATGCTTTCAAACTGCTAGGTTGGCAGGAGCAGGGACCGAGCAACGGGAGCTCACCCCGTCACGGGGATTCGAACCACCAACCTTCTGATTGGCAAGTCCTAGGCTCTGTGGTTTAACCCACAGCGCCACCCGCGTCCCCAAAATGTGGTATAGATCTGCATAAAATATGCTCAAGAATCTAAGAAAGATTCAGTATTTATTTAAATATGGATCTACCAAATCTGCAGTTTCTGAAGTAATACCAGGATTGGAACACAGTCATTCTTTAAAAATTTGCAGCTCTGCAAATTTTGCAAAGTTGCAGTTCTCCATCAAAGCAACATGTGGAAATTATATATAGATCAGGATAAAGTGTGCACAAAAATCAATGTGTTAGTGAAAAAGAACATAGAACAAGGTGCTTTGCCAAGATGTGTATATTAGACAAAGTTGAAGACAGAAGAAATTTGCACTAAAACACTGATGAGTTTTCATAAGGACGTTGAAAAATAATACCATAAACTGATGCGGGAATGTGCAGAACTGAACTTAAAAGTGGAAACTGAGAGACAGTGAAATTGACAAATTCAATGCACCCCCCATCACACACGTTCCCTTTCCATCTGTATGTACTGAACGATCCATCATTGTTCAAGCTAGCCATGATAAAGGTTCCCATTTCCCATCTTCTATCCTCAAAACATCTTCACAACCTTGTAAATAAATAAAAATAGATACTCCGCCCCCCCCGTCCCCACAAAAAAGCAGCTGTTTCCCATTCCTCGTTACACAACGAGCACTAAAAGAAAATGTTTTTTATCAAGTCCGGGGAGTTGCCCGGAGTGCAACGCCCCACCATCTCCCGTAAGTCTTTAATCAGTGCACATCTGGACTGCATTGCCAGTCACTGGGGAATGAGTGGAAGCTGTGACAGGACAACCTGCACGCATTCTCTATGAATGCGATTATTAGGGCTTGTGTCCATCCGTTCTTAAAGGTGGACAGGGAGCGAGGCAGGAAAAGGAGGAGAAGACAGTTTTGGCAAGCCCAGAACATCTCAGTGGCATGTGGAAGCCATTAATAGTCTCTGAAGAAAGCTTGGCTGGAGGGAATGGCTTCTGCTATATGTGAACCTTGGCACTTCCCTTGGCAGCAGCTGTATGGAAAGCTGAGCATTCTGCTCTGGGAATGTCAGGGACAACGTCAGGGACAGGTGAGGGTGGGGCTTCAAAGGAGCAATCAGGAGCTTAGTAGTGGTTTCAGTGGAAACTCCCCCTCTCCTTCAGCACTGCTGCATGAACTTTCTGAAAACTAGAGGTCCGAAGAGCAGTGCAAGGCAGTTTGAACGTCCTTTTGCAAGCAGCATGGAGCTGTTTGCAAAAGGGCTTTTAAATAGCCCCCGGGCTGCACATTGAAGTCCCAACAAGCAGGAGCTTCAAAGCTCAGGCTCACCTTGCATCACTGTGATGTCAGGTGACTGACAGATGGGTGGCCCAACCCACCTGTCAAATTTAGCCCAGTAGGGGTGGAAGGTATGGATCTTGCCAGCTAGCCAGAAGAAGTTTACGGGCTACATGCACAAATGGTCTGACCTGGTGCAAGGCAGCTTCTCGTGTTCCTAACATGCAACTCTTGAAATCTCTCCAGTCTTTGGTTTAATTTGTCTCAGACAAGAACTTTGACATCTCACCCAATGCTTAATTTGGAGGCTGCTTTGATGGTGGCATGTCATGTTCCCCTCAGTTCTGTGTGGACCTGGCATGGTGTGGCAGCCCCAGACGGAAGAGCAGGAGGATGAAGGAGTGGGAGCAGGTCAGAGGACTGGAAGGCTGCCCTCAGGGACAGAGGAGTGAGGTCCTCTCTTGTGACTCTAGATGTCAAAGTGGGGGAAGCAGATCTGTTGGCTGTCTCCACCACACCTCCTGCGGAATGCAAAGTCTCATCAGAGAGATACTTTGACCACCCAGAGGAAGGTGCTGATTAGGAGGAAGTGGCAACAGAGCTGGAGGCAGAAGGACAGGAAACAGACAACACCTTTGTTAGTGGGATCAGATGCACCTGACCAGATAGAGCAGCGGTTCTCAACCTGTGGGTCCCCAGATGTTGTTGGACTACAACTCCCATCATCCCTGAGCTCTGGCCTTGCTAGCTAGGGATGATGGGAGTTGTAGTCCAACAACATCTGGGGATCCACAGGTTGAGAACCGCTGAGATAGAACATGTGTGTTTGCACACAACTTATTAATAGAGCAAGACAATCCCATTAAAAGCATGGCAAGAGGGACGTGTCAACTGTTGGGACATATTCATAGTTTCAGTTCAGTTATGAACCTTTTGCCTTGCTCGTGGACCTTAGAATATTGACTTCTGTACCTTACGCTTGCTGCTGAGCCTGTACCACTATTGGCCTGAGTAAAGATCTCTCCCTTAGTTTCAAGTCTGAGATGCTGTTGCTGTAGTTGGGGATTGGAACCCAACAGTTGTAGGAATGGATTTAGGCACTAGGAGGGGATATATTGTTATTATCCTTCCTTGCTCATGTTGGTGAGATCAGCAGAGTACCACCCTTTGCAGCTTAAACGAAGACAAGGTTGATTTAACCTTCTAGAAACAATAATCCAGGGTGCTTTGAGGCAGACTGGATTTTCCTGGTATTACCCTTTCCTCCTCATTAAAAACAACAGTCTTGAAAACATTGTTTTGTGAAGAAATAAAAGTAGTATTTATTTACATAACCCGGGCATTGAAGCAGCAATGACAGTAGCAAAACGAAGGTAGGTTTATAACTACTACCTAAGTTACAAAAGTGAAAAATCTAAGTTCAAAGATGGTGTCTGAGCTGCAGAGCTCAGGCATCCACATGTGGCCAGCTTGGAAGCGTGATGAGAAAAGAGAAGGTTGCTCAGGAAGGAAGGAAGGAAGTATGTGGTGCTACAGCTTCCTGCCAAGGTGAAAAAGGAAGTGATCTCACCTAGTGATCTCTAGCAAACTTTACAGGAAAGCTCTCTGAGCCATAGCCCTTTTATACGCCTATCTGGCAAAGCACGAATTGTTGGTTGGACTACAATAATATCCCACAACAGTGACCCCTCCAAGACCCTTTAATACAGCCCAGAGGCTGAATGCAATTCTCCAGACCCTGCTAATCAATCAAGCTCACAGGATTCTCCCTAGGCCACACCCCCTTCCTCTCTGACATTTGTACAGTCATTCCTCCTTTTGTGTCTGGGATCTGTTCCGGAGCCCCGGACACTCGACAAAAGGGACGCTCGACAAAGCATCGTTCTGCGCATGCGCAAAGCACGACTTAGCGCTTCTGCACATGCGTGAGCAGCAAACCTGGAAGTAACCCATTCCGGTACTTCCGTGTTTGCCACAGACGTTCAACGAGATGTACCCTAAATGGGGCAGATTCAGAATGAGGTACGACTGTACAGTGGTACCTTGGGTTAAATACTAAATTCGTTCTGGAGGTCTGTTCTTAACCTGAAACTGTTCTTAACCTGAGGTACCACTTTAGCTAATGGGGCCTCCTGCTGCCGCTGCACCACCGCTGCACGATTTCTGTTCTCATCCTGAAGCAAAGTTCTTAACCTGATGTAATATTTCTGGGTTAGCGGAGTCTGTAACCTGAAGCGTCTGTAACCTTAAGTGTCTGTAACCTGAGGTACCACTGTATAGCTAGAATGCAACCTACTGTACAAAGTCAGAAGTCACATCCATCGCTCCACCCATTTTTTCCTCTGGCCCTGCCCACTACTGACATGTGGCCCCTGGCAGGTTGCTCAAGAGAGAATGTGGCCCTCTGGACTGAAAAAGTACTCCCACCACAGCTTTAGTATATATACAATTGAGAACTGTGAACCAAGGCTGACTTCTCAGTGGCTTTTGCACACTGACTCCCACAAGCCACTCACAATGGTTTGGTATCGCGTCCATGTGCAGCTGTTTAGGCAGCGCACGCATCTCCCAGCCATGAGCCAGCCCTTGATTCGGAACCTCTTTGATCAAGAGTCCTCCCTCGCCTTCTGAAGGTTACCACACATTTCTCGTAGCAAGAATGAAGTAACCTATTATTACCCGGGGCTCCAGAATCCCTGACGTTAAGGATTCCAGACGTCTGTATAAATTTATAAATTGGCAGGCTTGCTTATCAACCCAGATGCATTCTATTATTATTATTATTGCCTTCCCCTTTTGTCCAAACATTTTTCTAACCTGTTAAGCTCCCTGAGATTGATAGAGTTTCACGTGGTTTCCCTCCTTTGCCAGGCTCGCGGCTAAACATGGCTTTAGCTTAATCAAGAAAGTATTCGCGGAAGCATTACTCTGTAATATGGAGCAGGACATTGAGATGGAGTCAGGAGGAAACGCTTCCCTACATAGAAAGAATTCATAGAAGCATAAGTTGCAGTGGGTATGGCAGGTGGTCACTGACACCTCTCTCGACCCCTGCTCTATTTCTCATGCAGTTTTACTACAGCAGCCAGCATCCTGCAAGGTGAATGTAAGAACATAGGTAATGCCTCCTGGATCAGGCCAATGGCCCATCTAGTCTCACCCTGACCTAGCCATTGTGATCCACGCGACGGTCACATCCAGAGTGGGTTATCGCAACTCACTGTACATGGGGCTGCCCTTGAGACTGACCCAGAAACTCCAGTGGGTGCAGATTGCTGCAGCAAGACTCCTTACGGGGTCCTCGCTGCAGGATCACATTCACCCGGTGCTATACCAGCTGCACTGGCTCCCGGTAGAGTACAGAATCAGGTTTAAGGTGCTGGTTTTAACCTTTAAAGCCCTATATGGCCTAGGATCCTCGTACCTACGAGACCGCCTCTCCTGGTATGTCCCACAGAGGACCTTACGGTCTTCAAATAAAAACATCTTGGAGATCCCGGGCCACAGGGAGGTTAGGCTGGCCTCAACCAGAGCCAGGGCTTTTTCGGCCGTGTCCCTGATCTGGTGGAATGCTCTGTCACAAGAGACTAGGGCCCTGTGGGACTTGACATCGTTCCGCAGGAACAGAGCTGTTCCACCAGGCCTTTGGCCAAGGCACAGTCTGACCCCCTCTCTTCTTCTGTAATCCTCATAGAACTCTAGCCCAATGGTTGCCATTAATTTGACTCTGAATTGATTTTAGAATGTATTTTAATTAATTGACTGTGATTTTATGTAAACTGTGTTATTTTTACTGTTGTTAGCCGCTCTGAGCCTGGCTTCAGCTGGGGAGGGCGGGATATAAATAAAATTTTATTTATTTATTTATTTTTTATTATTATTATTATTATTATTATTAATTATTATTATTATTATTATTATTATTATTATTATTATTATTATTATTATTATTCTGCTCTAACAGTGGCCAACCAAATTCACAGCCATCCATCCTCTGCACCCTAACATAGAAGAACAGAGACGCTTTCAGCGGAACTGAGGGTGGCAGGTACAGTGGTTACCCTGGTTGTCAAACTTAATCCATTCCGGGAGTCTGTTCGACTCCGGGTACTGTTCCAAAACCAAGGTGTGGCTTCTGATTGGCTGCAGGAAATTCCTGCACTCAATTGGAAGCTGCGGAAGCTATGTCAGATGTTCGGCTTCAAAAAGCGTTCACAAACCGGAAGACTTACTTCCAGGTTTGAGGCGTTTGGGAGCTGATTTGTTTGTGAGCCAAGCCGTTCAACAACCAAGATACCACTATTTCTACATTTTCAGCTGGGGACCGGGGGGAAATCTGATGCAGCTCACATTTAAAGGCAAACTCACTAAACTTGGACTTTCTGAAACAGGATGCAAACCAAAACCCATCTGGCCTTTGAAATTCATACTTCTCTGAATTTTGCAATGCAATTCTCCAGCCAAGCGTACAAAGATTCGTATACAGTGGTACCTCGGTTTACGAACTTAATCCATTCTTAAACCAAAGCTGTTCTCAAACCGAGGTGCACTTTCCTTAATGAAGTCTCCTGCCACCGATGCCCTTCCACCATTCGGCTTCTGTTCGTAAACCAAGGTAAAGTTTGTTAACTCTACTTCTGGTTTTGCGGAGTTCATATACCGAATAGTTCGTAAATAGGGCTGTTCTTAAATCGAGGTACCACTGTATTGGGAGGGGGGATTGTACATAGAAATCTACATAACAGTGAAAATAATATTGGAAAATGTATAACAGCAAATGGCTTTGCAAAAAAATGTGTATATGAAGGTTTGTTGGCATCTGTTTGCCTCAAGAGACAATGGAAGGATGCACCATCGGGATAAAGTCAAAGCACTGGAGAGTTGCAGCGCCTGCTGTGGCTGTAGAGACTGACATGGGAGAGATATGTTTTATAGCAGCAGGGACAGATGGTGGCATCCTGTTGTGCTGCTACAGATGCATCATGGCATTTCTTCTTTGTGTGCTCCTCCCAGGGGTCATTCCTCCTCTGGTCACTGGTGTGGATACATGACCTGACTGGCTTCAGATACTGCACTCATCTGCAAGGGATTCCCACATCGAGGGGTTAATGTCGCCATCCTTCATGTCACTTTTGCAGATGTCTCTGTAACACGGAATTGACCTTCCAATGGGTCTGGGGCCTGAAGCCAACTCCCCTTAAAGAAGATCCTTAGGGATCCTGCTGTCTTCCGTTCTGTGGACATGAGCAAGCCAGCGAAGATGTCGCTGAGACAGAAGTGCAAACATGCTAGGTGTCATGGCCTGGGATTCAGACTCGGATGCTGAACCTGAAAAATCCCAGCCTGCACAGGATTCCCCACCTCGAGAACCAGCTGAGCCGGGGCTGGGACTTGAACCTGAAGGGTTCTCACCTGTGCCGGATCCTCAGGAGCAGACACCAGCTGAATCTGCTCTGGCTCCTGAGGTGACGGAGGACCCATTGTCTGCAGGTGCTCCACTCTCAGCCCCGTCAGGGGAAGGTGAGGTTGCCTCTGGGTCCGGTAACCCTCCAGCCTCTCCTGCCGAGGCTCAGGGCAGAGAGGCGGAGGGAACTAAGTTCCCTCAGGAGGAGTGCTTGCCTCCAGGCCAGGAAAGGTGAGTCACCAGAGGATCGGGGCTGCCCTATGCCTCGGGGCAGATAAAAGCCAGCCAGCCCCAGTCCCAAGTTGCTGGAGCAACATTGTTGGTTGCTATCGGTAGTGGCGCCCGCCCTGTGGAACGCCCTCCCATCAGATGTCAAAGCGATAAACAAGTACCTGACATTCAGAAGACATCTTAAGGGAAGTTTTTAATGTGTGATATTTTAGTGTATTTTTGGTTTCTATGGAAGCCGCCCAGAGTGGCTGGGGAAACCCAGCCAGATGGGCGGGGTACAAATAATAAATTATTATTATTATTATTATTATTATTATTATTATTATTATTATTATTGCTAGTTTCTGCCTGAGCTCCTGACTCGTCCTGGCTCCCCGCTTGCATGCCTGTTTCTGACTTCACCTGACTCCCTGCCCTGCACCCAGCTTCAGCTACTACGGACTGCCTCCACGTTGCACCTTTGACCGCGGACCGGACTTGGACCTCGCCTCTCGGGTAACCCACGGGACCAGTACACAAGGAATGTGGGCACATCTTTGTTGGAGACTGCCATGTGATGCCCCAAATCTTTCTGGAAGGCATCGAGGAGTCCCTTCTGATGGGTGTAAGTAGCCCACGACTTACTCCCTTAAAACTGCATACTCAAAATGCAAACCTGGTAGACCTTCATCTTGATATCGGATGGTAGCATCACATTCTCCCACACCCTTTCGGAGAAGCGAGCCCTTGCTGTGGCTGCCTCTCCAACACACTTGTCCAGCTCAGTGTTGGTGGAGAGGTTGCTGGTTATAGTTGAACCCAGGTAGACCCACCTCATGATTCCCTTTCCCGCGCATGACAACATAAGAAGAGGCTGATGGATCAGGCCAATGGTCCATCTAGTCTAGCTTCCTGTTCTCATGGGAGCCAACCAGATGCCCATTATTGGAAACTTACAATAATAAATAATAATAAATAATAAATTTTTATTTATACCCTGCCCTTCCTGATTCAAAAACTGGGCTCAGGGCGGCTAACAACAAATTTAAAACACTTAATTATAAAAGCAGCATAAAACACAGCATAAAAACACGAATAACAATAAAATTCAAAAATCAGTTAGATAATCCCCAGGGCTAGCTGGCTGAATTGGTCCTACTTGGGCCAGCGAGGAGGCCAGGGGAGAATTAGCTGTGGGGTCTCAGAGCGGGTGGTCTTCATAAAAGGGGAGGGTGAGGGAAGATAAGGGAAATAAAAGATCAGGCTGAATTCAAATTAAAGGCCAGGCAGAATAGCTCTGTCTTACAGGCCCAATGGAAGGAGGTTAAATCCTGAAGGGCCCTAGTCTTCTGGGAGAGAGCATTCCACCAGGTTGGAGCCATCACTGAAAAGGCCCTGGCCCTGGTGGAGGATAGTCTGACTTCCTTAGGGCCCGGGATCTCTAAACTATGGTTATTCATGAACCTTAAGGTCCTCTGCAGGGCATACCAGGAGAGGCGGTCCCATAGATAGCAGGTCCCAAGCACTCTCCCCTTCTGTGGCTTTCAGAAGAATGACTGTGGACTGTAGAGGCATGGCATAGCCCGCATGGCTAGTAGTCACTGGTAGCCTTTCCCTCCGTGAGTTTGTGTAATCCTCTTTGAGAGCCATTGAAGTTAGTGGCCATTACAGACTCCTGTGGGAGTGAGTTCCATAGTTCAACTATGTGCCGAGTCCTGAGTCCACCAGTCTCCATTGACAGTCCTTTGGAAGGCGAGGGACTCCTTCGGAGCAAAAGGGAAGCCATTCAGGTCCAAGAGACCATCCGCTCCATCACTCGCACGTCGTTCCCTCCTGGCCTCGCCGCCGCCGCCGCCCGGCTCCCCAGCCACCCAGGCACGTGATGGGAAACTCGCGCTCACCCCTTCCAGTCGCAGGGATTGCTTAAGTGTTTCTGAATGTGTTTACGATGGGAGGTTTGCACGCTAGATGGATTTACGAGGGCTGGCAGGGCCGGGGGAATGTTTGTTACATGATTAATACAGTTAACAGTTCTGAATCAACAACCGCCAAATATCGTCTCCCGCTGTGCCAAGGCAAATGCGCGGCTCCGGCTCAGCACACCGAACAGTAGCCACTTTTGTACTACTGGATTTCGGCGTCTTAATGAGTCGTCGCAGAGTGGCGAGCATGGCACTGGGAGTGGGGTGAGGGTGGTGAATGGATGCTGCCAGCAAAGAAGGAACGGCATGCCTTCAGGTTTGTCATTCAGAGAGAGAGAGAGAATGCAAAGCTTTGGGGGCAAGGGGTTGTTGGCTGTAATGCTTCCCTGCCCCTCCCAACCTCAAATTTCTGATTGTCCCAAAAAGCTTTCTTGGCATGCTTGCCAGCGGTAGCTGGCACCCTTTGGGACTGGTGAGGCAGAAGGCATGGAGCCCAGCACTAGGGGGCACCAGAGTCAGAGCCAAGGATAGGCAGAGGCAGCTCGTTCTACTTTTGTCCTCATCCACAACTTATGGAATATAAGAGGCAGTGCCGGCATTCACCAGGTGGGCAGAGAAATTGTGGCTGATGCCCATTGAGACTGGCAGGCAAGAAGACCAAGAGTTGGTGGCATCAGAGCCAAGGACAGGTCCTTTGTGAGTGCCTGGAGATGGTTGGAGGATGGATGGTGGCTAACTGAGGTTGAATCCTGACAAGACAGAAGTACTGTTTTAGGGGGACAGGGGGCGGGCAGGTGTGCGGGATTCCCTGGTCCTGCATGGGGTAACTGTACCCCTGAAGGACCAGGTGCGCAACCTGGGAGTCATTCTGGACTCACAGCTGTCCATGGAAGCGCAGGTTAATTCTGTGTCCAGGGCGGCTGTCTACCAGCTCCATCTGGTACGCAGGCTGCGACCCCCCCCTGCCCGCGGACTGTCTCGCCAGAGTGGTGCATCCTCTAGTTATCTCCTGCTTGGACTACTGCAATGCACTCTACATGGGGCTACCTTTGAAGGTGACCCAGAAACTGCAATTAATCCAGAATGTGGCAGCTAGACTGCTGACTGGGAGTGGCCGCCCGGACCACATAACACCAGTCCTGAGAGATCTGCATTGGCTTCCAGTTCGTTTCCGAGCACAATTCACAGTGTTGGTGCTGACCTTTAAAGCCCTAAACAGCCTCGGTCCTGTATACCTGAATGAGTCTCCACCCCCATCGTTCAGCCCTGACACTGAGATCTAGCGCTGAGGGCCTTCTGGCAGTTCTCTCATTGCAAGAAGTGAGGTTACAGGGAACCTCACTTCTTTTCGGTAGTGGCGCCCACCCTGTGGAACACCCTCCCTGCAGATGTGAAGGAAAAACCACTTCCAAACTTGAGCAGGAGGTGGGGTTGCAGGCTTCACGCCCACCCCACGTGAGCAGGGGGCTGGTTTCAGCCCCCACGAGAGCAGGGGAATCCCGGCCGCGTCGTCCCCCCCCCAGCCAGCCAATTGGGTGGCTGGGGGGGCAGGGCCTGCCCTATTTAGGGCCGGCGCAACCAGGGCTTGCCCTCTTTTGCCGGCTCGCCCCCCACGTTTTCCCACCCTCCCTCCCTTTAGGCAGGTTTCTGACTTTGCTATGGACTTCGGTCTGTCGCCGCAAGGGGCATGGTAGGAATTTTTCCCAATTGGCAATTTACAGCCTTTGGGTTTTTCGCCTACCTCGTAGCAACTCGTCACAACTCTTCGGCTTTGGCGGTTAGGCATTGGTAAGAAGGGGTTTTGAGGTTGTGGGGGGGGGAGCGCCATCACCTCCCCCCAGAGAATGAAGGGTGGTCCAATAAAGGACTCTGGGGGGCGTGGCCCTGTCCGAAGCCTATGGAGGTGTGGGCCAAAGGCACGCCCCCGAGCGGTGACCTGGGGGAGCTCCTAGTTGATGTGTCTCAGCAGGAGACTGCCCCTCTATGGTGTTAACCCTTCCCATGTCTCCAGCAAATGGGCTGGAGCCGGATAGTTGATAGGACCAATGCCTAAGCCAATGCCTCTCATTCCTGAATTCAATAACGTTGTGGCCTAATTTGCCCATTTAACCTTAAATTCTGGTGTCTGGTGTCTTCATTTATCCTTGGTGGGGGGTGGGAACTCACCACGCAATAAGCAACTATCCTATCTTTAAAAGACATCTGAAGGCAGCCCTGTTTAGGGAAATTTTTAATATTTAATGCTGTATTTTTTTAAACACTCGATTGGGAGCCGCCCAGAGTGGCTGGGGAAACTCAGCCAGATGGGCGGGGTATAAATAATAAATTATTATTATTATTAAGGACAGGCAACTAAATCTAGCTTCCCTCCCATCCTCCTCCCTGCTGAGTTCTATAAAGGCAACACTGAGATTAAGGAGGAGGACGCTGACAGCCAAGGTCACTCCCTGGACTGGGCATTGTAAGTAAGAAGGTGGGAAGGTGGGGGCTGTCTGAGGGCAGACTGAGGCTGGTGGGGCAGTGCCCCATTTGCCCTTATGGACCAGTCTCCACTGATGGTTTCCCACCATGGGGAAGGGTATCTTGGTGGTCCCCATGAAGTCTCTGCAATGCTAAATTTCCATAGGTGCATAAGAAGAGGTTTGCTGGAGCAGACCAGAGGTCCATTGAGATGAACAGTCTGCTTCCCACAGCAGCCAATCAGGTGACTTCAGGACAGGAGATGGTTCGATATTGGAATGGATTACATTGGAAGGTGGTGGACTCTCCTTCATGTGAGATTTTGGATGGGCTTCTGCCTGGGATTCTTTAGCTGTGATTCCTGCATTGCAGGTGGTTGAACTTGATGACTCTACAATCCTGTGATTCTAACACACACACACACACCGAGACCCTTAGTCTTGCTGCTCTTGCTCCTTGCCAGCACAGCCATCTCACAACTCTTTCCAGTTATCAGGAAAGGGAGTGGCAACAAGGCCAACAGGAAGGAACCGTCGAGAGATGCTGGATCTGTAGACAGCTTCCCTGAGTGGCAAAGCACTGAACTTCAGGCACCAGCTTCTCAGGGCTGGTCACCGTATCTCACTGGACAAGAAGAGGTAGAAGAAGACGTCCTGTTGCCATGCAGCTTCACTTGAGCAACACAGCCCTCCAGAGCTCTGGTGTTTCATGGGTTGTTCTTCAGTCCTGACTAGGTTCTCAACACAGGCTGACATGGGTTGAAGCCCAACAACTACTGGTTGGCCAGAGATGTTCCCTCATTGTCTACTCCCTCTGAGAAGAGGTGGGAGCTGGGCTGCAGCCTGAGCCCAGTCTCTGCTATCCTCCAGATATTTTGGACTGCAACATCTGTCCTGACCGGGGTTGATGTGAGTAGTCCAAAACATGTGGAGGGCACCAGGTTGCTAAAGACTGCTAGATAGCTCTGGGGCTGATGGTAGTTGCAGTCCAAGTTCTCCAGAGGGCATGAGGTTGGCAAAAACTGTTGCTCTATGCAGTGGTGGCCAGACTTGGTTCTCCAGCTGTTTTTGGACTGCAACTCCCACCATCCCTAGCTAACGGGACCAGTGGTTTCACTCTATTCTGCCTTGGCCATACCACACCTGGAGTACCATGTCAAGTTATGGGTGCCACAGTTTAAGGAAGATATTGACAAGTTGGAATGTGTGCAGATGAGGGTAACCAAGATGATCAAGGGTCTGGAAGTGAAGCCTTATGAGGAACAGTTGAGGAAGCTGGGTATGTTTAGCCCGGAAAAGAGGAGATTGAGATGCAATATGATACAATATCTATAGTCCAGGCATGGCCTAACCTGGCCCTCCAGCTGTTTTTGGACTGCAACTCCCATCATCCCTAGCTAACGGGACCAGTGGCCAGGGATGATGGGAATTGTAGTCCCAAAACAGTTGGAGGGCCAAGTTTGGCTACCACTACTTTATAGGATATGATTAGCAGAGCAATTGAAACACCACTCCCTTCTCCAGGCTGTCACTCCCACTTGATGTTTGCCAGAAGGGAAGTGGCTCTGAGGTGGGACATTTATGGAAAGGAGGGGCCACCCCACACCCCGATCTGTCTGTAATGTGTTCACCAAGGTCTCTGGATCCTCAGATTCTTGTCTCCTTTCCAACCATCCCCATTAAGGAAGGAACCATTTCCTTTCTAGCCCGCTTCCACTGTTTGGTCTAAGAATAATAATTTTAATTCCTGATTCCATTCGAGGGAAAGGTAATATTTGAGAGCTTGGGGAAAAAAATAAAGAGCCAGTGAAAGCATTTTAACAGACTTTGGTGGAAGGGCCCCACGTGAAAATGGGAAGAGGGTGGAAATGAGAACTCAACTTGACGAGGACCCTCTCTTGTGCTAATAGCAAGCTCAGTCTTTGCTTATCAGTCCTTACACAGCAAAGGTCAGGAGAAATGGGGGACTCATCAGGTGGGGCGACAAGGTAATGGGAGCCATCTTTCCTTTGATGTTGTATCCTTTTTCAGATTGTAAGGGCAATCTCATTTGTAGGAATCTGTAAACTGCCTTGGGATCTTATTTTTTAAAAAACCAAAAACAGATAATAAGTACCGTATTTTTCGCTCTATTAGACGCACCGGACGATTGGACGCACCTAGTTTTTAGGGGACGAAAACAAGAAATAAGAAAGGAACGCAAAGCATCCTTAGCTAAGAGGGAGCGCTCCTCCATCTTCGCTCAGGAGGCTTTGCGGGGATACCCCTGAAGCCAGGAGAGCAAGCGGGATCGGTGCGCACTGATCCCTCTTGCCCTCCTGGCTTCAGCGAAAGCAAGCCTACTGGCTTTCGTCCCGCAAGAGCCGAGCGCTCTTTAAAGGGAGGGCAGCTCTTGGGGGCTTTTCTGGGAGGTGGGGGAAGGGACAGAGCCGCACACAGAAGGGCAACCCTTCTCCCTCCTCGGGAAAAGCCCCCAAGAGCCGCACACACGCTCCATGCAGCTCTTTAAAGGGAGCGCTGACAGAGCCTCCCGCCTACATTTGCTCCATAAGACGCACACACATTTCCCCTTGCTTTTTAGGAGGGGAAAAGTGCGTCTTATAGAGCGAAAAATACTGTAGATGCTCAGATCATTCTGGGCAGGCTTCCTCAAACTCGACCCTCCAGATGTTTTGAGACTACAATTCCCATCATCCCTGACCACTGGTCCTGCTAGCTAGGGACCATGGGAGTTGTAGGCCAAAAACATCTGCAGGGCCGAGTTTGAGGAAGCCTGATTCTGGGTATCTTGGCCACTTGGTAAACAAAACCTCATCTGATTCCCAATGTTGCCTCTTTCTGTGGTTCAAAGCAGCAGTATTTTGAAATACTAGGGTGTGTGTGGGCGGGAACTTGAGTGGATTGCCTGTCTTTCACATGCTTGCCTGACCCCCCTGAAGGACAGGGGCTTCTCAGGGACTCAAGTTGGGGCCTGGGGAATGAAATTGCAAGCAGGTCAGGATGGTCTGACAGCTCTCCTTCTCTAGAGCTCGTAAAAATGACAGACGGGTTTCATCCCAGAGGAAGAAAGCCATCAAGATGAAAGGAACATCTGCCTTTCTGTTGCCAGAAGAACGGGAAGGGGTTCTAAGGAGACGGCACTTTGAGGTTGACCTTTTCCTGGCTTGTTTCCTCCTGGTGGAAATGGCACTCTTGAATGCCGGGAGGCAGTTAGATAGTCAGTGTTGGTAGATGTGTCTGTCCAGTAAATGAGATGGTGCCCATTACTGGACCTGTAGCTGGTCTCTTTAAACCAGGGGTGGCTGTCCGCGGTGATGGCCATGTTGTATCTCTCCATGGTAGGAGGTGGTTGTGCTTCTGAACACCAGCTGTTGGAAACTGCAGAAGGCAAGGGTGCTTTTGGGCTCGCGTCCTCCTTGACGGTTTTCCACAGGCATCTGGTTGGTCACTATGAGAGCAGGATCCTACATTAAATGAGCCATTGGCACGATCCAGCAGGCTATTCTTATACAGTCATACCTCAGGTTACAGACGCTTCAGGTTGCGGTTTTTTGGGTCACGGAACGCCGAAGCCCGGAAGTACCAGAACGGGTTACTTCTGGGTTTCGGCAGTCGCACATGCGCAGAAGCACTAAATCGCATTTTGCGCATGCACAGAAGCACTGAATTGCAACCTGCGTGTGCCCAGATGCGCCACTGCGGGTTGCAAACTTGCATCCCGCACAGATCACGTTCGCAACCCGAGCGTCCACTGGATTCATAACCTGTGGCACTCTAGAAGCTGTAAGACTACAACTCCCAGACCATTGGCCATGCACCCCCACATTCAAAATCCACCTTGCCATACCCAAAATGTGAATGAAAGAAAGCAATCCCCGCCCCCTCAAAAGCAAGCAAGCACAAACACCAGCCCAAAATTCTCTTTCAATAACTTCTGGGTCATCTTCCTTTCTTTTTCTTTATTTCCAAAAGTTACCATTTTGCTGACTTTCAACTTTTTCTGTGCACCACCTGATTTTACAGACAGCGAAGAGTATTTCTGCAAAAAAAAATAAAATAAAAAATAATAAAAAATGAGTGGGGTGGAGAAAACCCGCTTTCCTTTCTCCAGCTATGGGAAACTCATAGGAAATGCTTGCAAAGTTATCCTGATGAAGAATGCAAGGCTCTTGGCTGCCTCTTTCATGAACCCAGCAAACATAAAAGGGGCATAATAAGGACCGAGGGTGAAATCAAGGGAAGGAAAAAAAAATCAAGGCGAACTTTTTCCTTCAGCTAAAAAACAGCAAGCTATGAATGTGGAAAAGTCGCCCAGAGACGAACACCTGTAACTCGACGAGACCAACCTGACGATACTGCCCCGGGTGCAAAGGCTTGCATGGTCAGTGAAGGGCTGATGGGTGAAACTTTAAGGGTTGTGCAAGCCAATCCTGAGCATGCTTTGTTGTTGTTGTTTAGTCGTTTAGTCGTGTCCACCTCTTCATGACCCCCTGGATCAGAGCACGCCAGGCATTCTTGTCTTCCACTGCCTCCCGCAGTTTGGTTAAACTCATGCTGGTAGCTTCAAGAACACTGTCCAACCATCTCGTCCTCTGTCGTCCCCTTCTCCTTGTGCCCTCCATCTTTCCCAACATCAGGGTCTTTTCCAGGGAGTCTTCTCTTCTCATGAGGTGGCCAAAGTCTTGGAGCCTCAGCTTCAGGATCTGTCCTTCCAGTGAGCACTCAGGGCTGATTTCCTTCAGAATGGATAGGTTTCATAGAATCATAGAATCATAGAGTTGGAAGAGACCACAAGGGCCATCGAGTCCAACCCCCTGCCAAGCAGGAAACACCATCAGAGCACTCCTGACATATGGTTGTCAAGCCTCTGCTTAAAGACCTCCAAAGTAGGAGACTCCACCACACACCTTGGAAGCAAATTCCACTGTCGAACAGCTCTTACTGTCAGGAAGTTCTTCCTAAGGTTTAGGTGGAATCTTCTTTCTTGTAGTTTGGATCCATTGCTCCGTGTCCGCTTCTCTGGAGCAGCAGAAAACAACCGTTCTCCCTCCTCTATGTGACATCCTTTTCTATATTTGAACATGGCTATCATATCACCCCTTAACCTTCTCTTCTCCAGGCTAAACATGCCCAGCTCCCTTAGCCGTTCCTCATAAGGCATCGTTTCCAGGCCTTTGATCTTCCTGCAGTCCGTGGGACTCTCAAGAGTCTCCTCCAGCACCAGAATTCAAAAGCATCCATTCTTCGGCGATCAGCCTTCTTTATGGTCCAGCTCTCACTTCCATACATCACTATTCATATGTTATAGTTATACGCATTTTGATGCACACTTTCCCCCAATATATCGGGTTTTTTTGGTGCACATTACTTGGCTGGACAAATGCAGAGCAAAAGGTGTGAATTTCAAAGGAAGGCTGTGTTTCAGTTCATGCACTGATTTGCAAAGTGCAAAGTAAGAACATAAGGAGAGCCCTGCTGGATCAGGCCAGTGGCCCATCTGGTCCAGCACCCTCTTCTTACAGTGGCCAACCAGATGCTTGTGAGAAACCAGGAAGCAGGATCTGACCTCCTGTGGTTTCCAGCAACTGGCCTTCAGAAGCATTGCTTCCTCCTGCTTCCTCCACCCATCACAGCTGCTACCAAATTTGGTAGCGTCACCTTCTAATGCAAACTGAATTGCATTTCTTGCACCTCCCTACTATTGCATTCCTCAACCCAGGAAAATGACTTCATGGTGTCACCAGGGTGTCATAACCTTTGCAGTTACACATCTCTCTCACTGTACAGTGGTGCCCCGCAAGACGAATGCCTCGCAAAATGGAAAACTCGCTAGACGAAAGAGTTTTCCGTTCTGGAGGTGCTTCACAAAACGAATCTCCTATGGGCTTGCTTCGCAAGACGAAAATGTCTGCGGGTTTTATTCCCTCCCCCCTTTTTCTAAGCCGCTAAGCCGCTTATCAGCTGATCCGATCAGCAGATAAGCCGCTAAAAGCCGCTAATAGCGCTAATAGCGCTAATCCGCTAATCCGTCAATGGGCTTGCTTCGCAAGACGAAAAAACCGCTAGACAAAGAGAATCACAGAATGGATTCTTTTCATCTGGCGAGGCACCACTGTATTTTTCCGTGTATAAGACAATGTTATTTTATTAAGAAATTATGCTAAAAATTGGGAGTCGTCTTTTACACGGATAGTGGAGAGGTGGGCCGGGCAATTGGTGGCTGCCGCGAGGAGGAGATTGTCAGCGGCCTTGTTGCGGGTGATTGGTGGGTGCGGCAAAGCCTGCTGGCTATTGGCTGCTGCGGCGATTGGGCAGGTAATTGGCAGTTGCTTTTGGGGAGTATTCAGGCGATTGGTGAAGCTGAGGCTCCAATACTTTGGCCACCTCATGAGAAGAGAAGACTCCCTGGAAAAGACCCTGATGTTGGGAAAGATGGAGGGCAGAAGAAGAAGGGGACGACAGAGGATGAGATGGTTGGACAGTGTTCTCGAAGTGATTGGCTGTGGCGGTCCTGCAGGTGAGCGATTTTCGGCAACCCCCCACCAAAAAAAGCTCAACAAGTCTGGGCAACCTCCCCCCATTTTCTCAATTTGGAGTCTTATACATGGGGGCGTGTTATACACTGAAAAATACAGTACTTAGGTCACAGAAGGTGTTGGACCATTTCAAGATGACTTCAGTTGTTTTGATGGGGAAATGCAATGACAGCATCTTGTAACAAGCAGTTGCCGTTTGCAAGGATGCATAATATAGACAGCATTGTGCAGCTGTTTTTTATTTTCCTCCGCTTCTCCAAGCTGACCCTACATAAATTTTGGGGGGTTTTGTTGTTTGTTTAAATGGGGGGGGGATAAAAGTGAGTGAGAATTAAAAAAGAAAAAAAATACTGTTACCTTACCTTACATTAATACAGTGGTACCTCGGGTTACATACGCTTCAGGTTACTCACTCCGCTAACCCAGAAATAGTGCTTCAGGTTAAGAACTTTGCTTCAGGATAAGAACAGAAATCAGGCTCCAGAGGCGCAGCAGCAGCAGGAGGCCCCATTAGCTAAAGTGGTGCTTCAGGTTAAGAACAGTTTCAGTTTCAGGTTAAGAACGAATTAAGTACTTAACCTGAGGTACCACTGTATGCAGATGTGTATATTCTTATTTTATGTGTATTAGGATATGGAGGCAGAGAGGTAAAAAAACCACCCCAAAACCCCTAAGCAACTGAGCAGAATGAAGAACACTGGACTCTCCTCGCCCCCGCCAATCATCAGCTGAATTGCACGAGCCAGTCGCCAAACACATTTGGATTTGATTTGCATCGCAAAGCATCATTTCCCATAAGGTTGACTGCTTTCCAACATTTCCAACATTATTTTTCTGGATGATTATTTACTGGTTTTAATGACTGCTGAGAGATGCCGTCTCCCTTGTTTTATGAGTTTACATCCTGGAAGGCAGAATACATTTGCGCGGAATGAATGGAGGCCCTCGGTGATATTTCAAGTGAGGGGGGAGGGAGGCGGCGGTAGGACCTTATGGACTGTGATGCGGTCGAGTAAACAAGACCGATGAACCAGAGTTTCCATGTCTTGAGAGGCAAAGCGCTGGGATTGTTACGGTCTCGATGTAAAACCTTGGCAAGGCCGAGCGATGCAAACTCTCGCTGGTTGAAAAAGCATCTGCGGTGAAGAACCAGAACTGGTACCTTTTATTTGCAGCCCCACCCGCTAGTGACAGGGAGATGCTCACCATCCCATTGGTCTGCCAGTAGCAATACTATCATAACTGGCAGGCAGGGTTTCAGGCAGGGGATATTTCCAGCCATACTTGGAGATGGACTGTGAAAGGGCAACCCGAAGGAAGAAATTGAGAAATTGTCCTTGAGGGAAAGGGGGGAAAGAAGTGATCAAGTGAGGCAAAGAACAGCTACCTTGGTCCTTGGCGAGCAGCTGGAGTGTTGGACCTGGGAGATCAGGGTTCAAATCCCCACCCAACTATAAACACCACTGGGTCACCTTTGGGACAGTCACTGCCTAGGCACCACTGCTATGCAGTGCTGGATTTACGTATAAGCTAAACAAGCTATAGCTTAGGGCCCCACTCTCTTGCCCCCCCCCAAAAAAAAATTAAAGGAAAGAAACCTGGATGTACATTTCCAAAATATAAGATAAAAAACAAATAAAATAAAACCTACATATAGCAACAGTGTTTTGTGTTGTGTAGGCTCCTATGATGGAAGTCATGGGCCCCGCCTGCTAGCCTGCTCCCTAAAATATTCCTGGTTTGCTCTTTTCTATATATCAGGTGCCTATGTTCTGCATAGACTTCTTAATTGCATTTCAGTTCAACAATTACTTTGATAAAATACATATTTTGTTATGTGCAAATGGCTTTAGATGCCAAGTAGGTCCATAAATCACCATATAGCATATATTCAGCACAAAAAACAGCGACAATTTGTTGTTGACAAAGGACAGCTGGACATAGAAAGGACCCCATTACCTTCAATAGCTTAGGGCCTCTTCAAACCTAAATCCGGCCCTGCTGCTATGTACCTGATAGGCATTCATATGAAACCTTCCCATTTCATTTCCATCCTTCCTGAAAGTGACATGTACACCCAGGATATTAACTATCAGTAAAAGCCCCCACCTTCCTGGCAAGGCTGGATTCTTCCATGCATTCTGGAAACAGATTCAGCTTGCTGTGGCTGGGGAAGGGTGAATTGATCCATTTGGATTTCCTGCTTCTCCGTTTCCTAATTTTAAATTCTGTTCCCTACCTTACTTCTCAACATAGTTTTAAAGTGAAATAAATAAAGTAAATCAACATTCTAATGTGTATTTCTCCTAATATACACTTAGCTTTTTGATGCAATTATGCACAGGGGGACGGGGGAATCATCTAATTTTCTTGATCCATTTTGGGGACATTCACAGGGAAACCAAAATGCTTGTTTACAAAGCTATTGTATTACCAATCTTACTATATGCTTGTGAAACATGGACCACTTATAAAGGCCATCTCCAACTCCTCGGAAGATTCCATCAACGGTGGCTCCGATAATTTTTACACATCACTTGGGACCCTGATGTTGGGAAAGATGGAGGGCACAAGGAGATGGGGACGACAGAGGACGAGATGGTTGGACAGTGTTCTCAAAGCTACCAGCATGAGTTTGACCAAACTGTGGGAGGCAGTGGAAGACAGGAGTGCCTGGCGTGCTCTGGTCCATGGGGTACGAAGAGTCGTACACGACTAAACGACTAAACAACAACATAACATATGAAAAAATGAAAAAAATCCTTCCAGTAGCACCTTAAAGACCAACTAAGTTAGTTCTTGGTATGAGCTTTCGTGTGCATGCACACTTCTTCAGATACACACATCTTCTTCAGATACATACATAACATATGAAGTGAATTATATTAGAGGACAACACTTTGCAAATGTATTAGGGAAAATTGCATAGAAACATGTGTCTACTAGGAGAAACTTGCACAAAATACTTTCCAAAAAGAAATTGTGTTGCATGCAGAATCTGTTTTCTAGCATTTATACCTGAGCTCCCCCAGTTCATCTCATAATTATCTCAGCTTTGAGGTTCCTCAGAGAAAGCTCAGGAGCCTTCTGAGAAGAAAGTCTGAACACAGAGGACTTCACCATCAACTTCTCATTCAAGCAAACTTTGTGGCAGATGTGAGGTTAGAAATTGGGGTCTTTATAGCTTGCACACAGCCCTCACTAGAACTTATTGTGAGGTGAGGGATGATTGCAAGATTCAAGAGGCATCAGGAGTGATGTGGAAGGCCATGCCCCACTAAGAAGACCACAGCCTGCTCCCCCAGCCAGTGTGGTGTAGTGGTTAAGAAAGGTAGTCTTGTAGACTTCCAGGTTTGTGCCATCGTCAATGGCGGATTTCCTCTGAATCAGAGGAATCTGCTCCGTGGAAATTGGGTCCGGCCGCCGCGACGAAGGCAGGGACACTTCAAAAATCACAGGCGGGTGAAGCCTGTGAATGTGGGATTCGGCGGGCACCATCAGCGCCTCCCCTACTCGCGGGGAAATCCATTTTCGGGGATCCGGAGCGAAGTGGGGTGAGTGACGCGGTGCTTTGAATCAACTGCTATCTCCACGGAGTGAAGCCGCACAGCCGTTGCTGGAGAGCGCTGACTTTTTCCTGTTGACAATTGGATCTAAAAGTAATTACCCGTGAGTAAAGCGAAGTATTGGAGTTTCAAAAGTCGAATTTGGCAACGAACGGGGGGAGGTTTAAAACAGGAAGTCCGCCTCCCTTGTTTGTAAATAGTCAGAAGCAAATAGGCTTAAGCTAAAGCCTTGGAAAGTTTACTTTAAACGTCTAAATTACCAGCACTAAAAATAGCAAACCCCCCTTTGGAAGCAGGAGAAGAGGGAGGGGAGTTTTTGGACAATATTTGCCTGCTAAAAGAGAGGGAAAGCAGCTAAATTTCCATCGCTCAGAACCTGGGAACGGGATACCATTAAGACTGTTGTATTCTGGAGTTCTGCATAGACTGTGAATAGACCGCTCACTGACAGCCAGTGGAACAAGAGTGATACATTGTTTCAACTACCCTCTTCTGACTCAAAAGGGACTAAAAGGAGTAAAAGAAACTGAGTAATAATAGCTGAGATTTGATACTAAATATACTGGTGCAACTGTGGTTTGGAAAAAAGTGACATTTTGGACTAATATAATATAAATAGTAACTGTTTCCCTCTAGAGGAGGATTTTGAAATTGCTACAAGGTTTGGAATTTTCCAACGCCAAAGATAAGACTCTGGGACTGTGAAATTGACCTTGAAAGATTAGGCCAAAAATTTAACTCATCGGATAAAGTAAAAAAAAGAGGAGTGGTCCTCTATGCAAAGGAGAGTTTATCACCAAAATTTATATTCAAAGATGATCAAGGAAGATTTGTAGCAATTGAAATTCAAACGCAAGGAGAAAAATTTTTGATAATAGGTATTTACGCACCAAATGAAGGAAAATCGGAATTTTTTAAGAAGCTACATGAGACTCTGATGGACTATATGGATTACAATATGATTTTGATGGGAGATATGAATGGCGTTGTGTCTACAAATATGGATAAGGCACAAAGACAGATAGTAACTAAGGATGGAAGACTACCAAAAACTTTCTTTGATATGACTGAAAATATGGACTTAGTTGATATCTGGAGAACGAAGAACCCTCTGGGAAGAGAGGGAACTTAGGGTAGTGATAAAGCGGGATAGAAAATCCAAACCTCCTCCTCCTCCTCCTCCTCCTCCTCCTCTTCTTCTTCTGCGCCTCCTGTCTCCTCCAGAGTCACCTTCCATCCATGTAAACTCACGTGGTATTGATGCAACTCTCCGAGGCATGAATGGAAGATTTCTGCAAAGGAAAGAATGGATAAACCCTGAGAGTGCTGAGATGAGACTGCCTTTCATTTGACTTGGAAATCTGGAGCTGTCGATTTGTGAAAAGGATAGACTTGAAAATGAACGGGCTAGCTGGCTGACAACAGCACCCTAAGCTCTGATTCATCCTTGGCTCAGCTTTTTCTTCCTTCCTTCCTTCCAAATGATAAATTCAAAGGTGTTTGTCTTAAGGATGGGGTGGGGGGGTGGAGAGGGAGAAATCTTGGAACAAAACAAATAAAGGCTGCTTCCCAATGATCTGTTGGATGAAAGCTGAACCCAGCTGACTTGTCTGTGATATCCGAAAAAAGTTTAAATAACTTTTTGTTGTTGTTGTTGTTCAAAGGAAAGAAATACCTCTCTGGTGCTGATGACTGACCTTCCTGGAAACACAAGTTAAATAAAAGCTGATGATAGACTAATCAAACCATCTACAGCCAACCACTTAGAATAGGCATTAAGGAGTGGTTCGTGGCATTTTAGTAGGCTGATGCTGACATTGTCTGGAGCACAGGGTGGAGATGAAAGTAACTCAGACAATGGTGTGGGTGTTTTTTTGGATGTGCTTATGCTCAGGATGAACTTGAGCACTGCATTTCATCTGGAGAGCCAGTGTGGTGTAGTGGTTAAGAGCAATAGTCTCGTAATCTGGGGAACCGGGTTCGCGTCTCCGCTCCTCCACATGCAGCTGCTGGGTGAACTTGGGCCAGTCACACTTCTTTGAAGTCTCTCAGCCCCACTCACCTCACAGAGTGTTTGTTGTGGGGGAGGAAGGGAAAGGAAAATGTTAGCCGCTTTGAGACTCCTTAAAGGGAGTGAAAGGCGGGATATCAAATCCAAACTCCTCTTCTTCTTCTTCTTCTTCTTCTTCTTCTGGTGACTTTGGCACTTTTACAGCAGCCATCAAGGTACATAGACACTGGGTGACCTTGAGATGAACCAGATATGATAGGTAGGTGGCCTTTAAGGCTGGATCAAAACATTGTCCTGGACCAAAACATTATGCTATCTCCCCATTCCATGTAAAGTAGGAGGCCACCAAACTTTTTAAATCACCCAGATGATGGATGGATGGATGGATGAGCTTATTGATTGAATTTATAGGCTGCCTTATAAATTCAATGATGTACAGATGGTATATGACACCAGTGCAGTTAGGGAAAATGTACAAAGCTAGTTCAAATATATGTTGGAAGTGTAAGGAAAAGGAGGGGACATTTTATCATATGTGGTGGGATTGTAATGTAATTAAAAAATTTTGGGAAATGATATACAATGAATTGAAGAAAATGTTCCACTTAACATTTGTTAAAAATCTGGAGGCATTTTTGTTAGGGATTGTAGGGAAAGACCTGCCAAATAAATTGAAACACATATTCATGTATGTGACAATGGCCACGAGAGTCCTAACAGCACAAGGATGGAAGACTGAAGAAATTCCAACTAAAGAATCATGGCAAGAAAAATTGATGGACTATGCAGAGCTGGCAAAATTGACACACAAGCTACAGGACAAGGATAACTGTGACTTTAAAGATGAAGGGGAACCCTTTACAAAGTATTTGATGATGCAACAAAGTGAACTGGACTCCTTGGCAGATTTTGAATAAACATTCACAAATGTTTTGATTGACAATAATCAGTTAAACATTTTAAGGATTTATACAACTTTGTAACATGCAGAGAACAACATTCACAAAGAAACCAAAGACTGGAACTGAGGGAAGTCGGGGGGTGGGTGGGTTTTGTGTGGGAGGGTGGGGGGAGGGAGGATAATGGGGAGGGATTAAGGATGACATGTTTTTGGATAATATGTTTTGTTTAAATCTTTAATAAAAATTATACCCCCCCAAAAAAGAAGCATTTATAGGCTGACTTGTTCTCAAAGGAGCTTAAGATGGTCATATGTGGTTCTCCTCCTCTTCTACTTTCCTGTGAGGTAGGTTAGGCTGAGAGGCAGGGATTGGCTCCAGGATCACCCAGTGAGCTCCATGGCTGAGTGGAGATTTGAACCCTGGTCTCCCAGGTCCTAGTACAGCGCTCTAACCACTCTCCTTATTGGAGAAAATGTCTTTGCAAAAGCGTGTGTATTGGGCTATGTATATTAGCCTATATTAAGGGAAATTCATAAAATGCTGGTGATTTTCCCCAAGCACTTTTTTAAAAAATAATAAATTGCAACCTGATACAGAAAGGTGGGAAACTGAACCAAAGATTTGAGGCAAAAGAGAAACTGAAATGGACAGGTTTGTCCACTCTTAATCATATTCAAATCTAAAGTTGAGCCATAGATTTACACATCATAACCTGCACTCTCTGCCTCTCCCCATTCCCATAGCCACGTATATCGATTTTAATACTGTTTCTCCCTCTTGGCTTGGGGCCTCTTTTGGAATTGGCTCAGCAGCAGAGTTATTAAGCCCCTGCACTCAAGTTTAAAATGCCCCTTTAGACCCACAAAACATGCTCTCGTTGCTCTGGGGAAAGATACCATCGAAAGTCAAATACCCGTGACGGGGATATTTAAGAAAGGGAGACCGAAGCAAGCAAAAAGAGAGAGATATTAAGTCATAGTTGACTCTTCGATAAACAAACAGAAAGGGGGGAAAGGCTTCTTTTGCATAAAACTCTAGGCACACAAGTGTGCTCTGATTAAAAGCACATTGTGTGGGGCGGCCTGGGAGGCATCCGTTGTCTAAAGTGTCTTTGCTTATTATAGATCATGTAGCAACATTAAATTGCCATCATTTGAAGCCTGCAAGAGGCGAATCGGTTTCAGGCCTTGCCTCTGGCTGCATCCCTCTCCATCACCTCCCCACCCCTTGTCGCTGTTCGCTCAAAGCAGACGGCCTGAGCAACGGTGCAAAATCGCTTGACGGATCTGTCTCTGGGTGACGCTCCGCGTCTCGCTTGCATTGCAGGAGTAACTGGCCACCGAGGACTGAACGCGCGGCCTCAGTTTATACAGCTGTGTGAGCTGGTGCAGAAAGTTCACCTCGTTTGCTTAAGGCCTCTTTTCTGCAAGGGTCGCAATATGGCTCCCTCCCCCTGCCCCAGACCCTGGGGGAAGGGGGTTTTGCCCTCCCACCGTCTGGAAGCGCACACTCTCATTAGACAAACGCACACACTAGATCTAAAATGACTCTCAGAAGGGTGGGGAGGGGGGGTGAATCCATCCTCTCCCCCCGCCCTTCTAACCTGAGTCAAATTAGTTTGCAAATGTTTGGATTTCTCTGCCCTCAATTACATTTTAGATTTCTGGAGGACCGCTACCGAGTTTAGAAATCGCTGTCATTCCAGCAGCATCTGTGTTATTCTTTCATTTTATTTATTTTGTAACAATTCCTACACTTCTTGATTGCAATAAAATAAAATAAAATCCCACCAAATGGTTTGCAAAAAAGAAAAAGAAAGATAAAGCAATGGAACTATCAATAAGAAATAATGTAAGTTTTTTGAAAAGTTGAAGTAACAATAGATGGAAAACAGATTGAACTTTGCACCGACCTTCTCAACATCTGGGTAGGCTTGTCTAAGCAATAATGTTTTTAGCCGGCGCCAAAAGCGTACAGTGAAGGCACCTGCCTGATATCAATAGGCAGGGAGTTCCAAAGATTCCAAAGACTAAAAGATTGAGTTCTTACAAATGTGGAACGGCATTATGCGGTACCTAGAGTATAGTTAAAGCTATGGTTTTCCCAGTAGTGATGTATGGAAGTGAGAGCTGGACCATAAAGAAGACTGATCGCCGAAGAATGGAGTTTGACCAAATGAGTTTGACCAAACTGCGGGAGGCAACTACGGCGGCAAGGTTGTTGATGGCCAAAAATTGGGAAAGCAGCAGCGTCCCAACTAAAACAGACTATCTAAATGATTATCTAAAATGATGGAATACTTCCATATTGCTGAACTAACAGGGAGGATAAGAGGAGATATCATACAAAAAGTGAATAAGGAGTGGGCTATCTTTAAGGAATACCTCAAAATTTATGTGGAAAAAGTAGAATTTCTGACAGATATTGAGTGAATCCAGAAAATGATTAGAGTGAAAGGAGAGTAAAGTCAAGATAGAAGAAGAGATTAAATAAATAATGAAATGTGTTTAAGCTGGTTGGAAAAATAAAGTAGAGTAACAAGAACGGCTGGAAGTCAAATCACTTGGTAGGTATCCGTGTGGGATAGGTGTGTAGGTATGTTGATATGTACATTATAGGTAGGTGTTGTATAGAGTAATGTAGGTATGTTTTACCTTATTAAATAAGGTAGTGTGTTGTGTACGTGTATTGTGCAAATGTATGTGTTTTATATGTTAATAATAATATAAAAAGATCTTGGCACCCCGGTGCCACATATGCTAAAGATGGCCCTGCGCGGGAGCCTCGCAGAATCATAGAATCATAGAGTTGGAAGAGACCACAAGGGCCATCGAGTCCAACCCCCTGCCAAGCAGGAAACACCACCAGAGCACTCCTGACATATGGTTGTCAAGCCTCTGCTTAAAGACCTCCAAAGTAGGAGACTCCACCACACTCCTTGGCAGCAAATTCCACTGTCAAACAGCTCTTACTGTCAGGAAGTTCTTCCTAATGTTTAGGTGGAATCTTCTTTCTTGTAGTTTGGATCCATTGCTTCGTGTCCGCTTCTCTTGAGCAGCAGAAAACAACCTTTCTCCCTCCTCTATATGACATCCTTTTATATATTTGAACATGGCTATCATATCACCCCTTAACCTCCTCTTCTCCAGGCTAAACATGCCCAGCTCCCTTAGCCGTTCCTCATAAGGCATCGTTTCCAGGCCTTTGACCATTTTGGTTGCCCTCCTCTTTGGAAGAATCCAAACAGCTTGCTAATGAGGGTTAATAAACTGTTGAAAGGCACTGAGTCATCCTCTAATTGGCTGCATCTGCCTCTTTCACCCCAGAAGATACAGAGGGAAGAGCAGGGAAGGAGGCCTGAGAGTCTGGTGTGGACTTCTGGATGCTGTCTTGGATGTGAGGCCTTCTGCAGGGGGTGAGATTTGGGTCTGTTCCCAACTATTAATGGAGTGCAAATATTTAGGAAGATGTGATGCATCAGCGTTCGCCAACAAGATGTTGCGCAGTTGTTTGGGACTACAACTCCCATCAACCCTGCCGGAGTATAAATAAAATTATTATTATTATTATTATTATTATTATTATTATTATTATTATTATTATTATTTTCATCTCCAAACTATGTTCTAGAAGAGGAAATGGACTGTGAAAAAGGAACCCAGAGGAAGAAATTGTGAAATTGTCCTTGAGGGAAAAGGGGAAAAGAAGCGATCAAGTGAGGCAAAAACCAGCTACCTTGGTCCTTGGTGAACAGTTGGAGTGTTGGACCTGGGAGATGAGGGTTCGAATCCCCACCCAAGTATAAACGTCACTGGGTCACCTTTGGGCCAGTCACTGCCTAGGCACCACTGCTATGCAGTGGCGGATTTACATATAAGCTAAACAAGCTATAGTTTAGAGCCCCACTCTCTTGGGGCCCCCCAAAAAAAATTAAAGGGGGAAAAACTGGATGTACATTTCCAAAATATAAGAAAAAACCCCAAATAAAATCAAACATACATACAGCAAGAGTGTTTGTGTTGTGTAGGCTCCTATGATGCAAGTCATGGGCCCCGCCTACTAACCTGCTCCCTAAAATATCACTGGTTTGCTCATTTCTATATATCAGGTGCCTACATTCTGCATAGACTTCTTAATTGCATTTCAGTTCAACAATTACTTTGATAAAATACATATTTTGTTATGTGCAAATGGCTTTAGATGCCTATTAGGTCCATAAATTACCATATAGCACATATTCAACACAAAAAACAGCGACAATTTGTTGTTGACAAAGGACAGCTGGACATAGAAAGGGCCCCATTACCTTCAGTAGCTTAGGGCCTCATCAAACCTAAATCTGGCCCTGCTGCTATGTACCTGAAAGATTGGCCACAGTCAAATGTGCAGGTTGGGCTGTAAAATGTTCCCCTCCTCAGATCCGGACCCTGCAAAAAGAATCCATAGAAGCATAAATTTGTAGAGCTATAACTCTTCCCGTGGGACACGGGTGGCGCTGTGGGTTAAACCACAGAGCCTAGGGCTTGCCAATCAGAAGGTCGCAGGTTCGAATCCCCGCAACAGGGTGAGCTCCCCTTGCCCAGTCCCTGCTCTTGCCAACCTAGCAGTTTGAAAGCACGAAGTACAAGTAGATAAATAGGTACTGCTCCAGCGGGAAGGTAAACGGTGTTTCCGTGTGCTGCTCTGGTTCGCCAGAAGCGGTTAAGTCCAGGCAAAGGTGACCTTGAGGTTGCGGCACTCATCTCGCTTTCAGGCTGAGGGAGCCAGTGTTCACCCGCAGACAGCTTCCCAGGTCCTATGGACAGCAGGACTAAACCACTTCTGGTGCAACAGAACACCATGGCGAGTGCCAGAGAGCACGGAAACACTGTTTACCTTCCCGCTTTAGGGGTACCTATTTATCTACTTGCACTAGCGTGCTTTCGAACTGCTAGGTTGGCAGGAGCTGGGACAGAGCAATGGGAGCTCACTCTGTCATGGGGATTCGAACCACCGACCTTCTGACTGGCAAGCCCGTGAGGCTCAGTGGTTTAGACCACAGCACCACCCGCTCCCATATAAGCAGACAACGAGGAGGTCAAGGTGCTGCAAAGTGAAAGGGAGGTGGACTATCCAGTTCTTTGCCTTCAGGCTGCCTTCCCTGCGTTTGTCACCTATGAGGCGGTCGTGGAGCTCACAGCTGTTTCCAATTTCCCACCGCGGGAGTGTGATGGGGAAGGCCAGACAGCTCGGAGCTCAGCCGCGAGAATGATTAGCCCTTGCATGGTTAATCCTTCCTTTTCGCCACCCCGTGGCATGATGGTGGGCACCAGAGTGGGAGAGACTCGCCTTCGCAGGCTCCCGTCGTAAATCAGTCCCACAATCTGTTCCGACCACATATCACTGGAGGGATGGCGTGTGGGGCGGGAAGTGCTCCCCGGCTAGCAGGATTTCCCGTGTGAGGCAGCAGAGAGATATGCGAAGTCGCTATACTGGGCTGTGTCAGTCACGGAGCGATACGTAACCTCTTGGCACACACCCTTGTCATCGGGACTGCAAGAGGATGCTAATGAAAACTGGTTTCCAACAGACCCAGCTGTGGGGGGGGGGGGAGAGAGAGAGAGAGAGAGGGAGGGAGAGAGAGAGAGGGGGGAAAGTATATAAATATTGCAAGTACTTCTTCATGTTGCACATATTTAAACTATGGAACTCACTTTTGCAGGAGGCCGGCCACTGTGCAAACAGGATGCTAGACTCGACGGACCATTGGCGTGGTCTAGGCATGACCTTCCCATGTCCCTTTCTCCACTTTCACAGCTATGCACCTTTTTTTTTTTTTTACACGTTTGGTTGGAGAACTGGGTTGCAAAATTTGGAGAAGTGCAAATCTTGACAAACAGCTGTGCTTCACAGTGCATGCATTGTTTCAGGAAATGCAAAATGTTTCTAAAACATATGTTTTTTTAATGATCAGCATCTGAATACCTTCTTTGTGTGCCTCCTCCACAGGAGACAATGTGAGTCTGAGCCTTTTCTGTGGTGGCTCCCTGCTTTTGGAATGCTCTATCCTTTTTTCCTTCAGATTTTGGCCCTCATTTCAAAGGTTTTTAAAGTATTTGTGGCCTTCATTGGTGGGGCAGGATATACTAACTAGACCCATCTTTTATTTGGATATTTGTTTGTTTTAGGTTTCTATTGGCTGTGCTTATTGTAATTGTTTTCGTCTTTCTACCCGGACACTGAGGTCCGGTGCCGAGGGCCTTCTGGCAGTTCCCTCGCTGCGAGAAGCCAAGTTACAGGGAACCAGGCAGAGGGCCTTCTCAGTGGTGGCACCCGCCCTGTGGAACACCCTCCCACCAGAGGGGGTATAAATAATATATTATTATTATTATTATTATTATTATTATTATTATTATTATTATTATTATTATTATTTCTTCTATTGTGTTTGTTAGTCACTTTGAACCATTTCTGTGGGAAAAGTGACGTCGTTGTCATCATCATCACCGTTGGAAGACAAAATAGCCCTGTATGCCAATGGATCAGGCTAAAGGTCCATCAGACCCAGAGTTCTGGTGACCGTTCAGCTTCCTCTTAGCACTCACAAGCAAGGCCTTCCCATGCTGTTTCCCCCCAAGCATCTGGTATATTCAAATGTACGCAAGGGACCTTCACGAAGCAATGTCCTCATCTCCAGAAAGGAATGCTCTGTTCAGAGTTACAGCCAGCTGCTTGTTGTCTGCCTCCCACCCCACCCCCCAAAAAAACCCCATGAAATGCAACATTCCATGTCTATTGAGAATGTTTCACCCACTCACTAAGCTGGGTGTTGGGTTTTGATCGTTTTTGCCTGCAGGACATTTTCTGGGGTGCAGGGAGGATCTTAGTACAGTGGTTGTGTTGTTGTTGTTTAGTTGTTTAGTTGTGTCCGCCTCTTCGTGACCCCATGGACCAGAGCACGCCAGGCACTCCTGTCTTCCACTGCCTCCCACAGTTTGGTCAAACTCATGTTGGTAGCTTCGAGAACACTCTCCCACCATCTCATCCTCTGTCGTCCCCTTCTCCTTGTGCCCTCCATCTTTCCCAACATCAGGGTCTTTTCCAGGGAGTCTTCTCTTCTCATGGTGTGGCCAAAGTATTGGAGCCACAGCTTCAGGATCTGTCCTTCCAGTGAGCACTCAGGGCTCATTTCCTTCAGAATGGATAGGTTTGATCTTCTTGCAGTCTATGGGACTCTCAAGAGTCTCCTCCAGCACCATAATTCAAAAGCATCCATTCTTCAGCAATCAGCCTTCTTTATGGTCCGGCTCTCACTTCCATACATCACTACTAGGAAAACCATAGCTTGAAATATACAGACCTTTGTTGGCAAGGTGATGTCTCTGCTTTTTAAGATGCTGTACAGTGGTACCTCGGATTAAGTACTTAATTCATTCCGGAGGTCTGTTCTTAACCTGAAACTGTTCTTAACCTGAAGCACCACTTTAGCTAATGGGGTCTCCCGCTGCTGCCATGCCGCCAGAGCACGATTTCTGTTCTCATCCTGAAGCAAAGTTCTTAACCCAAGGTACTATTTCTGGGTTAGTGGAGTCTGTAACCTGAAGTAACACTGTACACCTTAAACCCATATCCACTTTATTCGAGAACAGCCTAGCCCCCAGCCTCTGGAAAGCCAGCCAAACCAATACAGAAGAACAAACTGCTGTGATGCAAACTTAACACAACAAGCAATACAACAGACCAGTATACTAGATAGCACTGTAATTCTTATTGCATAATATACATGATTTAGTAACAAAAACAAAATGTGTGCACTTGTAAATTCTCTAATATATTTGAAATCAATTGAATACACATCTGTCAATCTTTGAAAGTCCACAGAAGTATAATAAGTCTATGGCTGAAACAAAGTAATAGATGCTATCCTGTGGGCTAAGCAGTAAAACTTATTTTAGGCGTTCAGGGTGCCGAAGTAGTAGGTGAATAACAGTGGACAGTGATCCTGGATAATCTGACTGTTTCACTGGAATCTTCTTCAGCACAACTACAGAAGAATTCAAATATGAAACAATGACCTGTATACATGAAAACTATATAAACTTCACACATTACAATCCATATGCTACAACAACAATAATAAGAAGAAAGATACATACCCCATAGATTAGAAAAATGCACAAGGAGCAGTGGTCATGTGAAAATGTAACCACTGCTACCAGTTGCATGATACCTGAAGCATAAGTAACCATTCCCAAACCAAGGCAGCATTTATCCAGTAGCCTCTGACTGTCCAGCCTTCCAAAAACATGTGGACCCAACTCTGTGGTGCTCCCTCTCACAATTAGTGTCCAGGTCACAAGTAATAGCTCCACTGGAGAGCCAGTGTGGTGTAGTGGTTAGGAGCGATAGTCTCATAATCTGGTGAACCGGGTTCGCTTCCCCGCTCCTCCACATGCAGCTGCTGGGTGACCTTGGGCTAGTCACGCTTCTCTGAAATCTCTCAGCCCCACTCACCTCACAGAGTGTTTGTTGTGGGGGAGGAAGGGAAAGGAGAATGTTAGCCACTTTGAGACTCCTTCGGGTAGTGATAAAGCAGGATATCAAATCCAAACGCTTCTTCACTCTATTCTGCCTTGGCCATACCACACCTGGAGTACCATGTCAAGTTATGGGTGCCACAGTTTAAGGAAGATATTGACAAGTTGGAATGTGTGCAAATGAGGGTAACCAAGATGATCAAGGGTCTGGAAGTGAAGCCTTATGAGGAACAGTTGAGGAAGCTGGGTATGTTTAGCCCGGAAAAGAGGAGATTGAGATGCGATACGATACGATATCTATAGTCCAGGCATGGCCTAACCTGGCCCTCCAGCTGTTTTGGGACAACAACTCCCATCATCTCTAGCTAACAGGCCCAGTGGTCAGAGATGATGGGAATTGTAGTCCCAAAACAGCTGGAGGGCCAAGTCTGGCCATGCCTGCCGTAGTCAGATATCTAAAGGGCTGTCCCATGGAAGATGGAAAAACTTTGTTTCCTGCTGCTCCGGAGAGCAGGACCCAAAACAACGAATTCAAATTACAAGAAAGGAGATGACGACTAAACATCAGGAAGAACTTTCTAACAGTAAGAGCTGTTTGACAGTGGGATTCACTAAGAAAATAAGAACATAGCATGACAAATAGGACCGGCCCTCTCATTAGGTAGAGTGAGAAAGTTGCATCAGGGCAGGCAGTAGCATTTCCCCTGAGTCCACTAAGTTAAACTTCTGCCCTCTAGCACGGTGGAGAATGTTGTGTCATCGTCATCCTGGGCCCTAAGGAACTCAGATTATTCTCTACCAGGGCCAGGGCCTTCTCAATGATGGCTCCGACCTGGTGGAATGCTCTGTCCCATGAGACCAGGGCTCTGCAGGATTTAATTTCCTTCCACAGGGCCTGTAAGACAGAGCTATTCCACCTCGCTTTCACTTTGAACTTAGCCTGATCTTTTATTCCCCTTCCTTCCCCCCTCCCCTTTTTATGAGGATTACCCACTCTGGGATCCCACAGCTAATTCTCCCCTGGTCTCCTCGCTGGCCCAAATAGGACTAATTTGCCAGCTATCCCTGGTGATCATCTAATGTTTACTGGGTGGATTTTCCCTCTAAATTGATTTTTGAATTCTGAATTTATTGTTATTCACATTTTATACTGTATTTTATGCTGTTTTTTTGTTGCATCAATTAAGTGTTTTAAATTTGTTGTTAGCCACGGGGTATAAATAAAAAATTATTTATTTATACTTATCCATCCTGGGGAAATGATGCAATGGGATGTAAGAGAGAAGCTGCACTCCACCAGACAGCTAGGAGAAGGGCAAGAGACTATGGGCTCATGGCAGAGACGGATACTGTGGGCGTTTGCCCATTCCTTGTGATTATGTTTGTATAGGGGGATGGAAATGGTTAATGTAGATTGACCAATGAGAAAGCTCAGAGGCAGAGCCTACCTGGTTTTGAGGCTCAGCCCAGGGGTTGACCAGGGAGAGATAGAGGAGTGAGAGTCAGACAGAGGCAGAAAAAGTCAAACATAGTAGTTGTGACAGAGTGAGAGACAGGGATAGAACTGAGAGAGAAGAGTGTGACAGTGTGAGATAGTGCCACATCTAGTTAAGGGTGCGCATTTGAGAAACCGTTCAGAACATATTTGAAACTTGTTTGTTCTTCAATAAACTTTCATCTTTGTTGCTGACTTTACAACCGGACTAAGACACGGTATTTCACCAGAAGAAATCTGGTTGGTGGCACCGAAAGGATAAAGCAGCGGTGTACAAGTCAATAGTCCGTGAAATGACCGGGAGCTCTGTACGAATGCCACAGATACAAATAGAAGGGGATGGCAGGTGGTGTCTTCACCCCAAAGGCTATGGGGACACCACAATATCTACCTAAGCAGCTATGGCTACTGTCAGACAGGGAACAGCTAAGACATGGGAACTGCTTTTAAAGGCTGTGCCCTGAACTGAATTGGAGAGGCAGGATGGGAGGGGGAAAGTGAAAAGGCTTTGGTACAATAGTACAAAATACCAATTGCAAAGGAGCCACAGCTGGTCTTCTTCTTCTTCCACTTTTGCCACTAACCTACCCAAAATAGCATGTCTGTGTGTGCTCTTTCTCCCCTCAGTTGAAATATCAGTTTAAACTGTTGGAAGCATAATGGCACCTGCGTGGGAACCTAATTTACTTCGTAAATCTCCAGGTGCCTGGCTGTGTGGTGCTGGATAGAGTGATGGTCCCTTATACCTCACATCCTGCTCCCTACATTGGGCAGTCAGATGCCTCCAAAAAGCCCCCAAGCAGAGAAGCAAAGATCACCAGTGTTGAAGCAATGATTCTTCAACATCAGCTTCGCTGGACTGGTCATGTTGTGCAGATGCCTGATGATCGTCTTCCAAAGCAACTACTCTATCCCAAACTTTAAAATGGAAAGCGTAATGCTGGTGGTCAACAAAAGAGGTTTAATGACTCTCTCAAAGCAAATCTTTTTTAAAATGTAGTATAAACACCAACAATTGGGAAACACTGGCCTGTGAGCGCTCCAGTTGGAGAACAGCCTTCACCAAAGGTGTCATGGGCTTTGAAGACATTCAGACTCAGGACGCAAGGGAGAAACCTGCTAAGAGGAAGGCACGCTTGGCAAACCCTCACCATGATCAACTCCCACCAGGGAACCAATGTCCCCACTGTGGAAGGACGTGTGGATCCAGAATTGGCCTCCACAGTCACTTACAGACTCATTGTTAAAACGGTGTTTATGGAAGAGAATCTTACTCGGCTACGAGGGATTGCCAAAGAAGAAGAAAGAAGTGTGTGTGCTCTCATGTTGAAGACTCCAAATAACGACTCCCAGGATCGTGCTGACCTTCTGAACAAGCATTTTAATGGAGAGTCTCTTCCAGGGAAGGCCAGTCAATCATCGGAGGGGCCTGCCACCTACGCAATCATTGGAGGTTATTAATTGCTTTGGCGGACCGTCGGGAATCCTCAGCTGCAGGCAACTTTATCTCAGGGTGCCCATGTGTTGATGATTCAGTGGGTCATCAGGCCTGGCCCAGCTGTTCAGGAGCTCTGCCTGGGCTTCAGCTGTCAACATGTCTGACACACGATATTGTGTAATGGAACTTGGGCCATGCAGAGAACTTCCCATAGGTGTGTGCAAAGCATATAATACCACCGAGATGGAAGTTAATTATACCCATGGGATATATATATATATATATATATATATATATATATATATATATATCCACGTTTGGTGTTTCCAAAATATTATGAGTATCTCCCTCTGCCCAAACAAGCAAGACTGTATCACAATCCATCGGAGGAGAATGTCTGATATTACCCAGATCATATGTGACCTACTGCAGTAGAGGAGAACATAAGAGGGTAAGGAGAGCCCACCTGGATTAGGCCAGTCCAGCATCCTGCTCTCACAGTGACCAACCAGATGTCCATGAGAAACTGTGCTGGGCCCGGGGGTAACCCAAGAAACGTGGTCCAGGACCAATCCAGAATCCAAAGGTTCTGCTAGGAGTCAGTCCGACAAGGTAAAGGCAGGACACGAGGCAGCAAACCAGGCAGGGTCAGGCACAGGGTCACAGGCAGGTTCCAGCAAACAGCAATGTTGCTCCTGCAACCTGGGGAGGGGTCCAACAGCCTTTTATCTTTGTCGGGGTAACGGCCGGTCCTGATCCCCCGGCGACTCACCTCCCTGTCTCGCCCAAAGACGAGCACTCCTCCTGCGAGTACTCAGGTCTCTCCTTCTCTCAGACCTCAGTCTCTGCAGCTCAGGAGACGTCGGTGGGTTACTAGACCCAGAGGCCTCCTCAGCCTCCCCTGACCCAACCAGTAGTGACACAGCTGTGAGTGATGGCCCAGCTGGAGGCAACGAGGTCATCCCTGCATCTGGAGCCAGCGCAGGCTCAGGCCCCTGACTCGGCCCAGCTGGGGTTTGTTGCAGGGGAACCTGTGCAGACTGGGACTCTTCAGGGTCAGGCCCCAGACATGGTTCAGGTGCCGCCTGAGGCAAAGGATCCCGTGCAGACTGAGACTCCTCTGGTTCCGAGTCCAAGCCCGAGTCCCAGGCCATCACAGAAACCAGCAAGTGGGACCTGAACACAGGAGCCCTCTCCCCTCTTGTGGCTTCCAGAGCATTCTCAACCATTGCCACCTCTGTGCAGGCAGAACATAGCCGACATTGCTAGCAGCCATGAATATAGCCTTATCCTCCATGAATTTGTCCAATCCTCTTTTGACGCCATCCAAGTTGGTGGCCATCGCTGCCTCTTGTCGAAGCGAGTTCCATAGTTTAACTACGTGTTGCGAAGGCATTCAATGTCTTCTACCTGGTGCTGGGTTCGTGGCTCAGAACCTTCCAGGACTTTGCCCCAGAATGCCCCAGGGCCAGTTCCATCTTTTCTCTTGCTTGTGATACCTCTAGATCACGGGTCAGCAAAACTTTTTTCAGCAGGGGGCCAGTCCACTGTCCCTCAGACCTTGTGGTGGGCCAGACTATATTTTGAAAAAAATAATGAATGAATTCCTATGACCCACAAATAACCCAGAGATGCATTTTAAATAAAAGGACACATTCTACTTATGTAAAAATACGCTGATTCCTGGAGTGTCCGCAGGCCGGATTCAGACGGTGATTGGGCCGGATCTGGCCCCCGGGCCTCAGTTTGCCTACCCATGCTCTAAATCTTGGCCTACCCCCCCCCCCGGTCCCCCACCACACACAGTTTTTGTGAATTACTGTAAAGCCACTTCCGAGCTAGGGAGGAGGTGGGGTTGCGGGCTTCACGCCCCTCCCCACACACGTGGGGGCTGGCTTTCAGCCCCCACGATACCAGGGGAATCCTCGGACAATCGGCTGGCATCGGGAGGCATGGCCGGCTCTATTTATGGCTGGCACGGTTGAGGAGTTCCCTCTTTCCCGCGCCTCAGCTGATCAGGTTTTCCCTCCCCTCCCACCCTTTAGGATAGGCTCTCTGACGTTGCTATGGACTTTGGTTGCTCGCCGTCAAGGGGCCTGGTAGGAATTTTTCCAATTGGCAGATTGGCACCAGCCACTTGGTTTTCGCCTACCTTGTAGCAAACCGTCACAACTCCCAGTATGGGCGGTTAGGCATTGGTAGGGGTATTATTATGCAGATGAACGGGGGGGGGGGGGAGGAAGCGCCATCACCTTCCCCCAAAACAAAGGGTAGTCTGGTAAAGGATTCCGGGGGGCGTGGCCTTGTCCTAAGCCTATAGAGTTGTGGGCCCATGGCACGCCCCCGAGCGGTGACCCCAGGGGAGTTCCTAGTTGATGTGCATCAGCGAGACTCCCCCTACTGGTGGTTAACCCTTACCGGTCTTCAAGCAAGCAGGCTGAAGCCGGTTAGTTGATAGGACCAATGCCTAAGCCAATACTGCTCAATTCCTGTAATCAATAAAGTTGTGGCCTAATTTGACCCATTAACTCGAATTCTTGTGTCTCGTGTCTTTATTTCTGAGCGGGAGGCGGGAACTCGCCACGCAATTCTCTCTCTCTCACCCACATACTCACAGCCACACCTTGCATATCCCATTTCTAGATTCAAGTCAGGCAGGGGGTGCAGAACGTCACTGATCTCAGTCATAAAGCCTTGCCAACGAGGCAGATGGAGTTTAGCTGAAACATTGCACAATGTTGTTATGAAGCAGTCGCATTTTTGCTCTGATTCGACTGGCTTCTACCTGTTTAGTCTTCATAAAAAGTTGACTTTTATCCTTTCCTGTCTGGCAACGACACAACCCCTCCTTCTCCTCCTCCTTCTCCTCCTCGTCCTCCTCCTCCGCCTTTTTCTTTTCAGGTGGCTGAAGAAGAGTGAAGAGAACTGATACTGTAATGTTAGGATTTCCAGCTGACAGAAGAGCTTTGCTGGCCAACTAATGTTGAACTTGGCATCTCCACTCAAATCACTTGTTCTGGGCAAAAGAGTATGGAGTAAGCATCAGAAATGCAAGAGAGATTCTCCTAGGATTGATAATGCCCCTGCTCTTATTTTGAAAGGATGTTCTGTGATGAAAGCCTTTGTTCTGTACAGCGTTGCATATACGCTCCTCCCCCCAGAGCAGAACACAAGAAGGTTAACCCTATAACCACCATACTCCACAGAGCCGGTGCAAACTCTTTGGGGAGGAGAGAGGTATCAACATTTCTCATTTCAGAAATTTGGGTTTGGAATTTGGAAAACCAGATTGGCAGAAGATTGGCATGCCTGGTTTCCCCTCAAGTGTTGCATCTAGAATGTTATAAACCAGAGGCGTCCAACTTACAAGAGACTGTGACCTACTAAATAAAATAAATAAAAAACAAATAAAAAACTGGCAGCCTTCTACCCATTTTTTGTGTGGGGGTCCCCAAACTTGTTGAGCTTTTTAAGGGGGGCAGGTCAAGGTTGTAAAGATTTTGGGGGAGGGATTTGGATGGGCATGCCGAAAATCGTTCACTGAATATAAAGCCGACCAGCGCTAACTCCTTCTTAGGTTTTAGTGATCCTGTGAGAATGAACGAAACTGTGAGGGAGTGGAGGCCAGATACATTCTGTGAACGGAAATGAGCAAGTGATCAACTGCTATCACCCAGGGATCGACCTGTCGACTGCGGTTGACTGGTTGGACAGCCCTGTTATACACAATCAAATAACTCCCAGTCTGTTTATGGGTTTATTTCCACAGTCCACCCATCCTGAAGGAGAAAGCTTTTAGCTGATTCTAAGTGACATCTCAGTTGAGAATGGTGGAGCAGTGCCTCTTTTGACCAATGATTAGAAACAGGATTCTTGATGTAATGGACTCTTGGTGTGATCTAGGAGGGTCCTTCTCGTGGTCTTGTATCCTCAAAACATCTGCATGGCAGGGGAAAAAGATGCTTGTGCTGTTTTGATTGCAGTGAAAACAAGAGTGTAATGGAAGCCTCCATTGCTCGTGACACAGAGTGGCTGGCAAAGACTGCAGCTTGTTCTCTGGATCTCGTCGGACAAAAGTCACCTTCCTCAGAGGACCCAGGCATTAAATCATCGCCTGCTCCCTTGATTCTCAAGGCGTGTAGGGTTGACTCAGTTTGGCTCTGGGGGGAAGCTCATTCATTATGCCTTAGTACACTTTTGGAAGGCCTTCCAATCGGCGGGATCCAGGACTGACCTAAATTGGACGTGAAAACACTCCCGAATCCTAGGAAGGGTGTTGCTGTCCAAACAAGCACAAGGTCACTGGCAGGACAGTAGCTCAAGCAGCAAAGGTCTCCATCGAGAACAAGGACTTAGAAGCAAATGTTCCTCACAGCCTGCGACGACCTAATGGTGTTATTCAGCTCAGGCATCCAAGCTAAACATGGTGGGACTGAGCCAACATGCAGATGGGAGACCTCCAAGGAAAAATCATTTGGAGGACGCATTCATCTTTTTTGGAGTCAGTGGCAAAACACTGCCCTGGTCTGATGTTAAATCAAGAATCTTACAGTACGGGGATGAGGAGGAGAGAGATTCATTTAAGGAACCCACCTCAGTTCCTGGCTTGCGGTCCCTTATGAACTCACTGACTGTCTCCCATGGTGGTCGTTGCCCATTGGGAATGGTAGGGAAGAAGGCAGAGGTGCCATGAGTTAGTGGACCCAGAGCCAAATGTCAAGGGGAGCTAATGGTGAATCTCTCCAATTCAGAAAGATCCAAAGCTCAGTGATGGAACAGTTGCTTTGAAGATTCCTGGCTCCGTCCCTTAAATCTCCATTGAAAAGGAACTCAGGGGGCAGGTTTGGAGACAGCTGCTGCCTCTTGCAGTAGACAACACTTGTGGAAGGACTAACTGAAGACCTTTTTGCTATCCCATGAACCTTTGCTACAGGAATATAGGTGTATGCCCTATGGCACCTTACCATACCTACGGGACCGCCTCTCCTGGTATGTCCCACGGAGGACCTTATGGTCTTCAAACAAAAACATCTTGGAGGTCCTGGGCCACAGGGAGGTTAGGCTGGCCTCAACCAGAGCCAGGGCTTTTTTGGCTGTGGCCCTGATCTGGTGGTACACTCTGTTACAAGAGCCTAGGGCCCTGCGGGACTTGACATCTTTCCGCAGGACCTGTAAGACAGAGCTGTTCCACCAGGCCTTTGGCCAAGGCACATTCTGACCCCCTCCTTTGGCAATCCTCACAGAACTCTGGCCCAATGGTTTCCATTAATTTGATTTGAATTGATTTTAGAATGCTGTGTTACTTTTATTGTTGTTAGCCACTCTGAGCCCAGCTTTGGCTGGGGAGGGTGGGATATAAATAAAATTTTATTATTATATTATTATTATATGATGTTGAGATGGAAGTCTCTGGCCACACACACAATGTATGATTTGTGCTCTTACACCTTCTCTGAGAAGGATCCACGCAGAGGAGCCTAGTCTATCAGGGCAAATGGGGCACTGCCACACCAAGCTCAGTCTGCCTTTAGCCAGCCCCCTCCTGCCTGCCTTCTTACTTCCATCCAGTCCAGAAGCTATTGGCTTCCTCCTCCTAAGTCTCAGTGTTGCCCCTTGTAGAACCCAGCAGAGGAGGTACGTGGGGGCATAACTGGGCTTAGACAGCCTTGCTTGTCATTGGCTCTGGTGCCACCTACTGTTCGTCTCCCTGCCTTCTGCCCCAAAAGTCACCATGCACCACTGTACCCAGAGGAACCTGCCATTTCCTAGCCACACTGCTTCAATGGGTGTGCTTTGTTTATTTCATTTCATTAACGAATTTGTTGTTGTTTAGTCATTTAGTTGTGTCCGACTCTTCATGACCCCATGGACCAGAGCACGCCAGGCACTCCTGTCTTCCACTGCCTCCTGCAGTTTGGTCAAACTCATGCTGGTAGCTTCTAGAACACTGTCCAACCATCTCATCCTCTGTCATCCCCTACTCCTTGTGCCCTCCATCTTTCCCAACATTAGGGTCTTTTCCAGGGAGTCTTCTCTTCTCATGAGGTGGCCAAAGTATTGGAGCCTTAGCTTCATGATCTGTCCTTCCAGTGAGCATTCAGGGCTGATTTCCTTCAGAATAGATAGGTTTGATCTTCTTGCAGTCCATGGGACTCTCAAGAGTCTCCTCCAGCACCAGAATTCAAAAGCATCAATTCTTTGGCAATCAGCCTTCTTTATGATCCAGCTCTCACTTCCATACAACACTACTGGGGCAACCATAGCTTTAACTATATGGACCTTTGTTGGCAAGGTGATGTCTATGTTTTTTAAGATGCTGTCTAGGTTGGTCATTGCTTTTCTCCCAAGAAGCAGGCGTCTTTTAATTTCGTGACTGCTGTCACCATCTGCAGTGATCATGGAGCCCCAGAAAGTAAAATTTCTCACTGCCTCCATTTCTTCCCCTTCTATTTGCCAAGAGCTGATGGGACCAGTGACCATTCTCTTCATTTTTTTGATGTTGAGCTTCAGACCATATTCCTCTTTCACCCTCATTAAAAGGTTCTTTAATTCCTCCTCACTTTAACAAATGACTTCAGATCAAACATCTCGAACTGAGATAATGTCATGGACTGGTTGGACGCAGAGGAATGGTGGGGGGCACCAGCTGGGGAACCCCCAAGGGAAGGAGACTCAGAGCCAGGGAATTGGTGGTGGGATGACAATGTGTGGTCAGAGGAAAAAGAGGAGGAAGACTGGGAAGAGGTAACAGGGCTTAGCAAACTGGAAGAGTCAGTGGCAGAGAGAAGTCCAGAATCAGAGGCAGAAGCTGAAGTGGGCAGTGGCAAGGAGGGAGACCAAGAGGAAGAGGTGAGACAGGCTGGTGAAGAAGAAGCCAGGGTGTCTCTCCTTCCTGCTGTGACAAGCTCCCCACACATCCCTAGCCTCCCAGGACTAGGAGAGGTATGAAGCAGGATGAGCAGAGACAGACACGTTGGCATAGTCTCAGATTGCTGAAGGACCCGGGGGAAGAGGTGGGTTAGGCAGATGTGGGAAAGTGGGGACCTTCAGTCTCCATAACTGCCTTATAGGTGCAAGACCTACAGAAGCAGAGTTGCTTCCTGGCACTCCTGAGCAGATCCTGTTTCTTCTAATAAAGAGTTAACTTCATCGCTCAGTGTGATTTATTGCTGGCTCACTTCTGGCAGTGAACAATCAAAGTGACAACAATGAAGAACATAGCTATTTCGTACACAAAAACAGTTTCAAGATCTTCGCTTAGACAAGGGGCAGCCTTCAATAGGCACCAAAAAGACTATAGAGGTGTCACTGATCTGGTTTGTAATGGGAAGGAGTTTCAGAGCTTAGGTGCCACCACACTAAAGGCCCTATATGGTGGAGAATGGACATCTTGATAACATGGTATGCACAAGAGGTCCTCTCCTGCAAAGTGTAGTGATCAGTGGGTATATATATATGGAATGAGATGATCATTAATTAAGTGTCTGGTCCCAAGCTGTTTAGGGCTTTATGCACCAGTGCCAGCGCCTTGAACTTTTCCTGGTTACTAACTGGCAGCAATTCTTTCAGCAGAGGCCCTGCATGGTGGCAATGGTCTGCCCCAGTGAGCAGCCAAGCTGTTGCATTTTGCACTAGCTGCAGCTTCCAGGCCAACCTCAGGGGTAGCACCACAAAGTGAGCATTGCAGTAGTCCAGCCTTGAGGTTACAAGTGCATGGATGACAGTGTTCAGGCTATCCTGGTCCAGAAAAGGTTGCCTTGCCAGTCAAAGCTGGAGGAAGACACTCCTAGACACTGAGGTCACCTGGGTCTCCAGGGATGGAGATGGAGCCAGGTGCACTGCGATAATAATAATACTAATAATAATACTAATAATATAATTTATTATTTGTACCCTGCCCATCTGGCTGGGCCTCCCCAGCCACTCTGGGTGGCTTCCAACAAAGACCAAAAATACACTAAAATGTCACACATTAAAAACTTCCCTGAACAGGGCTGCCTTCAGATGTCTTCTAAAAGTCAGATAGTTGGTTTTTTCCTTGACATCTGATGGGAGGGCGTTCCACAGGACGGGCGCCACTACCGAGAAGGCCCTCTGCCTGGTTCCCTGTAGCTTTTCTTCTCGCAATGAGGGAACCACCAGAAGGCCCTCTGGCGATGACTGAAGACATCCCAGATTCAGTCCCTGGCACCAGGTAGCAAGTGAGACCCTAGAGTACCAGGCTGAGTGGACAACCTTGAGCTGGGTGGACAAATCTAGCCTAACACAAGGCAGCTCCCTATGCTTAAGAACATAGGAAGCTGCCTTGAACTGAATCAGGAAGTTCTCACAGCCCTACCTGGAGGTGTCGGGGATTAAACCTGGCACCTTCTGCATGCAAAGCAGATGTTCTACCCCTGAGCTATGGCCATCCCTGGAACCAAGGCAACATCCTGGTATAATCTGACTCGGTCTACAGCAGCTCCCAAGAGCCTCTTGGGTGATGGAGGTGAACCTGGGGGTCGTGTCCAGGTGACAAGGAAGAGTTCTAATAAATAAGGAAGGTGGTGGTGAGTCTGTGTTACTTGGCAACGGCACTCGGTGTGATGTCAGGGTGATGTCAGCTGGGCAGGTGGTAACATTTTCCAGCTCAGCTCCAACCCGGGGAGATATGTTTGTGCTTACTTTTCCCCTCCACTCTGAAAAAGGCCAGTGAGAGATGGAGGGAACGAATTCTCAACCTGGCACCTCATCAACGCGGCTGCCTGTGAATCATTCAAGATGAAGGGAACTTGTTGCCATCACACCCCAAGGCGAGACTTCAGGCCAGGAAGGCTTTGGACAAGGAGGCAGACACAGGCATCGTGGTAAAGGCTTTCAGAGTTGAGGAGCTTAGTGTTACATCTCTCGTAGCCATGCCCTGAGAGTCCGAAAATGCAGGCAACGCCATTACGTGTCGATCTGCTATTGTATAATTGTGTCTGTGTGTCTGAGGTGAGGATAAAGTTAGATTCAGGTCCTATTTAAAGGTGAACCTACCTGATGCTTGCTGAAACTATATGAGAACCAAAACACAGCCCTCCTTTGAAATTCGGACTTTTCTGAATTTTGCAGATGACATGCACACAAAAATGCATGTACTAGGATAATGTGTGCATACAACTGTAAATATTGGTGAAAATAATGCACAAATATTGGAGGGGAATGCTTTGCAAAATAAAAATAAAAATGCCAAAATTGCACATGAACATGTATGCATTAGGACAAATGTGCATTCACTTAATTCACTAAAATGCTGGTGAATTTTCATAAGGCTCACAAAGAAATTTGCAAACGGGAAACAGAAAAGCAGAGAACCGGACATAGTGCTGGGAAAATAGGAAACTGAAAGAAATTGAAATTGGCAGATTTATCCATCCCTAGTGTGTGTCTATACACACACACTCACATCACAAAACAGCAGTACATAGCAGAACATTTTTTATAACATAGCAATCTATTAAGATCAGCATGACTGCAATCCCCTGCATGGGTTCCTGAGTTTAAGCTCCCCTGAACTTAATAGTGCTGACCATGTTGTTGTTTAGTCGTTTAGTCGTGCCCGACTCTTCGTGACCCCATGGACCAGAGCACGCCAGGCACTCCTGTCTTCCACTGACTCCCACAGTTTGGTCAAACTCATGCTGGTAGCTTCGAGAACACTGTCCAACCATCTCGTCCTCTGTTGTCCCCTTCTCCTTGTGCCCTCCATCTTTCCCAACATCAGGGTCTTTTCCAGGGAGTCTTCTCTTCTCATGAGGTGGCCAAAGTACTGGAGCCTCAGCTTCACGATCTGTCCTTCCAGTGAGCACTCAGGGCTGATTTCCTTCAGAATGGAGAGGTTTGATCTTCTTGCAGTCCATGGGACTCTCAAGAGTCTCCTCCAGCACCATAATTCAAAAGCATCAATTCTTCGGTGATCAGCCTTCTTTATGGTCCATCTCTCACTTCCATACATCACTACTGGGAAAACCATAGCTTTAACTCTATGGACCTTTGTCGGCAAGGTGATGTCTCTGCTTTTTAAGATGCTGTCTAGGTTTGTCATTGCTTTTCTCCCAAGAAGCAGGCATATTTTGATTTCGTGGCTGCTGTCACCATCTGCAGTGATCATGGAGCCCAAGAAAGTAAAATTTCTCACTGCCTCCATTTCTTCCCCTTCTATTTGCCAGGAGCTGATGGGACCGGTGGCCATGATCTTCGATTTTTTGATGTTGAGCTTCAACCCATATTTTGCGCTCTCCTCTTTCACCCTCATTAAAAGGTTATTTAATTCCTCCTCACTTTCTGCCATCAATGTTGTGTCATCTGCATATCTGAGGTTGTTGATATTTCTTCCAGCAATAGCTGTCAACATTTTCCCTTTTTAAGGGAAATTCCCTTATTCCAAATAGGATTCCTCAAAAGAAAAGGGAAAAGTTGACAGCTAAGGCACTGCTGACTTCTGACTGTACAGGTTCAACTTGTAAAGTACAATGAGCTTTAAGAAAAAGATCTTCAGGAAACTTTCAAAGAAAGAGAAAAATATATTCAGGAATCTTGCATTATCATTCAAACTGCCAGCCTGAAACAGCAGTTCAATCAAAGGAAAGGGAATAGGTAGCTAGCCTCTGCTTGACTTTCTTGACTCACTCTTCAACATTATCTTTGTTAAACTGTCACACACAAACTTGAAAGCCCCATTATCACAACCTTATCCACTTGCCAGAGCAAGAAGAGTCCATCAGTAACATGGCACTCAGGCAAACAAGGATTTCACTTCTGTGCTGACAGAAGTCCCACAGTCCCTCTCCACTACATACACATTCACACAATCACAAAGTTGGGATGGGGGAGAAATCCAATTCAGTTCACATTTGAAGGTGAATATAACTAATGGACACTTTCCAAAGACAATTCGTGATCCGCAACACAGCCACATTTCTCTGAATTTTGCAATGCCGTTCTCCAGCCAAGTAAGCCGAAACAAAAATGCACACTTTACTGCACACATATATTAGTAAAAATAACATTATTGGGGAAATCACTTTGCAAAAAAAAAAAAAAAGTATATTAGGCAAAATTACACACACTGAAATGCAGAAATGCACACTGAAATGCTGGTGGGTTTTCACCATGACTTAAAAAATGACAACCAGAAAAGGATGTGGAAATGTGGAGAATTTATTTAAGATTTGAAAAATGAGAAAGCGAGAGAAGCCAAAGTTGACTGATTTGCCCATTCCTATCCTAAAGGGAGAGGGACGCGGGTGGCGCTGTGGGTAAAACCTCAGCGCCTAGGACTTGCCGATCGTCAGGTCGGCGGTTCGAATCCCCGCAGCGGGGTGTGCTCCCGCTGCTCGGTCCCAGCACCTGCCAACCTAGCAGTTCGAAAGCACCCCTGGGTGCAAGTAGATAAATAGGGACCACTTACTAGTGGGAAGGTAAACGGCGTTTCCGTGTGCTGCGCTGGCTCGCCAGATGCAGCTTGTCACGCTGGCCATGTGACCCGGAAGTGTCTTCGGACAGCGCTGGCCCCCGGCCTCTTAAGAGAGATGGGCGCGCAACCCCAGAGTCGGACACGACTGGCCCGTACGGGCAGGGTTACCTTTACCTTTACCTTTATCCTAAAGGGATAGGCTTGCACACTCTCTTCTACTTGAGACACTTCATGGAAGCTATACAGAAAGGGGAGATAGGTACTTGGGAGGTAGGTTGAGTGAGTCTGCAAACTAAAACACAGCTGTCATTCGAAACTGGCCCTTCTCCAAATTTTGCAGCACCCTTCTCCAACCAATGTGTACGAAAACACACATATTGGAGGAATCTGTGTGTCAAAATTCATATATTTGTGCACGTGCCATATGAAGAGCATTATATTAGGGGAAATTGCATTGCAAAAATATGTGTTGAAACGATATACAAACATGTATCCATTAGGAAAAAAATGCACTTAAATGCTGGAAATTTTTCAGAGGCTTTTTTATTTACAAAAAAAAGGATCTCAAATTGCACTCATTTACTGATTATTTGGTATTGTTTTAAAAGTATCTCAGTGTGGTGTAGTGGTTAAGAGCGGTAGTCTCGTAATCTGGGGAACCGGGTTCGCTTCCCCGCTCCTCCACATGCAGCTGCTGGGTGACCTTGGGCCAGTCACACTTCTTTGAAGTCTCTCAGCCCCACTCACCTCACAGAGTCTTTGTTGTGGGGGAGGAAGGGAAAGGAGAATGTTAGCCACTTTGAGACTCCTTAAAGGGAGTGAAAGGCGGGATATCAAATCCAAACTACTCCTCCTCCTCCTCCTCCTCCTCCTCCTCCTCCTCCTTCTCTTCTTCTTCTTCTTCTTCTTCTTCTTCTTCTTCTTCTTCTTCTTCTTCTTCTTCTTCTTCTTCTTCATGTTTGCATGTGCATATTGTCCTGCACTGCCTTGATGATGTATATGAATTGACAATAGATAGATAGATAGATGAATGGATAGATGGATATACCAGGGCTGGGTTTAGGTTTGATGAGGCCCTAAGCTACTGAATGTAATGGGGCCCTTAATATGTCCAGCTGTCCTTTGTCAACAACAAATTGTCGCTGCTTTTTGTGTTGAATATATGTTATATGGTAATTTATGGACCTAATAGGTATTTAAAGCCATTTGCACATGCAGAATGTAGACACCCTATATATAGAAAGGAGAAAACCAGTGATATTTTAGAGAGCAGGCTAGCAGGCGGGGTCCGTTACTTACACCATAGGAGCCTACACAACACAAAACACTGTTGCTGTATGTAGGGTTTTTTCCCCCTTTAATTTTTTGGGGGGCCACCAAGAGAGTGGGGCCCTAAGCTATAGCTTGTTCAGCTTATATGTAAATCCAGCACTGATGGATGGATGCATAGATACAGTGGTGCCTCGGGTTAAGTACTTAATTCGTTCTGGAGGTCCGTTCTTAACCTGAAGCACCACTTTAGCTAATGGGGCCTCCTGCTGCGGCTGCACTACCAGAGCACGATTTCTGTTCTCATCCTGAAGCAAAGTTCTTAACCCAAGGTAATATTTCTGCGTTAGCAGAGTCTGTAACCTGAAGCGTATGTAACCCGAGTTACCACTGTAAATAGAATTAGGGACCACCCAAGCCCACAATTTTGCAAGGAGGAGATCTCAAGGCAGGATGGAATTGCTGGGATAAGTCACGCCCCTCCTCCATATTCGTTCCAGCTCTACACATCTCTTTCCCTGAGCCTGTCCAAAAGGAAATGTTACTGGAACACAAGGCCTGCTGGACAGCGGACCAGCCCTGTTTAGGCGTGAAAGTTTCAGCCGGTGTAATATGTTCCATTTCTTTAATGAATAATAGTCCTCATAAAGGGATGGGAAGGAAGGAAAATTGGATAACCCTCGGAGGCCAAGGCGTGGTGCTTTTTCTTTTTGAAAGCAATTGATAAAGAAAGACTTCAAGGCTTCAAAGACTGAGCTGGGGTGGGGAGGAAGGAGGACGACTCTGGAGTGGAAAACTGGCCTCTGAAGCCCCCAGCAATTGGGTGGCTGGGGAGACAGAAAGAGTGAGAGACTTTGGCCCACTGATATGAAACTTAGCCAAGCCTGTAGAATAGGAAAGAGGAACTGGCTTGATAGAGGCACAAGGGATCTCTGAAGGCAAAACTCAAATAGTGTTAGAAATATATGACTGTGGAAGGGAGTCAGTTTTTTTAAAAAAAATATTGCTAATCTTATCAAAATCCTTTTAACCACCCTCCTCAACAATTCCGCAGCTATTTCACATTAATCGGGGGCCACTCTTTATTGTATTTTTTTTAAAAAAGAAAATTACATGAAAAACAAATGCAATGGGTTTTATATCAAACTCTTGTTTAAAATAAATAAGCGAGCCAAACTCACCCGCTTCCCGGACAACACTTCAATCCCCCGAATACAATATAAGCTTGTTAAGTGGAGTGGGAAAAATGATTTTAAAAATTCAATATAATCAGAATTTTTGTCCATGAAAAATATGTCAAAAAGCTAAAAAGAAAAATATTTTAAAGTTATTAAAAAGATCCAATAGCAAACATCTGGAGAGGTAACTGAAAGCTATAGTACTATACATTTCCAAGCACAATTCAAAGTGTTGGTGCTGATCTTGAAAGCTCTAAACGGCCTCGGCCCAGTATACCTGAAGGAGCGTCTCCACCCCCATCGTTCTGCCCGGACACTGAGGTCCAGCGCCAAGGGCCTTCTGGCGGTTCCCTCCCTGCGAGAAGTGAAGCTACAGGGAACCAGGCAGAGGGCCTTCTCGGTGGTGGCGCCCGCCCTGTGGAACGCCCTCCATTCAGATGTCAAAGAGATAAGTAAATATACAACATTCAGAAGACATCTGAAGGCAGCCCCGTAGAAGTTTTCATTGTTTTGTTATGTTTATATATCTGTATGGAAGTGAGAGCTGGACCATAAAGAAGGCTGATTGCCGAAGAATGGATGCTTTTGAATTCTGGTGCTGGAGGAGACTCTTGAGAGTCCCATGGACTGCAAGAAGATCAAACCTATCCATTCTGAAGGAAACCAGCCCTGAGTGCTCACTGGAAGGACAGATCGTGAAGCTGAGGCTCCAATACTTTGGCCACCTCATGAGAAGAGAAGACTCCCTGGAAAAGACCCTGATGCTGGGAAAGATGGAGGGCACAAGGAGAAGGGGACAGCAGAGGATGAGATGGTTGGCAGTGTTCTTGAAGCTACCAGCACGAGTTTGACCAAACTTCGGGAGGCAGTGGAAGACAGGAGTGCCTGGCGTGCTCTGGTCCATGGGGTCACGAAGAGTCAGACACGACTAAATGACTAAACAACAACAACATATGGTGGAAGCCACCCAGTCAGTTGGATGGCATATACCATAATTATTATTATCACCACCACTTTTCATCTTTGTAATGGGTGCCCATGTTATATTTCTAAATTGTACCCCCCCAAAAAAGGTTGCAGACCTCCAGGTTAATGCGACACTGTCCTTAGGAATATAGTTCCTTTCATACAGTAAGCCAAAGCAAAGACTTGGAAGCAGCAAAATCCTGCACCCTCCCTGGGATCGGATGAGGATGACAGCTCCCAAAGAGAAAATTCAGATCAGCGGATGTATCCGATTTTCCCAGAAGCCGCAACAATGCCCAAAGGGCTGGACCACCCAGAGGGTGCTGCCAATCTCCCTTCCCGAGCTCGTTTCTCAACAATGATGCCATGAAGACATCTGCCTCTCGCTCCCGTCCGTTCTTATTGGGAAGATAAACTTTCCCTCGGCGAAACAGTAGGCCTGGACCCAGACCAGCAACGTGAACCTTGAGTCATCAAAAGGTCTGTTATCAGAAACAATTGCCTCCCTTACATCCTGAACTTATTTCCTTTAATAACTTCCTCTGCCGTGAAGTGTGTGTTTGTTTGTTTTTGAAACATTTTCTAAAAATCAGTAATAATAAAAAATGGGGTGGTATACCCCCTCCCTTCCCTCAATTATAGGACTTGTCCGGACAGAGATCAGACCTACAGATGGATTTTCCAGTCAATTAACAGAATAATGTTGCTTTAAAAAAAAAAAAAAAAGGATTAGGTTTCTCACAGTGTAGCAGTTGTGAGTGTTCCATGTTCCCCTTGGATTCCACTTTTAAAAAGGGGTCGTGAACTCTTTGTCCTGGGTACGAAGAAAAGGTGTCTATCTTGAAAGAAGAAAAGGTGTCTATCTGGGCATCCCCAGACTTCTTCACATGGGAATTGGTTCCAGGAGAACGATACAGAGGGATGGAGGAGATTTTCCCTTTTGAAAGGTGGAGCCAGACGCCCTTCATCTGTTACAGGGGAGGGATTCTCAGATTTTGAGTAGGAAGCAACCGAGATTGGAATAAAGGTTTTTCAGGAGGGACAAAGGGTGGATACCGAGAGGGTCTTTCGAGCCTGCCTGTTTGTTCAATCCTCTTGAAAAGGGACTTCTGCAGAAATTCAGAAGCATATAAATCATAGGTGTCAACTTACAGATTTGAAAGTAAGGGATCAGTAGCCTCGAAAATAAGGGATCAGCAGCCAAAATAAGGGATCAACAATTACTTTGATAAAATACATATTTTGTTGCGTGCAAATGGCTTTAGATACCTATTAGGTCCATAAATTACCATATAGCATATATTCAACACAAAAAAACAGCAACAATTTGTTGTTGACAAAGGACAGCTGGACATAGAAAGGACCCCATTACCTTTAGTAGCTTATTAAAGGGACATCATCAATAAGGGACAGAAGCGGGACATGGCACTGGGATAAGGGACTGCCCCACAAATAAGGGACGCTTGACAGCTATGGTATAAATCTATCCCACCACAGGTGTATTTATTTATCCCACCATGGGCCTATTCTTTTATCCCACCACAGGCCCATTCTTTTATCCCACCGCTACCACCAATTTTGCGGTGTTCGTACAGAGCCTCTGGTCATCTCACGGACTATTGACCCGTACACCACTAATCTACTGCCACCAACCAGGTCCTGCCCGGTAAATCACTTAATCTCAGTCAGGTTCTCACGTTAACAGTGTAGTTTATTGCAGACACAAACAAACTTTAACTGCATTCCAAACGTTGTTACTTGTAATGGGAATTGTAGTTGCTTGTGTGTAAGTCACCGACTTCCCTAAACTGCTTGTTGTCTAAACCTTTCCCTAACTGAAGCGCACTCCTGTGCGTCTGCTTCAGTCGCTGGCAGCATCCGTTAGTGGGTGTTTCCTAAATTTTTTCCAACATAAGAATTCCTTGACAGCCAGTCTCCGCCTAGCCTCTCTGCGCGGAAGCCTTCTGCGCAGAGTAGGCGTGCCCAGTGGTGGTCCGGCACTCTCCCCACTGATCTCACTGGAAGAGTCCCTGAGCCTTCCCTCCAAAGTGCTCTCATCCCCTCCTTCTTTCTTGGTGTCACCTTGATTCCCTTCCCCCTCGGAAACCCTCTCTCTCTCCTTGCTGGTTCCCTCTCCTGCACTATCGGGGCGACTTCTCTCTCTGCTGGTCTCCGATGTCAGTTCCCTGACATTACTATTTACCTTCTTAGCCTTATTTTATCCTGTCTTTATCTCTTCTACCTCCCCTCACCCAAGAACCAACTGCACGAGCTTTCTCTCTATTTCCAACTGCTTTTCCAACTGCCTTTCCCAACCAACCAACCCACTAAAACCAACCAGCTAACCACCAACAACTAACTCAAACCTTGGGCTAAGCCCTTTTATATACAGGTAGGCTCCGCCTCAGCTTTCCTATTGGTTTATATATTAACCCTTTCTCTCCCCCTGTACAGACATTTTTTCAAATGAATGGGCAAATGCCACAGAACCCTTTCAAAGTGGACTGGAGAGACAGGCCCTGAAGCTCACTGGTTGACCTCGGACCAGTCGCCATCTCTTGAGGTAACGTACCTCACAGGGTTGTTGTGAGGATGAAATGAGGAGGAGAGCCATGAACATGACCTTTAGCTCCTTGGAAGGAAGGAAGGTGGTATATAAATGTAGTAATCCAGGGGTCAGCAAACTTTTCCAGTAGGGGGCCGGTCCACAGTCCCTCAGACATTGTGGGGGGCCGGAATATTTTTTTTTTTGGGGGGGGGGAAATGAACAAATTCCTAGGCCCCCCAAATAGCCCAGAGATGCATTTTAAATAAAAGCACACATTCTACCCATGTAAAAACACCAGGCAGGCCCCACAAATAAACCAGAGGTGCATTTTAAATAAAAGGACACATTCTACTCATGTTAAGACATGCTGATTCCCGGACCGTCTGAGGGCCGGATTCAGAAGGCGATTGGGCCGGATCCGGCCTCTGGGCCTTAGTTTGCCTACCCATGTGGTAAACAAATAAATACTTTTTGGTGGGGGCAGAGAACAGAGTGCCTAGTCCCTTCTTAAAGTTTTTTATTAACAATTTCAAGATAACAAAATATCAAAACATATATTCATTATTTCCCCCTCTTTTTTTCCATCTCCCCATCAAAACCTCCCCCTGAGACGTCCCTCAGCTCCTCTCTCTGATTTCTCAACACCCATTATTCTCTGCATACTGTAAAATTGTGTAAATCCTTATATTATCTGTCTGCTATGTTAACAATCAGTAAATTTGTGTATGTTTACTCAAAACCTGCCAAGGAGTCCAATTCATTGTGTTGTCTTTTTAAGTAATTTGTAAAAGCCCCTTCTACCCCTCCATTGCTGGGTTCCATGCTCTGGTCAAAGAAAATTTGCCTTAAAAACACACACGCCAAAGAGATTGATCAGAAGTGAAAGGTGAGGAGGGGGTGTACGAAATCCAAAATATTGCACGTCACATGCTCCTGGGCTGAGATAGAATCATTGTGAGCGCTCCCCCCACTTTGCAAAGTGGCAAGCGCAGCCAAGGCAGGGATGTGGAAAAGCAGCCCTCAGACACCCCCCACCCCCTTTCATAAAAGGTCCCTCATAAAAACTTAATGGCCATGTACATAACCAAAGAATAACTCAGTAAAAAGAGCTGAGAAGCAAAAGTGCGCTTTCCAAGGGAGGAACTTGCTCCTTCAGCGCCTATACTTTGGGCTCACCACTGGGAAGCTGTTTTTAATGAGTCTTCGAAATGATTTCATAAGGTCTTTTTCTAAAATAAAAAAATAAAATAAAAATAACAGCCCAAATATATGAAAAGTGATACTTATTAGCAATTACGGATCAACCCCATGACATTTTACTGGTCTTTCTGGGTTGGGGTTTTAAGATCGTTTTGTGCCATCAGCCCCCGCCAGGGAAGTCGAAAGTCAGGGATGGTGGTAGTGGTAGTTGGATGCCACTTGGAGGGTACCAGGTGAGGAAAGCCTGTGTTAAGAGTAGGAGTGATACCCACGTGATGGTTTTACAGTCCCAATACAAGGAACAAAAGTCTCTAGGCAGCTTCTCCTATATACTTTGTACCAGTGGCTCCCACTTAGGGGTCCGGGGACCCCAGGGGGTCCACAGAACACACTCAGGGGGTCCGCGGGTTCCATCCCTTGCCTCCACCACAACTATTTTTTTGTCATTTTTGCATGATACTACCACAAATTTTATGGGGTGCCGGTGGCGCTGTGGGTTAAACCACAGAGCCTAGTACTTGCCGATCAGAAGGTCAGCGGTTCAAATCCCCGCAATGGGGTGAGCTCCCGTTGCTCAGTCCCTGCTCCTGCCAACCTAGCAGTACGAAAGCACGTCAAGTGCAAGTAGATAAATAGGGACCGCTCCAGCGGGAAGGAAAACGGCGTTTCTGTGCACTGCTCTGGTTCGCCAGAAGCGGCTTAGTCCTGCTGGCCACATGACTTGGAAGCTGTACGCCAGTTCCCTCGGCCAATAAAGCGAGATGAGCGGCACAACCCCAGAGTTGGCCACAACTGGACCTAATAGTCAGGGGTCCCTTTACCTTTACCTTACCACAAATTTTATGGTCTGTTTTAAAAAAATTAAAAAATACCTGAAGAAGATATCTGAAGTAGTGTGCATGCACATGAAAGCTCATACCAATGACAAACTTAGTTCGTCTCTAAGGTACTACTGGAAGGAATTATTTTATTTTATTTTAATTTTGTTTCCTCTATATACGGTTATGCTTTCTTTATATACTATATTTCTCTCTATCCAATATTTTGACTTGCCTAGGATCATACTGCCGATTGATTGCTCATGCACAGCACCACTGCTGATGAAAGGGGGGTGAAGGGTGAAAACTCTTTTTTCTCTTCACACACCACCCCCAAGTGAAGAAATGGGGGCTTCCTGCTCTTGGCCAAGATGGCGGCAGTGGGGGATGAATGAAAGGGGGGAGGCTTTCATGGTTTCATTCGCCCTCCCTTCTGCCAGTGGGTCTCAGCAACAGGGGTAGCCCAAGAATGCGGGGGTTGGGAACAAACTGCAAGGGGATGGAAGTTGGGGGTGAGCTAAATCAAAACTTTATGTGTCCACAATGATTATCTGCAAGACCCATGCTCCTAGACTAATTGTACCCCCTGTGCGATCGAATCCCCAATCTTCCAGCATTCAGCTGCACTTGCACGTCCACGAGGTCAATTGTTGTAAGAGAGTATTGTCTGTGGTTTGTTTTATTTCAATATTTTGTTGGAAGCCACCCAGAGTGGCTGGGGAAACCCAGCCAGATGGGCTGGGTATAAATAATAAATTTATTATTATGAGGTCATGGGGAGCTTGTCGTGAGCTGTGAGGGGGTGGGGTGCAAGGAGAGAGGCAAGGGCTTTGGGGCTAGGTGTAAAGGGAAGAGAACTGTGGGTCAGCAATGGGGTCAGGGGGTTGGCAGAGGTGAAGGAGTTCCAGCACGTCACTAGCAGGTAATACGGCTGAAAGGAGAAGTTGCAGATTGTGGCGATCACACAGGGTCCCCGGACGTTTGACGGTCTATTGATCCCTGTGCCGCCACGGTGATTGCCTCTTCCGCTGCCACCAACCCATTTCTCTCGGGTACACACTGAGTCCAGTCAGTTGTTAACATTAACAAATAATCAAGTTTATTTTATAGGCATGAACAAGTTTATTGTTTCAGTTAATTTTTCTTGGCAGTTTCTTAATCTTAGTTTCTTTATTGACCTATATGTTCCTCACAACTTCAAACTGATTATCCCAACTATCTACAGTGGTGCCTCGCAAGACGAAAAGAATCCGTTCTGTGATTCTCTTCGTCTAGCGGTTTTTTCGTCTTGCGAAGCAAGCCCATTGACGGATTAGCGGATTAGCGCTATTAGCGGCTTTTAGCGGCTTATCTGCTGATCGGATCAGCTGATAGGCGGCTTAGCGGCTTAGAAAAAGGGGGGGAAGGGAAAAAACCCAGTAGGAACCCGCAAGACATTGTCGTCTTGCGAAGCAAGCCCATAGGAAATTCGTTTTGCAAAGCACCTCCAAAACGGAAAACCCTTTCGTCTAGCGAGTTTTCCGTCTTGCGAGGCATTCGTCTTGCAGGGCACCACTGTATCTGACTCCACCTAACAGTTCCTCTCACAACACAACACGACCAACCCACAGACTTATCCTCCCTCTTCCTTTTCCAACTCCCAACTGACTTCCACACAACTCCAACTCTAACTCTAACTCCTCCCCTTGGGTTCCCACTGGCCAATCACATCACACTCAATTAACCCTTTCCTTATGACCCACCTAGGAGGCAAACGCCACACAGATCAATCTAGAAAAACTGGGACCCTGACTTAGAGCGGTAAACCAACTGAGGAGCTGTGATCGCCCTTAGCCTCAAAGCATTTCTTCTCTCTCTCCTTTGGATTGGGCCCCTCTCTCTTTCCCTGCCCATCACCTCCATTATGTGAGGAAAAGGAATTTGAGAAGAAGAGTACGCTGTGAAATCTGACTTGGATTTATTTCTCCTGGCTCTGGCCTTTTTCCCTTCGTATTTTTCCTTCTCCCCTCCTCATCCTTTCGTTGGAGAGAAACACAGGCTCATTATCTGGATTAACCTCATTCCCTGCACTTTTCAATAAATATACCGTGTCGGGATTTATAGCCTCCTTGTCCCGCTCTGTAAGGCAAGCTGGGCTACCCATCGCACGCCAGGGTTACGCCGAGGGAGAGGGAACCAGCTCCCCATTTTTGTTATGTCTCGCGCAGGGGCAGCCAAGTCCCCGGCAGCTTTTGGCTGGAGTTTGGGCCGTGTCAAACAAGAAAAAAGTAGATGGGAAGCAAGAAATGTCAAGCATGTGATTGTAAGGAATATCCATTCATTCTATTTATTTGGCCTCTAGCAGGTCTAGCCCTGGGGTGGAGGTGTAATGGGGGCTGGGGGCTGGGAAGGAAAGGCCTGGCACCAAAATGCTGAGATGATCGATGCAAGATTTCCTAGGTAGCCTTGAATGAACTTGAACTGAACATATCTTCCTTCCCTACGTACTCTCACCTCCATGTTCCTCATATGCTGTTCCAACCTGCAAGCTCTTTGACAGACGTATGCCTGCCTTTTTCTTATGAGCATAGGCATTGTCTACTGCCGGAAGAAATATCAACAACCTCAGATATGCAGATGACACAACCTTGATGGCAGAAAGTGAGGAGGAATTAAAGAACCTCTTAATGAGGGTGAAAGAGGAGAGTGCAAAATATGGTCTGAAGCTCAACATCAAAAAAAAAAAAATGAAGATCATGGCCACTGGGCCCATCACCTCCTGACAAATAGAAGGGGAAGAAATGGAGGCAGTGAGAGATTTTACTTTCTGGGGCTCCATGATCACTGCAGATGGTGACAGCAGTCACGAAATTAAAAGACGCCTGCTTCTTGGGAGAAAAGCAATGACAAACCTAGACAGCATCTTAAAAAGCAGAGACATCACCTTGCCAACAAAGGTCAGTATAGTTCAAGCTATGGTTTTCCCAGTAGTGATGTATGGAAGTGAGAGCTGGACCATAAAGAAGGCTGATTGCCGAAGAATGGATGCTTCTGAATTCTGGTGCTGGAGGAGACTCTTGAGAGTCCCATGGACTGCAAGAAGATCAAACCTCTCCATTCTGAAGGAAATCAGCCCTGAGTGCTCACTGGAAGGACAGATCCTGAAGCTGAGCCTCCAATACTTTGGCCACCTCATGAGAAGAGAATACTCCCTTGAAAAGACCCTGATGTTGGGAAAGATGGAGGGCACAAGGAGAAGGGGACAACAGAGGATGAGATGGTTGGACAGTGTTCTCGAAGCTACCAGCATGAGTTTGACCAAACTGTGGGAGTCAGTGGAAGACAGGAGTGCCTGGCGAGCTCTGGTCCATTGGGTCACAAAGAGTCGGACGCGACTAAACGACTAAACAACAACACTAGTAGTGCCTGCACTGACTGGCAGTGACTCCCCGGGGCTTCAGACAGAGGACATTCCTAGCTCTACTTGGAGATGTTGGTGATCAAACCTACAGGGCAACTGCTGTACTGCTGAACAATACAGGAAAACTGTAGAATCACAGAATTGCAGAGCTGGACTAAGCTTTCAAAAGTGGTGGATAATCACTGTAAGTTTGGAAAACGCTGGTTTAGGAGTAAGCACCAGACACAAAGATTTGACTTGTATCTACAACTTGAGCTTTGGGGAGTCACCCAATCTGTCACAGAACTGTTCTTTGTCTTCCCAATTCATCTTGTTGCTTGGGACTGTTCCCTTCCCATTCACTTTTCGCAGAAGTGGATAAAATTTGCCGGCAAAACAGACCTCCCAAACGGATAGAGTCTGCCAAATTGTAGGCAGGTAAATCGAGACGTTTTCATGGGGGGCAATCACGATGAGAACAGGATGCTGAAGAAGATGGACTGCTGACCTGATCCAGCAGCATTGCGCCTATGTTCTTAGGTTCTTAACTAAGCCTTCAAGTTCTGAAGTACTATACCTCAGTTCCCGATGTAGAATAGGGACAAGCATTATAATTGGATGGTCATGTCCTTCACCCCCTGTTCTTGAGCTTCCCAGGTTAATCTCACTGGCCACTTTTGGAAATAGGATACTGGAATAGGGTGGATTCGTGGATAGACCCAGCATTTTTAAATGTTCTTAGGTGGCCAATTATTCTGATAAAGCAGCTCCATATGTACAAACCGGGCAGTAGCCCCCCCTTTTTTGCAGAGAAAAATATTATTGCAATGCATGCACTACCAATCACCTCCATTTTTATACATAAAATGATTTCATCTGTAAACTGTTGGTAATATGTGGAGACTTAAGTGAGCTTAACTGTAGACTACATCATAGCCATTAGTAATATCAATTCTGGTCAAATCCCCCCGAGAAACTTAGGCAGGGATTTTTAGATTGTAAAACAAAATAGCAACAATATCCTGATATCCTGAAAAGAGAGGATTGGGGATATAGGTGACTAGGTGATTGCCCAGGGGGTGGTGGACCAGTGTCCAAGGCTTCATTTGCGCTGGGGCTGTTTGCCAAAAGACATGGAGTTTTATGGCAGTGGGGCCCAAATCTGAAGGGAAGGGGCTGTGACTCAGGGATAGAAATTGTGCTTTGGATGAAGAAGGTCGGAGGCTCAGCCCTCTGAAAAGGATCTGAAACTGATGTGCTGGGAAAGGCTTCCCTTTGCCTGAGATCCTTGAGATGTCTAGTATTGGTGCAAAGAGACATGAGTGCCCTGGCTTTGTTTAAGGCTGCCTTCTATGACCTGCAGGTGCGGATGGAGGAGAAAGCTGATTCCGTTCACATTTGCTGAAGGTTAGCGTATGTAGTCCACACTTTCTGAAGCAATACACAGCCGTCCTTCGAAATTCAGACCTGGGGAATTTCCTTGAGGAAATTGCTTCCCCAAACTATGTATTATAGGCAAGATTCCATGCAAAAAGGTGCACATTAAGAGAAATTCACACTAAAATGCAGAGGCAGTTCCATGATGACTTTCACAACAATAATTGCAAAGTTATGTGGAGGACTAGACTTAGGGTTAGAAAAATGAGAAATGGAGAGAAACCAAGACAGACAGATTCACCCATCCTGACCTTCAAGGGGTCAAACCAAAATAGATGGTTTTCTATCCATGAACTAAACCGCCATATTGAGAGCGATAAATTGCCGGACATGACCTTAAGAAGCTAGGAGACAACAGCTTTGATCAACGTTTCAGATGCATTTTCTACCCTGGCAATTCACTGGCAAAATGAAATTGTCCTTGAAAATTGGGTAGGTGGAATTGACAGGGGATGGCTTTTACCTTACTTTAATAATTGGGTAAGGTGTCTTTGAGAAGGACCATAGATCAGTGGTGATGCAGAAGGTCCCAGGTATATTTGTACCAGTATTATTTGGATGCTGCCAAGATCTCACACCGTTTCACCCCATTCATCTTCCAGAGTCTTCTAATTAATGGCTGGATGATTGATTGATTGATTGATTGATTGATTGATTGACTGATGGCTCAAGGTGCCATAAATCGTTCTTCCCATCTCCACTGTGATGCAGGGCAAGCTGAGAGACTGTGAGTCATACTTAACTATGTCCTACTCAGAGAAGACCCATTGAAGTCAATGCTTATTGATGCTGACTTTTAAAGCCCTAATTGGCCTCGGCCCTGTATACCTGAAGGAGCATCTCCACCCACATTGTTCAGCCAGGACACTGAGGTCCAGCTCCGAGAGCCTTCTGGTGGTTCCCTCACTACGAGAAGTAAAGCTACAGGGAACCAGGCAGAGGACATTCTCAGTAGTGGCGCTCACCCTGTGGAATGCCCTCCCATCAGATGCCAAGGAGATGAGTAATTATATCTCTTTTAGGAAACATCTGAAAGCAGCCCTGTATAAGGAAGCTTTTTAAGAGTGGCTGGGGCACAAATATATTATCATTATCATTATGTTAGCCAGATTCTGCGCCCAGATTTGTAGGCACAGATCATCCTCTAGAATAAAATAGCTTGCTAGGGAAATGCTGAAGTCGCCCTCTGAGGCACCTCAGGGTCAATTTTTATGGTAGCCCAAATCTCAGTTGTACAGGTGTATGTATATATTTCAATTTTAACTCATGAGCTATTGCTGCAATCTGCTCTGATTGTATATTTCAGCTTTATGAATGCTGTTTTTATTGCGTTATTTGAGCTGGTTTTTGACTGTAATAAATTATCTATCTATGATTATCATCATTATCTCCAGCAGGTCTAGTTTGAGAAGCACTGACTGTCTCAAAGTAACTTAGTGTCCTTCCTGGCTGAGTGGGAGACTTGAACCCTGGTCTCTCGAACCCTGGTCTCTCACTTCCTAGCCCCTCATGCACTAACCACTACACTGCACATTCAGCCCATGCCCTTTCACCAGGCATGATCATCCATAAGACTGGAATGTGTGGACATCCAGCAAAGCTGAATGCTGAAAGATTCAGGGTAGATCAAAGAAAGTACAGCATGAATTCATGCAGTGTGCAGTTAAATTATGGCACTTGCTCCTCCAGGAGGCAGTGATGTCCACCAATGTGGGTGGTTTTAAAAGAGGATTGGACAAATTCATAAAGGAGAAGGCTATCAATGGCTACTTGTAGGAATGATCGCTGGGTGCGGAGCACGCTCCGCCTCACAGATAAAGCCACAGCTGTCTGAACATCTTGCCCTCTGCCTAACTTTTTGTGGTCTCAGTCATCTGCGGTGTCCTGTCTGTGACCTTTGTCTCTGAGACCTTTGTCTCCTTCATCATACATTGTGCAAGGGGAAAATGCCGCGGTGGAAACAGGTGCCAAAATAACTTTGTACCACCCCACAATCTCGGGACTGGAAGATGAGTAGAGGTCCCAGCCCAAAATGTATCTGCCTGGGTTTGCATATTGTGTCAATAAAAGGAGCCTCCACAGAGCTGGCCGGCAGCTTGCTTGAGCTCACCTGTGTGCAGCTCACCTGCATTACCAACTCCTGCCTCATGTCCCTCACTTCAGCTACTAGCCAAGATGGCCATGCTCTTCCTCCACAGCTGGAGGCAACAAGGCTTCTGAATACCAGTTGCAGGAAAGCACAAGAGAGGGGAGTGCTGTCGGTCTCGAATCCTGCTTACGGGTTTCCCATAGACATCTGGCTGGCCAGTGTGTACACAAGATGCAAGACTAGATGGGACATTCGCATGGTTTAGGCATACAACAACAACAACAACAACAACAACAACAACAACAACAACAACAACAACAACAATAATAATAATAATAATTTATTATTTGTACCCCGCCCATCTGGCTGGGTTTCCCCAGCCACTCTGGGCGGCTTCCATAGAAACCAAAAATACAGTAAAATATCATACATTAAAAACTTCCCTGAACAGGGCTGCCTTAAGATGTCTTCTGAATGTCAGGTAGTTGTTTATCGCTTTGACATCTGCTGGAAGGGCGTTCCACAGGGTGGGCGCCACCACCGAGAAGGCCCTCTGCCTGGTTCCCTGTAGCCTCACTTCTCGCAATGAGGGAACCGCCAGAAGGCCCTCAGCGCCGGACCTCAGCATCCGGGCAGAATGATGGGGGTGGAGACGCTCCTTCAGGTATACTGGACCGAGGCTGTTGAGGGCTTTCAAGGTCAGCACCAACACTTTGAATTGTGCTCGGAAACGTACTGGGAGCCAATGTAGGTCTCCCTCTTCTTATGTTCTTATTCTGGAAGCTCAACGAGCAAACATGTAGAAAGCCAGGGCCTGATATTCACCCAATTTCCACTTCAAAAGTTAAAAAAAAACCCCGAACCCAACCATAAATGGAAGCCGGAACAGTTTCCCAGCAGCTTGACTCCCTCCTTCATCTTCCTCTGCTCTGACAAATTCATTGTGTTTGGATTCTTCTCTTCCTACTCAGCTCCAAGAGAGACAGCCTCACCTTCACCACCTCCCACTTTTTTTTCCATAACACTGGCTTGCGAAATGTGTACGGAAAAAGTCGGCGGAGGAAAAGAGGCACTCCTCAAATGTCATGAGCTGGACGTCTCCATCCTTTTCTCTTTTTATCTTAATCCAGCCCGTTCCCCCACTTCTCAAAAAGAGTGTAGGGAGAGCGGCAAAGAAATAGATCTTCCTTCCTTGCTTGCTTGCTTCCTTCCTTTCTCCTGGCTTGCAAGTTTTGGGAGAAGCCCTTTCTTTTAATTGCAGGGTCCATGTAAGCAGGCTGTTGGTGTCTGGCTTGGCTGGAGGCTGAATGTTTTTCCTGTGTGTTCCCGGCCTGTGCCAGCCAACAGTTTCTCCAGTAGCAGGAAAGCAGCCAAGATAAGAAAGCATTCATCATTCCTACACTTTATTATTTCAAGTGGAAACAATGGGTCATAGTGGAGGAAACCACTTGCCTCTTTCTTGCTCATTCCTCCCTCGCCTGGAGAGTTGCGTATGTTAATAAGAGAGGTTTGCAAGGCCCCGGACACCTAAAGAACACATGGTCCCATCAAACACTGTCCTGGGACCTGTTGGGAATGTAGCCATGAAACAGCACTGAAACATCCCCTACCAAATTCGCCCTAGAGCAATATTCAAAATGGGACACAGGGCCCAAGGATCCTGGTCAAGAAGCTGAGGATAACAAGAGCTCTGCTGGACCAGGTCAATGATCCAGCATTCTGCTCTCACAGTGGCCAAATGACTGATGTCCCTTCTGGGAAACCCATGAGCTTGACTTAAACTCAGCAGCAACCCTCAATGGGTGACTGCTTTTGTAATTTGATATGGATCCAGACACTCCAAGTGTCCCTATTTTCCAGGGACGGTCTTGGATTTACAGAAGCTGTCCCAGTTTCTGATTTGATTCTGGAATGTCCCGCTTTTCCTCAGGATGTCCCACTATACCTGAAGGAGCATCTCCACCCCCATCATTCTGCCCAGACACTGAGGTCCAGCGCCGAGGGCCTTCTGGCAGTTCCCTCACTGCAAGAAGCCAAGTTACAGGGAACCAGGCAGAGGGCCTTCTTGGCAGTGGTGTCCGCCCTGTGGAACGCCCTCCCATCAGATGTCAAGGAAATAAACAACTATCTGACTTTCAGAAGACATCTGAAGGCAGCCCTGTTTAGGGAAGCTTTTAATGTTTAATAAACTATTGTATTTTAATATTTTGTTGGAAGCTGCCCAGAGTGGCTGGGGAAACCCTGGAAAATTATTATTATTATTATTATTATTATTATTATTATTATTATTATTATTATTATCATCATCATTGGAGAAATGTTGGAGGGCATGGAGTTAGGTGACCCCCAAGCCAAGTAGAAAAGTTAATAAAATTGTTAATAATAGTGATGGTGGTAATTGTAATAATAATAACACACACTTCAGGTAGCTCAACAAAGCAAAACTTGTACAGTTGGATAGCCTTACTTTGCAAAGCATCTGCATAAATTTTGAAGGAAGTTAACCAAAATGGATGTCCATGTGTCCACAGGTTACATTCTACATGTGCACAGTTTTTGTACATGCGTGGTTGAGCTGTACACTCATACAATGATTCACGTGTAGCATCCAAGAAGTGTACAGTGTGCATCTGCGTGAGCACAGTCAATCACTGAGCGCTACAAATCAACAAGTGTACACTCTTCCACACACACACTTGTACATGCATGGAGACAGCTTGTACCTGTGTCCAGTATCATGTGTGGGAAACCCTATGGGCAGCACTTACTGAGCACAGAGGGAGTATGCTTTGCCCCAACTTGGTGTCCCCACAGAACTCAGCCTAAAGAGAAAATCAGACCAAAAGACAGTGCGGGCAGCTGCAGGCTCGTAAAAAGTCTAGCTGGTTAATTGACTAAACCAATTTCAGCTGGCCATCTTAGCTTCCGAGGCCACAAACGCCCCGCCCACCTCCCCTTGGTACGAGCCTCAGCAGAGCATCCTGGTGGATCCTCCGGGCCTCGTGTGGTTCATACATCATCGCCTGAGGATGTCGTGGAACCACCTGATGAAGAAATGCGGGCTGAGGACCAAGGATCCAAGACAAACAGAGGTGGGAATGGAGTGGCCAGCACTCTCGACAGCTCCGCAGTGGAATTCCTTGGCTCTGCTGCAGCAAGAAAACCACCTCCTTTGCTTGCTGGCCGCAGCTGGCAAAGAGCTGCGTGGCCTTAGAAATTAGGAAAATAAAAACCCCTTCTCCCTCCCGGCTCTCCTCCTTTGCTTGGCAAAACAGACAGAGGAGAATTCCACTGTTCTCCTTAATAGGCTGCTGCATCCCTCCTAGAGGGGAGCGCACATGGCCAGATTTTTCAGGCTCAGAGGTGGCCAACTGAGGCCTGAAAAACTCCATCCACTTGAGCTGAGCCTGTAGATATGGGTCTTTGTTGCTGACAACTATGTATCAGAAGGCTCAATCAGGCTTCCTCTCCCAACAACTGACATCTGGGGGCAGACAGGGCATCAGACTGCCTCGGTGGAAGAAAAAGGAAGCAGAGGTCATTCCATCTGCTGTGCTTAAAGACCAGCCCCATTAGGGACCTCCGACCCCTGATCTGTGTCAGCTGCTCATTAGGACTACAGTGGTACCTCAGGATAAGAACTTAATTTGTTCTGGAGGTCCTTCTTAGCCTGAAACTGTTCTTAACCTGAAGCACCACTTTAGCTAATGGGGCCTCCCGCTGCTGCTGTGCTGCCAGTGCGCAATTTCTGTTCTCATCCTGAAGCAAAATTCTTAACCTGAGGTACTATTTCTGGGTTAGCAGAGTCTGTAACCTGAAGCGTCTGTAACCCGAAGCGTCTGTAACCCAAGGTACCACTGTACTGCTTAAAAACTGGCTGTTGAGTTCGATTTTTTCCTCTACCCTACTTGTCCCTTTTCCTTTATGTGTCATGTCCCCCCCCCCCAATTGATTGTATGTAATCCAGTCTGGGAACCTTTTTGGCTCCAGATCAGTAAATATCAGGGGAGAGGCTGTAGCTCAGCTGAAGTACAGTGGTACCTTGGGTTACAAACGCTTTGGGTTACAGACTCCGCTAACCTGGAAGTAGTACCTCGGGTTAAGAACTTTACCTCAGGATCAGAACAGAAATCGTGCGGCGGCAGCGGGAGGCCCCATTGGCTAAAGTGGTACCTCAGGTTAAGAATGGTTTCAGGTTAAGAACAGACCTCCAGAACGAATCAAGTTCTTAACCAGAGGTAACACTGTATACGTGCTTGACACAAAGAACATCTCAGATTCGGTCCAGGGAGTTCTGGGAGTGATTAATCGTGACTAGAGGTAGCAAATGTAGAGGCCTCCAAATGTAGAGGCCTCCAAATCTTCACAGAATCATAGAGTTTGGCCCCATAAGATGAGCTCTACTGGATCAGACCAAAGGCTTACCTGATCCAGCAACTTGTTTCTACAGTAGCCAACCAGTTGTGTGAATGCAACAGATCATCTGAAAGTTGGCTTGGAAAGGGAATGTTCAGAATCCTTTCCATTCCGGAAACTATGAAGCTAAATTTGGGAGTATATCTGTGTGGCACCAGTGCCACCCTCAATAAATTCCACATGCTCTCCTGGCTTCCATCTTATTCCCTCAGCTGTTCTGTATGGGAAGGAACCAACCTATTCCCATTCAAATATCTATTTAGGCAACATTTCCCAAAATTGAGGGGCAACTGTTTGTTGTTGTTGTTGTTTAGCCGTTTAGTCGTGTCCGACTCTTCGTGACCCCTGGACCAGAGCACGCCAGGCACTCCTGTCTTCCACTGCCTCCTGCAGTTTGATCAAACTCATGCTGGTAGCTTCGAGAACACTGTCTAACGTCCTCTGTCCCCTTCTCCTTGTGCCCCCCCATCTTTCCCAGCATCAGGGTCTTTTCCAGGGAGTCGTCTCTTCTCATGAGGTGGACAAAGTATTGGAGCCTCAGCTTCAGGATCTGTCCTTCCAGTGAGCACTCAGGGCTGAACTATGAAATACAAAACCTCTCTGTTCCAAAGTATACACTCTTTTGTTCAGTTTCCTCAGTAAAGTCAAATCTTTTCTCTCTGGGTTCTACCTACATTATTTAAGTGACTTTGCTAACTCCCCACACCTGGCCTTCAGGGCCTTGCGATGGCTCTCAGAAGAAATTCCCATCCCTCTTCAAAGATATCATGGGTTAAACCGAGGACTTTCTACATGCAGTGTGTGTTTTCTCTGCACCACAGAGTGGAGCCAAATTGTCCCGAAAACACAGAAGATGGAGATAGCAGTGGACTGGTCATACTTCTCTGCAGAACCCAAATGGATCTAACCCAGCCTTGGGCCATAGTCTTAGCGATTCTGAACTCACTCTCTGCCCTCCTTGCAAAATCTCTGCATGCTTCTGTCCTGCGTTAGCAAGAGAGAGAAAAGACCGTGCAAAAATCATTTGCAAAAGGCCCTTGGAGGCAAGTGCCACGGTCTTCCAGGCTATCTGAATAAATGACATTGTGCTATACAGAACCATTTAGCACACACACACACATGCAAGCACGGGGAGAGATTATTTTGGCAAAATCCTGCTTTCTTCTGGGATACTGTTTCAAATGAAAACTTTTACCAGCTGTGACAATAATCCCTCATTAACAAGGAAGTATGCTGGAACTTCTTCTGGTCTCCGTCTAAGGATGGACTCTCTCACGGCAAATATTTGCACATAGGTTTAAAGGACTTGGGGTGGGGGCTGGGGAGGCAGGGAGCTTCTGCTGAGCTGCATTTTGTCAAGGGGGCAGACATCAGTGGGGCAGCTGAGAATAAAGCACTGTTCAGACCTCCAGTCCTGGTTCAGTATTGGCAAAACATATTCCCATGGCCAGGAAGGAGCGAATCTCTCAATTTTGGGTTTCTCATTTTTCCGGTCTAAAGTTCGGTTCTCCACAATTCCATATCAGTTTGAGTTTTATTATTAACTATTATTATTTTAAGTCCTCAGGAAAATCCATCGCCATTTTAATGCGAATTTGCCCCAATATGCACATTATTGTATGCAATTTTGCCCAATATATGCATTTTTTTTAAAAAAATGAATTTTTGCAAATGCCGTGCATTTTTGTAAGCAAGTTTCGTCAGACACTTTAATGCACACTTTACCATCATATACCCATTTTTATACCTCTTATTTTATACCTCTTATTCAGCTGGACAATTGCATTGCAATATTTGGACATGTGCAAACATTGAAGGATGGCTGTGTTTCGAGTTATGTTTCTTTACTTACATCCCCACCTTTTCTTCAAGGAGCTAATGGTGGTGTATGTGGTCCTCCTCCTTCCCATTTTATCCTCACAACAACCCTGTGGAGTAGGTTAGTCTAGGAGGCAGTGGCTCTCTAAACTAGTACGACATTCTAACCACCACACTTCAAATCTGAACTGAATCAAATCTCTCCACCACAATTCCTTTGTTGTTTTGTTGTTTAGTCGTATCCGACTCTTCGTGACCCCATGGACCAGAGCACGCCAGGCACTCCTGTCTTCCACTGCCTCCCACAGTTTAGTCAAACTCATGCTGGTAGCTTCGAGAACACTGTCCAACCATCTCGTCCTCTGTCGTCCCCTTCTCCTTGTGCCCTCCATCTTTCCCAACATCAGGGTCTTTTCCAGGGAGTCTTCTCTTCTCATGAGGTGGCCAAAGTATTGGAGCCTCAGCTTCAGGATCTGTCCTTCCAGTGAGCAATCGGGGCTGATTTCCTTCAGAATGGAGAGGTTTGATCTTCTTGCAGTCCATGGGACTCTCAAGAGTCTCCTCCAGCCCCAGAATTAGAATCATAGAATCATAGAATCATAGAATCATAGAGTTGGAAGAGACCACAAGGGCCATCGAGTCCAACCCCCTGCCAAGCAGGAAACACCATCAGAACACTCCTGACATATGGTTGTCAAGCCTCTGCTTAAAGACCTCCAAAGAAGGAGACTCCACCACACTCCTTGGCAGCAAATTCCACTGTCGAACAGCTCTTACTGTCAGGAAGTTCTTCCTAATGTTTAGGTGGAATCTTCTTTCTTGTAGTTTGGATCCATTGCTCCGTGTCCGCTTCTCTGGAGCAGCAGAAAACAACCTTTCTCCCTCCTCTATGTGACATCCTTTTATATATTTGAACATGGCTATCATATCACCCCTTAACCTCCTCTTCTCCAGGCTAAACATGCCCAGCTCCCTTAGCCGTTCCTCATAAGGCATCGTTTCCAGGCCTTTGACCATTTTGGTTGCCCTCCTCTGGACACGTTCCAGTTTGTCAGTGTCCTTCTTGAATTGTGGTGCCCAGAACTGGACACAGTACTCCAGGTGTGGTCTGACCAGAGCAGAATACAGTGGCACTATTACTTCCCTTGATCTAGATGCTATACTCCTATTGATGCAGCCCAGAATTGCATTGGCTTTTTTAGCTGCCGCGTCACACTGTTGGCTCATGTCAAGTTTGTGGTCAACCAAGACTCCTAGATCCTTTTCACATGTACTGCTCTCAAGCCAGGTGTCACCCATCTTGTATTTGTGCCTCTCATTTTTTTCAAAAGCATCTATTCTTCGGCGATCAGCCTTCTTGATGGTCCAGCTCTCACTTCCATACATCACTACTGGGAAAACCATAGCTTTAACTATACGGACCTTTGTTGGCAAGGTGATGTCTCTGCTTTTTAAGATGCTGTCTAGGTTTGTCATTGCTTTTCTCCCAAGAAGCAGACCACAATTCCTACATGGGGCATAAAGGGGCAAACGATCAGAAAATCTTCCCCATGTGCCATTCCGGAGACACACTACCCATCTAGCAGGCAGCTAGACTGGCTCAAGCTCACTGTTGGCGATGCTCAGAGTCTGGTGCTGTTTTGACCCAAAGCCTAGGTCTTCAGACCCAAATCGTTTGGTGGAACCCAGGCGAACTGTGTAATGAATAGGGATGGGGAAGAAATTCAGTTCAGTTACAGGTCAACCTACAATGATCCTACACGATCTGCGGTTTCTGAAACAATACGCAAAACGGAACTCAGCCATCCCTTGAAATTTGCACTTCTCTGAAATTTTCATTGCAGCCGAGCAATGTGTATAAAAATGCATATCGTGGTGAATTTAACATACATTCTACAGTGGTACCTTGGTTTGCAACCATAATCCATTCCGGAGGTCCAGTTGTAAACCAAAACAGGTCGTAACCCAAGGCGCACTTTCGCCAATGGGGCCTCAAAAATAAATAAATGGGTTGTAATAAAATAAAAAAAGGTTGTAATCCCCCCAAAAAGGGACACACACTTCTGGGTTTGACGTGGTTGTAATCCAAAATGGTTGCAAACCAAGGTACCGCTGTATTAGGAAAAACTGTTTTGCAGAAAACCAACCAACCAACCAACCAACCAACCAACGAAAGAAACAAACCATGAATATCAGGAGAAATTTTCATGGACTGAAATGCTGGTGAATATTCATGAGGTCTTCTTTTAAACAAATGCAAACTGATATGGAAATATGGAGAACGGGGTTTAAAACTGTAAAAATGAGGAAACCAGAGGCCTTCCTCCTGGGCATAGTTGGCCAATCGGTGTTAAAGAAGGATAGATTTTTTTTTTATGTACGCTACAGCAGCAGCAAGAATTCTCATTGCAAAGCATTGGAAGACACAAGACCTACCCACCTTGGAAGAATGGCAGATGCAACTAATAGACTACATGGAGATGGCGGAAATGACTGGCAGAATCCGAGACCAGGGAGAAGAGTAGGTGGAGGAAGATTGGAGGAAGTTTAAAACTTATTTGCAGAAATATTGTAAAATTTTTGAATGTTGATGACATTGAAATGAATTGAAGGGGTTTTAGCAACAAGGTAAAATGTAAGATGGGATTAATAATAGATAAACTAACAGGACATGAATTTGCTGAACCAATTTTTAAAAGGGATACAAAAATGGGAGACGCGAGGAAGTCAGGAAAATAAGTTAACTAAAGATGAGAAACTAGGAAAGAGGGATTTTTGCTTTTTTATTTTGTATATGTGTTTTTTCCTTTCTATTTTTGTGTTTAATGTCTGTATTTTTGTATTTTGTAATTTTGTATCTTTTTTGTTTTATGTATTCTTTTAAACTTTTTTATTGATTAAATCTAATAAAATATTATAAAAAATAAAACTGTAAAAATGAGAAGCCAAAATTGACAGCTGCCCACCCTCAGTTAGAACCTCCCTGAGATGCATAATCTGTAGACTGACAAATGCAGCCCTACTGTTATGCAATAGGGTTTTTAAACACCTTGCCAGAATAGTATTTCCCAACCTGGCTTAGAAGAACTTCACACTTCTAGAGTTAAACACATCTGGGGGTTTATGGCAGGGACGAGGAATTATATTTTCCCCTTATCTTAAGGAAGACTTCTCTCTCTCTCTCTCTCTCTCTCTCTCTCTCTCTCTCTCTCTCTCTCTCTCTCTCTCTCTCTCAAGAAATATATATTATCGGGATAAACCTGGGTGGCGAACCTTTCCCACCAGAGAACAGCACTTCCTTTGTAGAAATCCCTCTGGGAACTGCATGTCAAAAGTTAGCAGGTCAGAAGCAGGAGCTATGCTAAGGCAAGTGGCCAGGTAAATGTCCTGAGGGCCAGGTCAAGGGGTCCAGAGGGCCGCATTCGGATGGCAAGCCTGAGGTTTAGACTATCCATAAGCCAGCAGTACTGCAGCTAACATCACGAGACCTTTTCTCTGCCTGCCATTCAGGTGTGTAGGGACGTGGGTGGCGCTGTGGGTTAAACCACAGAGCCTAGGACTTGCCGATCAGAAGGTCGGCGGTTCGAATCCCTGCAACGGGGTGAGATCCCGTTGCACAGTCCCAGCTCCTGCCAACCTAGCAGTTCGAAACCACGTCAAAAGTGCAAGTAGATAAATAGGTACTGCTCTGGCAGGAAGGTAAATGGCGTTTCTGTGCGCTGCTGTTTCGCCAGAAGCGGCTTAGTCATGCTGGCCACATGACCCGGAAGCTGTACGCCGGCTCCCTCGGCCAATAAAGCGAGATGAGCGCCGTAACCCCAGAGTCGGTCACGACTGGACCTAATGGTCAGGGGTCCCTTTACCTTTATTCAAGTGTGTATTTTATACAAGAAGCATCCCTGCTTGGCAGTCCCTCTCATTTCTCTTCCTCCCTGTTCATATGCCTTTTGTTTTCCCGTATTTGTGGGGGTAAGCCAGAGTTTCCCTTTCACTCAACTGCGATGAGATGGGTCCGGTTTTTAGGGAGTTCCCTCTTTCTTCCTTTTCCCCATTGTGTACTTGCATGTGTGTGTTTTTCCACTTTCCCTGACACTCGTAAACCCTTCCTAATTTCCCTGTCAGCGGTATGGAATTTGTTCAGTTGAAGCAATTGTTCGACGAGGTTCCCATCGTGTGAGGCTGACTCCTTCTCCCTCCTGGATTCCAGAGCGTGCGCCATTCCTCAACAACACAGAGACTGGTCTCGTGGAGACTCACAGGCGTTTCGGAAACATCTGTCCAACTACTAATGCTCATCGTGCGCAGGGAACACTTAATTTATACCCCTCGTCAACATGACTATCTGAATGTCAAAGCTGCTGGGTTAGGGCAGATTTAGCCCCTGGCCTCTTCCCCCACAGGGGCCAACCAGTAAGGCAGGAAGGGGGAACCTGTGCCCCCGAAGTCATTGAGACCCAACTCCCATAAGCCTCAGCCAGCTTGGCCGGCGCTCAGGAATGATGGGAGTAATCCTGGATCTAGAATCCAGCAATATCTGGTTTGCCTTCCCACAGACTAAAGTAGAGCCAGGACACGAGTTGACCACCTTTTCCCCAAGTCGCAGAATCGGTCACTGGGATTTCTCGCAGACGTTCAGGATGGATAAATGAAAGTGCTTCTTCACACAGTACATAGTTAAATGATGGAACTCAAGGCTCCGTAAGCAGTTCCTCCCCCTCTCCATTTTATCCTCTCAACAAGCCTGTGAGGTAAGGCAAGCTGAGAGACTGTGGGTCATATTCAACTAAGTCCTTGCTCAGAGCAGACCTGCCAAAATAAAGGCTTCTTAACTTTAGCAGGTCCACTTTGAGTAGCACTGACTGGCCCTGTGCTTCTTGGCTGAGCAGGGAACCTGAACCCTGGCCTCCCAGTGGCGCTGTGATCTAAACCACTGAGCCTCTTGGGCTTGGAGATCAGAAGGTCGAAGGTTCGAATCCCCACAACAAGATGAGCCCCTGTTGCTCTTCCCCAGCTCCTGCCAACCTAGCAGTTCGAAAGCACACCAGTGCAAGTAGATAAATAGGCACCACTATGGCAGGAAGGTAAACGGTGTTTCCATGCACTCTGGTTTCCGCCACGGTGCCCCGTTGTGCCAGAAGCAGTTTAGTCATGCTGGCTACATGACCCAGAAAGCTGTCTGTGGACAAACACTAGCTCCCTCTACGTGCAGTGCATGATTAAACTATGGAACTCACTCCCACTGGAAGCAGTGATGGGCACCAACCTAGATGCCTTTAAAAGAAGACTGGTCAAATTTATGGGGTAGAGGACTATTGATAGCTAGGGACGTGGGTGGCGCTGTGGTCTAAACAACTGAGCCTCTTGGGCTTGCTGATTGGAAGGTTGGCTGTTCAAATCCCCATGACGGGGTGAGCTCCCATTACTCTGTCCCAGCTCCTGCCAACCTAGCAATTCGAAAGCATACCAGTGCAAGTAGATAAATAGGTACTGCTGTGGCGGGAAGGTAAACGATGTTTCCTTGCGCTGCTCTGGCTTCGTCACGGTCCTCTGTGCACCAGTTATTCCTGCTGGCCACATGACCTGGAAAGCTGTCTTTGAACAAACGCTGGCTCCCACAGCCTGAAAGCGAGATGAGCGCCGCAACCCCATAGTCGCCTTAGACTGGACTTAACCGTCTAGGGGTCCTTTACCTTTTTACATTATTGATCGCTACTAGCCATGAAAGCTATGTTTGCTCCTAAATACCCATTGCTGGAAACCACAGGAGGAGCATGCAATCTTGTGTTCAAGTCCTGCTTACTGGTTTCCCACAGAAATCTGGTTGGCTGCCATAAGAACAGGAAGCTAGACTAGAAGGGCCATTGGTATGAACCAGAAGGGTCCGTCTCTCCTGGTATGCCCCACGGAGGTCCTTAAGGTCCACAAATGACAACACTTTGGAGGTCCCAAGTCGCAAGGTGATTAGATTGGTCTCAACTAGGGCCGGGGCCTTTTCAGTACCGGCCCCGACTTGGTGGTACGCTCTGTCACAAGAGACTAGGGCCCCGCGGGACTTGACATCTTTCTGCAGGGCCTGCAAGACAGAGCTGTTCCACCTGGCCTTTGGTTTGGACTCAGTCTGACCCTTATGTTTCCCTCCCCTTATGGTTTTGATCTATGGGCTACTTTTAAAATGAGGCTGCATTTTAAATGGCATTTTAACCTGTATTTTAAATTGGGTTTTCCCCCCTATTATGTTTTTACTATAATTTTACTGGTGTTAGCTGCCCTGAGCCTGGCTCTGACTGGGGAGGGTGGGGTATAGATGAAATTTCTTCTTCTTCTTCTCCTCACATTCTTATGAACAAACCAGCCAGCACTTCTTACCTCTCCCCAACAATACACACAAGCACACACGCCATTGTGAGGGGTCAGGCCTTCAGAACGTTCCCCAGCCACCCTAAAGTTCCCTGCCAAGCCCGACCTGACATTTCGTAAGCTGATCTCGCTGAAAGCCATTACACTTTTAAAAAGAGGAGCTACTGAATAATTGGTGGCAGCTTGGAACTGCTGGTTCGGTGGGTCAGAAATGATATAATATGTATATGATTTCTAGGAATCCAACCTTGCGGGTACGGTTTGTTTGTTTCAGGGACTCTGTTGTTTCCATGGAGATCTTTTTTTTAGAAAAAATGAAAGCATAAGGAGCATGATTAATTTCCATTCTGTTGCCATGGATATTAATAATAATGAAGTGGTTATTACTGTGCTCAAAAACTTTAGTGCGCGATTCCAGCATCTGTTTTCTTAAAGGTGGGGTGAGGGATGGAGCTTTCTGCATGGGGGATTTGCACTGCTCAGAAGTCATGCAAATCCTGGGGGCACTAGAATATATGCCATTCCAGAACAAGGCTGCCAAGTTATCTTCGGCAAAGGTAAATGAAGAAACGTGGTGGAATTGATGTGCATCTGATGCACACCACGTCCGCATCTGTTTACCCACAAGTCTTCTTTTTTTGCAGCTGTGTGAGTTAAAAGAATGAATCCAAGTTCTCAAACTGCAAAAATTGCGCTGAAATCCATATTTATACAGTGCATTGCAATGCAATCTTCCGCATTTAGATTGAATTTTGCAATGCAATGTTCTCAAAATCCGCTTTCCCGAAAGTATTTTCTTTCAAAAGAGGCGCCCTAGACTGCGCATTGTGATGCCTCTTTTGAGCTGGAAACTGGGTTGATCTTGCAGGAAGTTTGAAAGTCAACGGGCACTTCCAGGGCATTTCCAACCATGTCAGCTAAAAGGAAGCCCTACAGAACACACTGGGGCTTTCTCCCAGGTAAATAGAGGGAGAAGCATAGTCTTAGTTCTGATTCACCCATTCGTCTCAAAACTGGCCAGAACAGTTCATTTTGGATCTAACTGCTCAAGAATCCCTCTGTTAATATTAAGAGCTGTCTTTGAAGGGCTCAGTGCACGGCAGCTTCATCTCCAGGGCCCATCCCTGCGCTCTCTCTCTCTCTCTCTCTCTCTCTCTCTCTCCCTCCCTCCCTCCCTCCCTCCCTCCCTCCCTCTCTCCTTAATCTTACTCCTATCCATTGTTTCTCCAATATATTCCCAGGGCTGGGGAAACTGTAGCCTTTTCGACGTTATAGTAAGGTTACTAGATTTTTGTCAATGAATCTGGAGACACTATAAACAAACAAACAAACACATACATACATACATACATACATACATACATACATACACATATAAACATACTAACTACACATTCGGGACGTTGATGGTGCATGGCAGAGGGGTGGCCTTTACTTCAACTGCCATGTTCCCTTTCCTCCAAGGCTTCTATCGCCTTTCTCCATAAGCCTGGGCAGCCCCACAGTTGTTGGTTCTTCAGTGGTGGTGGTGGGGAAGCGGTGCGCGGTGGGTCAGGCATGGAAGGCGGAGAAGGAGAGCCGAGAGCAGTGGCAGCGAGGCTCAGGCAGTGTGATGCTTCCCTTCCCATCGGAGCAGCCCCAATCCCATTCCTACTTGCATGCAAGCAGGAGTGGGCAGGGATCCCTCAGCTGGGAAGGGAGGCTTCCCGTTGCCTAACTGAGAGATCCCTGCTCCCTCCTGCTTGCACGCAAGTAGGAGTTGGGAGGCTGCTCCGATAGGCAGCATGAAGCCTCCCTTCACAGCTGAGTTGCTGGGGTCAGGGAAGGTGGAGGCAGCCCGGAAGCTGCATCTTAGAGCCCCTGCACCACCATCATATGGGGACTTCCAAGAAGCTACTGAAGCCAGCCAGAGCCAACCACTCCGGGCTGCTGAGACGGCCGCCGCTGTGTTTCCCGGGCACATTAGAGGAAATCCGGGGACATTCTGGGGATGGAATATGCCCGGGGACTTATTCGCAAATCCGGGGACTGTCCCTGCTCCCCATCTGGAGCAGCCGGGGAGTTATGTGAGGCTGCTGTTTGTGGATTTTAGCTCTGCTTTTAACACTATCCTCCCCCATAGACTGGTGTCCAAGCTAGAGGCGATTGGACTCTCCAACTCCACCTGTCTCTGGGTTTTGGATTTTTTGTCAGAACGTTCTCAGAGGGTTAGAGTAGGGTCACACATGTCCACAGCCCTTAGCCTTAACACCGGCTCACCACAGGGTTGTGTGTTGAGTCCCCTGCTCTACACTCTCTATACGTATGACTGTACAGCCATCTATTCCAGCAACAAAATCATCAAGTTTGCTGATGACACTACGGTGGTAGGGCTCATTTCAGGAGGGGATGAGTCCGCCTATCGGGACGAGGTGGAGCGGCTCTGTGTTTGGTGTGGAGAGAACAATCTGGCTCTTAATACGGCTAAGACCAAGGAATTGGTGGTGGATTACAGGAAAAAAAAGGCGGACATTCAGCCCTTGTATATCAACGGGGAACGGGTGGAGAGGGTGGCGGAATTCAGGTTTTTGGGAGTAGCTATCGATCAGGGCATGACTTGGAGCGCACATACCACTGCTCTGGTGAAGAAGGCCCAGCAGAGAATTTATTTCCTCAGACTTTTAAAGAAGAACAATCTGAGTGAGAGACTGCTGGTGTGCTTCTACCGAGGCTCCATAGAGAGCATTCTTACATACTGTATTTGTGCTTGGTTCTCCAGTTGTACAGCTAGGGAGAGGAAGGTGCTCCAGAAGGTCATAACCACAGCCCAAAGGATTATTGGTCATCCTCTCCCATCTTTGGAAGAACTGTACGGTTCCCGTTGTCTTAGGAAAGCAAATAACATCCTGCAGGATTCATCTCACCCGGGACACGGTCTGTTTGCACTACTGCCTTCTGGCAGGAGATATAGAAACATCAAGGCAAAGACAAATAGACTGAAAAACAGTTTCTATCCAAGACCTCTGGCCTTTTTGAATGCTGTAACTCGATAGTGTGACCTGGGAGTTTGATGGGTGTGGTGTGGGTGTGGCTGGAATGTGGTTTGTTTGGTTGTTGTTGTTGTTTTGCTTTTGATGTTTTAAGGGATGGCATCCAATTTCGTTGCACTTTGTACAATGTTGCACTTGTGTAATGACAATAAAGAATCTATTCTATTCTATTCTATTCTGTTATAGGACACCAAATCTCATCAGCCCCAGCCAGCTTGGCCTATGCTCAGAGGCAAGAGTTATTGTGGCACAGTGAACGGGAACAGACCAAATGCTGGAAGGCTGGCACCCAACACCTCTTGTCTCAATATCAATTACAAGATCTTCAGGTGACCATGAAGATGGATAATAGGCACTTAAGAGACTGTCTCTTTAGAATCATAGAATCACAGAGTTGGAAGAGACCACAAGGGCCATCGAGTCCAACCCCCTGCCAAGCAGGAAACACCATCAGAGCACTCCTGACATATGGTTGTCAAGCCTCTGCTTAAAGACCTCCAAAGTAGGAGACTCCACCACACTCCTTGGCAGCAAATTCCACTGTCAAACAGCTCTTACTGTCAGGAAGTTCTTCCTAATGTTTAGGTGGAATCTTCTTTCTTGTAATTTGGATCCATTGCTCCGTGTCCGCTTCTCTAGAGCAGCAGAAAACAACATTTCTCCCTCCTCTATATGACATCCTTTTATATATTTGAACATGGCTATCATATCACCCCTTAACCTCCTCTTCTCCGGGCTAAACATGCCCAGCTCCCTTAGCCGTTCCTCATAAGGCATCGTTTCCAGGCCTTTGACCATTTTGGTTGCCCTCCTCTGGACACGTTCCAGTTTGTCAGTGTCCTTCTTGAACTGTGGTGCCCGATGGAGAAAGGGATCTAACCATGATTGCTTCTACCAAGAGCTCACCATGGTCCCCACTTATCAAAATGGAGCCTGCCCAAGCCAGATACCCTAAAAAGCTCCCACTTGCCATACTAAGAATCACTTTTTATGAATGGAACACCTTTGAATAGGGTGGAAAGGGTGAAATGGCTGCTGAGCGACACTGACGACTTTGTGCTCTATGCGCTGGCAGCTAAGAAGATCAGGAGGAAGGAAGTAGACAAAATAGTGGTCAACTGCAAAGGGGATTCAGATATTTAATTTAGCACATCTTACCTGAGAATCTTCTGCTATTCTATTCTATTCAACGCAGCAAATAATTTTAGTAGCCTTGACCATGGTTTTATTGTATGTCTGGTTATTGTTGTTTCTTCTTTCCCCCCTTTTTGTTCTCCTTCTGAATGATGCCATGCCCTATGGCTAGTGCAATAAAAGGTTTAATTGGAAAAAATTGTGGCATAGTGGTTAGAGTGGCAGACTAGGACCTGGGAGACCAGGGTTCAAATCCCCAATTGGCCAGGAAGCTCATTGGGTGACCCTGAGCCAGCCTAACCTACCTCGCGGGAATTGTTGGGATTCAGTGAGGCGGAAGAGAACAACCATGCACACCACCTAGAGCTCCTTGGAGAAAAAGGAGGGACAATAAGCAAACACACACAAACAAAGGATTTGGGCCACAGGCGCTGTGGTTTAAACCACTGTGCTGCTTGAACTTGATGATCAGAAGGTCGGCGGTTCAAGGCCCCGTGAGGGGTTGAGCTCCCGTTGCTCTGTCCCAGCTCCTGCCAACCTAGCAGTTCGAAAGCATGCAGTGCAAGTAGATAAATAGGTACCACTCCGGCGGGAAGGTAAACGGCGTTTCCATGCGCTGCTCTGGTTTGCCAGAAGCGGCTTAGTCATGCTGGCCACATGACCCAGAAAAACTGTCTGCAGAAGCAGAGAAACGCCAGCTCCCTCGGCCTGTAAAGGGAGATGAGCGCCGCAACCCTAGAGTTGTCCGCAACTGGACTTAACTGTCAGGGGTCCCTTTACCTTTACCTTCTCCACTAAGGCCCTAACCTCTGTAGGGAGTGTTTCAATATGGTGGCCTGTTTTTCTCCCTTTGCTATTAAATTCTAGCATCAAGTCACTTAGTGCCAGAAGGGGGAAAGAATCTGGAATGCTTAAAAGTTTCACCTCACAGTTATGTCAGGATGGGGGAGGGAGCGGTGAGGAGGAGGAGGAGGAGAGAGAGAAAAGCAAGGCAGTTTCTCCTTGGGTGGGCACCAGACAACACTCTAAGTCCCAAATCTCTAGCTCCCATCCCAACTGTCAAAGTAATTTGTGCTGCTTCTGGTCACACACACACACACACACACACACACACCTGCACTGTGGTGTCAGGCTTGTAAGCAACACACTTTTTAATAAGCCCACCCCCCTGGGTGAAATCAAACCTTCCAAAGCTCTCAGTGTCCTGAGTGGATACTTCGCAGATCTCTTCGGCAAAGCGCTCTGTTTTCAGGTCCAGCCGTTCCGGCTGGCAAGGGTGACGGTTGCCGCTCAACGCTTCGAGACATCGTTGGATGATTCAGAACAGATAAAAGAGAGAGCTTCTTCGCGAGGCACATTGTTAAACTGCGGAACTCAGTTCCACAGCGACGGCCACCAACTTGGTTGGCTTCGAAAGAGGTTTGAACAAATTCTTAGAGTGCGAGGGGGGCTATCAATGGTTGCTGGCCTTGATGGCTATGCTTTGCCTCTGGGGAGGGGGCCGTCTCCCTGTCAATACTTGTGATGTTGCAGATGTTTGCTATCCGCCCATCCAAAGGTGCCGCATTCTTTCAGTGCTTTCTGAGATGAACACCGTTTCTCCGCTGACAGCATCCAGAATAGCCGTTCTCCCTTGTTACTTCAAACGAGCCATTAATATAATTGCACAATCTGCAGAAAAGGAAACACACACACACACACACACACCCTCTCTCTCTCTGTGTGTGTACCTTCTTCATCTGGTTTCTCACCAATCCACCCCCTGCTTTTGGCCTGCTGGGTTCCTCAAGTTCTTTCTAATAGAAAATAAAAAATCCCTTCAACTCCCCATCCCCTCCTCTCACACACCTTATTTGTCCTTCAGGCACACTTGAGGCCAGGGAGACCCTTCCACACCCTCTCCCCTTCTCCCTCGTCCTCCCCACCACCACCACACCGTGCGAATACTGAGCCTCAGGGCAGAACAGAAAGCAGACCCCCTGCGTCGCTACTTCACATTTCCTATTGAGACTCGGTTCCAGCAGAGGGGGAAAGGGGTCAGCTGCTAGCAGCGGCCGCCAAATTCCAGTTAGGAGCCAAGGTTTTGTGCGTGTGGTGTGGAGATAATGTGGTTCTGGGAAGTTTGAAGCAAGCTGAAGTCCTCATTCACACCTGGAAAGTGGTGGGGACGTGGGGAAAGGATAGATTGCTCGCTGCAGGTCGGGGAAGAATCATAGAATGGTAGAGTTGGAAGGGACCATGAGGGGTATCTAGATCAGGGGTTGGCAAGGTTTTACCTGCCTGGGCCGGTCAAGTCCCACGGAGATCTCTCCATGGGCCGGATCGCGTGCACGATTTCTGGTGTCTGGACATGCGTAGACATGATTTCTGGTGTCTGGGCATGCGCAGACGTGATTGTATCCTGATTTCCTGAACTCTGACCCTGATCCAGAACTGGCCTAGGCCACAGCTTTTGCTTTTTCCCACACTGGTGTTCTCACCAGAAATATATCTGCATGAAAATTCATATGCATTTTCTTGCGCATTTCACTTAATATATGCAATTTTGCGCAACATGCGATCTCTCCCTGTCATGGGTCTGTTCCAGGGCCGGATTTAGGTTTGATGAGGCCCTAAGCTACTGAAGGTAATGGGGCCCTTTATATGTCCAGCTGTCTTTTGTCAACAACAAATTCTCGCTGTTTTTTGTGTTGAATATATGCTATATGGCAATTTATGGACCTAATAGGTATCTCAATTAAAATTAAAAGACACCTCCTTGTTGAGAGAAAAGCAATGACAAACCTAGACAGCATCTTAGAAAGCAGAGACATCACCTTGCCAACAAAGGCCCATATAGTTAAAGCTATGCTTTGTCCCAGTAGTGATGTATGGAAGTGAGAGCTGGACCATAAAGAAGGCTGATCGCCAAAGAATGGATGCTTTTGAATTATGGTGCTGGAGGAGACTCTTGAGAGTCTCATGGACTGCAAGAAGATCAAACCTCTCCATTCTGAAGGAAATCAGCCCTGAGTGCTCACTGGAAGGACAGATCCTGAAGCTGAGGCTCCAATCCTTTGGCCACCTAATGAGAAGAGAAGACTCCTGGAAAAGACCCTGATGCTGCGAAAGATGGAGGGCACAAAGAGAAGGGGATGGCAGAGGACGAGATGGTTGGACAGTGTTATCGAAGCTACCAGCATGAGTTTGACCAAACTGCGGGAGGCAGTGGAAGACAGGAGTGCCTGGCATGCTCGGGTCCATGGGGTCACGAAGAGTTGGACACAACTAAATGACTAAACAACAACAACAGGTATCTAAAGCCATTTGCACATGCAACCAGTCCATGCAGAATGTAGGCACCCTATATATAGAAATGAACAAACCAGGGATATTTTAGGGAGCAGGATAGGAGGCGGGACCCATTACTTACATCACAGGAGCCTACACACCACAAAACATTGTTGCTGTATGAAGGTTTCATTTTATTTGTTTTTTATCTTATTTTTTGGAAATGTACATCCAGTTTTTGTTTTCCTTTAAATTTTTTTGGGGGGCCCAAGAGAGTGGGGCCCTAAGCTATAGCTTGTTTAGCTTATACCTAAATCTGGCACTGGTCTGTTCTACCCCATTCCATTGCCTCTCCCTTTCTCCTGTTCTGTACCATTGAATGCACTTTCTGCACACAACTTATGAGAAACACATTATTTCGTACTTTTCAATGCTCTCTTCTGCAAAATACGAATTTTATTACTTCATTTATTTCGTACATGTTACACACCACTTGATTGTAGAAAAAACCCTCAAAGTGGTTTACAAAAAAGATAAAGCAATAAAATTGACCTGCTAACTCCCCCGTCCATCCTTTGGAAGACTTCTACATGATGAACTTTGGTGTTCTTGTTGCTTTGGAAAAAGCCAAGTGATATTCAGCAGCTGGAGCTTGTGAGGATGAATTTATGGAGGTGCCATTGGGCCTTTACTCTGATCTACAAATTTAGCCCCTCAGACCCCCAGAGCAGCCAACATTTGAATTTAGGTAGGCATTTTTGCTCTACCCTAATATCCTGTAATGGGATGCGGGTGACGCTGTGGGTTAAACCACAGAGCCTAGGGCTTGCTGATCAGAAGGTTGGTGGTTTGAATCCCCGCGATGGGGTGAGCTCCCGTTGCTCGGTCCGTGCTCCTGCCAACCTAGCAGTTCAAAAGCACGGCAAAGTGCAAGTAGATAAATAGGTACCACTCTGGCGGGAAGGTAAACAGTGTTTCCGTGCGCTGCTCTGGTTCTCCAGAAGTGGCTTAGTCATGCTGGCCACATGACCTGGAAGCTGTACGCCGGCTCCCTCGGCCAATAAAGCGAGATGAGCGCCGCAACCCCAGAGTCGGCTAAGACTGGACCTAATGGTCAGGGATCCCTTTATCTTTAATATCCTGTAATAAAAGGAATCCACTTAAATGCCTTCAAATGGATGGCTATTTATTTCCCTACTGCAAAATGCTATGTTGCTGCTCTTTGGGTATGCTAACACCCTCGTTTGCTCATCTCAGACACAAACTGCACGTCACACATAGCCTCCAACCATGATACCACGTAGGGCTGTATTTCATAGTAGTTATGCTCAGAGTAATTCCACTTAAATTAAAGGACACAACTGACAGTGTGGAGTAGTGGTTAGAGCGCTGGACTATTCCAGTCTCCCAAGAAGGAGCCTGGCATATAGTTTAGAGGCTACATCTAACAAACTAATGGGTCTATAATTGGCAGGGTTTTTCTTATCACCCTTTTTATATATTGGGGCAATTATACTCAGCTTCCACCCTTCCAGTATGCGACCTGAGCTGTTAATGTGTGAAAACAGTTTTGCAAAAATGGGTGACCAGAAATCAGGTCTTATCTTATAAATTTCCATTGGGATCATGTCTTTTCCTGGAACTTTATTGGCTAGTTGGCTTATGATTAGCCACTTAATCGGATTGTGCGTGAGGTCTGGCGATTCTGGCAGTTCTAATAACTGAGTATAGTCAACTTGTGAGGGTGAGTCAGGACGGGGGCCATATATTCCTGTAAAATATGTCACCCAATCCTTTCCTTGGACAGATGCTTCTAACGGGTAGCCCAGGCCATTTGTACCTGGGGCAACCAGATGTCAAAATTTCCGTGAGTCCTTTTGAAGTGCTGTGTCTCAAGTGCTGGACTAAAAAGGTTGTGATGCCGGACTATGGGGTTGTGATGCTCATCTTGCTTTCAGGCCGAGGGAGCCGACATTTGTCCGCAGACAGTTTTCCACGTCATGTGGGCAGCATGACTAAACTGCTTCTGGCACTGCGGGGCACTGCGACGGAAACCAGAGCACATGGAAACACCATTTACCTTCCAACTGCAGTGGTACCTATTTATCTACTTGCACTGGTGTGCTTTCGAACTGCGAGGTTGGTAGGAGCAACAGGAGCTTACTCCGTCGTGGGGATTCGAACCACCAACCTTCTGATTGGCAAGCCCAAGAGGCTCAGTGGTTTAGACCACAGCACCACCCGTGTCCCCAGTGTTGGACTAGAACCTGGGAGACCAGCCAAGAAGCTCACAGTGCCTCTCTGCCCAATCTACCTTGCATGGTTGTTGTTAAATGAAGAGAGGGCCATGTGTGCCGCTTTGAATTCTTGGGGGGGGGGGGCGGGAGAAAAAAAGACAGTATATAAATGCAATAAATAAATAAATGTCAGTAGGTCTACTCTGAGTAGGACTTTGCTGGATAAGACCCACACTTTATGATGACAATCGCATCAATGAGTGGGTGGAAAATGTCAGACTGCATATCTAATAATAATAATAATAATAATAATAATAATAATAATAATAATAATAATAATAGATTTCCCCGATCTGTGTGCGAATGGAAACAACCTCCCTTCAAGAGGAGGAAACTCATGGCTTGCTTCCTAGGAGGGGAGGGGAAGCAAACCCCCAGCAGAACATCTGGAGCGTTTATTTTGAGATGATGTAGCAAGCTTCCCGCAACGTGCTCCCAGACCTGCTGGGGGGGGGGGAGAGAGGACAAACTTGTGGCTTGATGAGAGATCACACCCATTTCCTTTCCGGGCCCTTCCCAAAGCATGTTAGGAAACGAGAGCCAAGACAAATCAAGCTCGCAGGAGCTCGCAGACAGACAGCACCTCTCCGCCGCAATTACAGCTCTCTGGGAAAGGGCGGCTGGGAGACGGCAGCCTCCGACAAGGAGCCACTGCCCTCTGCTGCCAAGCGGAGGAGCCAGGGAAGCAGGGAGAGAAGGGCATCACTCTGCAAACCGGATGCCTGGTCCTGTCCTCTCCTGAAGGGTTAGGGCCTCCTAAGAACACAAGGACTGTTGGATCAGGAAAGATCTAGCCCAGTGGCGTAGCAAGGTCAGGTGGTACCCAGTGGTGTAGCAAGGTCAGGTGGTACCCAGTGGTGTAGCAAGGTCAGGTGGTACCCGGTGCAGTAAATTTCTTGCCACACATTGAAATCTAGCTGGACTCCCAAGAGACTGCGATCTACTCACAGTATAAAAATACTGGCTGTGATCTACCCATTGTCATTGCCAGGAGTTGAGCTTTTTTTAGGGGAGGTTTAGCTAAAGTTGGAGCTTCTGATCCTCTCCTTCTCTCTATCCTCCACTTGTTTGCTCACCATAATAATAATAATAATAATAATAATAATAATAATAGTTTATTATTTATACCCCGCCCCAACCTCACCACAGATACATTACAAACAGCGAGAAGGGGGGAGGTGTGTTAAAAACATCCCACCCATTTCTTGTAAAAAGCCATAGATAGTTACAGGCCAAAGGCTTGGTTTTAGGGGAAAGTGGTTGCTTTTGTGCTGCCTCCCTAGGGAGAACATTCTGCAAATGAGGGGCCAACACAGAAAAGGCCCGTTCTCATGCTGCCACCCTCCAGACTTCTGGACCATGAAGAAGGGCCTCAGGTGACAATGTAGGATTGGTGGCCTACAGGCACTTATCTGGAAGGAAGTCCCATTGAATTATTTTATTTTATTTTATTTTATTTTATTTTTCCAGACCTTCCTCCCAAAGGAGCCAAGGGCAGTAAAACAAGGGACAGAACAATAGAAAGTCATCTTTAAAAAATCTTAAAGATAAACCAACACAGAGGTGGACCAGGAAAGATCTCAATATTTAGTAAAATTTATTTACTTAAAATGTATTTATTTATTTAACTCATGGGACCTACCTCAGTGTGGACACTCAGGCAGCTGCAGCCAAATTGGACATTCCCAGAGCAATGTGGTGATTGTGGCAAATGCACTTGTTTTTGGTAGATTATTTTTTTTAAAGAAAAGGGTGGAGATCCTGGTTTGGGACTCCGGGGTCTTAGAGTCCATATGGACTTAGTTCACCACAAACATTGTAGGGCAATGAGCGTGTGAGGCGCTTTCATGGAAATGTGGTTCTGGCAAAGCCAAATTTAGGAAAATAACCAGGGGATAGGACAGGATGCCACCTCATAAAGCATCCTTCCATAAAACACGAAAACTGGAAAGATCTGTTCACCGTTTGGGATGAAAAGACAATGGTGAGCCACAACTGACGGCTCCTCATTTGAGGAAGGACATTGGAGCATTGGTAGAACATCAGCCTTGTGTTGATAGAGCTTTGCTGGCTCCCAGTATGTTTCCAAGCACAATTCAAAGTGTTAGTGCTGATCTTTAAAGCCCTAAACAGCCTCGGTCCAGTAGACCTGAAGGAGCATCTCCACCCCCATTGTTCAGCCTGGACTTTGAGGTCCAGCTCCAAGGGCCTTCTAGTGGGAGAAGTGAGGTTACAGGGGACCAGGCAGAGGGCCTTCTCGGTGGTGGCGCCCACCCTGTGGAACACCCTCCCATCAGATGTCAATGAAACAAACAACTCTCTGACTTTTAGAAGACATCTGAAGGCAGCCCTGTTCAGGGAAGTTTTTAAGGTTTGGTGCTTTATTGTGTTATTAATATGCCCTGCATATTGAAGGGTAGTCTGAAAAAGGATTTGGGGGGGAGGGCATGGCCCTGTCCGAAGCCTAGGGAGGTGAGGGGCTAAGCCATACACCCTATCGGTGACCCCAGGGGAGTTCCTAGTTGATGTGCATCAGCAGGACTCCCCCTACTGGTGATTAACCCTTCCCGGACTTCAAGCAGACGGGCTGAAGTTGGGTATAGTCGGTTAGGACCAATGCCTAAGCCAATACCGCTCATCGCCTGTAACCAATAAAGCTGTGGCCTTATTTAGCCCATTAACCTTAATAATTGTGTCATGTGTCTTTATTTCCGGGGGGGGGGGGACTCGCCACGCAACGGAATCCTCCATTAGATTTTAACCGTTGCTGGATCCAGAACCCCAGGAATTAGAAGGGACTCAGGCAACATACAGATGGACAGCCCTTAACTCACAACCTAAATAAATAAACAAATAAATAAATAACTGGTTTACTCAACAAGGCAATGCGAAACTGACTGGTCCAGCCCGTGGCAATTCTTTAGGTTCTTAGGGCTGGACATAAAATATGATGGAAACCGAAACAGAAAAGAAGTGTGTGGGAAACGAACCCTTCTCATCAGGCTCCTTAGGAAACCCACAACTTGCTGTCAAGGTAACAGCCATTTCCACAATATTGTCGCCTCGCCTGAAGAATGAAAACGGAAGTTCCGGGGTTGAACGTATATGTTTTTCCACCTGCAAAGGAGCGAACCATTTGAGACAGCGTTGCAGGATGGATCTGGGGAAAGTCATAAAAAGTTTGCGGTAACCTATATATTATATTTTATGCAGGCGCTTAACACAATATATTTTACAAATGTGCTAATGTTCCATAAATCACTTCACATGTACTTGAGTGTGCTGCAATGCCGGGCGGCTGCTCACGTAGCCTCACACGTGGGCAAACATGTCCGCAGAGGAGGCTTCCGATGTTTTCGGAAAACGGTGGAGGGAGGCGGATGGGTTCGTGTTTCCTGTAGCCATCATCTCTGTGGGAGGATGCAAGAGTCGTCCTGGCAGATGCCATTGATTAGCCATGAAGTTCAGGACAGCCAGAAATTTGGTGCTACTCAGAGTTTTTACCGCTCTCTTGTAACACTAGAACTCACAGACATCCAGTGAAGTTCAATGTTGGAAGATTCAGGACAGATCCTCACCGTGGGATCACATTCACCCGGTGCTATACCAGCTGCACTGGCTCCCGGTGGAGTACAGGATCAGGTTTAAGGTGCTGGTTTTAATCTTTAAAGCCCTATATGGCCTAGGACCCTCGTACCTATGGGACCGCCTCTCCTGGTATATCCCACAGAGGACCTTACGGTCTTCAAATAAAAACATCTTGGAGATCCTGGGAGGTTAGGCTGGCCTCAACCAGGGCCAGGGCCTTTTCAGTACTGGCCCCGATCTGGTGGAACGCTCTGTCCCAAGAAACTAGGGCCCTGCGGGACATGACATCTTTCCGCAGGGCCTGCAAGACAGAGCTGTTCCACCAGGCCTTTGGCCAGGGCATAGCCTGACCCCCTCCTTTGGTAGTCCTCACAGAACTCTAGCCCAATGGTTGCCATTAATTTGACTCTGAATTGATTTCAGAATGAATTGATTTTAGAATGTATTTCAATTAATTGATTGTGATTTTATGTAAGTTGTGTTATTTTTACTGTTGTTAGCCGCTCTGAGCCTGGCTTCGGCTGGGGAGGGCGGGATATAAATAATTTATTATTATTATTATTATTATTATTATTATTATTATTATTAGCCATTCTTCATGAAGTGCACAGCTAAAAACTATGGGATTTGTTCCCACGGGAGACAGGGATGGCCACCAATATAGATGGTTGAATTGCTGCCTCCAATCATACAGACATAGCATAGGCCTTATGGCTATAGTCCTATCTTCCATGAATTTGTCTAATTTTCTTTTAAAGACATCTAGGGAGGGAGTTCCACAGTTTAACTATGCACTGCTTGAAGAAGTACTTTATTTTATCTGTCTCAAATCTTCAAATTTTATTAAGTTTGGGGACGTGATGGTTCTTAAACCTTTTCATGGTTTTTACTTATTTTATTTTTTAATTGCATTGTTTTGTGTTCCTGCTTTGTTGTTCGGCACCCTGTTTGTGAACGTGCCTAATTCACAATTTCTGAAACGATAGAAGAACAAAAATGCAGCCATTCTTCAAAACTTGCACTTAATAATAATAATAATAAATTTTATTTATACCCCGCCGTCGTCGGCCAGAGCTTGGCTCAGGACGGCGAACACCAGTAAAATTGCAATAAAAACATAATGTGTAGGGGGGGGAACCCAATTTAAAATACAGGTTAAAATGCAATTTAAAATGCAGCCTCATTTTAAAAGTAACCCATAGATCAAAACCATAAGGGGAGGGAAACATAAGGGTCAGACTGAGTCCAAACCAAAGGCCAGGCAGAACAGCTCTGTCTTGCAGGCCCTGTGGAAAGATGTCAAGTCCCACAGGGCCCTAGTCTCTTGTGACAGAGCGTTCCACCAAGTCGGGGCCACTACTGAAAAGGCCCTGGCCCTAGTTGAGACCAATCTAACCACCTTGCGGCTTGGGACCTCCAAAGTGTTGTTATTTGTGGACCTTAAGGTCCTCCATGGGGCATACCAGGAGAGGCAGTCAGTGGATTTGCGCCCCCTTACCCGTGGATTTGTGCCCCCTAACCCTAACCCCCAGATGTTGCACCCGGTGCGGCTGGTCCCCCCTGCACCCCCCCACGCTACGCCACTGGAGGCAGTCCCGTAGGTACAAGGGTCCTAGGCCCCACTTCTCTGAATTTTGCAATTCTCCATCCAAGACATTAGTACAAGAAGGCACATGCTAGGCTCAAGTGAGCATCTAATTGCACATACCACTGAAAAACAGCAGACACAATCGTATAATATATGGGGAAGTTGCTTTGCAAAAAAAGAGAAGTAGGTGGTTTTGGGGGAAGTTGCATCAAAAGGTTGGGATAAATTCACACTACAGTGCTGTTGAATTTTCATGAGGACTTTAAAAAAAAATCACAAACTTCAGCTGAAATGTAGAGAACTGGATTCAACGTGGGGAAAACAAGAAACTGAGACTGAGATATTGGCTCACCTGTCGTGCGAGAGCCCATTCTCTGCATGCAAAAGTTTCAATTCTCAGTATTTCCAGGAAGCGCTGGGAATGGTTCCTGTCTTAAACTATGGAGTACGTGGTTTATTTTATTTATAAAAGTGTATGCATTTGCCCTCTATTTGAAAGACTGCCCCATTCAAGTCTGGTTGAAAGATAAAGGTATCCTAAGGAAGGTTACCTAGAATAGTCTTAAAGCTACCCATCAACTGTTAACACCTGTGGAGGAGAAGACTGAGAAGGCCCACACCTGCCCTGGTCCCTGCCTCCCTCACTATGTCAAGAGGCCCTGTAATGCCATCTCCAACTCCTTGAAAGATTCCATCAACAGTGTCTCCAAAAAAATTTACACATCACCTGGGAAGACAGGTGAACTAATGTCAGTGTGCTGGAAGAAGCAAAGATTATCAGTGCTGAAGCAATGATTCTTCAACATCAACTTCGTTGGACTGGTCATGTTGTGCAGATGCCTGATTATCATCTTCCAAAGCAACTACTCTATTCCAAACTTAAAAATGGAAAGTGTAATGCTGGCGATCAACAAAAAAAGGTTTAAAGACTGTCTCAAATCTTTAAAAATGTATAAACACTAAGAATTGGGAAACACTGGCCTGCAAGCACTCCAATTGGAGAACAGCCTTTACCAAAGGTGTCATGGACTTTGAAGACACTCAAACTCAGGACGCAAGGGAGAAAGGTGCTAAGAGGAAGGCACGCTTGGCAAACCCTCACCGTGATCAACTCCCACCCAGAAACCAATGTCCCCACTGTGGAAGGATGTGTGGATCCAGAACTGGCCTCCACAGAAACTTATGGACTCACTGTTAAAACCGTGTTTTATCTTACTCTGCTACAAGTGATCTCCAAAGAAGAAAGAAGACCTCAATTGAAATTGCAGCAAAGAGTTCTTAATTGTTCGACGTGCATATCAATTGGTGGTTCACATTGGTATCCTCATTTTTGGAGATCCATTTCCCCTTCGAAATGGCAAGGCATTCAGCTGATTAACTAACTAACTAACTAACCAACCAACCAGCATCATATGAAAAGCCAAGTCTGAAATGTCAGGTTCTTCCTTCTGCATGTTTAGACTCAAGTTGTGGAATTCTGGCTGGGAGGGTGTGAGATCTCTAAACTGCCACTTGCTTTCTTGATGACGCCATGGATGATGTGCCATGAGTCACACTTCCTCATGGCTGGGCCGGGCTAGGCTGAGAACCTGGTATAATTTATTTTAAAAAATCAAAATAAAGATATAACACTCTTCTATGGCCGCATGCTTGCCAGTAGTGTGGTTAACTTCCACACCTCCCAAGTGGCTTCGGAGACGTCGCAGACTTTTATTTGCTTTGCAGGAAATGAATGTCCTAGGCCATTGTGTGATGGCCTGGGACTTGGGCTTGAACTCTGAACCAGAGGAGTCTCATTCCACACCAGATCCTTTGCCTCAGGCGGCAGCTGAACCAAGTCTGGGGCCTGATTCTGAAGAGTCCCAGTCTGCACAGGTTCCCGTGCAACAAACACCAGCTGGGCCGAGTCAGGGGCCTGATCCTGCCCTGGCTCCAGATGCGGGGATGACCTCGTTGCCTCCAGCTGGGCTATCACTTACAGCTGCTCCACTACCGGTTGGGTCAGGGGAGGCTGAGGCGGTCTCTGGATCTAGTAACCCACCAACGCCTCCCGAGCTGCAGAGACTCAGGTCTGAAAGAAGGAGAGACATGAGTACTCGCAGGAGGAGTGCTCGCCTTCAGGCGAGACAGGGAGGTGAGTCACCGGGGGATCAGGACCGGCCGTTACCCCGACAAAGATAAAAGGCTGTCAGACCCTGCCCCAGGTTGCAGGAGCAACGTTGCTGCTTGCTAGAACCTGCCTGAGACCCTGTACCTGTCCTTGCCTGGTTTCCTGCCTCGGCCCTGTCAGACTGACTCCTCCTGGAACCCTTGGATTTGGGACCGGACCTGGACCACGTTGCTCGGGTTACCCCCGGGCCCAGCACACATTGCTTCATTGGTCCATGAGGTGGTATGGAGGATAGATAGAGCAGGTGTAGGGGACTTCAGGCCTGGGGTAACTGCAGCCCACCAAGCTTCTCTTTCTGGCCGATGCTTCTCTCCCAAGCCACACCACTCAAATGCTGTTGCCTGGATTGTTTCCCTGAACTATGATGATGCCATTTAAGAGGCTGTTGGGTCAGGCCAGTGGCCCATCTATCCAGCATCCTGTTCTCACAGGAGCCAACCAGATGCCCATTATGGGAAAGCCACTAGAATCATAGAATCATAGAATCATAGAATCATAGAGTTGGAAGAGACCACAAGGGCCATCGAGTCCAACCCCCTGCCAAGCAGGAAACACCATCAGAGCACTCCTGACATATGGTTGTCAAGCCTCTGCTTAAAGACCTCCAAAGAAGGAGACTCCTCCAAGAAGGATTCGAGCAGGATGGGAGCGTTCTCTCCCATCCTGCAGTTTCTTGCAACTGGTCTTCAGAAGCATCTCTGCCTCCACCTGTGGAGTCAGAACCTAGCCATCACAGCTGGTAGCCATCAATAGCACTCTCCTCCATGATAATTATTTATACCCTGCCCATCTGGCTGGGTTTCCCCAGCCACTCTGGGCGGCTTCCAACAGAATATTAAAATACAACAATGCCTCAAACATTAAAAGCTTCCCTAAACAGGGCTGCCTTCAGATGTCGTCAGGTGCCACTACCAAGAAGGCCCTCTGCCTGGTTACCTGTAACTTGGCTTCTCACAGTGAGGGAACCACCAGAAGGCCCTCGGCACTGGACCTCAGCGTCTGGGCTGAAGGATGTGGGTGGAGACGCTCCTTCAGATATACTGGACCGAGGCCGTTTAGGGCTTTAAAGATCAGCACCAACACTTTGTGCTCAGAAACGTACTGGGAGCCAATGTAGGTCTTTCAAGACCGGTGTTATGTGGTCTCGGAGGCCACTCCCAGTCTGGCTGCCATATTCTGGATTAGTTGTAGTTTCCAGGTCACCTTCAAAGGTAGCCCCACATAGAGTGCATTGCAGTAGTCCAAGCGGGAGATAACCAGAGCATGCACCACTCTGGCGAAGCAGTCTGCGGGCAGATAGGGTCTCAGCCTGTGTACCAGATGGAGCTGGGAGACAGCTGCCCTGGACACAGAGTTGACCTGCACCTCCATGGACAGCTGTGAACCAAAATGACTCCCAGGCTGTGCACCTGGTCCTTCAGGGGCACAGTTACCCCATTCAGGACCAGGGAATCCTCCACACCTGCCCGCCTCCTGTCCCCCCAAAACAGTACTTCTATCTTGTCAGGATTCAACCTCAATCCGTTAGTTGCCATCCATCCTCCAACCGCCTCCAGACACTCACACAGGACCTTCACCGCCTTCACTGGTTCTGATTTAAAAGAGAGGTAGAGCTCTTGAATTTGTCTAATCCTCTTTTAAAGCCATCCAAGATTTTAAAGAAAACTTATTGCTTGTCTGGATGAAGGGAAGTGTGTGTGTGTGTGTGTGTGTGTGTGTGTGTGTGTGTGTGTGTAGAAGCTTCTGGGTTTTTTATTAGCATGGCTGGAATGTAGCCCACTGTGCAAAGGTCAGAATTACAGCCACTGCTCCTCCCACTTTTGCCTTGAGCCCCACCCATCATTGGACATGGCCCCCAGAAGGTTGAACATGAGAGAATGTGGCCCCATCCATTCCCCCCATCCATTGCTTAAGGCTTTCAGCTGCTCACACTTGCAGTCAAAATGCTTCCTGTTGCACTAACAGCAGATGGCCCAATGGACTGCACTCATCAGGCAAACGTGAAGGTCATCTACTGTGTTCTATTTATTAATTTTATTTCATAAAATTCATGCACCACTTGAATGGTTTAAAACAAAACAAAACACACACCTCAAAACAGTTTACAATGAGAATAAAACAATAAAATTATCTGTAAAAGCAACTCTTTAAAACACTCAAAAACAAAATAAAATCAGCAATAAAGCGAAAACAGATCAAAACACGCACTGTTCTACATGTTTGGAAGGCTGGTCTATACAAGAATGTTTGTAGTAGGCACCGAAAAGAGTGCGATGAAGTGCCTGGTGTTAATAGGCAGGGAGTTCCACAGGACAGGTCGTAAGACTCTTCCTTTCCTTCCCTGTTTCTCCTTCCTCTGCAACACCTGACCTACAAACCACATCTTATTCCTAAACTCATCCATCCCCCCGGCACACAAAAACACACCCCTCGTCATCTCTGAGTCAGCTTGCGAACACCTGAATTAGCCAAATGTTGTGGTTGGTATTGGCTAGGCTCGTTTCCTCTTCTAGGACATGGAGCAATTGATTACCTCATTACAGAGACGAAACATCCTCTTTTAACGGACAAGAAAGCCTTTCACAATCTGCCCGGAGGTAAGAGATGTTTGCTGGGCTGGTCCAACTCCTGCTTGCCATTCCCCTCTCGTGCCAACATTTCTTTCGATGCTCTGATAAGGGAGCGAGGAAGGACTCACTGGAAAGTGTGACATGGCCCGGCTCCACACCTCCATTATAGAATCGACTTCCACGCACCATCTCCACATCCCTGGATGGAACAAACATTGGATTTATAAGGTGTGGGCTGAGTTTTAGGCTAATGCCAGAAGATGAACAGATATCCCTAGCACAAGAAGAGTCTGCGAGAACTGGCCAATGGCCCTTCTGGTCTAGCATCATCATCATCATCATCATCATCATCATCATCATCATCATCATTTATTTATACCCTGCCCATTGGCTGGGTTTCTCCCACCACTCTGGGTGGCTTCCAATGGAATATTAAAATACAATAACCTATTAAACATTAAAAGCTTCCCTAAACAGGGCTGCCTTCAGATGTCTTCTAAAAATCTGGTAGTTGTTTTTCTCTTTGACATCTGGTGGGAGGGTGTTCCACAGGGCGGGCGCCACCACCGAGAAGGCCCTCTGCCTGGTTCCCTGTAATTTGGCTTCTCAGAGCAAGGGAACCTCCAAAAGGCCCTCGGCACTGGATCTCAGTGTCCAAGCAGAACGATGGGGGTGGAGACGCTCCTTCAGGTATACTGGATCGAGGCCGTTGAGGGCTTTAAAGGTAAGCACCAATACTTTGAATTGTGCTCAGAAACGTACTGGGAGCCAATGTAGGTCTTTCAAGACTGGTGTTATATGGTCTCGGCAGCCACTCCCAGTCACCAGTCTAGCTGCTGCATTCTGGATTAGTTGTAGTTTCCAGGTCACCTTCAAAGGTAGCCCCACACAGAGCACATTGCAGTAGTCCAAGCGGGAGATAGCCAGAGCATGCACCACTGTGGCGAGACAGTCTGCAGGCAGGTAGGGTCTCAGCCTGCGTACCAGATGGAGCTGATAAACAGCTGCCCTGGACACAGAATTGACCTGTACCTCCATGGACAGCAGTGAGTCCAGAATGACTCCCAGGCTGCACACCTGGTCCTTCAGGAGCTAAGTACCCCATTCATAACCAGGGAGTCCTCCACACCCACCTGCCCCTGTCCCCCAAAAACAGTACCTGGTAGCCGCCATCCATCCTCCAACCGCCTCCAGGCACTCACACAGGACCTTCACCTCCTTTACTGGTTCTGATTTGAAAGAGAGGTAGAGCTGGGTATCATCCGTATATTGGTGAACACCCAGCCCAAACCCCCTGATGATCTCTCCCAGCGGCTGCATGTAGATGTTGAAAAGCATGGGGGAGAGGACGGAGCCCTGAGGCACCCCACAAGTGAGAGCCCAGGGGTCTGAACACTCATCCCCCACCACCACTTTCTGAACACGGCCCAGGAGGAAGGATTGGAACCACTGTATGACAGTGCCCCCAGCTCCCAACCCCTCTAGACGGTCCAGAAGGATGTTATGGTTGATGGTGTCAAAAGCCAGTGAGAGATCCAGCAGAACTAGGAAACAGCTCTCACCTTTGTCCCTAGCCCGCCGGAGATCATTGGTCATACTCTTTTCACAATGGCCAACCTATGGGAAACCAACGGGCAGGATCCGAGCCCAAGAGGCCTCTCCCTTCTGTAATTCCCAACAACTGGTATTTGGAAACATTACCGCTTGTATTCATGGAGGTGGAACATAGCCAGTAAGACCAGCTGAACATCCCATTCAGGTGAGCTTGAGGTTCAAAGGGGAGATCCAGCAGGGTCCTGCCAGCAGATCAAGGCACCCAGAGGCCCTGCAGGACCTTGGAGAGCTCCCAGGGCCCTGCTGATCTGGCTTTTGGAACTGCCGTCCTTGCAGGCACCTAGCTCCAACTGCTGCCTTATAGGCATTGCCTGGACCTATAGCGAAGCAAATGCCACCTCCTCAGAGGGACTGGCTGAGTGTTAAAGGACCATCTCTTTATCCCACAGCTTTCGGCTGGGGAGACTGGTCCCATGGAGGCTTCCAACTCTGTTTTTCCCCCCCATTAATATTTTATTAAGTTTTATCAATAGAAAAATTCCGAAAAATACAAAAAGAGAAAAATACAAAATTACAAAATACAAAAATACAAACATTAAACACAAAAAAGAAGAAGAAAAAACACATATAAAAGAAAACCTCCCTCTTTTTTAATTTCTCGTCTTTAGTTAACTTATTTTCCTGACTTCCTCACGCCTCCCTTTTTTGTATCCCTTTTAAGAATTGGTTCAACAAATTCATATCCTATTAGTTTATTATCAATCCCATCTTACATTTTACCTTGTTGCTAGAACCCCTTCAATTCATTTCAATGTCATCAGCATTCAAAAATTTTACAATATTTCTGTAAATAAGTTTTAAATTTCCTCCAATCTTCTTCCACCGACTCTTCTCCCTGGTCTCGGATTCTGCCAGTCATTTCCGCCATTTCCATATAGTCTATTAGTTGCATCTGCCATTCTTCCAAGGTGGGTAGGTCTTGTGTCTTCCAATGCTTTGCGATGAGAATTCTTGCTGCTGCTGTAGCGTACATAAAGAAAGTTCTATCCTTCTTTAGCACTGATTGGCCAACTATGCCCAGGAGAAAGGCAACTGGGAAAGCATGCATAGAAATGCATATATTAGTGAAAATAACTACTAGTGCTACTACTAGTAGTAGTACAGTCATACCGCGGGCTGAAGTAGCTTCGGGTTGAGCATTTTCGGGTTGTGCTCTGCGGCAACCCGGAGGTAACGGAACGCGTTACTTCCGGGTTTCACCGCTCGCGCATGCGCAGACACTCAAAATGATGTCATGTGCATGCGCGGAAGCAGCAAATCGCGACCCACACATGTGCAGACGTGTTTTGCGTTTGCTTCAGGATGCAAATGGGGCTCCAGAACAGATCCCATTCACATCCAGAGGTACCACTGTAGTAGTTGTCATTATTATTGGAATTATGTTAGGGGAAATTGCTTGTACAAACGGGTAGAGTTGTGAAAACCTCATATAAAACTGAACGTATTAAGAGAAAACAGTCCGAAAATGGTGGAAAGTTTTCTTGAGGTTTTTCTTTTTAGAACAGCAACAGCAACAGATCGTTCGGCTCCCGAACGCCACAAACCTGGAAGTAACTGCTCTGGTTTTCGAACGATTTTCAGAAGCAGAACATGCTACATGGCTTCCATTTTGAGTTTCCCCATTGTATTGAGGTTTCTGCTTTCAGTTTTCAGTCGTCAAATGGTCTTCCGGAACAGATTACATTCGACAACCAATGTTTGATTGTATAGAGGAAAAAGGGGAGGAAATTGAAATTGAAAGATTGCACCAACCCTGCCCATATTTCACTGTACTCTCAATTTGACCATCCATTGACTAACCGCCCTAGCTGCTGAATACTTTTTATTCCAACAGGTCTTTGGGAACTGACCATTTTTAAGGAAAGGGCTGTGATGCTTTCATTATTGTTATGTTGGCTTCCGTCTATCTTGGGACACATTGCAGGAGTGCGCCTTTGCATTTGAAGTCAAGCCACTGGAGACTACTGTTAAAGATGGTCAATTGTAATGAACCAATGTAGTAGTTATTGTGTATTTTTTGTTATTGTTGAGTCTTAAATAAAGTATTTTTTAAAAAAATCATGTCCTCCCATGCCCTTTTGGAGAGGTGAGTCATTGCTGTAGCTGCCTCTCCAATACACTTCTCCAGTTCAGCATCAATGGACAGGTTGCTGGTTATGGTGGAGCCCAGGTAGACAAAATCATCTACAGCCTAAAGCATGTGGTCACCAGTGCTGATGCTTAAAAAAATGTTTAAGTATAACTTTATGAAAAATCCAGAAGCTTTTCTACTGGGGATAATGGACACAGGTATAGCAAGAGAAGATCAGAAAATATTCCACTATGCCACAGGAGCGGCAAGGATCCTAATTGCTAAAAACTGGGGGAAAAGAAACTGTGTCAACAAAAACGGAATGGCAAGACAAACAGAGTATATTGAACTGGCTAGATTAACAGATGCAATTAGAGATCACATTAGACAAGAGTTTCAAAAAGCATGGGGGAAATGCAGAGAATTCTTCACAAAACAGTGCCCTAAAATACATACCTGGATTTGTTTCAGCTTAATGTCTGCAGGATACTTTGTGGATATTTAAGTTATAATTAGAAAAATCTTAATAATTATTCCTAAAGGAAACAGTTTTTAAGGAGTCCAGATATAGGATAAAGAAAGTATTTTATTTGGTTGTTTGTATTGTTGTATGTTATGCTCATTGTATGCTATGTCTACGTTTAATGAGGGTGAATTTGTGTATTGTGGGGGGTGGGGAGTTGTGTTATGTTGTAAATAAAAATCCAATAAATTTTTTAAAAATTACCAGTGCTGATGCACGGAGTGCTGGTGACATCCTGAGTCAAGATATTGGTCTTCGTCAGGCTGATGGTAAGGCTGAACTCCCTGCAGTCTTGGGCAAAAAAGTTGATGAATCTATGCAGAGCTTCTTCAGAGTGTACAATCAAGGCTGCATCATCTACAAACAGCATCTCTCAGAAAAGGACCAGTCACACTCTTATCTTGGTGTGGAGACATGCCAAATTGAGCAGATCCCCATCGCTTCTTGAACGAAAGTACACACCATCTTCAGTCAAGCTGAAGGCCTATGAGAGCGGATCTTTTCTACATCTGTTGTTTTAATTCTGCTACTGTTTAATTTCTTTTTAATGGTTATATTGTCTATGATTTTAGCTTTTACTATTTGATCTGTGTTTCTGTACTTCTGTCTGTAAGCTGCCTTGAGACTCAGTCTGGGGAAAAGTTTGGATATACAGTGGTACCTCAGGATACAGATGCTTCAGGTTACAGACGCTTCTGGTTATGGACTCTGCTAACCCAGAAATAGTACCTTGGGTTAAGAACTTTGCTTCAGGATGAGAACAGAAATCGTGTGGCGGCAGCAGGAGGCCCCATTAGCTTAAGTGGTGCTTCAGGTTAAGAACAGTTTCAGGTTAAGAATGGACCTCCAGTACGAATTAAGTTCTTAACCCGAGGTACCACTGTAAATAAATATAGCAGCAGCAGCAGCAAAACAACTCCCTGGATCCTGATTCTGCAAATGCTTTTCGTATTTCAGCTAGCTCCAGCTGGTAGCAGGCACCGTAGCCATGTCTAAAAGCTACTCCCCTCAAAATAAAATAAAAAAATTCTCAGGGACATCTCCATCCAAAATGTGTATGTTGGAGAGCGTTTCGTGTTTTCCCTTTGAAGAAGGAAGCTATAGGAACGAGAAGTGCTCCAGTCACGGAGATTCCCTGTCATTCCTGTCGAAGAACATGTCATCTTTCCCTGTTGACAACCTGATATTCAACTCTCATCCGGTGAACCGTACATTTCCATCCCTGGAAGGTGGAAAGCTTGACCTCTTTCCTTTTCAGCAGCAGCTGCCACCTAGAAATCTCTCAAACACGCAGCACGGTCTCCAAGCGCAAAGAGAAGGACCGTCAGTCTTTCTGTTTGATTTCCCTGATATGTTTTCCTTTCATTTCTCAAACAGGGATTTGCATCCTCGGTTCCCTGCCTGGTGTCCTGGGCACTTTCCACTCCAGCCAAAGCTCTAGCCAAAGCGAATCGTTCCACGCAAACTCTGTTGATCCTGGTTTGGATGCAATTCAAGCACAAGCTTGCTGAATTAAAAATAAAATAAAGCAGATTTCGGTGGATGAACCAGGAGTAACATCCTAGGATTTCAGTTACTTTGACAAGGCATGTAAAAAGAAAAATAGGGTGCTGTATCTACATAATTGGTACCAAGTATAAAGAATAGGGAAGTGTTTCATTCTTTATTTCCTGAAGAACAGTATTCCAAAGAAGGGAAACGGGGTAAATTTCATAGAATCACAGAAACATAGAGTTGTAGGCTAGGAATAATAATAATAATAATAACTAACACCATACCCTCCAACATTTCTTCAGTGAAGATGATGACGACAACAACACCAACAACAACAATTTATTAGTTATACCCCAGCCACTCTGAGCGGCTCCCAACAGAATATTAAAAACATGATAAACCATCAAACATTAAAAACTTCCCTAAACAGGGAATCTGCCTTCAGATGTCTTCTAAAAGTCAGGTAGTTGTTTTTCTTTGGTGGGAGGGCGTTCCACAGGGAGGGCGCCACCACCGAGAAGGCCCTCTGCCTGGTTCCCTGTAACTTGGCTTCTCGCAGTGAGGGAACCGCCAGAAGGCCCTCGGAGCTGGACCTCAGTGTCCGGGCTGAACGATGGGGGGTGGAGACGCTCCTTCTGGTATACTGGACTGAGGCCGTTTAGGGCTTTAAAGGTCAACACCAACACTTTGAATTGTGCTTGGAAACGTACTGGGAGCCAATGAAGTTCCTTTAGGACTGGTGTTATATGTTCTCGGTGGCAACTCAAAGGGTCATCAAATCCAACACCAAGTCCTGCAATGCAGGAATCACAGCCCAGCATACTGATATTATTATGCCATTATTAAACTTTTATTTAGCCTCGGTTCGGTATTTCTCAAACTTGGGTCCCCAGCTGTTGTTGGATTACAATTCCTATCATCCATAACTAGTAGGACTAGTAGTTGGAGATGACAGGAGTTATAGTCATAATAATAATAATAATAATAATAATAATAATAATAATAATAATAATTTATTTATATCCCACCCATCTGGCTGGGTTTCCTCAGCCACTCTGGGGGGCTTCCTACAAAATATTAAACTACAACAGTCTGTTAAACATTAAAAGCTTCCCTAAACAGGGCTGCATTCAGATGTCTTCTAAAAGTCTGGTAGTTGTTTTTCTCTTTGACAATTGACAGGAGGGCGTTCCATAGGGCGGGCACCACCACCAAGAAGGCCCTCTGCCTGGTTTCCTGTAACCTCACTTCTCGCAATGAGGGAACTGCCAGAAGGCCCTCGGCGCTGGACCTCAGTGTCCGGGCAGAACGATGGGGGTGGAGACGCTCCTTCAGATATACTGGGCCGACGCCGTTTAGGGCTTTAAAGGTCAGCACCAACACTTTGAATTGTGCTTGGAAACGTATGGAAACAACAGCTGAAGACCCAAATTTGAGAAACACTGTCTAGATGTCGTAAAAAGCAGGGTTATGCGTAACCTTCTGGCGTCTACTTGCCACTTGTGAGTGGGGACAGATGCAAAGAAAGGGTGGAGCAAGACAGCCAACTCTCCACCCAGATAAGTAAGAGGCATTCTTAGAGTTCAGGGGCATATCCCAGCCAGGCAACAATGCTTGAGGAGGGTAAGCACAGGACCCAACAAAGAGACCTACTGTACTAAACATTTATTCAATACTGATCAAGGTTGGGTTAGCCAACAGAGTGTCCTGCAGATCTTCAGACTACAACTCTCACCATCCCTAAGCTTCTTCTTCTTTGGCGATCCCTCGTAGCTGAGTAAGATGGTCTTCCATAAACACAGTTTTAATAAGTGTTATTACAGTCCGTAAGTGACTGTGGAGGGACGTGGGTGGCGCTGTGGGTTAAACCACAGAGCCTAGGACTTACTGATCAGAAGGTCGGCGGTTCAAATCCCCATGACGGGGTGAGCTCCCGTTGCTCGGTCCCAGCTCCTGCCAACCTAGCAGTTCAAAAGCACGTCAAAGTAGATAAATAGGTACCACTCCAGCGGGAAGGTAAACGGCATTTCCGTGCACTGCTCTGGTTCGCCAGAAGCGGCTTAGTCATGCTGGCCACATGACCCGGAAGCTGTCTGTGGTCAAACGCCGGCTCCCTTGGCCAGTAAAGCGAGATGAGCACTGCAACCCCAGAGTCGGTCACGACTGGACCTAACAGTCAGGGGTCCCTTTACCTCTAAGTGATTCTGGATCCACACATCCTTCCACAGTGGGGACATTGGTTTCCTAATAATCCCTAAGCAGCACAGCTGTTTTAAGAACATATGAGCAGCCTGCAGGATCAGGCCAATGGCCTATCTAGTCCAGCATCTTGTTCTCACTGTGGCCAATCAGATGCCTGTGGGGAACCAGAAAGCAGGGTCCGAATGCAAGAGCAATCTCCCCTCCTGCAGTTTCCAGTAGCTGGTACCCAGAAGCATCGCTCCCTCTGACTGTGGAGGCAGCGCATAGCCATCCTGGCTAGTAGTCATTGGCAGCCCTCTCCTCCTCCATGAATTTGTCCATTCCTCTTTTAAAGCCAGCCGAGTTACTGGCCATCGCTACCTCCCAGGGGAGCAAATTCCAAAGTTCAGAGGACAGCAAGCCAACAGAATTCCCACCCACTACTTTCAGTTTGCTAAATTTGCAGCTCCTTTGGTCTTTCTTCCACTTGTCAAGATGACCTTTATCCACCATCCCCACCCCATCCCCACCCCAACATTTCTCCAATGGAAATAGGGATGTCCCGGTATGTATTTACATACTTGGATTAGTTTCGGTTAATGTCTGCAGGAGACTTTGTGGATATTTAAGTTGTAATTAGAAAAATCTTAATAATTATTCCTAAAGGAAACAGCTTATAAGGAGTAAATAAAAAGGCCAGATACAGGATAAAGGAAGTCTTTTATTTGGTTGTTTGCATTGTTGTATGTTATGCTCATTATATGTGATATTCATGTTTAATGTGGGTGGATTTGTGTACTGGGGGGGTGGGGGGGTTTATGTTATGTTGTAAATAAAATTCCAATAAAAAATTAAAAAACAAAATAGGGATGTCTTCTTCTTCTTCTTCTTCTTCCTCTTCCTCTTCTTCTTCTTCTTCTTCCTAAGATGATGATGATGATGATGTTGGCTTCCAACATACAGAAAATCATAATAAAACATTAAACGTTAAAACACTTCCCTGTACAGGGCTTTAGACGTCTTCTAAAGGTTGTATAGTAAGCCAACTCCTTGGCTTGTGGAGAGTCACATAACGTCATACCCTCCAGCATTTCTGTGATGAAAATAAAGACATCCTAAGGAAAAGCGGGACATTCCACGATCAAATCAGAAACCGGGATGGCTTCTGTAAATCCTGGACTGTCCCTGGAATATAGGGGCGATTGGAGGGTCTGCTCTCAAAGAGGGCTAAGCAGAGAACATGCATTTTGGCCTGGCCAGTGTCTCACCAGACTCCCATGTCTCGGTTTCTCTCCAGGCAAAGTACACAACCCTCTGGAACATTTTGCGACCAGCCTCCCTAGATTGTCAGAGTTTGACCAGGGCACTTTGGGTTTGGCCCTGGTCTCTCCGCTCGCTGCGGAGCCTGCAGGCCAAAGGCTACTGTCAGGATTCGGGCCTCGTGGTTCATGGAGGCCCGGCCCCTGTTTGGCAAGCCGACTCACAGCCTGCTAGTAGCCAGCTCCTCCGGGGAGATTGATTGATGGAGTTCTGAAGGGGAAAGTCTGTACTCCACTGACATACAGTATAAGAGAGCCTTGGCAAGGCAGCAAATGGAAAAGCAGTCTTGGCACCGGCCTTGGCAAAAGCCCATCACGCTCTGTCAGGAGCAGCTCCAGCCTCAGGCGTGGAAAGGATGTGCTTGAAATTGTATCCTCGCTTCTCAGAGCCGGAGTAAAGGGAGAGCGCAGCAGACAACAGCTCAAGGGCGAGTTGGGCAGGCTAGGGAGACTGACAGGCTCAAGAGCGGAAAGCTTTGACTTCTAGGACTTGGGCCTACGGCAGGGGTGGTGAGCTTCAGGCCTGGGGGCTGAGCACAGCCCACCACCAAGCCTTTCTCATTGGCTCCTGGGACCCTCCACAGGCCCCACCCCTTTCCCAGACACACCCCTGTTGTTAGTCATTTAGTTGTGTCCAACTCTTCATGGCCCCATGGGCCAGAGCACGCCAGGCACTCCTGTCTTCCACTGCCTCCCGCAGTTTGGTCAAACTCTTGTTGGCAGCTTCAAGAACACTGTCCAACCATCTCGTCCTCTGTCATCCCCTTCTCCTTGTGCCCTCCATCTTTCCCAATATCAGGGTCTTTTCCAGGGAGTCTTCTCATGAGGTGGCCAAAGTATTGGAGCCTCAACTTCAGGATCTGTCCTTCCCGTGAGCACTCAGGGCTGATTTCCTTCAGAATGGAGAGGTTTGATCTTCTTGCAGTCCATGGGACTCTCAAGAGTCTCCTCCAGCACCATAATTCAAAAGCATCAATTCTTCAGCGATCAGCCTTCTTTATGGTCCAGCTCTCACTTCCATACATCACTACTGGGAAAACCATAGCTTTAACTATACGGACCTTTGTTGGCAAGGTGATGTCTCTGCTTTTTAAGATGCTGTCTAGGTTTGTCATTGCTTTTGTGAGTGCCTTTCCCTGGACAGAGTGTGTCTGGCAGGAACGAGCCGGCAGTCAATCACACCAAGGAAGTTGGAGTTAACTCTTTATTAGCAAAAACAGGACCTGCACAGGAGTGTCAGGCCTAATGAGCACAGCAACCCATCTCCAATTGCTCCTGCCCCTATGAAACAGTTGCAGGGACTGAAAGTCCCGTCTCCCCACAGCTGTCTTAAGTCCCCTCATCTCCAGGGCTTTTCCCAAGCAATCAGAGACTGCGCCTGTGTGAAGCTAACGTCTCCTCTGCCCTTTTCATGACTCTTTGGGTTCTGCGACACAAGGGGAAGACGAGCTGGTTGCAGCAGGAGAGGGAGACACCCGTGATTCCTCACCAGCCGGACTCATCTCTGCCTCTTGGCCTCCTTCTCTCCTGCTTCAGCTTCTCCCTCTGATTCTGGACTTCTCTCTGTCACAGGCTCTCCCTGCTCACTAAGCCCTGTTACTGTTGGGATCCTGCCTGCTTGCAACCGACTGCTTCTGGACAGTCTGCGTATGCTCTGCAATATTCAACAGGTTATTGTTGAGATCCTTCAGCAGTTACGTCTTCAGCGTCTGACACCTCCTCTTTCCAGGCTTCTCCCAATACCACTCCCCGGGCTCTGAGCTTTCATTCTGGGGGGTTCCCTAGTTGGTTCCTCCCACCATTCCTCTGTGTTCAATCAGTCGGTGACACTGTCCTTAAACTCCAATAATGCCTCTGGAGGACAGAGAGAAGTGGATGAGTGCATTTAGAAGCTGGCCTACTCTACAAAGGTAATGTTTGCATTCCTTGATCTGCCCACTTTTGCATTTGACCCCCAAGAAAGATGCCCAGCAGGGAATGTGACCCTTGGGATGGAAAAAAAAGCATCCCCACCCCCAGTTTATGGGGGACTCTGGGTGGTAGGCAGTGGGAAGCAATGCTCATGAGACAGCTCCAGCAGACAGGCACGTAAACGCAATACATATTTTGCAATTTAAATAATGTATAAAAGGTAAAGGACCTCTTACAGTTAAGTCCAGTCGTGAACGACTCTGGGATTGCAGTGCTCATCTCGCTTTACTAGCCAAGGAAGCCGACATTTGTCCGCAGACATTTTTTCTGGGTCATGTGGCCAGCATGACTAAGCCGCTTCTGGTGAAACCAGAGCGGAAGCGCCGTTTGCTTTCCTGCCAGAGCGGTACCTATTTATCTGCTTGCACTTTGATGTGCTTTCGAACTGCTAGGTTGGCAGGAGCAGGAACCAAGCAACGGGAGCTCACCCCATCGTGGGGATTCAAACCGCTGACCTTCTGATCGGCAAGCCCTAGGCTCAGTGGTTTAGACCACAGCGCCACCCACGTCCCAAATAATGTATACCAAAGGCCTATTTTTAGGGTTGCCACACATCCTCTTTTTTCAGAACACATCCTCTTTTCCAGGGTTAAAATTTCTGTCTGGGTTGATTTTTTGAAAGTGCTAAAATGTCCAGGGGTTTTCCTTTGGTACCGAATTTTGTCGCGTCCTTCCCTGGCACCTT